>NC_069788.1:73131564-74336564 GCF_027406575.1 Nycticebus coucang
AAATTAATATGAGATCACAAATTTTTAGGTTGCATTGTTTTCAATTTCTAGGTAAAGTTCAAGTTGTAGTTGAGCCCTTAACCCAAGGGGCATGATGAACACCCTCACATTGTGCACATTAGGCAAAATCCTACTAATTGCCCTCCCTCCCCCTGCCAATCACCCTCCTCCATCTCACCAATCACCCTCCTTTCCCTCTCTCTCCTCTCCCCTCCCAATTGCTAGATGATATTTGTGTTTTTAACATTTGTGTGAGTATGTAGTTGTTTATATATTGGTTTCATATTAGTAATGAGGACACTGGATATTTTTCACCCCATTCTTCAGAAACTTTACTAAGAAGAATGTGTTTCAACTCCATCCAGGTAAACATAAAAGTCACCATCTCTTTTATGGCTGAATAGTACTCCATGGTATACATATGTCATGGTTTATTAATCCATTCATGGGTTGATGGGCATTTGGGTTGCTTCCACTACTTGGCAATTATGAAGTGAGCCACAGTGAGCATTCTGTGCACATGTCTTTATGGTAAAGTGATTTTTGTTCTTCTGGGTAGATAACTCCTAATGGAATTGCAGGATCAAATGGAAGGTTGGCTTTTAGTTCTTTAAGAATTCTCCATACTTCTTTTCATAAAGGTTGTATAAGTTTACAATCCTACTAGCAGTGTAGAAGTGTTCTCTTCTCGTCACATCCACACCAGCAACTGCAGATTTGGGACTTTGAGATGTGGGCTAATCTCACTAGGTAGTATCTCAGAGTGGTTTTGATTTGCATTTCTCTGATGATTAGAGAGGATAAACATTTTCTTTTCATTGTTGGAAATTCATTGAGGGTACAAAGAACCAGGTTACACTGATTGCATTCGTTAAGTAAAGACCCTCTTATAATTGTATCCATCCCCAAGAGGTGTGTCACTCCCCTTTTCCTGGATCCTCCTTCCCCCACCCCCCACCCTGTACTAGGTCATCAATTGTCCTCAAATCAGTATTGAATACATAGGATTCTTGCTTCTCCATTCTTGTGATGGTTTACTAAGAATAATGTGTTCCACTTCCATCTAGTTTAATACAAAAGATGTAAAGTCTCCATCTTTTTTAATGGCTGAATAGTATTCCACGGTATACATATACCACAGCTTTTTAATCCATTACTGGGTTGGTGGGCATTTAGGCCATTTCCACATTTTGGCAATTGTAAATTCAGCTGCAATAAATAGTCTAGTGCAAATGTCCTTATGATAAAAGGATTTTTTTTCCTTCTGGGTAGATGCTCAGTAATGGGATTGCAGGATCAAATGGGAGGTCTACTTTGAGTTCTTTGAGGATTCTTCATACTTCCTTCCACAAAGGGTGCATTAGTTTGCAATCCCATCAGCAATATTTTCTCCACATCTACACTGGCATCTGCAGTTTTGAGATTTTGTGATGTGGGACATTCTCACTGGGGTTAGGTGATATATCAGGGTGGTTTTGATTTGCATTTCTCTAATAATTAGGGACTATGAGCATTTCTTCATATGCTCGTTAGCCTTTCATCTATCTTCTTTAGAGAAGTTTCTATCCCTTTCTTTTGCCCAGTAATATAAGGGATTGTTTACTCTTTATGCTGATTAACTCGAGTTCTCTGTAGATCCTGGTTATCAAGCTTTCATCTGATTCATAATGTGTAAATATCCTTTCCTATTGTGTAGGTTGTCCATTTGCTTTTGTTGTTGTCTCCTTAGCTATACAGAAGCTATTGAGTTAAATTCAGTCCCATTTGTTTATTTATTTTTGTTGTTGTTGCCATTGCCACAGAAGTCTTCATAAAGTCTTTCCTGAATCTTCAAGTGCTTTCCTCACACTTTCTTTGAGGATTTTTATTATTTCATGCCTTAGATTTAGATCTTTTATCCATTTTGAATCGATTTTTGTGAGTGGAGAAGGATGCAGGTCCAGTTTCAGTCTCTTACATGTAGATATCCGGTTCTCCCAGAAACAATTATTGAATAGGGATTCTTTTCCCCAGTGTATGTTCTTGTTTGGTTTATCAAAGATTAGGTGGTATGAGATATTAGTTTTATTTCATAGTTTTCTACTTGGTTCTGGATATCTATGTCTCCATTTTTGTGCCAGTACCCTGCTGTTTTGATCACTATGGCCTTATAGTATAGCCTAAAGTCTGATAGGGTGATGCCCTGGCTTTGTTTTTATTGTTAAGTATTACCTTAGCTATACAGGATTTTTTCTGGTTCTATACAAAATGAAGAATTATTTTTTCCAAGTCTTGAAAGTATGATGTTGGTATTTTAATGGGGGCGGTGTTGAATCTGTAGATTGCTTTGGGATATATAGACATTTTAATAATGTTGATTCTTCCCAGCCAAGAGCATGTATGTTCTTCTATTTGTTAATATCTTCTACATTTTCATTTCTTAGGGTTTTGTAATTTTCTTTATAGAAGTCCTTCATGTCTTTTGTTAGGTATATTCTTAAGTATTTCATTTTCTTTGAAGCTACTGTGAAGGGGATTATCTCCTTAATTAGCTTCTCATCCTGGCTGTTATTGGCATATACAAAGGCTACTGACTTGTGGACATTGATTTTATATCCTGAAACATTACTGTACTTTTTGATCAATTCCAGGAGTCTTGTGGTTGAGTCTTTGGGGTTCTCTAAGTATAAGATCATATCATCAGCAAAGAGAGAGAGTTTGATCTCCTCTGCTCCCATTTGGATGTCCTTTATTTCCTTCTCTTGCCTGATTGTATTGGCTAGATCTTCCAGCACTATATTGAATAGTAGTAGTGATACAGGACAACCTTGTCTGATTCTAGTTCTAAGCGGAAAAGCTTTCAGTTTTACTCCATTCAGTAAAATGTTAGCTGTGGGTTTTTCATAGATGGCTTTCATTAGTTTAAGAAATGTGCCACCGGGCGGTGCCTGTGGCTCAGTGAGCAGGGCGCCGGCCCCATATACCGAGGGTAGCGGGTTCAAACCCAGCCCTGGCCGAACTGCAATAAAAAAAAAATAGCCGGGCATTGTGGCGGGCGCCTGTAGTCCCAGCTACTTGGGAGGCTGAGGCAGGAGAATCGCCTAAGCCCAGGAGTTGGAGGTTGCTGTGAGCTGTGTGATGCCACGGCACTCTACCGAGGGAATAATGTGAAACTCTGTCTCTACAAAAAAAAAAAAAAAGAAATGTGCCACTTATGCCTATATTTTTCAGGGTTTTAATTAAAAAAGGATATTGAATTTTATTAAATGCTTTTTATGCACCTATTGAGTGGATCATATGGTCTTTGTTTTTGCTTCTGTTGATATAGTGAATTATGTTCATGGATTTGTGTATGTTAAACCAGCCTTGCATCCCTGGGATGAAACCTATTTGATCATGAGGTACAACTTTTTAAATGAGAAGCTGTAGTCTATTGGATAGAATTTTGTTAAGAATTTTTGCATCTATATTTGTAAGTGAAATTGGTCTGAAGTTCTCTTTTTTAGTTGGGTTTTTTTCCTGATTTGGGTATCAAGGTGATGTTTCCTTCATAGAAAGTGTTGGGTTTTTAAGATTCCTTCCTCCTAGATGTTTGGGAATAATTTCTGAAGTACAGGTATAAGCTCTTCTTGAAGATTGTTTGATAGAATTCTGGTGTGAAGCCATCTGGACCAGGGCATTTTTTTGTTGGGAGATTTTTTTATTGTTTCTTTGATCCTAGTGCTTGAAATAGGTCTATTCCGGATATCTATTTCTTCTTCGTTAAGTCTAGGGATAGGGTGTGATTCGAAATATTAATCCATTTTCTTCACATTGTCAAATTTCTGGGCATATAGTTTCTCATAGTATTCAGGTATAATCTCTTGTATCTCTGTGGCATCTATTATTTCCCCAATGATGAGCACTTTTTCATGTGTCATCTTCAGAGAAGTTGCTGTTCAAGTCTCTTGTCCACTTATAAATGGGTTGTTTGCTCATTTCTTGTTGATCGATTTGAGTTTTCTGTAGATTCTTGTTATCAGGCCTTTGTCAGATTCATAATATGCAAAAATCTTCTCCCATTCCAAAGGCTGTCTGTTTGCTTTAGTTGTGGTACCTTTAGCTGTGCAGAATTTTTTTAGCTTGATCAAATCCTATTAGTTTTGTTGTTGCTGAAATTACCAGGGGGTCTTCTTTATAAAATCTTTTCTCAGGCCAATTTTGTCAATTGTTTTCCTCACATTCTATATTTTAGAATTTTTATTGTTTGTGTCTTAAATTTATATCTTTTATCCAGTAAGAGTCCATTTTTGTCAATGGTGAAAGTTATGGGTCCAGTTTTAGTCTTCTACATATGGCTAACCAGTTCTACTAGCATTGTTTATTAAACAGGGATTTTTTTCTCCCAGTACATGATTTATTTTATTTATCAAAGATCAAATGGTGATGTGTAGCTGGAATCACCTCTAGATTCTCTATTCTATTCCATAGATCTGTATCTCTGTTTTCATGCCAGTACCATGCTTTTTTGATCATTATAGACTTGTAGTATAACCTGAAGTCTAGTAATATGATGCTTTTGTTTCTAAAAATTATATTGTCTATTCAAGTTTTTTTTTCTGGTTCCATATGAAATGAAGTACTATTTCTTTCTAGTTCTTCAAAATATGACATTGGTGCTTTGATGGGGATTGCATTAAATCTGTATATTGATTTGGGTAGTATGGACATTTTAACAGTGCTGATTCTTCCCAGCCACGACCATGGTATATTCTTGCTTTTGTTAATGTATTCTACTATTTCTTTTCTCAGAGTTTCATAGTTCTCTTTATAGAGATATTCCACATCCTTCATTACATATATTCCCAGGTATTTATTCTTCTTTGGAGCTACTGTAAAAGGACTAGAGTCTTTTTAATTCTAAGCTTGATCGTTATTGGTATATATGAAAGCTACTCTTTTTAGGAATAGATTTTTGTATCCTGAGACACTACAATATTCCTTGTTCACTTCCAAGAGCTTTGTAGGTGAGTCCTTGGGGTTTTCCAGGTATAAGATCATGTCATCTTCAGAGTGAGAGTTTGAATTTTTCTGACCCAATTTGAATACCCTTGATTTCTTTCTCTTGTCTGATTGCAATGGCTAGGACTTCCATATGTTGAATAGCAGTGGAGATAGTGAATATCCTTGTCTAATTCCAGTTTTAAATGGAAATGATTTCAGTTTTATTATATTGGCTATGGGTTTGTTGAAGATGGCCTCTATTAGATTAAGAAATGTCCTACCTAAGCCTATTTTCTAAACTATTTTTATCAAGAAAGGATGCTGAATATTGTCAAAAGCCTTTTCTGCATCAATTGGGAGAATAGTCTTTGTTTTTAATTTTATTTACATAATGAATTACATTTATGGCTTTACATGTGTTGATCCAATCTTACATACTGAGATAAAACCTGCTTGATCATGTTGTATAACTTTTAAAACCTGTTTTTGTTTTCTGTTTGCTAAGATTTTATTAAATATTTTTAATAAATCAATATTTATTATTGACATTAGCCTGTAATTTTTTGTTTTTGTTGGGTCTTTTCTAGGTTTTGGAATCAGGGTGATATTTGCCTTATAGAATGTTTTGGGGGAGGATTCCTTCCTTCTTTATGTTTGGAATAGGTTATGAAGTACAGGCAATAACTTTGAAGGTTTGGTATAATTTTGGTGTGAAACCATCTGGTCTAGAGCTTTTCTTTTTTGGAAGATTTTGTATTGTTGATGCAATTTCAGTGCTTGATATAGGTATATTCAAAATTTCTATTTCTTTCTGGTTGAGTTTAGGATGGTGACATGATTCCAGTATTTGGTCCATTTTCTCTACATTTTCATATTTCTGGGCATAGAGCTTTTTGTAGTAATCATTAAGCATCTTTTGTATTTTTGTGGTATCTGTTGTTATTTCCCCTTTTTTGTTTCTGATTGAAGTCAATAGAGATCTTACTTCTGTTTCTAGTTGCCTCATTAAGGGTTAATCAATTTTATTAATCTTTGTTTTACTGATTTTCTGAATGATTCCTGTTTTCAATTTCATTTATTTCTGCTCTAGTTTTGGTTATTCCTTTTCTTCTGCTGTGTTTAGGGTTGGATTGTTCTTCCTTTTCCAGTTGCTTTAGGTTGTTGACATACTCTTTTTCTGTTTTCTTGATGAAAGCATCTAATGCTATAAATTTGCCTCTTAGCACTGCCTTTGCAGTATCCCACAGGTTTTGATAGTTTGTGACTTCATTATCACTTTGTTCAAGAAATCTAATGATTTCTTCTTAATCTCTTCTGTGATGCAACGGCCATTCAGCATAAGTTTATTTAGTTTTTACAACTTTATTTGAGTATGAAGATTTCTGTTGCTGTTGAGTTCAACTTTTGTTCTGTGATGGTCCAAGAAAATACAAGGAATAATTTCTATTCTTTAGAACCTGTTGAGGTTAAACTTTTGCCCTAAGATATGACCAATTTTGGAAGATGATCCACTGGCTGATGAGAAGAATGTGTATTCAGTTTTATTAGGATGAAATGTTCTGTATATGTCTGTTAAGTCCATTTGTTCTAGAGTCATGTTTAAATCTACCATTTCTTTAATTTTTGCTTGAAGGATCTGTTCAGTACTGTCAAAGGCAGTGGTTCTCAACCTTCCTAATGCTGCGACCCTTCAGTACAGTTCCTTGTCTTGTGGTGACCCCCCAACCATAAAATTATTTTCGTTGCTACTTCATAACTGTAATTTTGCTACTGTTATGAATCTTAATGTAAATATCTGATATGTAGGATGTATTTGATATGTAGGATGTATTTTCATTATTACAACAGGGTCACAACCCACAGGTTGAGAACCACTGGTCAAAGGGATGTTAATGTCTTTAACTGTCATGGTGTAGGAAGCTATCATAATGTCTAGATCATTTAGGGTTTACTTTATGTATAAAAGAGTATTTAGGTTGGGTGCATAAATGTTAATTATTGAAATTTCTTCATGTTGTATTCTTCCTTTGACCAGTATACCCATCCTTGTCTTTCTTTATTTTTATTGGTTTAAATCCAAGTGTACCTTAAAATAATATTGCAACCTCTGCTTTTTTCTGATGTCCATTTGCCTGAATTATTGTTTTCCATCCTTTCATCCTGACTCTTGTTTTATCCTTTGAGGTTAAGTGTGTTTCTTGGATACAACAGATATTGAGTGTGAGCTTTTGTATCCAATCAGCCAGCCTATGCCTCCTTACAGGGTAATTCAAGCCATTCACATTTATTGAAAGAATCATTAGGGATTATGGAGTTTTGGCCATCTCATTTTTCAGAGGTCTAGAGCTTATTTTTAGCCCTTATGCCAGAGGTCTAGAGCTTATTTTTAGCCCTTATGCCATTATGGAAGCTAAGCTTTGTTCTTTAATTTCTATGTGTGTTTACTTTGGTGATGGACCATAGTGCTGGCCATTATGAAGAATAAGTCTGAGCACTTCCCGTAGAGCTGGTCTAATTATGGCAAATTTCCTCAATGTTTGCATGTCAGTAAAGTATTTGATTTCTCCATCACAAATGAAACTTGGTTTTGCAGGATACAGGATTCTGGCCTGAAAATTGTTTTGTTTAACAAAGTTAAAGGCCAATGACCATCCTCTTCTGACTTAAAAGGTTTCAGCTAAAATATCTGTTGTCATCCTACTCCTTTTTTACTTTGCTGGTAAGATTTTTCTTATGCCTGGCTGCTGGCAGAATTTTCTTCTTCATATTGACTTTTGCAAAGTTAATTACAATGTGTCTAGGAAATCCTTTGGACTGAGTCATGGTGATTCTGAAACTATCTAATATCTGAATTTCTGTGTCTCTCACACTGCTTGGGAAATTCTCTACCATAATGTCTTGGAGTTGAGCCATCAGTGCCTTTAGGACCATCCTCTTCTCCTTCAAGAAACCCTATAAATTAGATATTTGATCTTTCGGAATAATCCCATAACTGTCTCAAGGAGTATTCTGTTTTTGTTCTCCTTTTTCCTACTATTTGAATGATTGAGATAGTTCAAAGTCTTTCTTCGTTTTCTGAAATTCTTTTTTCTTCATGTTCTACTCTGTTAATGAGCATCTCTACTGTGTTTTATTTTTATTTTTATTAAATCATAGCTGTGTACATTAATGAGATCATGGGGCACCATACACTGGTTTTATGTCATATTTTCATCACACTGGTTAACATAGCCTTCTTGGCATTTTCTTAGTTATTGTGTTAAGACATTTATATTCTAGATTTACTAAGTTTCTCATGTACCCTTGTAAGATGCACTGTAGGTGTAATCCCACCAATCATCCTCCCTTCCCTCTCCCCCTTCCCCGTATTCTTAGGTTATAACTGGGTTATAGCTTTCATATGAAAGCCATAAATTAGTTTCCTAGTAGGACTGAGTACATTGGATACTTTTTCTTCCATTCTTGAGATACTTTACTAAGAAGAATATGTTCCAGCTCCATCCATGTAAACATGAAAGAGGTAAAGTCTCCATCTTTCTTTGAGGAAAGCTTCTCAAATGCCTCTTTCAATTCCTTAAGCTCTGCTATATCTTTCTCCTTTATGTCCATATCTTTGGTGACTTTGTCTTTAAATTCACTAATTCCTTGAGACAACTTTTAGACTATTTTTTGGATTTCTATTTCCATCTTCTTTTCGATTCCCATCATCTTATTTGCCATCCATATTCTGAATTCCACATCTGACATTTCAGCAATTTCTCTATGGATGGTATTTTCTGCTGTATCTCCCTTGTAATCTCTTGGGGGAGTTGATCTGCTCTGATCTTTCATGTTGCCAGAATTCTGCTGGCTCCTCTCTATGAATATTTTCAGCTTAAAAAATGTTAATTATGCTTTTTTGGTTGAAATGATAGGTTGTGCCTGATTAGTTATTGGTAGATAACCTAATTGGGGACCTTTAGAAAGTCCTGTTCAGACCTATTCAGCAACTAAAACTGTCAAGGTGAGACTGGATCTGGAGGCTCCAGGAAGTGGAGCTAACGATCTCTTCGCCAATGAGCTGAAGCTTATACACGTGGACCTTCACTGTCAGCCTTGTGAACCTCCCTTTCAGGGCTTCAGCAAGAGTTTCTGAAGGCCAGCTTTGTGAAACAGAGGAATGTGGTTCTGTCCTGGTGTCAGTCTGTCCTCTACTCAATTCAAAGGAGTCACAGTATTTCACTGGAGCCTCTGTTCCACAAAGACGCAAACAACTGTAAACTCACCCCTTGCCAGTGATAGCTGGAGGAGGTGAATTTGCAGACAGACCTGTTGATTCCACCCCTCACTGCTCCACTCCCTACTCCATGCAAACAAAGTCAAATAAGCAGTGAATCTGCAGTCTCCACCCACAGCAGTCAGAGAAGAAGAATCTGTGGACAGTTCTGAGAGTTCCTGTTAAACTCTCTCAGGCAGTATGATCAACATCCACTCAAACAGGTTCAGTGGGTTACCAAGGTTCGCCTGGGTCTCTCCAGCATGCTGGGAAAAGGTCTCTTATAGCAGGAGTGAGATCCAGGAGAGACCACACCTCCTCACACCAAAGTTAGAACTACTGCACCACTGTTTGCTCTTGGAGCAGGCAGCACACCACTTAGTTCAGCAACCCACACAATGCAGAGGCCTCTCAGAGAACTTCCCAAACACTCTCATCTCTACAGAAGGCAGTCAGTCAGGAAACCAGAGTGGGAGAAGGGTGGGCTGAGGGCTGAGGACTGCAGAGAGAATATTTATTCACTTTTGCAACAGGCAGGATGAGGGACTGAACTCAGAGGTGGAAACTCCCAGGTGTAAGAGAATTGGGTCCTCTTGGCTCTCTCACATGCCGTGAGGTAAGAAGTCCTTTGTTCCCTGCTTGCTCAAGGAAACCCTGCAGTAGGCCTCCCAGTTGGAGGAGGAATCTCCAATCCACTTGGCAACAAGTGCCTTCAGACTAGTTGCTCCATACCTGCTCTCTGTTATCTTTCTTCCTCTTTCTCAGCCTCCAGTTTGACTCAGTGGGGATGATGTATAACTTGATTGCTTCCCCTTGTGCCCAACTCTCCACTTTTGACTTTTCCAAATTCACTTCAGTCCAACTTTTCTCTCTGGATAGGAGCTTCAGGTGAAAGTTGTCTCTAGTCAGCCATCTTGCCCCCACCCCGAGCATATGTGTATCCTTAATTTAACTAAGTACAACAAGATTGCTTTCTAAAATGGCTACACAAGATTATACTACCAGAAATTCATTAGAGGTTTTTATGTCTACAATCTTTCACCAAAAATTAGTGTTATATACCTTTCTATTTTATGCCGTCTTATATTTATGGACTTAGTTTGTGTTTCTCTGTTTTCTAATTATTTTAAGCATTTCTTTCTCTCCGTATTAGTTTTGTGAGTCTTCTATATCTTTTGCTCATTTAAAATTTTTGAGTTGCTATAGTTTTTCTTTTGACTAACAGGTTTATCTTTGATATTCTAGATTTTTTAAAATTTCAGATCAATATGGAGGTACATAAGATTAGGTTACATAGTTTGTTTTTGTAAGACTCAACTCCAAGTTGTAGTTGTGTTCTTCACCCAGGAGGTGTGCAATATACTCATGAAATATCCCCACTGGGTGGGAATTTACCCAATCTTTTCCCTTCCTGCCTCCTTAAATTTAAAATTGAGTTTTTCTCTTAGTGAGCATGTAGTTGTTAATCTACTAGTTTCAATTTAGTACTGAGTAAATATTGATGCTTGCTTTTCCATTCTTGTGGTACTTTGCTTAGGAGAATGTTCTCCAAATCCATCCATGTTGTTACAAAAAATACAAAATCTCCATCTTTTTATGGCTGAATAGTATTCCATAGTATCCACATACTCCAATTTATTAGTCCATGCATGTGTTGAAGATGCAAAGATATGGGTTGTTTCCATATCTTTGCAATTGTGAATTGTGCTGCTATAAACATTGAAGTATAAATGTCCTCATGGTAAAATATCTTTTCTTCACTTGAATAGACACCTAGAAATGGGATTGCAGAATCAAATAATGGATCTACTTTTAGTTCTTTGAGGAATCTCCATACTTCTTTTCATAGTGCCTGGACTAGTTTTCAGTCCCACCAAAAGTCCATGAGTGTTTCCTTTTCCCCTCACCTATACCAGTATCTATTGCTTTGGGACCTGTGACATGAGCCATTCTCATGGGGGCTAGGTGATATCTCAAAGTGGTTTTGATTTGTGTTTCTCTGATGATTAGGAACAATGAGCATTTTTTAATCTGTTCATTGGCCATTCATCTATCCTTATAAGAAAATTCTCTGATGATGTCTCTTGCCCAGTTTTTAATGAGGTTGTTTGATCTTTTCTTGTTGATTTCCTTGAGTTCTTTGTAGATTCTTGTTATTAGTCCTTTGTCATATTCATAGAATGCAAATATCCTCTCCCATTCTATAGTTTATCTCTTTGTTGATTGTGTCCTTAGCTGTGCAGAAGTGTTTAATCTTGATCGGGTCTCATTTATTTATTTATGTTGTTGCTGGGATTGCCAATGAGGTCTTCTTCATAAATTCTATCCCTAAGATGATAAGATTAAGTTTTTTCCCCCCATACTTTATTCTAGGGTTTGTATAGTTTCAGGTTTTAGATACAAATATTTTATCCATTGTGAGTTAATTTGTTAGTTGTGAGTGATGCGGATCTAGTTTCAGTCCTGTTACATGTGGCTAGCCATTTCTCTCATAACCATTTACTGAATAGGGATTCTTTTCCCCAGTGTATGCTTTTGAGTTTGCTTTGTCAAAGATCAGATGGCAAGGTTTTATCTCTATATTCTCTGTTTTATTCCATAGAACTATGTCTCTATGCTCATGACACCACCATGCTATTTTGATCACTATAGATTTGTAATATAGCCTGAAGTCTGGTAAAGTGATGCCTCCAGATTTGTTCTTATTTCATAAAATTGTGTTGCCTATTCAGGTGTTTTTCTGTTCCATATGAAATGTAGACCTATTTTTCTACATATTTTTTCTTTCCAGAAGATCCTCAAAATAATTATATCAAAATATAATGTTGATATTTTAATGAGGATTGCATTAAATCTGTAGATTTCTAAGAGTATTACAGACATTTTAACAATGTTGATTCTTCCCAACAGTGACATGGTATGTTCTTCTACCTGTTAACATCCCCTGCAATTTCTTTTCATAGTTCTCTCTGAAGAGATCCTTCACATCTTTTGTTAAATATACTCCAATGTTTTTCATTTTCTTTTATACTACTGTGGAGGGTATTGTCTCTTTGATTTGACCCTAAGCTTGACTGTTATTGACATATATGAAGGCTACTGACTTGTGTGCATTGATTTAGTACACAAAATTCTTCTACATAATATCCTGTGATGTTGCTATATTTCTTTATTGATTCCAGGAGTCTTGTGGTTGAGTCTTTGGGGTTTTCTAGTTATAAGATCATATCATCATCAAAGTGCAATAGTTTGACATCCTGTCTCCATTTGGATGCCATTCATGGCTTTCTTTTGTCTGATTGCTTTGGCTAGGACTTCTAACACCATGTTGAATAGTAATTTTGATAGAGAACATCCTTGTTTTGTTCCTGTTCTAAGCAGGAATGCTTTCAGTTTTTCTCTGTTTGATATGATATTGGCTATTTGTTTGTCATAGATGGCTTCTATCAGGTTAAGGAATTTACCATCTATGCCATTTTTTAAAAATGTTCTTATCAAAAAAGGATACTGAATTTTGTCAAATTCTCTGTCTGAATCTACTGAGAGGATTATATGGTTTTTGTTTTTATTTCTGTTCATGTGGTGAATTGCATTTATAGAACTGCATATGTTGAATGAGCCTTCCATCCTTTGGGAAGAAGACCACGTAGTTGTGATGTTTTCTTTAGTTCTTTTTTTCCCCCCCTCTGTAATTTAGGTCTGTTTTTCTAAGATTTTATTGGGTATTTTTGTGTCAATATTCATTAATGATGTTGGTCTGTAGCATTCATTTTTTGTTGTATTCTTTCCTGGTTTAGTATCAAGAGTTGGGGAGGGTTCTTTCTTCTCAATATTTTGGAATAGATTATGAAATATAGGTATTCTGGTATGAAAATATATTATCTGGGAATTTTTTGTTTTTGGAAGCCTTTGTATTTTTTCAATTCTGCTGCTTGATTGCTTGATATTGGCCTGTTTAAGAGATCTATTTCTTCCTTGTTGAGTCTAGGGAAGGAGTGTGAGTCCAAAAATGTGTCCATTTTTCTCCATGTTTTCAAATTTCTGAGCATAGAGATTTTTTAATAGTATTCAACAATGATATTTTATATTTCTGTGGCATCTGTTGTTATTTCTCCCTTTTTGCTTCAGATTGAGCTTATTAGAGATCTTACCTTCCTGTTTATGGTTAATCTTGCCAAGGGGTTATCAATTTATTTATCTTTTAAAATACCAACTTTTTATTCATTAATCTTCTGAATGGTTCTTTTGTTCATGAATTCATTTAGCTCTGATCTGATTTTTATTATTTCTTTTCTTCTGCTGGGGTTGGGATTGGATTGCTCTTCCTTTTCCAGTACTTTGAGATGATTTATTAGATTGTTGATTTGTGCTTTTTCTGATTTCTGGATGTGGACATTTAATTCAATTAATTTCCCTCTTAGGACTGCTTTTGCAGTATCCCACAGGTTTTGATAGTCATGGCCTCATTGCCATTTTGTTCAAGGAATCTAAATATTTACTTCTTTATTTCCTCCTTGACCAAGCTATTGTTTAAGAATAGGTTAAGTTTCTATGACCTTGTGTAAAGATGAATGTTTCTGTTGGAATTGAGTTATTACTTTAATTACATTGTGGTCTGTGAAGATTTGTTGAGGCTTGATTTGTGATGTAGAATAAGATCAGTCTTAGATAATGATCCATGACAGATTATGGATGAGAAGAACATATATTCAGTCTATGTTAAGTGGAATGTTCTGTATATGTCTATTAAGTCCATTTTTTTTCTAGAGCTGTTTTTATGTCCAACATTTCTTTGGTCAGTTTCTGCTTGGAGGATCTGTCCAGTTCTGTTAGTGGATTGTTGAAGTCCCTGGCCATTATGGTGGTGTTGTTTATCATATTGTTCAGAACAAGTAAGGCTTGCTTTATAAATCTGGGATTGTTTAAGTTGGGTGCATAAATATTTAGTATTGTTCCCTTGACCAGTATGTAGTGTCCATTTTTGTCTTTCTTCACTTTTGTTGCCTTAAAGTTAATCGTATGGGCAATAAGAATTAAAACTTCCAATTTCTTTTGGTTTCCACTTGCATGGATATTGTTTTCCAACCTTTCACCTGAATCTTGATCACTTGAAGGTAAGATGAATTTCCCAAAGACAGCAAATACCTGGCTTGTGTTTTTAATCCAGTCAACCATTCTGTGTCTCTTTAGTGGGGAATTCAACGCTTTATATTTATTGGGAGAATTGAGGGGTAGGGTGGAGCTCTATTCCTCTTGTTGCATGGGCCTCTCTTGCCTCGCTTTTTACCCATGGGCCATGTGGTGACTACACTTTGTCTTTCAGTTTCCAGGTTTCTTACTTAACTGGGGGTTCATTGTGCTGGTCTGTGTATAGTACAGATCTGAGTACTTCCTGAAGAGCAGGTCTTGTAGTAGCAAATTTCCTCAATGTTTGCTGGTCAATAAAAGATTTGATTTCTACATCATATATGAAATTTAGCTTTGCAGGATATGGAATCCTATGTTGGCATTTGTTTTGTTTGAGAAGATTGGGGTGAAAGTTCACTATCTTATGGCTTTTAAAGTTTCTACTGAGAATTCAGCTGTTAACCTGACAGGTTTGGCTTGTAGATCAGCTGCTGCATATGTCTGGCTGCTTGCAGAATTCTCTCTTTCATTTTGGCCTTGGCCAGATTGATTACAATGTGTCTAGGAGAAGCTCCATTTGAATTGAGTCATCCCAGGGCTTGACATCTAGCAGATGTATGTATAAATCTTTGGTGATGGTTGGGAAATTTTCAGCTATATCATTGACTAGAGCTTCCATGCTTTTGTAACTTTCTTCTCCTAAAAGGAGTCCTATAATTTGTATACATGAACTTTTCATATGGTCCCATAACTCTCTAAGAGATTTCTCTGCTTTTACTGTCTTCTTTTCTGGCTCTTTAAATAACTGGATTAGCTTAAGAGCCTTGTTTTTAGGCTCTGAGATTTTTTTCATCTCCATGGTTTAATCTATTGTTGAAACTTTCTACTATATTTTGAAACTTCCTGAATGTCTCCTTCAATTCGTTAAGCTCAGTTATTTTTTTTTCTAATTTTTCTAAAAGTACAAAAAATTTCCCAAGTAATTTATAACATTAAAGAAAAAGGGTCTGAACAAAATTAGAAAGGATATTCTAGATTAATAATTTTATTTTAGACATTAAGTATTATTCTGACACTCTGTCACGTGTTTACTAAGTTCGTCCAAGGTGCTCTTTACTAAACAAGGTGTTCTTCACTAAACAGAAGTTCTTAATTTTGACATATTCAAATTAAAAATGTTTTACTTGCATATTATATTATTTTATTTTAATTAGTTTTTCCCTACCCTAATTTACCAAAATTGTTCTTCTGTATTTTATTATATGAACTCAATTGTTTTACCTTTCTTTTTTTTTTTTTTATTTAATCATAGCTGTGTACATTGATATGACATGGGGCATGTTTAAGTTTTCTTTTTATTTCTTTTTATTTTTTATTATTATTTATTATTTTTTTATTAAATCATAGCTGTGTACATTAATGCAATCATGGGGCACCATACACTGGTTTTGTAGACCGTTTGACACATTTTCATCACACTGATTAACATAGCCTTCCTGGCATTTTTTTAGTTATTGCGTTAGGACATTTACATTCTACATTTACTAAGTTTCACATATACCCTTGTAAGATACACTGCAGGTGTAATCCCACCAATCACCTTCCCTCCGCCCATCGCCCTCCCTCCTTCCCTTCCCTCTCCCCCTTACCCCTATTCTTAGGTTATAACTGGGTTATAGCTTTCATGTGAAAGCCATAAATTAGTTTCATAGTAGGGCTGAGTACACTGCATACTTTTTCTTCCATTCTTGAGATACTTTACTAAGAAAAATATGTTCCAGCTCCATCCATGTAAACATGAAATAGGTAAAGTCTCCATCTTTCTTTAAGGCTGCATAATATTCCATGGTGTACATATACCACAATTTATTAATCCATTCGTGGATCGATGGGCACTTGGGCTTTTTCCATGACTTAGCAATTATGAATTGGGCTACAATAAACATTCTGGTACAAATATCTTTGTTATGATGTGATTTTTGGTCTTCTGGGTATATGCCTAGTAGAGGAATTATAGGATTGAATGGCAGATCTATTTTTAGATCTCTAAGTGTTCTCCAAACATCTTTCCAAAGGGAATGTATTAATTTGTATTCCCACCAGCAGTGTAGAAGTGTTCCCTTTTCTCCACATCCAACATCTCTGGTCTTGGGATTTTGTGATATGGGCTAATCTTGCTGGAGTTAGATGATATCTCAAAGTAGTTTTGATTTGCATTTCTCTGATGATTAAAAATGATGAAGAAATTGGTCTGGGTGAGTATTTTATGAGGAGGACCCCCTGGGCAATTGAAGCAGCTTCAAAAATACACTACTGGGACCTGATCAAATTAAAAAGCTTCTGCACAGCCAAGAACACACTAAGTAAAGCAAGCAAACAGCCATCAGAATGGGAGAAGATATTTGCAGGTTATGTCTCTGACAAAGGTTTAATAACCAGACTTCACAGAGAACTCAAACGTATAAGCAAGGAAAGAACAAGTGATCCCATCGCAGGCTGGGAGAAACTTCTCTGAAGAAGACAGGCACGCGGCCTACAGACATATGAAAAAATGTTCATCATCTTTAATCATCAGAGAAATGCAGATCAAAACTACTTTGAAATATCATCTAACTCCAGTAAGATTAGCCCATATCACAAAATCCCAAGACCAGAGATGTTGGCATGGATGTGGAGAAAAGGGAATACTTCTACACTGCTGGTGGGAATGCAAATTAATACATTCCGTTTGGAAACATGTTTAAGTTTTCAACCAACCTTGTACCACCTTGTTATGTAGTGTTGTTAGGAAGAGATTCAGTTTTATTCTGCTGCACATAGTGAGATACATCTTTTTATATACATTTTCTCCATATAATTTATGCTACATTATCTATTAATCAAGCATCCTTTCTCCATTGATTTGTAATGTGTTCTTTATTAAATATTTTGCTCTACACACACAAATATGTTTCTGCACTCTCCATTCTATGCCATTGCTCTATTTTTTCCACCAGCAATACAGATATTAAAAAATTATAAAGATCTTTTAGACTTTAAATCACATGCAATTGCTAATATTCAAACATTTTTTACCTAAAAAAATGACAATTTCATATGGCCCCACCTAACAGTATATCTTAATATCTGATAGAGAAAAGTTCCTTAAGTCCCCACTCTTTACTCTTTTTTAAAAGGTTAATTTATCTCTTTATACACATTTATTTTTCTGTATAAAGTTTAGATTAAGTTAGTGAATTTATTTTTAATAATATAACTGGCATTTTTATTAGGTTTTATTGAATTTGAGATCAATGTAAGAAAAATAGACACTATTATAATTTCAAGACAGCTGACCTGAAAGCATGGAATATTTTCATTTATTCAAATAATTATTTTTATGTTCTTCCTTTAAAGTTTAAAATTTTTGTTCACAGAAATCATCGCATTTTTACTTTAGTTAAGATTCTTTATAATATTTGTTATTATTTTAAATAATGTCATTTTAAACTTAATTTTTAGTAAGTTACTCTGAGAATAGAAAAAAATACTATTGATTTTTTTAGATTGATCTTCCAGCCAGAGATCTTGCTGAACTCTCTTATTACTTCTAATAGTTTTCTACGATAAGTTTGATTATATTGGCCTTTCTAGATAGATGATAATATTATCTGTAAATAATGACAGTTTTATATTTTTCTTTCCGATCTTTAAAACTATTTCCTGTTCTTTCCATATAACATTAACCACTACTATATTGAGATACTGGTGGCAATAGGGTATTCTTATTTGTTCTTAGTCATAAGGGGAAAAATTAGTTTCTCAATACTTGCAGGCTTTACCGTTTGAGATTTTCTTTGTGCATTTACCTCTTAAAATGACCTAAGAAGATTTCACTAACTACCTGGCCCAGGTAGTCTTCGACTTTAAAAATCATACACAGTTAATATTTCAGCTGAGGAGTGGGGTGAGATGTCATTGGTTCTTACATTATATATTATGCATATCCCTGGTCCCTACAATAGTAATAAAATTTTAACATAAAATAACAAAAGTCATTCTTCTTTTAACCTTTGACATCTCATGGAAGACTGAAAGGAAGTAAATGGAAAGGGCCCTTTTATATGCTAACAGGACAAACCTCTTATCTTTTTAACTAGTCTGGGGAGGCAGCTTACATTTCTCAGGAGTTGCATCTCCAGTACTCACACCAGCAACAACCTCTAATATATATGCAATGCTTGTGAGATAATTGGTGACCTTTCCAGATCTTCCTCATTGTAACCTCAACACCCACCTCTTTACAGAAACCATCCTATTACTGATAATGATGACATTACCATTAACTGTTTTAAAAACATTATTTTCTGTTCTGTTCAAAAGTGTTCATAAATGCTTTTAAAACAAAAGGTTTGGTTTCTTTGAAAGGCAGTTTAACTGGAACTGTCTTTCACTACCTAAAAAGCAAAGTGAGACCTGACTTCCAGTATTATGCCAAACATTATTGCTCACAATTAGGTAGACTTTCCTCATTGCTGCTTGAGAAAACAAAAAATTAGTATTTAGAAAGAGCAGCTTTAAAAGTCAAGGCTTGAGATTTTACTTTGATTGCTAGACTTTCTCACCTTTTTGTATAAAAGTTGTTATAAAATTACAAGGCATAATGAAGAAGTTATTCAACATGAATTGATAAAAAAGCTAATATATACATATCTGATTTGTTATGCAATGGAGACCAATAATTATTCCATTTTTAAGGCAATATCAAGAAATAGGAAGGGAAAAGGCAAATTGCTACTATCCTATATAGTACTCAGAGAATTCTATGAAATCAATACCATTTCCTCCTTTATAAAGGAGGGAAATATAGATTACTAAGATTATATAGACGCAAAGATCATCAAGAAAACATTAGCAAATTGAATCCAGCATTATATAAAAAGAAGTATACATTGACAACCAAGGGAGATTTATCCCAGCTATGCATATGTGGTCCAACATTCAGAAATGAATTAATGTAATACATTGTATCAACAGGTTAAAGAAGAAAAATCATATGGGAATATTGATGAATGCAGAAAAATTATGTCAAAATCCAACACCCATTCATAATAAAAGCTCTTAATAAACCAGAAATAGAGGAGAACTTCCCTAACTTGATAAAGAAGGTCTACAAAACGTTCACATCTTACTTAAGGCTGAGAAACTCAAAGCTTTGCTGCTAAGATCAGGAGCAAAGCAAAAAATGTGCCCTGTTGCCGTTCTTTTCAACATTGTGGTAAACATCCTAGCTCATACAATAAGATAAGCAAAAGAATAAAAGGTGTAAATACTGAAAGAAAGAAATAAAACTTTCTGTGTTTGCTGATGTCACAACTGTCTGTGTACAAAATATAAAAGAATAAAAAACAATAATAACAAAAAAATCCTGAAACTAATAAGCAATTACAGTGAAGTTTCAGTATATATGCATAATATATGAAAATCAATCGCTTCCCTATGGATCAGTAATGAACAAGTGGAATTTAAAATTAAGAACTCATTATCATTTACATTAGCACCTTTGAAAATAAAATACTTACAAATCTGGCAAGATACATGCAAAATCTATGAGGAAATACTACAAAATTGATGAAATAAATCAAAGAAGATGGAGAACTATTCAATGTTCAAGGACAGGAAAACTCAATATTGTCAAAATATCAGTTGCTTCCAACTTGATCTATAGTTTCAACATAATCTAAATCAAAATGCTGGAGGGTACTTATTGTGAATATTAACAAGCTGATTATAACATTTATAGGGAGATGCAAAATACCCAGAATATTCAATATAATATTGAAGGAGAAAAAGCAATGTTTTGGAAGACTGACACTTACCTGATTTCAAGACTTATATCATTACAGTAATCAAGACTATATAATATTGGTGAAAGAAAAGACAAATAGGTCAATGAAACAGAATAGAAAGCCTAGAAACAAATGTACATAAACATATGTAATTGATCTTTGACAAGGAAGCAAAAGTGAAAAGCAGTGGAGAAAAGATAATCTTTTCAACAAATGATTCTCTCATACTGGATATCTGTGTACAAACAAATCAAAAACAAACAAATAAAAAACAACTTGGCAGAGACCTAGCACCCTTGACAAAATTAACCCAAAGTGGATTGTAGCTCTAAATGTAAAATGCAAAACCATAAAACTCCTAGAGGATGACAGAAGTAAACAATCTAGATATTCTTGGGTATGGTGGTGACTTTTTAGACTTAACACCAAAGACATTCCTGAAGGAAGTAATTGATAAGTCGGATTTCATTAAAATTAAAAACTTCTTCTTTGCCAAAACAATGTCAAAAGAATGCAAAGACAAGCCACATAGTGAGAGAAAATATTTGCAAATGACACATCTGATAAGAACTGTCATCCAAAAAGCACAAAGAATTCTTTAAACTCAACAGTAATAAAATGAATAACCCAATTTTAAAATGGTCAAAAGATTGGAATAAACATCTCACCAAAGAAGATATACAAATGGCAGATAAGCATATGAAAATATGCTCAATATTATTATGTCATTAGAGATTTACAAATTAAAACACAAGCCCATACTGGTATAAGTAAATTATTAAATAAATAAATAGGAGAACATATACATATCCCATGGAGAATAATTCCAAGTAATTTAGATTCTCTGTTCTAAAGGAGGTAGATCATAGCTTTTCACTCTTCAAGTGTGAGCTTCACATGGTAACTTCCTTTCAAAGAGCACAGTATGGAAAGAGGAAGCAAAGAGTGGAGAAACTTGACAAATACTACCTCCACCAGGTGATGAAGGTCAACATCAACCACGTTGAGTCTCATGGATAGCATAAGTTCTTGTTATAATGTGAAGAAAATGGCACTTTGCCTCTGTGATCTTCCTCCCCCAAACTCACCATCCCAGTCTAATTATGAGATAAAAATCTAACAAATCCAGGATGGGGGAAAGGGACATTGCATAAAACCTTGACCAGTGCTCCTTGAAACTGTCAAGATTATCACAAACAATATTATCGAAAACAAACCATCAGGAGGTGGACAAGACATGAGGACTAAATGTAATGTGGTATCTCTGGACTGGATGCTGCACTTTTGGGTAAAACTAAGTATGGACTTCAGTTAAATCAAATGTATCAATTTGGTTTATTAATTGCAACAAATCTATCATACTAATGTAAGATGTTATAGTGGGGGAATCCAGGTGTATTTACATGGGGACTTTTGTATTATCATCTCAATTTTTCTGTAAATCTACAACTATTCTGAAATTTGTTTATTTTAACAATCCTCAAGGGGCTTCTCAGAACCTTCTGGGTGAAGTGCAGTCCCCTGGGGTAGGCAGTGACCGTGGTTTTAGGGAGCTGCCCAACACATTTCTAAGCTGTTTGAGTGGTTGTGAATGTAAGGGGTTAAGAATGAATGCTGCCTTTACTTAGCACTTTAAAGAACGTGTACCTCCAGCTGGAGCTAAATGATCCTACACATGTGTGCACAGGTGTGTTGGGCTCTATGTGTCAAGTGCTAGCTTCTGGGCAGCAAATGGAGTGCGTTAAGTAAAGCCAGGATATTCACTCTGCCCAATGAATTAAAAGAAAATCCTGCTGGGTACAAGGTGCTTTGCTTTGGCGATGGAGGCATTAAAGGCCCTGACTTCATCACAATCTAATGTATCAATGTAGCAAAATTGCACTTGTATCCTATAAGTATATGAAAATACAAAATAAATGAAAAAAAAAAAGAATCTGTGTTTTATAAATATGCCGTGTGGACTTGAACACACACAGAGAAGAACACAGAGTTAGAAGTGACTTGGGCACAACCTCCTCACTCACACCGCATGCTCTCCAGGAGGAAGACTTAAAACAACAACAACAACAGCAAGATGAGTCCAGAAGCCCTGGAAGGAGGTGTCCAGAAGGGGCTGAGCATGTCTGTGAGTCCCTGGAGCTTTTCTTTTAAACTGCCTTGTCACCATCACAGATGGGTGGTTGCACCAGTCTTTTTCTTTCTTTTTTCTCTCCCAGAAAGTGACTCTCCCTGACGCCCACCCCACAGCCCCATCCTTCCCTCTCACTCTGCTTTGTTCTTATTTTCAAGGCCTTCTGGCATTACCTCAAAATAAACTAAAATCTCTTCAAATTGGATCCTTGAATAATTCCAAAGGGGGAGAGTTTCTTTGTAAATTCTGTTTGCTTATGGATTCCGTACAGTGTTTGCAAATTCTACAGTGCTGGAAAGCCTCCAGACATATTTAAATCCCTTTTCCAATTACCCAGCACCATCAAAGATGTCACTGACTTGAAGGAAAAAATCCAAAAGAATTGTTTTATTTGGAGTGTGTGTAAAAGTCCAAAATTTTTAAAAAGCATGTTGCTTGCAGGATACCATCACCTGGACACCAAGCGGTATGGCTTTCAGCAGTTAGGCCTGTCCTATTGACTACTGAAAATCAGAGCTAGAGGGGGCTGGGCCCTGCCTCCCAGCATGTGGAAGATTTAGAGCAAATTGGAAAAGAACATTTTAGAGCTATGCCACCCACATTCAGTTTGGGTGCTCCCAAGAACCATAGCTGCCTTGAGGTTGTAACAGTTGTCTCTCCCACCTTCTGAAAGGTCCCTAAGTGCTGAAAATCTTCAAGTATGATTACCATGGTACCAGATTTATTTCCTTTTTTGAGAAGGCAAGGTGACAAGTTGCTAAATATTAGACACAGAAGGGTTTGCTATCTCCTCTTATAGCCCCTGTTTGGTTCTAAATTCTGAACGAAAGGCTTGTGATATAGATGCTCAATCAGAAGGGCCTTCTGTTGCCTGCTGGAGTTGGCTCACTTCGAAGGGGATGAAGCCCCTGGGATATTTCTCCCCAGGAAATCATATTCTCTCCCTGGGCAGAAACAATATGTCCTATGCCTTTAGAATAAAGTCTTATTAGGAAAGAAATCCAGTCATGCCATACAATTGCCAGTGTCCTGCACTGTGAGTACATCGAAATTTCTGCCTCCCTGGGGGTGCGGGATGCTCTTTAGGGACCTTCCATATACTCCTTATCTGGCCCTAGAGGCATCTCTCTGGTGAGGCAATGTCATTATTACCAGGTTGGGAGCCCTGGGGGTGTCGGTAGCACAACCTCTGCTGTTTGCAGGTATCTTTGATCAGGTGACTTAGGGCATTTTTGTTCCTTTTCTGATTGCAATTATATGCAGAAAGTCTTCCATGGGCACAGTTATGAACCAGCTGGGGAAAGTGTCTACCATGAGGACCTCATTCTTCTGGAGGACCTGCTAATAATCCAAGTGTCTCTACTTCCTACCCTGACCCTGGCACTGTGTTGGGTCAACTGCCTTCTCATGTGCCTTCTGTCTCCTGGGAGATTAGTACTCTACCCTAGACTACCTCAATTTTAAAACTGAAAACCCTCATTCTATGAAACCTTTCAGTCCCCAGAAAACTAGACAGTCAGTCACTTTTTCTGTGGCTTATTGGCTGGCATTAAGGTGGTAAGCTCCACATTCTCCCAGGCTTGGTAGCCGGCCCACTTTCCTGAATGAAAAGTGGCAAGAGTTGTAGTGACTACATTCCCCAGCATCCAGGAGTTGCCAAAATGCCAAATGTTTTACAGATGAATCCTCTTGTTTATGAATGCAAACAGACAAAATTAACTGGGACCCAATGATGTGCGTACAAAAATCTCAGGTCCCCAGACCCCTCTATCAGTAAGGATGCATTTCCTGATTATTTGTTTTTTCATGTGCCGAACCAAGAGACCACACGCAGTTCTGCTATATGAAAGGCTTCAGAACAGGCTGCTCAGGGTGTCTGGCACAGCTTTCTAGGTGATAAAGTTAAAAAAATGTAGCTAAGACCATGCAATCTTGATCATTGGGCCCTGGAAGACAAAGCACCATTACCAAGTGCTCTAAGAATAGAAGGCATCTCTTGCTGTTACTGCCATATTACATCTACGAGTCAAACAAAGACAAAGATATCTTAGGACAAATTTTGCCAAATATGAGAGATCCAGGAAGCCTTCTGGAGAGTAAGGAATTGAGCCGTGTTTTGGAGAGTGATATTTGAGGAAGAATGGAAGGAGACTTCTAGGGTCATGCACTAAAGCATAGAACCACACCGTCAGTTCATTGATAAGCACATATCATACACTTGGCTAACTTTCCCTTCTACCATTCTGTTTCTAGAAGTGGAAGAGCACCTCAAATGTTGTAGACTTCACCTCTTATCTCAATGGTTGTATCTGTTCCTAAACACCTAAGTATTTCATTGACTCTATTCCTTAAACCTTCCAAGAAAAGGAACAACAATGAGGACTTTAGTAAATCATTTTAGTGACAACACTTCTTTCTAGTCAGCATATTTTCTCTTATTTTCTTTGCATTGTTAATGGTTTGGTTCATTTCTATTATCATACTTGCTGCTTTGCTTTTATTAAATTGAAGAAGAAATCACGCTAAAGCATTTCTTTCTCTAATATCTGAATCATATCTTGGCATCACAGCTGGGTGAATGCCCATGTGTGTAAGTGTGAGTGTGTAGGGTGAGGAAATGTTGGTGGAAGGATGAGAAATTGGTGAAGCAGATGAGAACAATGAGGGTGATGCTAATTTGTTCCTGGTAAATAAGGGGCTTGGGCAAAGGCGTGAATTAAGTTTTCTATGAGCCCTGCCTCCTTTCTGCTTCATTTTTCTCTTTCTTCTCCCATCTAGACTCAGGTTACCTTATTTTCTTGCCCTCCTCTCCAATTAAAGCCCGTGCTTAAAATCTTTATTCACACTGAGATATAAGTGATAGATAGAGGGTCAAGATGGAGCCACTTGTAAAGCTCTTTTATATTTTAATTAGATCATATTCAGACTACAAGTATGGTGGCTGAAATTGTGGAATACCAATTGTAGGATTATTGGAGGGGAAGGGTTCTTAAGCAGAGGGCTTTTGGGATGATCCAGAATACCAGTATGGCATATTGGACTCCCCTGAAAGATCAGACCAATTTTGACAGAGAGAGTTTTAATCAAAGATGAAAATAAGGGTGAAATTTATGTTTGAACAGTAGTTCGGCACACTGGAAAACTGAAAAATGCTCCTGCATTAGCTGCATATCCACTCCCTTTTCTGTTTGCTGTTTGCTGTTTAACTATAGTTTTTTAACTTTCTAAATCTCTTTCTAACGGTTTAATAGACTTAGACTCAGCCAACAGATTATCTATTCCAATCACTTAATCTGCTAGTGTTCCTTGAGGGTGTACATAGGAAAAGTATTCTTTTACTTCCTCTGAAGGGCACAAAGTGAGCACATGAATATCCTTGTGCAAGGTTCTTTTAATGGTTAGTGGTAATCTATGTAAAGCACTTAGTATTTAGCATGAAATCAGCACTCAATAAGTGGTTGCCATCGCTGTTGTTTTGTCATCATTGTTCCAACTCAAACACTCCCTGACTGCTTGACTTGGAACAAGTTAGTCAACCTCTCTGGGTCTCAAGTTCCTCTTTGAGAAAATGGAGATAACATGACAGCTTCTGTTTTATAAATGTGTTATGAGTCTTAGGTAAGATAACACTTGTACAATTGCCTTGAAAACTATGATACACTAAGCAAAATACAAGGAATTATTATTGTTCATTTGTTAGGGGAACAAGAGCTCAGTTTCAAATGAAAGGAAGCAGTCAAGTGTTCCTAGGTCTTCTGCTATACAGATCACGGTTTAGAGGAGGCCTTGGGCCCTATCTCTTATACTGTCCCCAGCCAAAGGTCTAAGTCCAGTTCTTTGGATGTATAGGATGTTCTTTGGGAATGGGTCTGAATTCTTACTTCCTAATTGCATCATCCATTTTCTCATTTATTCAGCATGTCTGGGTAGACTCATAGAACAGAGAGAGAGTGCCCTTTCCTGACCTACTTTTTCTGAGGATCTAACCAAGAGAATCTCCTCTTTAAATTTGTGTTACAAAGCAAGGTGGCCTGATGGACCTGGCTAAGGGATGACTGGGCCACTGTGAGCTCTTGCAGTAACTAAGCTGTTATAGCTGTTATAGACTATAGCTGTTACCTGCAGAGAACTGTGTTATCTGCAGCTGGGATGCTGCAGATAGCATAGAAAACCTCTGCCATGTGCTTGGAAGGGTTAATAGTTTGTTGAGCTCCTGAATTTATGATTGCGGTTATGGAACACTGTTTAGAAGGTGTTGCATAATGAGCCTGTGGTTCACTAATACACATACATTTTTATGATATATCTATGGGAATTGAACTCCCTTATTAAAACAAAATGCAGACTCTCTGATGTTTTAGTCCTCATAGGAGCCTGCCCAGGTAAGACAATGTATTTGGGCCAAGGGCTTCAGCTTCTATTCCTCCTAAATTTTATCTCTTCCATGGGTGTGCTTTCTTTAATTACTGTGGCCACCATTTCTTGGCTTCCTTTAAAAAACTCTGTTCCCAAAGTAGACAAAAAAATTATTTTTATGAGTTCTTAAGTTTTGAGAACTAGAATTTTTGAAAGTACTTCATTTGCTGGGTGCAATAGCTCATGCCTGCAATCCTAGCACTCTTGGAGGCCAAGGCGAGTGGATTGCTTAAGCTTAGGAGTTTGAGACCAGCCTGAGCAAGAGTAAGATCCTGTCTCTACTAAAAATAGAAAAATCAACCAGATGTTGTGGCAGGCACCTGTAGTCCCAGCTATTTGGGAGGGTGAGGTAGGAGTATTGCTTGAAGCCAAGGAGTTTGAGATTGCTATGAGCTAGGCTGACACTACAGCAATCTACCCAGGGTGATAGAGTGAGACTCTGTCTAAAAAAAAAAGGGACTTCATTTAATGTCCTAAATGATGAAAGGGGAGAAAACAAATAAAATGTAAAACAGAAAGCGCAGATTTCTTTCTGATGGTGACAGCCACTGTCAGTTTCTACCCATTCTGCTTATATGTGAGTCAAGAGGTATATCTTCTTAACCCCAAGGATGGAGTCACATTTTGCCTGTGCATCCAGCTTCCCAATCTCTCACATTTCTAGCAGTGTCCTGTGTCTGTTGATTGTGTCTTAAACACTTTGCACATTTTAAGCACAAGCCAAAGTCAATAAACAGCCTTGGAAGACCTTCCACATAGTTGTGATTTCTAGTCTGGGTTGGCAGATCTATGTAAGACATATGATGCTCAGCCTAGTACTTCTCACACAGAAGTCTTATCTCAATTTCAGGTCTTCGCATTTTTTAAAAGAGCTAATTCAGTGATAGTAGCATCTGTATAAGGATGACAATGATCAACATAGGGGCCCTGAAGATGCACCATTCAAATCTGCTACCAAAACTAAAAGCCACACATCCCTGGATCCATTTGTGCTCAACTGAAGCCAAATTCCCTGTGGGCTGCTCTTAGCCAGATTAAACATGGCAGTGGTCCTAAGGAAGGCCCATTCTAGGGGACTCACCAATAGCCTGGCTGGAACTTAGCTTAGAAGCTGGGCTGTGACCCAACTCTTCTCCAGCCCAACTCTCCCTTCCCCTTCTTCCTTGGTTGTCACACTTTCACTGTGGTCTGAAGATGCTTCATAACATGGCATGCCTCGCAATAAATCTCTTAGACATCTGATCTCATCTCAGCCTTTGCTTCTTAGAGGAAACAAACTAACATGACTAGTAACCAAGAATATGTTTGCCTTCAAATTGGAACTGCATTTGCCAATGTAACCCATGTGAATTTTGAGATTCATGTGTCTCTGAAGCTTCTATTAGCCCCTGGGTGGCCCTGGAAGCTCAGATCACCAAGTGAACTGGTGAAATCAGAGGAGAGCAAAATATTTTTTGTTATGACCATGTTTCCTCTATTTTCTGTGGTGGCTGCACCATGGAAGGGGATGTTAATATTTGACTATTTCCAGACTGGCAGCCTGACTCTTCAGGAGCACACCGGAGGCACCTGGATCTGTCCGTGTTATATTATACAAGCCATTGTGCTATCATTTTTTGGCAACCAAACTTGTCAGGAGCTTCTGAAAGTAGCCAAACAAACAAAAAACTGAACAAATCAAGAACCACCACCCCCCCCCCCAAAAAAATATCTTGCTTAGGAAACCTTAAGAGAGGTGTAACTTTTGGTCATTAGCCTTTTAGAGAATGTGCTAGTTGTTTGAGAAAGCAAAATAAAATTCCATCTGTGTGTGTAGCTGCTCTGGATACTGCATGTACAGATAAAACATGAGCCTGGAGAACCATCAAGGCAGGAGTGCCAAATAATTGTGAAGAGTTTTGTTTCCATAAACCTATTCAGAATTTTGCAATCAAAACGATAAAGAAGACTTGAAACTTGGCGTATGTATATTTTCTTATTTTATAATTAACCATAGTTTTTCTTTTGTAATGTGTTTCCATCTAGTCCCTAGGCTTGGGACCTGAACAACCAGTCCCTACAAAGCCTGAAAATTCATAGACAATTGGCAAATATTCATTCATCACATCTCTCAGGAAAGGTCCCTCATGTGTTGTGTTTTCTCTTTTCCATGGTGAATGTACTTCCACCATGGCCAGTTTCAAGTTGCTAACATGTCACTGAATATATTGTTAAGATGTGTTGGCCCCCACGAGTTGGGGGAGGGGGGCAGAACCCAGCACACCTCTGGTTCTAATGTCCTATATATTTCCTGGTTTCTAGAAGAGAACTTTTGCAAGATTTATCTCAGAGACCCCTTGTCAAATTAATGTTACCACTTCTGTTTACCTAAAGCTCAGGTTTCTGTAGAATTCTGGTAAATGATATGCTTTATTTCCTAGCATAAAACATCTATGAATATCACAAAAAAGTTATTTTAGGAACAATGTGGACTGTAATGAGAGGAATAATGCCTTTCTTCTCCTCAAAATTCCGATCTTGTTTCTCTAGTAGGAGAAGCTGTTTCAACATCTATGGCATTTGGGCCAATCGAGCTTAGAGATTAGCTTCTTGGTTAACTCACCAGCCCAATAATAGCAAATAGATTTGAGAAGATTTTTACTGGGGTGCTGAATTGCTTTGAGGACCTAATAAATGCTATCATTCTTGCTACAGAAAAAGGCACTAGCACTTAAAAGCACGCCTACAATTTCATGGAGGGCACATGTTCATCCTCCTCTCTGCCCCAGGTCATTCATAAACCCTAAATCAAGAACACCTGCTTTAAAGTGATGCTACTGAAACTCTGTTCTTTATACCTAAAAGGCTCCAAATAAAGCTAGTGGCACCCAAGAGAATTTGGTATAGGAAATACACTTGCCCTGTACATGAAACTGTTCTTTATGTGTTCAGACCAAGCATATTAGATACCCAAAAGAGGTTTTTTTCCTTTTTCTTTCTTCCTTTCTTTCTTAATTTTTAAAAAAATAAAATCCTAATATTAGACTCTGCAGAGGCATTTCTGCATCTAGTGGTCTCTGACTTCCCTTAGGATTCTGTGAAACTATCCAAGTAATTAACAGGAACCCAGGTTATAATATCTGGGAGCTGCGTATTTCACCAGGGTGAGTGCTGATTAATGAGCTGACGTGAGTGGAAGTGTCAGGACCGGCAATATGCACCCAGAGAGAGTGGCTAGGGGAGACAGAGGGCTGGGAGATGAGGTCCTGGGGAGAGAAGGGCTGTAAAGTACAAAGTAGTCTCATTAAAAATGCATGCTGTTGAGCAAGAAACCTTTAAATGGCCTCCTTTTTGCTCCCTCCTAAAAGATTTTCTAATCCAGCCCGCCTGGGATGAATGTATTAGGTCACGTTCTTGTTTCTCTTCCAAATGTCCCTTCTATTTCTTTTAAGTTCTGCTGAAATCATCGCCACCCTTGGGTCATGCGGGGGTGCCTGTGCCACCTTTTCACAGAAACTAACTTCCCAATCTGTAAATGAGATTGCAGAAGAAAAAAATTCTCATTCCTGGTTTCCTTTAGTTTTGGGCAACAAATCCATCACTCTGACCTTTCAGGGTCTGTGTGTTTCATTGGTTATTCCTGATAATGGTTTTTATAAGGATTTTAAAAGTTTATCTATTTTTTCTTTTTTGGTCCTGCAGTGTGTGACCAGAGGGCTTTGACCTTTAAATTTTTCTAAGAGCTTCCCAAAGAGCCTCACATTCAGAAAAGTCTTGTCCCTGTTGATTTGATCCAGATCAAATGCCTTCCATGGGAGAGACATGGAGTGCAGTCCCGCGACGTTGTGCCCAGTGAACGCAGACACTGTCACTGCCATCAGGAGCAGCATGGGCGCAACTATTCTTGGAGGAACTGCACCTATAAATATAAAACCACTGCTGGTTTACCTGGCACAAAGGAGATGGGCCAGGCGTCCTGAGCACTTGCACTGCAGGAGGAGACCCAGTGAGGGAGGACCCAGGATGCTGCCCAATGAAGGTGACAGGAGATGCTGCTCCTACCCGAAAGATGACACCACAGCACTCTACCCAGGGCAACAGAATGAGACTCTATCTCAAAAAAGAGAAAAGAAAAAAGAAAAAAAGAAAGTAGCAGGGAACAGGAGCAAGAGAGGCGCTCAGCAGAGGGCAGCCTTTGTGCTAAGGGAAACACAGAACGGCAGCAGTGGGAAGGCAAAAATGTTTCAGGATCAGGAAAGAGTGCAAGTGCTCAAGACACTCCAAAAAATAGGCCCAACAAAATAATGGAAACTACAAACAAAGAACCTTGAGTTGGGGTTATTGTTGGTGGGGTACAATCTGGGAGGGCACCATGGGGCTTCCACCATATTGCAATACTTGTTTTCTTAAGCGAGGGAATGGGCACATGGCATTTCATTATTACACTCTGTGTAATTTTTGTTTACCAAAAATATTTAATATTGTATTCATTTTCTAAAAAGAAAGGTCAGTGAGCCTGAAGTGAAAAGAGAGAGAAAGGCAGAGAGCTGAAGTAAGAGTGTTAGAAAAGCTAGTGTATGGTGCCCCATGATCACATTAATGTACACAGCTATGATTTAATAAAAAAAAAATAATAATAATAAAAGAAAAGCTATTAATTAGAACATACAGTCACGTGCCACTTAGTGACAGGGACATGTTCTGAGATAAGCATTCTTGGGTGATTTTGTCATTGTGCAAACACCACAGAGTGTTTAAACCTAGATAGTGGAGCCTACTACATGCCTAGGCTGGATGGTATAGCCTGTTAGGCCTAGTGTTAAAGTGGTGTGGTGACAGCTTGAGGTAGTCGCTGAAATAATTGAAGAGAGAAAGAGCAAGCAAAGTTTTAGCAAGAAAGGAAAAGTTTATTTTAATGGCTTGTATAGCAAGCCAGGCCCTATCCTAGCAACTGCAGGTCTTGAGTCCTACTGTTCAGGGACTGGTATTATTTAACTGAACTATGGTACCTGAAATTCATGTACATGGGAAATTTGCAAACATGAGCCTGAAAGAGTCATTCAGTTTGGAGAGAGCAGAGCAGAACAGAGCACAGCTCTGAGGAAATTAAATGCAAGACACTTTAGGTTAGAAGGAGACACACATTTAGAATCTGAGGCTCTTAGTAATAAAATGCAACATTGGAAAGACAGTACCCGATACATTTTTAGAATGTGGAAAGTGGAGAGAGGCAGAAATAGACAAGTATTGGCTGAGGGAAGAGGGCTCCCAGTGGAAAAAATCAGAGACTAACCAGGAGCAACTACTCTAATATTTTGCTGGGCTAACCGAGTGCCCCATCAATGTTTGCACGGAAGAGTATCTGATTCACTTTTTCCCCTCCTTTTTTTATTTCCTATACATGGTGACTATATTCTCTTATGTTGCCAAAGAATAAAGTGTTACAAAAAGATTAGCATCATCAAGCAAGCATATTTAAGAGCCCACTGTTAGGTATTTGCACATAACTTCACGTGAAGTTTATATGTGAAACCTTCCCATTGCAATGCAAGCTTGCCAGACATAGTCATTCCCACATAATGCTGCCAAGAGCTTGGGGTTTGCTGCAGGAGAGTGATGGTAAATATCTGGATGAGAGTCAGTGAATAGGTTTGGGAAGATGTTAGAGAGAATTGAGAGTACACATGAAGCACTTTGCCCTGCCAATGCAATGAGCTCTTTCTTTAAATTGATGGGCAACTTTGGTTTTGTCATTGTTTTCTTTCTTTTTTTGACCTTGTAGATGACTCAGGATCTCTGAGCTGCTACTCTTGGGTTGCAGAGAGTTTTGCCTGGATCTCTCATGCTGTCTTTTTCTAACTGTTCACCACAAATGATGACACCAAGTTTTAGGAACAGAGCAAAAACAAGAGTCCTGGAAATCAGAATGAATCCAAAGCCAGCAACATGAAGAGCATTCAGGATGTAGGAAAACAAGTCCTTGGTTATAGGTAAAAGATCTGAGGCTTGGGACCATGCTATCTACAGTACTTCTTGAAAATCACTGTTGCTAAAATCACCATAATATTATGGGGGAGAAAGCCTCTACAGAGCTCAGGTTTGTACATATCTACCCTTTACAAGGTAGCTGAGAAATCTGGAGACTGTCATATAGTTTGAGTTAGGCATAAAGCATGACTTGCAATTTTGTTATTTTGGCTCCCCAAATCTGCAGCCTAACTGTGCAATAAACTCAGTAAATTGGGTATTTCTTTAGTTTTCAAAATAAAATAGATTCAGCTCTCTCTTGATTCCTGGAAGCCCTTGAGAATAAATTTATTTACATAGATTGGACCACAAAGTGAAGATTCAAAATATTGTAAAATATCAGGGAGTATATTCTAAGCAATCATGCTAGACTACAGTTTTAAAGAAAAAAGAGTAGGAAATCTCTATATGTTTTAAAATAATAAAATATATATTTCTGTATAACCAATGAGTCAAAACTGAAATCATAATAAAAGGCTTAAAATATTTTTTAAAAAGACGTTAATGAAAATAGTACTTATTCAAACTCATGGGATGTAACTGAGGGCAAAATTAGAGAAAAACTTATATCCTCAAAGTGTATATATAATATAAAATATAAGAAAATCATAAGAGTAATGAGTTAAGCATCATTCCAAGAAACTAGAAAAAGAATAGCAAAATAAACCCCCCAAAAGTAAAGGAAAATATATTTGCTATTGTTTTTCCCCCAGTAGCAATGTAAGAGAGTTACATTCTTTTCCAGTTGACTATGGTATTTTATTATGAATGGATGTTGAAATTTATCAAAATTTTTTCTGCATCTATTAACATTGTTTATATGAGCTTTTTCTTTTGATCTGTGAATGTGGCTAATTGCAGCAACGGATTTTCTATGTTAAAAAATCCTTGCATTTCTGGAATAAATTCAATTTGGTCGTGATTTTTTCTTTCTTTAAATTTGCTAGGTTGCATTTACTAATATTTGGTTATGATTTTTGCATTTATGTTTATAGATATAATTAGCTTACAATTATTTTTTCTCCTATTTGACTATCCTCATTGAATTTTTGTATCAAGGTTTTGCTAGACTCATAAAATGAATTGTAAAGTATGCCCTCCTTTTCTTACCTAAAGAGTTTGAAAAAATTATCAGTATTTTTTTTCTTAAATATTTTATAGAACTCTCTACTGCAGGAAGGGAAATGGTTTTGGATTATCTTTGTGGGAACAGTTTGTATTACTTATTAGAGCTTTATTGATGGTTATAGCACTATTTATTGCTTTTATTTCTTCTTGAATAAGTTTTGGGCAGTTTTTTTGTTTTTTAGGAATTTGTCTATTTTATCTAAGCATTCACATATATTGACACAAAGTTGTTGATTTCTCATATGTTAAATGTCTACAGGATGTCTAATTGTATTCATTTATTTTTATGTTGATTATCTCACTTAATTTCCACAAATAAATCTGTAAGTTATATAATATTATTTCCACTCTATAAATGAAGGAATTGTTGCACAGAAAGTTAAGTCACCTATTAATGAATGAACCATAAACTTGAATCCAGACATCTGTGTTTTCTCCTTGATTCCTAACTACTATGTTACACTTTCTCCATCCCAGTAATGATGATGATATCTGCAGACCTGAGAATCTATAGGTTGACAACAAAGGGCCTTATATAATTTTACAATTTTGTTAATATTTTCTAAAATGTTAATTCGAGTAGCTGGAATGTGGTTCTAAAGACGTCAACATTCTAAAACCCATCCCTGAATGGGCAAGTTTTTTTCCATCAATTCCTTTAGTCCAAAATTGTAGCACCAAAACAGCCTTACCAGATAAAAATTGCAGGCATTTATTTACAAGAAGACTATGTAAAACCCTGACTCCCTCCTGGAATTAACAAGCAACATATCTCAACTGCTAAGACCCTGGGTTGAGCCACCACAACTGCTTACCCCAGCTACTGCAGTAACTTACAGTTGGTCTTTCTTTGATCAACTTTCCATTGTGAAGTCATTATTTTATTTTAAAAATGTATATTATACCATGCCATGTAATATTTAAACATTTATTATAATGCTTTCCATTTTCTTTTATTGCTAAGGAAATAATCTTTGCCATTATCTGTCAAGGCACTTAACCTTGGGGAGTTGTTAGGACTTACTACAGATGTCTGAGGAAGTGAGACAAAGAAGAGAAAGAGGCCAATGCAGTTTACATTAATGGGTAGTCACCCTGTGGATAACTGGGGCTCTGTGCCACTGGAGGGCCTCTGAAACACTATATATTACCTGATTGAGAGTTGTCTACCCCAACAACTATTAAGGGGGTACAAAAGTTTTTGATACATGGGTATGTTATACAATGCTAAACTTAAGTGTTTAAGTATGCTTATCACCAGAATAGTGTTCATTGTACCCAATAGGTAAGTTTTCAATCTCCAACCATGCTCCCATCATCACCCTTGTGGTTTCCAATGTCCTTTGCATCTCTTTGTGCCCATGTGTACCCATTGTTAAGCTCCTACTTACTAGTGAGAATATGATGTTTGGTTTTCCATTCCTGAGATACTGCACTTGGAATAATGGTCTCCAGTTTTATCCAAGTTGCTGCAAATGACATTACTTCATTCCCTTTTTTGGTAGTACACTATATTATACATATAGCACGTTGTCTTATCCATTCATGATTGACGGGCACTCTTTGCAATTGTGAGTTGTGCCATGATAAACATTTGAGTGCAGGTGTCATTTTGACAAAATGACTTCTCTTCTTTTGGGTAGTAGATTTCCCAGCACTGGGATACTGGATCAAATGGTTAGTCTATATTTATTTCTTTGCGGAATCTTTATACTGTTTTCCATAGAAGCTGTACTAATTTGCAGTCCCATTGACACTGTATAAGAGTTCCTTTCTCTCTGCATTCACTTCAGCTTCTATTGTTTTTTTACTTTTTAATAGTGGCTATTCCAATAGGGTTGGAGGGTGATAACTCATTTTAATTTTAATTTGCATTTGCCTTATGACTAGTGATTTTGACCATTTTTTCCATACGTGTGTTGACCATTTGTCTATCTCTAATCTTTTACTTCTTGACCTCTGACCCAGTTGAGCTATTCATCAATGTTCAAGAAATCTTATGTTGGACCACTTCTTCCTTACAAGTATGATGCAAGGATGTTCCTGTCTACAAAGAGGATTTCCTCTTTTCACTGTACATAATACACTCTTGAATAAAGCTGCCATTTGTAAAAAATCCATTTTTTACTTATGTAGCTGTGAAATAAGGGAAAGACAATAGTACAATGGAGATATGTGGCAATGATATTTAGCCTACCTGTATTTTCTGGACCTACTTGGGTCCAATCAATTTTCATTTAAATTATGAATTGCTGCTGAGATTTGTAAATCTCATAACTTTTTGGGTGTGATGATACCCTGTTCTTGACGGGTGACACTGTCACATAATCTTTTGATGTTCTGGAATAGGCATTCAGTCTCTATCATGTAGATGCTTACAGTGGTGTAGGAGCTACTTTTTTTTTTTTTTAACCATTACTATTTTAATATAATTAAATGAAAACTCTGTAGATACAGAAAAAAGCATTTGATAAAATTCAACAATAGTTCCTTAAGGAAAGAACTTCAGGAAATTAGGACTAGATGGAACTTCAAATGGAGTGCTTTATTTATTGAATTAATATGAGGGTAAACACAATTAGGTTATATTGTTTGCATTTTAAGGCAAAGTCTAAGTTGCAGTTGTGTTCTTCATCCAGAAAGTATGCCATACACCTGCACATTGTTCCCACTGGGTAGGAACCTGATGACCACCCTCCCACCCTCCTCCCTTCTTGGATTTAATTGAGTTTTTCTCTCATGTAGGCACATAGTTGTTAATCTACAAGTTTCAAATTGGTACTGACTACATGTGAAGCTTGTTTTCCATTCTTGTGATACTTTACTTGGAGAATGTTCTACAAATCCATTCAAGTTGTGCTAGAAATACCACACTAGAAAAAGACACTGTGTGTAATCTCAGGCAAATCTTAGCAGTAGAGGCACAGTCAGAACCCAAGGGTTCTGGAGCAAGCTAATTCCTTCTGCATCAGTGATACAGTTGTACCACTTTTTGAATAGCAAATACAGTAGTCCTCTGATGCAGATGGCATTAGCTTGCTCCAGAACCCTTGGGTTCTGACTGTACCTCTACTGCTCAGATTTGCCTAAGACTATAGTGTCCTTTTCTACTGTGGTATTTCTAGCACTATTGGATCTGCTGGATCTTACGGCCCAAGGAGTAGGGATGTTCATGGTGTATAGCTATTTCTGGCTCTGGGCCCACGAAACTGCAACTGTCTGCATTATCCAATAAATGGGTTAGAGGAGGATTTCTAAGTGTAATATATTATATCTCCAAATTCCAAAGATGCTTACCAACAGTGTGCCTCTTTCTTAGTGGTAGGAAGTGCAAAGTACAATAGCTTGTCTTTACTTTGGAGGAGATGTCCTGGTATGCTCCAGACCTCACAAATCCTAGAGACTGTACTGAATCTCTGTGAGTTTTTTCCTCCTGTCTTCTGGTATGCATGGGTCTTCCCCCAACACAGAGAATTTTCATCCTTTCCTGCTTCATAAGTCTGATTAACACAATGCTATCAATATACTAGATCAGCATGATTTTCTGTACACTGTCCAGATGATTAAAATCCCTTTGGACTGTATTGTGACACACATTAGGAGAGGTGGAAATGGTAACTATGTAAAGCTATCTGTCCCAGGTTATTATGAATTGTGCATAGAAAAGAAAGCATTTGTCAAATCCGTATTCACATACCAACTGCAAGATTATATGTTGATCTAGTTCTAAATCTAGTAGAGATATCACATCCAGCACAACAACTGTAAATGAGACTATCATTTGGCTGAGTTTATGATACACCCTCATCAGCTACCATGATCTATCTGGTTTTTTCAAGAGCCATATGGCTGAATTAAATGGAGATCTGATGAGAACCACCACCTTTGCATGTTTAAATCTTTGAGGATGGTGATAGTCTCAGTCATTCTCCTTCAATTGCAGTATTATCCTGCATCTGCTATATTGTCTTGGTTGAGGAGGAGGACAGTTTCAAGGACTCCTACTTAGCTATGCCTATTGTTATAGCTCTCACTTAATAAGTCAAGAAACCAATATGGAAGTGCTGCCAGATGCTATGAATATCTGTGCCTATTATGCAATATGGAACTAAGGAAATGGTCACATGGTGGGTTCATAGACCCCTTAGATTCACCATGAGAAGTGATCTGACCAGACCCCCATTTATCTTCTGACAGCTATGAATCCCAACTCTAATAAGGTGTTGTAATGGTGTTTGGGGTTTCATGGCTTCCTTATCAGTCGCCATTGGCCCTTATCCAGATCCTTATTGAGAAGCTGTTAAAATACCTAGACATTCCCCTTTCCTCGGTTTAAATGTCCCCTAATAAACATCCATTGGCCCTTTGGGGAAGGATTGAAGTAATAGCTACTGATAATTCGGCTGTATGTTGCACAGTATTACTTCAAAGAAACCCCCCTCAAATCAGTGGGTCCTGGTCTAGTATCATCAATATGTATTCTCAGGTATATATTCTTCTGGTTCCTCCTTTTATATATTTTCTAGATGCTACAGTTTTTGTGGTAAATAATATCTTTCTCCCAGAGAAGAGTCAATACTTCAAAAACCTGAAGCTGGTTTTTGGCCTAGAAGCAATCAAGGGAGGTAGGTTTAGACCTTGAGGAGGATAAGCATCATATTGTAAGACATTTCATTTTTCAGATGAGATATTTCCATGGTCTCCAGAGAATGACAGGCTTTTCTTCTCTAACAGGAGGGAAATGAACATGTATGCTTATTCAAGTAAATCTGGAAGTGTTAAGGTCCTCATATGTGTCTGTCCCAAATGTTTCATTCTATGTCTCAATGACCCACCCCATCTATATCAGAACCTTCATTTTTAATGTAGGTGACCTATACCTCTATCACAGTTACAATCAAATATTGTGTCTGATTATTCAACATAGTCTACCTTTAGGCTGTAAGAGATGTGAGCTTTTTCTAATATTAACTTACAGACTTCTAGCTTTCACACCAAAGCTTAAAGTTGATAGATATTGTTTTATTCTTTTAGGACCTCTGTGATCATTAACAACATAAAAACAATTTGCCATTGCCTACATAAATTATAATTACCATTGCCTACATAAATTTTAAGTGATAGAGCTATTGCAGAAGCCAATCTATCACCTTTCATCTGTACCTCCATCTCAACTGAACAAAGGTAAGAAAGAATCTTACTATTTGTGATACTACATGCCACCAGAAATGGGGTACTTGCTGCCATCTGGTTGGTAAGCAAACCAATTCCATAATCCCATTATAAATATTTTTTATCTGTGACTGTCTGTTTAAGGTAGATATAATAGTCAGCTTTTGCTGCATTATAAATTCCAAAACTCACTGGCTTTGAAAAGTTATGTTTTCTATAGCCCATGATTATGTAGGTTAGCAATTTGGGCTTGGCTTAGCTGGTTGGTTCTTCTGGTTTTGACTGGGCTACCTATGTGTCTACTGTCAGCAACAAATCATCTGCTGATTTGCTTTGCTGATCTTGGCTAAGTTGTCTCATTTATGGGAATTAAAATGATTTGTTGCATTCCCATATGTTATCTCATTGTTCTGTCATCTAGTCTATCTAGCCTTTTTAACATACAGAGGCTGAGTCCCAAGACAGCAAACAGAAGCATATAATGATCATTTTGACCTTAGCTCAGAACTGGTACACTACCACGTCTGCATTCCCTAAAGGAAAATAACTTATAAGACCAGCACAGATTCTAGGAGTGGAGAAATAATCTTAATTTCTTGATGGGAGAAGCTGCAAAGTCACACTGCAAAAGCAATACTATGAGAGGAATATTATAGCCATTTTGCTACCAATTCATCAGAGTTGGATCCCCTCAGAAGCAAGTAGAGACAAATCCTGATTGCAAGAAGATGAACTAAGAGATGATTCTAAGGAGCAATAGTAAAGGAGGTGTAAGAAAGTGATGAAAGGTGGAAGTTCATACAGGAGTGTTCATAAGAAGGTTATCACTGTGGAAAGTTGAGCTCAATCTCATTGGAGGCCCCTGGATCCTACACAGAACCTTTGTCAGAGTTGCCCCTGAGTAGGAAAGAAAACTGAGGCATTTATACGCCAACTCCTGTCATTAATCAAGGGCTTCTCCAGCAGTCATTGACTCCATAGGACTGCTAGCCTGCCTCTAGATGGCCAAACATTTTTCCATTTTCCATGAGAGAATCTCAGGTAGTTACACTATAGCCCTCAGTGTGCAAGAGAATGGTGAGTGCCAGGAGACAGAGATTGAGCACTGATGCTATAGTGAGCACGGAGAAATAACCACAGGATTGGCCATCTGATGGCCAGTGGGGATCTTGACAAGAACAGTTTTATTGGAGTGGTGGGAACCAGAAGACTGGAGGTGAGTTGGGGGAAAAACGACAAAAGTCTTATTATTGAACTTCTGCAGTGGAAGAAAGTAGAACAATGAAAAGGAATAGAAGCTGGAAGGGGAGGTAAGGCCAAATGGACATTTTTAGAGATATTATAGGACAACTGTGCCCAGATGAGGATGATTCAGTGATTTGGTATAGATAGAAAATGGGGTGATACATGAGTGAAAATGGATAACTCTGAGAAGTGTTGTCATTGGATCATGGGTGGGTGCTGACTACAGAGTATGCAGAAGTCCTTCATGTCACTCAATCACCTCTTGAAGAGGGCTTTGCAGCATAAGATAACTCTCTTTCACATTACCCTGTATCAGTGTTTATCTCTGTATGAAATTATCTTGTTTATTTACTGTTTTATTGGTGTACTGTAGTATATGTGGGTCTTATCCAAATGCTTAGTCACATCCCCATTGCTTAGAATTAGACCAGACAAATTGGCAACAATAAATATTTGTTGGGTGAAAGAATGAATTGATGAATAAATGACAGAAAATGGCTTAATACCATCTTCTTCAATGGATAGTAAAGTTCTTCTGTAATATGTTCAATTCTATCAGCCCTGGTTGCTGCCTAAGCATCAGAGGTGCTGGCTGCATTGTATACCTGAATGATGATGAGTTGCATCTCTATGCATGCTGCAGGGTCAATCACTTCTCCTACTTAGGAAATTTGACTTTACAAGTTGGAATCTTGGCAAAACCAGTTTCAGTGGAGGGATGGAGACAGAAGCCTGTTTGAATGAAGAAAGAAAATGATCAGAAAGATTTTGCCAGCTGAAATACAGGGGGTCACTATTAATTCCACCCAGCTAACATTCCATCCCAAATTTCACCCATTTCTTGTTCCAATCCTAACTCTCTCCAGCATGTCCTCAACAAATAATTTTAATTCTGTACTAAGTGAAAATGAATTTAGTAATCTGATTGATTGCTTGATTTCCTGTGGTTCTTTTTTTCTGGTTACGGTGCTTATTAGCCTTCCTTAGCAGCAATTCCAAAGCCTGTTTCTGAAGGGAGTGGTACAAAAGGGAGAATCAGTCTTCCCTCCAGCTAGCTTGCCTGTGAACTCTCTGTGGGCGTGTGACATTACAAAAATAGAAGTGGCAGAGCAGTACTCTCAGTTACTTAGGATTGCAACAGAGTGAAACGTGAAATTCACTTTTGCAGCTGTTCTTTACAAAATGGCTCCCCCTCAAATCATGAGTGTTTTTCTTCTTTCTTTCTGTTTTTTTTTTTATCTCAATACCTATTGGTTATTAAATAACAAGTTCAGAAGATTGGTGAACTTGGTTATAGCATTGACTAGTACTTACCAGTATGTGAGCAGGTGCCAGTCTCCTGTTGAGAGCCTGATCACTTACAAGGGCTACAATGAATAAAACATTGGAATGACTGACATTTAGTAGTGGTAGTGGGCATTATTTTGACTTTCAAGTCTAATATTTTCCAATTTGCTTCATATTCAAAATGGTTCACTGCTGGTTCCATGGAATTTAGCTTCTGATTATGGTGTAGGAATCAATAATTGCTATCAGTTCAAGATTCAGCACAGTGTTATTTTTCAATTTAGTTAGGATTCAAGTTTCTATCTAAATGTTTTTTTTTTTTTTTTAAATTTTACCCGTTTGAAGTATACACTTCATTTATTGTTAGGATTTACAGAGTTGTACAGCCATCATTATAATCTAAATTTAAAATATTTTCATCACCTCACAATGGAACAATTATTAGTCAAATAGCTAGTATCATTATAATGTTAGGTTGTAAATCCAATGTTTGATTTCTACATAATTTAGGAGATTAATGTATTAAAATGTTTATTGCCCTACTTGTTTAGACATGCAATATATAAAAAGGTAATTTAGGGGTATTAGTACTTCATTCCTTTTTTTTTTTTAATTTTTTTATTAAATCATAACTGTATACAATGATATGATTATGGGGCATCATACACTCACTTCATATACCATTTGACACATTTTTATCACAGTGGTTAACATAGCCTTTCCGGCGTTATCTCAGTTACTGTGCCAAAACATTTACATTCTACATTTACCTAAATGTTAGTATGGAAATAGGTTTGCCTACTAATTTAATAGCCAAATGTCTAGTAGCCGTTTATGAAACAGTAGATCTAGTATTTATTACATTCTGGAAATTAATAATGTTAATTGTTTATTATCTATAAGTAGATTATAAATATCATCAAATCCTCCCTTTTTAGATTCCGAGCAGCAAATTACATTAGAAAAACAAAGTTCACAATAGACAAGTTACTGGATATACATACGGTTTTTGTGTCCAATGTTTTGGAATATTCATTATGGTTTATAAAGACTTAAACATTGTTCGATATACATAAAGCATAAAGGAGATTTCTTGATATAGATAGGACAACCTGGAATTCAAGGTCTAGTTTCCCCACTGACTAGCTATGTGCTCTTGGACAAGTGATCTGTCATTCTGAGCAAGCTGTAGTGTGCTCATCATTAAACAGGGCATAATCTAAATATATACCCTTTATAGTTTTCAGGATTATTGGGAACTGAGGACAAACACTGTGTCCTATTCAACTTGTAGCCACATTACTACAAATGCTATATCATTGTTTAATAAAAATGTATTGTGTTAAATATCATGAAGATGGCTTTAAATTATAAAGCAATATATACACATAAATGAAACTGCATAAAGTATTTGTGTAAGTCCTTTCTATCTTTTTATTTTCCTTTCTCCTTTCTCCTACTTTCCAAATAGTTGGAATATTTCCTACTCCAACTATTTTTCCTCCTCCTTCTCCTCTTCTCTCCCCACCCCCTTTTTTCTTGTTACATTAAAAAAATGAAAGAATATTTTTCCTGAGAAGCCCAAGAGTTGGCTCCCTTATATCCAGCACTAGTGCAACTCTTGGCTGATATGACTTACTCAGCTGGATTTCTTAATTGTTTACTCAATCATTTTTATAAACATTTCTGAAAATCTCTGGTGTACAGGGATGACACTGTGGTTGATGCTAAAGGGTCAAGATATAATCTACATTTGTGAAACAGGCTTATTTTGGAGACAGGCCAGGAGAGCCACCTAGCTTTGGTCCTACACCACAGCCTTTTAAATCACATCAAGAAAAAGTGAAACAAGAATTCCTCCCCCTGACCCACATGTTCACAGCAGTAGGAAATCAAGAGGAGGAAGTAAATTTTTCTATTTCCGTGGTAATGGTTCTTATCAGAAAGACAAGAGACATTTACAGAAACTACCTAGATGGTTGAATACTGTCCTTCAGGGAACATGCTGATAGCAGGATGAGGGGCATCAGTGAGATGACTGGACACCAGTATGGAGGGGAAAAGAACTAAGATTTGAGATTGTTTGGTTTGTAAGACATTAAGATGAGATTGAATATTTATAGAAACATTATTGGTTTGTTAAGAGTAAAGAATTAGGTTTTTTTTTGTTGTTGTTTGTTTGTTTGATTTTTTGCAAATATCCATCCACCAAGACACACAAATCCACAAATGCTATCAGGTACAAAAAAATCTCTTATGGAATATGCTGCCCTTTAGATCCTTAGAACTTGGAGTGATCTGTCAGGGAAAGCCAACAAGTCATTGGAAGAGATGTCTTCCTAATGATGAAAACAATAATAACAGTGAAAGCAAGAACTGGTGAATATTGAGCACTTCCTATCCACCAGGGACTGTGCTGTCTGTTTAACATGAGTTATCTCTTTAATCTTTAGAAAAAATATGTGAGTGGTAAAAAGCTTATAAAGATGAGGAAAATGAGGCAGCACAGTTGAGGAAAATCAGGTAGTTAAATGAGCTTTCAGTCTATGTCTGTTGGACTCCCAAGTTAAGGCATTTACTTATTACATTATATTGCATCCAGTGATGTCTTGGACACCCCAACCATTCCAAAATGGATTTTTAGGGTAACATGTTACCTATTTATGAGATATGGTTCTGCCCTTTGATATTATCTCCAAACATAGAATCTAAGGGTGTAATAAAGGGATATGTGAAAGAAATTAATAATCCTTGCGATTCCCTTCCTGCATCTTATGATACAGCAGCCAACACAGGCCAGTATCTATCATCAGAAAGCGCAATTACACTAATGTAATAGAATTATTGTGGTCACACTGTATTCACAGGCTGTTCAGAGAATGTACAAAGTGGAGAATGTACTTGCTAAAGATGAGTTCAGAATTCCATTCATTCATTTGTTCAAGAAATATTTATTAAGAACCTCCGATGTACTGAAGACCTAGTAATGAAAGATATGGCTTCCACTACAAAGGGATTTACAGAGGAAATCAGATCAGAAAATTGAGGGTCCCTTGTGTGCTTGAATTGAAGCATGCTGTGGGTGCCATTAGCATTCGAGGAGGAGGATCCAGTGAAGTCCTGAATCTGAGAGAAAAATATTGGGAAGTGCTTCCAAAAGAGATTGGTACTTTAGTGGAGTCATAAGGAACAAGTATTAGCCAGAAGGACTCAAGGGACATCTGTGGGACATCCTTGAGGAGGAGTCTAATGGGCAATAGGAGTTCACCAGCTCTAAAAACCTCTCAGTCATTTGATGATGATACTCGGAATTGAAAAGGACTGCTGCAAAGGTGTGGAGCTTTAGTACACACACTTCCTCCAAAGGGCTAAAGTAGGACCTTCACATTTGGTGAGATATGTACCTCTCACGCATGGCTTTCACACTGTCATATCATTTGATCCTCTTCAAGACAGATACTATCTTCTGTTTACAGATGAGGATGCTGTGTGATTTGCTAAATTCCCACAACTCTGATCATTTACTCCAGGGCCCTTTCTCTGTACCATGTGGCCTCCCTCTAACTCAAGTGCAAGTTTGGGCTCCCAACAAATGTCCTACATGCAAAAGGTGCTTTCTTGGGTCTGGGTGGCTGCCAGGCAGGGGGAGCTTGGACAAATGGTGGGGGATAAGTTTGGAGGACCTGTGGAGCAGCCAGTAGTGGCAGGAACAGGAAACCAGAGGTGGATTCAGCATCTGAGATGTCAGAGAATCAGCCAAAAGGCACAGTGGCAGGGTTGTGCGGCTTTAATCTGAATTCTAAGAGTTTAGGATCATTGTTTATTTTGGTCCCACAAGTATTGCTATATCCTCCAGACTTATCACAGGTTCTCCTCCCCACCAGCTATATTGGATTCTCATATTCCGATCAAGCAAAATGAGCCTTAGCTATCAACAACTAGACTAGGTGTGGGTGCCAATGTGCTGGGTTTGCACCTTGCCTATACCACACTTAACACAGCACGGGTCATGCAGTGATCGCTTATTACTAGTCTTCATTCCACAAGTTCTCCAGCTCTGGCAGCTGACATGGCTTGGCACAGGGACCTAAATATTCAGCAAATCACTGAAGGAAATACAGGCCCTGCTGGATGTTATCTCTAAGACAGGAGCAGAGAGATCCAGCCTTGTCTATTAATACTTCTTAATTTCAAAAGCATGCATTGGCAAATCTCAGATGTTGAGGAACCCACGGGAATCTCATTCAGTTTGTATTCTGGATTAGATCATCTACACCAATGGAAAACATTTGAAAACAACTGGCCTTTGGATGCTGCAGTTATTCTTAAGTGATTGACAGTCTGGAAATATGTAGAGTCATCTTTAGAAACAAAACACATCAGGTAGGTAACGATCTTCTGTGCAGCCCAGCACAGATGCAGTATCTCCAAGCTGAGCACCAGTTAACTCTCACAGAAGGGACTCACCGATAATACAGGAGTTCAGTGGCAATTGCTTACAGTCTGATTGTTTTGAGGACCTTGAGGACTAAAACAAAAGCCAATCTCTTTGTGGAGCTTTGCTGCACCCAGGTTCTAGAAGAGAGATTTCATGTCTTCGCTTGGAAGCATACTCCCAGAGAATGGCAGGAGCAGCTGCGGGAGCCCAGAGGGAGCTCTATCTGTGGGGAGAGGCTGCCAGGGAATCCCCACTCCAATGGCAAGGCTAGTGCCCCTCTGGCTTCTATGTCCTGGGCTTGGCAATAAATCTCAGATCTGGTTTCCTCCCTGTTTTGTGCCAAGATGCTTGTTTTCTGCCCTCTGAAACCATGGTGCATATCTTTTCTCTGACTGACAATGCATTTTCTCTGCAGTGAGGTGAGAGCGACCCTCTCCAAGTGCAGGAAGTGGCACGGGAGACATGGTGGCAGGAACAGCAGCTGCCCTCCTCAGAGCCTAACAAGCTGTCTTCCCCACCAATTGGCTCCAGGGAGAGAGATTTTATGCTGCTGCTGTGAAGGGAATGGTTTGCAAAACTCTCTCAGAGGTGAAAACCAGCTGAGAAAAGCTGGCAAAGAGACTAAAGGGGAGATCAGAGGGCTGTGCTTTCTTGTGAAAGCTAGAACACAACTATAGCCCAGGATGAAGGAGAAAAATGGAGTGGGGGGGGGAGAGTTGATAGAAGGAGGGTAAACGGCGGGCCCATACCTATGGAGCGTATTGCAAGGGTACAAGTCAAATCTGTCAAGTGTAGAACATAAATGTCTTAACACAATAATCAAGTAAATGAGGCAAAAGCTATGTTGATTGCTTTGATGTAAGCACGTCAGATTGTATAAAAAACCCAACACATGGTACCCCACATATGCAGAAATGTATCCATGGTCTATGTGTATATCACTTAATAATAATAAAAAAAAAAGAATTTGGAGGGTTGTGGCAGGGAGGGTGGAGCAGGAACTAAAGGCTCCTGGATGGTTGGACAAGGAGAGGGCCCAAGCATCACCTGGCCCAGCTGCCTCATGGGACCCATGAAGTCACTGGGCATGGAGGGGGTCCTTGCTTGAGACCGATGGATGGAAACAATAGAAAAACTAATTTTAGCTCAATATTCCTTTCATTAGCCTGCATACCCTCCAAAGGAATGGGTGCTCCTGGGAACAAAGGACTCCTCTTCATTGCCAAAATGCAAATAGGAGCCTAATGTCACCCATACAAGGGTCCGTAGCAGCACTGTTCACTGGAAACATAATGTTAGTGTATATAATTTAAAAATTTTTACAACTCACATTAAAAAACTAGGAAGAAGCAGATGAAGTAGCCTATAATAATATATTTTATGTAACTCAATATATCCAAAATATTATCATTTCAACATATAATCAATATTCAGTATGAAATTTTTTATGAAGTAGTTTACATTCTATGACTGGAATTCAATATGTCTTGTAAGTTTAGAGCACATCTCAATTCACACTAACCACATTTCAAGTGCTTAATAGCCAAGACCTAAGTCAAAGAGAAATGGGGCTAGATGACTTCTGTTGCTGTTTTATTCCCTGAAAATGGATTGATCTCCCTTAATTCAACAAATGTTTACTAAACATCTATGATATTTAGGCAACATGCAAAAGTCTTCAACAATGATGGCTAACCTGGGATTTAAGAATGTCTTGATGACTGGGACATGGGATAGAACTCACTACTGTTCTTTTTCCTCATTTCTTTATTATTGATACAGAGTAGGTGATAGTTATGTATTTGTTCATTGAGTAAGCACATAAATTTATAATTGACCAAAATGAGCTCTCCCTCACCTGTGCTGGTTGGTACTCCAGCTCCATGCCCTGGGTCTTAACAAACCCCATTGACCAGCTCCTGTGGATCCCATTTTGACTGATCACAAGCTACTCTCTGCATCTCTTATCAGAATCTTGAGAGACTACTGATGGATTGGCACTGAGAAGCTAGGCAGCTGGAGAAATGGATGTTTTAGCACAGAAACAGAGAAATTGGGGAAGGCTGGGCCGATGGATAAGGAATTTGGGATTAGGAATTTTGTTATTAAAAGACAATAAATTTCCAGATGGAAATATTCATCAGAGAATCAGAACTATAGGTCTTGCAAAAAGCATTAGACCTAGTCACTCCTTCTCCGTAGTTGGAAGCCTGTGGGTGAGTGAGGTGTGGGAGGGAGAGATTCAACTCCACATACCCTTATCTGAGTGCTCACAATGTGCTAGCTGCACTATTAGATATGAGAGTTAGGAATGCAGGACAGTTATAACTTTCTGCTTTCATAGGACTTTTATGGTCTAAACTTACTGAAAAGATCAGGATATCTGAGGTGTGGAAGAAAACCCACTCATTTTCACCTTAATATTACAGCCCAGTATTAGCACAGCTCCTGGATGCCTCCCATGGTGGACAGCAGTCCTGCCCTTTCTGGGGAGGCACTAATCAGAAAGCCCTTCGACAGCCCTCTGTGAGAGGAGGACAGATGCCTTGCCCCGCCCTAATGCTGCTTCCATACAATAGTGCCTGACTTGTATTTCCATGTCCTCACTATGGACCATTCCCCTCTGAGAGCGCCCTATGCCAATGTCCATCTTAAAGTACACAACCCAGAAGAGTTCAGTTCTACCAGCTCTGGATCTGGTCTGTCCAGCAAAGAAAGGAAGACACCTGCCTTGCATTGAGCACATAACATGTGCCATGTGCTTGTGCACTTGGCTCGGTACTATGTGGCCACTAAATCAACCATCATCTTATTAATCAATGAGAAGCCTTGGACTCCCTTGTTCCATAACCTAAACTCCTCTTAACATACCCCAAACTTATTGACAAAATGTTCTAGATTAGATGAGAACAGGTACATTCAAAGTGGCATAGCCAGAGACTGACAAAATTTTCCTAATTAAACATAACCATTTTACATTGTTTTATTTTATTGTATTTTGCTGTATTTTGTTTTATTGTGGTAAGACACTTAACATGAGATCTACCATCTTAACTTATTATCCTTAAAAGGATATCTTTATCCTTAAAAGGATATTATATACATTATTGCTAACTATAAGTACAATATTGTTGGGTAGTTGTCTGAGTTTATGTATCTTACTTGAATAAAATTTTATGTTCATTGATTAATAACTTGACTCCTAGAAACCACCATTCTACTCTTTGCTGCTATGAATTCTACTATTTTTAGATATGTCATTTAAGTGGGATCACATAATATTTGTCATTCTGTGTCTGACTTATTTCACCAAAAAAAAAAAAAAAGTCCGCAAGTTTCATCCATTTTGTCACATATTGCAGAATCTCCTTCTTTATTCTATTGTATGTATAGACAACACTTTTTAAAGTTCATTTATCTGCTGGTGGACATTTAGGTTGTTTCTATATCTTGCCACTCTGACTAGTACTGCAATGAACATGGCAGAGCCAATGTCTCTTTGAGATCTTGATTGCAATTATTTTGGACGAATACCCAGCAATGGGATTGCTAATAGTCCTATTTTTAATTTTTTGAGGAATTTTCATACTGTTTTCTATAATAGCTACACCATTTTGCATTCCTACTAGCAGTGTGCAAGGGTTCCAATTTTCCACATTGTCACCAACACTTATCTTTTGTCTCTTTGACAAATGGTACTGGGAAAATCAGATAATCCATATTCGAAAGAATGCAGTTGGCTCTTTATCTTACATCGTACACAAAAATCAACTCAAAATGGATCAATAACATAAACACAAGACCTGAAACTGTAAAACTACTAGGAGAAAACATAGCACCAGAGATTCACAACATTGTCCTTATTACCAGACAAAGAAGGTCTGGCTACCTGTTACTGTTAGCCAGTATGCAGAGATGGGGATAGGTCTACCAAACTTTGTCAGAAGGCTGATAATTCTAGAAAACAGGGAGAGCAGCCTCTCTGAGACTGTTCTGTTCTGCCATTTTCAAAATCACAGATTTATACATGAAAGTTAAAACCATGTTAGCCTTTATCTTAAACAATAATAATCAGCATTACCCATGACACACAATAAACAATAATAAGCATAACCTAGGACCCCAAACAACATTCCAATTCAAAAGTTAATTTCCTAAATCAATTGCTCTAACCTACTCAAGATACACACTTTTAGGTTAAAGCTGAAATTACAAATAGCAAGAATGGGAGACATGAGGCGAAGGTAATGTAGGACCTAAATCAACCATACCAGCGGTGTCATCTCAGCCCTAGCCTGAAAGATTCCATCTTATTCTGACTACATGTGCTTTCAGTCTTCACAACAATTTCATGAATATAAACCCAAAAGCATAGGCAATAGAAACAAAAATTAACAAGTAAGACACATCAAACTAAAAGCTTCTGCTCAGTAAAGGAAACCAGAAACAGAGTAAAAAGCAACCTATAGAAAGTAATAAAGTATTTGCAAATCATCTATCTGGCAAGGAGTTATAATAGATAACCCATAATAGATAAGGAACTCCTCCACCTCAAATAAAAAAATGAATAAATTGGTTAAAAAATGGGCTAAGGACTTGAATAGACATTTTTTCAAAAAAAAGACATATAACATACAAATGGCCAAAAGCTATATGAAAAAAACTCAATGCCACTGATCATCAGAGAAATGTAAATCAAAACAACAAATACCACCTCACACCTGTCATGGTAGCTACTATAAAAAAAATCTCTTTACATTGTTCATAACCCTGTTCTCTTTTTCCTCATCCTCAATCTTTATACTGTTTTAGAGGCATCACATATGAAGATTTTGCAATTGATTCATTTTTCTGATCTGTTGATTTCATTGCCTTTATTGCATCACTTTATTTAACTTTTTTGGCTTCCCAGCATCCAAAAATTTAAATATAATGCTATAAAGATCTTTTTCTGAGACACTATCAAATTTTAATGAGAGAGCATCCCTGTGTATGCCAATTTAGTGGGTTCTAAAGTCCAGACCTAGAAACAAAGCTGTGAATATTGGGGATACAATTTTAAGAGAGGTTAAATTATGAGGGTCTTTGGAAGATCCAAAGACACATTTTATCAAGACAGGTGGTGCAGAAGCCAACTGCAGGGGATAAAGGAAAGAACAGGATTTAAAGGCAACCTTAATGCACCAAAGAGTTGCCTAAATATGAGTTCAGCCCATTAATGCTGACTTCCTATCATGGATGAATATAAGCTCCAGAAAGCACCCAGTTCTTTGAGTGCTTTGAATTCTTTAATTCCTACTAAGTTTAAAGTACTCCCAGGTAACCAGGTAACAAAGATAGTGTTATTTTTCATCATCAAGTTTGTTCTTATTCTAAGGAAGCCACTCAGAAAGGAAGTGAATGAGACAGAGGGGAGCCAGGTAAACTCAATTATCTTCCTCCTGGGTGGGCGTTCTAGAATGGGCCCACTCTGTTGTAAAAGGAAAGCAAGCACTTTCAGAACCTAATTTCTTTATTTGCTTTCTTGCTACTATTCAGCTTACTCATAGTTTTTATCCAAAGAGAAAAGGCAGCAAAACAAAGAACAGGAAATAAATGGTTGTTCTGGCAAGAAACCACAGCATTCATATAACCACAAACCCAGTCCTGCGTCTTCGTTTCCTTTGCAGGATAATGGACCAGAAAAAAAGTTGGACTTTACATATCCTCATAACCAATGACAATGGAACTAAATAGGCTGATGATTAAAATAACATGTTAATCCATTTAGCAGATGACAGCCTCTATGTTAAGAACTGTGTATATTTTAGCTCATTTAATTTTCATAACCCCACGAGGTCCATATGTTTATTATCCTTATTTTACAGATTAGAAAATGAGGGACAGAGCTAGAAAGCAACAGTGGGCACCAGAGCCCCAGATCTTAAATATGATATTAAAATGTCTGTGCTTCACACATCACATCTGCCTTCATTGCCATAACAATATACGTTGGAAAGAAGGTTGAAACAGTTCCTAACTTAGATAAGAAATCTCTTTCTATGCTTGAGACACTTTACTGAGAAGAATATGTTCCAGCTCCATCCGTGTAAACATGAAGGAGGTGAGGTCTCCATCTTTCTTTAAGGCTTCATAGTATTCCATGGTGTACATATACCACAATTTATTAATCCATTCGTGGATCAATGGGCACTTGGGTTTCTTCCATGACTTAGCAATTATGAATAGGGCTGCAATAAAGATTTTGGTACAAATATCTTTGTTATGATGTGGTTTTTGGTCTTCTGGGTATATGCCCAGCAGAGGAATTACAGGATTGAATGGGAGATCTGTTTTTAGATCTCTTCTCAGTAAAGTGTCTCAAGCATGGAAGAAAAAATATCCAATGTATTCACCCCTACTATGAAACTAACTTAGGACCTTTACATGAAGCTATAACCAAGTTTCAACCTAAGAACAGGGGGAAGGGGGAAAGCGTGGGGAGGGAGGCGGGATGTGGGTAGAGGGAGGGGTATTGAAAGGATCACACATGTGGTGCATCTTACAAAGGTACATGTGAGCCTTGGCAAATGTGGAATGTAAATGTCTTGACAAAGTAACTAGGATGATGCCAGGAGGGCTATGTCAACTAATGAGATGAAAATGTGTCAAATATTCTATGAAACAAGTGTATGATGCCCCATGATCATATTGATGTACACAGCTATGATTTAATAAAAAAAATAAAAATAAAAATAAAAATAAATAAAAAATAAAATAAATAAAATAAAAAAACAAAAAGAAATCTCTTTCCAGCAAGGTTACTGGTGATTCACAGATGATCAAAAATCGGTGAGTAATTAAAAGTTCCCAACTACAAAGCAAAGAAGTTAAATGCCTGCAAATGGGTCCCTGAGGATGGCAACAATCAAGCAAGGGGAGGAGGACAGGTAACCTCCAAAGGACTTTTTTTTTTTAATTTTAATTAAATCACAACTGTATACATTAATGCATTTATGGGGTACAATGTGCTAATTTGATATATAATGTGGAAAGCTTACATCAAACTTGTTAACATAACCATCACCTCACTTACTTCTTGCGGTAAGACATTTATACTCTACTCTTAATAGTTTTAAAGTGGGGCACCATACACTTGGTTCATAGATCGTTTGACACATTTTCATCACACTAGTTAACATAGCTTTCATAGCATTTTCTTAGTTATTTTGCTGAGACTTTTACATTCCACATTTACTAGGATTCACATATACCCTTGTAAGATGCACCGCAGGTGTAATCCCATTAATCCCCCTCCCTCCACCTACCTCCCCCCTCCCTCCCCTCCCTTTCCCCCTTCTCCCTATTCTTAGGTTGTAACATGATCATATTAATGTACACAGCTATGATTTAATAAAAATTAAAAAAAGGAAAAAAAAGAATTCGCAATTAAAATCCTATTAGTTTAATGAAAATAATATTCACATTGAACTTGAGGCAATAGTTTATTAGATGCTTCAAAAAATAGTTTTAAAGCGTATCATTGCATTATACACAATAGATGAGTTCCCACCAAATACCCTCCCTGCTCCTGGCCTCCCCCTCCTTTTCCCTCCCCCTCCTCTTTTCTCTTTCTTTCTGGACTATAGTTTTGTTTTATCACTTGTTTGAAAGTGTAAGTGACTATATATTGGTTTCGTAATAGTATTGAGTATGTTGGATACTTTTTCTTCCATTCTTGAGATACTTTACTAAGAAGAATATGTTCCAGCTCCAACCAGGTAAACATAAAAGATGTGAAGTCTCCATCTATTTTATGGCTGCATAGTGTGGTATATATATACCACAATTTGTTAATCCATTCATGGGTTGATGGGCACTTGGGCTTCCATGACATGGCATTTATGAATTGGGGTGCAATGAACATTCTGGTGCAAATGTCTTTGTTGTAAAATGATTTTTGAAAGACTTTCAAAGCCAGAAAAGCTGCTACCCTGTCCAATAAGAATGTGACAAGCTTACCAGAGATGTCCACTGTGACCCACGGGTCATCTTATTTTACTTTGATAGCAAGAGCTGTTGAAGAGCCTGGGCTCCATTGACCAGAAGGTGGCATTTTCTCACTGTCATTTCCTTGGCTGTTTCCTTGAGACAGTTACAGACTGGTGTCCTAGGGCACAACAGTGGAATTAGGGGGGCCAGGGTAACAACTTACCTCCTCTGCCATCCATGTTAGACCCCTTTTGGTGATACTCTTTCTACAAATGGCCAGGTTTGCCATAATTGAAACATGTCTGGCCAGACTTCACATGGCCACCAGAGGACAGTCATCTCCCTCCTCAGTTGTCTCATGCTGGGACATTGGGATTGGCTGCAATAACAGTTCCTGACAATTTAACCCTTTGGCATTCATTACTTGCCTCCTCCAGGTATCAGTTGTTGAACACAAAAGTGGCTAAGTTTTGTAGCTCATTTGAGTCACTTTGGGGTCCCAGTGCCTTATGTTGTAGTTTCCTGCAAATATCAGGGGCCAGTTAATTAATACAATGGGTACTAAGCAAAATTCTCTCTTCCGCTGATTCAGTCTCCAGGTTGGTATGCTTCGTACTGCTTCCGCTAGTCTTCCCCTAAAGGAGGCTGGATTTTCTTTTTTTTCTTTTTTTTTTTTTTTTAACAGTTGAGTCTTTTTATTGAGTAGTAAATTATCATATGTATTTCTTGCCAGTATTGATTCATATATTACTTCATAAAGGTGGTGGCTCAGGCATGTAACCCCAGCACTTTGGGAGGCTGAGGTAGGAGCATCACTTGAGGCAGAAGTTTGAGACAGTTTGAGCCACATAGGAAGACATGAAGCACCTGTATTCCCAGCCACTCAGGAGGCTGAGGCAGGAGGATCGCTTGAGCCCAGGAGTTTGAGGTTGCTGTGAGCTATGATGATGCCACTGCATTCTGGCCTGGGCAATCTCAAGGGGGAAAAACTCTGTTTCGGTCACTTCTAACTAAGAAAATTAAAACACAGAAACTTTGCAGATAGGTTTAGGCATGAGGTGATATATGTGGTGAGAAATGTATTTAATTTTACAAAGTGTTACTATTTAAAATGTATTTCATCCTGACTAATACCAAGTTTGCACATAAGCTGATTTATACATAAAGCATCTACTATCTATGAAGCTATTTAGGAGATACTGTGGCTCAGTCGGTAAGGCGCCGGCTCCATATACCGAGGGTGGCGGGTTCAAACCCGGCCCCGGCTGAACTGCAACCAAAAAATAGCCGGACGTTGTGGCAGGCGCCTGTAGTCCCAGCTACTCGGGAGGCTGAGGCAAGAGAATCGCTTAAGCCCAGGAGTTGGAGGTTGCTGTGAGCTGTGTGATGCCACCGGCAATCTACCGAGGGCTATAAAGTGAGATTCTGTCTCTACAAAAAACAAACAAACAACAAAAAAAGATTGTCTCAAGGAGGCTGGATTTTCATCCTTACACTATGTCAGCTCAGCTAACTTGGAAACATTCTTTGGCTTTTCCTATTTCCCTCATGCCTTCTGTAAGGCAGATCTGCATATAATGCCTAGCTGCTCTGCCAGCCTCTTCTGTGTGTCCAGGTTGATAGTTCCACCTGAGGTCTTGGGTAGGAACCGCATTTGCCCCATCAGTCAAAACCTGAGTAGTAGCAGGTTGTCTATCTGCCCTGTGTCATGCAGCTGCTATCACGCCCTGCTTTTCATCCACAGTACAATAATAGAACAGGAAAATCATTAGATTCTTCTGAGTAAAAAATACATATATATATTAGTCAAATGCTGAAACTCCTTTATAAACTTCCATTGAAGAAATTCTCACTTTTTCTTTACAAGTTTTTAAGTCTGACATGCTGAAGGGAGCATATCCCTTTATAAACTATTGTCTGTTATGGGAGGACACTTCATGTAGAGACCCCAAACCTGGGTCTCAGGGAGAGCAGAGGGTGAGGCTGTGGTCTTTCCTGAACTGTAAGCTGGCAGGGGGTCCCTCATTTTTTGTTCCTCCTTCTCTCCACCTAATGGGTTTTTCCCTCCTGGAGTATACACAGATGGTGCCAGCAAACCACCTGAGCAGGAAAATTTGGTGTTTTTCCCAGCCTGTTTCTCTGCCAGTCGCTTCCTCCCCAGTTGACATTTTTCTACAGAGGACTCACAATATTGAGAATCATCCCTTAAGTACAGAAAAGCTTGCACATAGGGGACCTGTGACCATTTCCCCTCATTTTTACAAAAAGATCTAGTTTTAAAATGATGGTATAATTCAAACTCCTATCTACGGGCCAGATTTCCCTCCTCTCTTGGTAAATGATATTAAGGCCAAGCTGTGTTACCCAAGAAAATTAATGTAGACTTTTGAAGGCTAATTCAAAGGTCTTCCAGTTCTTTAAGAGGCCTATCAGGGGTGAGTTAGAGGGTATTGAGGTTTTTTGTCCCATGGTCTGCCAGGGGGAGAAAAGATATAACACCTTCACCACCCAGGCATCTCTCAGGTGCAGAGTCCCTCCACAACCCTAGACAGGTGTCCCCATCGAGTAATCCGAAACTCCCTCTATGGCTGTGTATAGGGCTTTTGGAAACCTGCCACAAAACCAATTAATTTTTTTTTCAAGGAATGTCACATGGGCCCACCTCCTTCCCTTGAGATGGTTGTCAGAAATAGCATCATGTGGTACTGCTCTTGAGACCAGACCTATCTTTTCCCCTTCTCACTTCACAAACCACATTCAATGGGGAGCAGACTGTCCTTGCCTCTTGCCCCGAATTCCTCCTAGTCTACTTGGACCTGTTTAGGTGTCCACAAAGAAAGTGCCTCTAATTTGCAAAGAGATGGAGCTGGCCTAGGAACAGAGCTTGTCCCTGGAGGACATGACCAAAATCCTTTAATACAGCCTCTTGCCTCCTATAGTGTAGGGGGAGATAGAACCATCCCATAAGAGGGGGATCATTACAGTAAATGAGGTGGTGGGAAAAGGTTCTCAAAGCTCAACAAGTGGAGAGGCCTTAGACAAAATAGTGACTTCAAGTGGCCAAAGTAAGGCACCCTTTGATTGGCTTCTTAGTCCCTTCTCTCCTTCTAATTAGTGCCATGTCTGACCTATTAACCATACTTTTCATGGGCATGATTGGTCTTCACAGGGAAACAACAGAGAAACCACTAACCTACAATTTTCAATAAGGACTCTAAAATAAATCAGTCACCAGAGGAAAAGTGGACAGACCTTTTCTGCAGCATTCTGCAGACTCCACATGGATCCTCCATGCTAGCACCTCCCCCTCTCCCTCTCTGGGATGCCATGTGGCCTCCCTGCTCTCCTTCCTGAATACCATGTGGCCTCCCCTACTCCCCTTCTAAACTAAACACCATGCTTTCATATTATAACCTTGGTCTAGGTGCACCCTAGAGGCAGGGCTGGGCCAACTTGAGAACACTGAGGCTCTGGCCTCCATGCTGTGATGACAGACCCTGGAGTTGAAGAGTGGCTGGGAAGTTGTTCTGTGCCACACTCCACAGAGGAAATGGAGACCCAAGGAAAGGACCCGGGAAAGAGAGAGTCAGTATTTGGGTAGTAATGTGTGAATTTCTTCACCGAAGTACAGGGTTTGGCAGCCTTTAAATAAAATTGTCTGTTTCTTAGTGGCAGATTAATGCTACCTAAAATCTGACAGACATTGGCCCACAGCTCATCATAAAGGAGGAAACCAATATAGAACACTCTTCATTATTCACACATTAAATGATGCTAGAGCCATGCCTGTGATGATCTTTCCCTAGGGCAAAGGAACACTTGGCAATCTGCTACTTCAGGAAAGTCAAGTTTACAGGTATCAATCAAATCTCTGGTACACGGTCTTGACTTTCAAATATTAATCAGAGGGCTTAGAGCCTTTTGTCACAAGCAGCCACAAACAAGTGATCAGAGCATGATTTTTGAGTTCAGATTCCTCTGAGAAGGTTGACAGGCACTGTGCAGCTCCAGGAACACAAGGAAGACAACTAGAGTCAAAATGCCTCCCAGCCCTGGCCGGCTGATCCTGCCCAAGATGCACCCATGGTGGATTTCTTAGGACTCACAAGCTTTCTTTTGATAGATCTTCATTCTCTCTGCCTTTCTATATGACTCAGGAGCTCTGCTGAGTGTAAGGGCATCTGCATTTGGGAGGGAGAGAAGCAATTTGGGAGCATGGTGGGCTTAGGATCTAAGGATTGGAGACAGAACACAAAGAGAGGCGGAAAGATATCAGGGACAAATTTTCCTACTCTAAAGTTTGCCTTAGGCCAGTCTTGCTGTTTAAAATATTATTGTTGGTGATACCTGAGACCTGGACTGAGATTTCCAGCTGCTTTCCTGATAGCTCCATGCTGGCATCAAACACACACTTCAAAATCACAGTCATGTCCCCTTCAACCCATCTCAGTGACTGCCTCCCCCATTTACTGCTCCACTTGGCTTCAGAAACCTCAGGACTTCATCCTCACCCCTTCACCACAGAAGTTACCAAACCAGAGTGTCTCTTGGATTCACTGCATGTTTCTGTGTATAATACTCACTTACGATTTGGGCCCAAACTTTCAACAAAAATATCTTTTGTTTTAATTTTTTAGTTCAAATTTTTATTTGTTTATATTTAGGTATTTGTTTTTTCTATCACTAAGGAGTTTTAGTATTTATTTTTTAACATACTAGGGTACAAGAAATTTTATGTAAAAAATAATTGTAAAACCTAAGGACAGATATAAGGTATAAGAAATTTTATGGGCCAGTAAAAAAATTATGTTATTTACACATCATAGAAGGCCAAGAGCTCTTTGTCAGCGTCAACATAAGAAATATCATCTTCTTCAATTTCTAAATTACCCATGTCTTCTGTAGAATCACTTTTTTTCTCCAGGTAAATTTCATCATCCTCAGTTCCATCCATAGCATTGCTGATGCCACGTTTTTAAACTATTTCACAGCTGTGTCCTTCTTGACACCATTCCATGATCTTAGGATCTAACCACAAACTTAGGCAATGGATGTGTCCTTGATTCTGCCTATAGTTGTTAAATCGTTACCAGCTGACTTCATCCACCATGTCTACTCTTTCTTCATTAGGGCCTTAAAAGGCTTTGTTTACCGACATTTCAAGAGGTTGCAGTTGACCCACCTGCAGTTAGCCCACCAGGTTATCACAGCAAGTTGGTTTTTCAAGTCCACTAAGATTGCTTTTGCAGCTTATGCAACATAAGCTTTTGTTGCAAGTTCATTATAAGTTCAACAAAACCAATTATCATATTCCAAGGTATTATTTTTGCATACTGATGTCTTTATTGCTTTTTAGAGTTATACTTTTAATGTACAAGGATAAATAAAAGAATTAAAAACATTTATATAGATACAGAATTAGTAATACCCATGTATAATGTTTATTCTTATTTTTCTGTCAAAAATTTGGGCAGAAATGCACATTATACTTGGCAAAATATAGTATCTTCTACTTGAGTTCCTATTTCCATTTCTGTTGCTACTGCCCTAACTCAGATCATCATTATCTCTTGCCCACATTAAAGCCATCCTTATCCTTGGGTTTCTGTGCTGCTAATGCATCCCACACAATGGCAACAAAGGAATAGCCTGCTAAAAAATTATAACTCCAATAATGTTTTTCCCTGCTCAAAACCTTTGTTTTTTCTCTGTTGCATGCAAAATAAAAGACAAACTCCCTAGCTTAGATTTTAAGACTCTCCCTGTTATGGCCTGAATTATGTCTTTGTCCCACCTTCCTACCCCCAAATTTGTATGTTGAAGGCCTAACCCCCAATACTCCAGAATGTGACCATATTTTAAGATAGAGCCTTTAAAGAGGTGATTAAGTTAAAATGGGGTCATTAGGGAGACTCTAATTAAAAATATCTGATGTTCTTTTGAAAAGAGGATATTCAGACTCACAGAGCAGGGATATATGCACACAGAGGAAAGTCCACCTGAAGACACAACAAGAATCCAGCCATGTCCAAGTCAAGGACAGAGGCCTTACTTAGTCTCAGTGGTTCTTATGTGATTTATGGTCTCTGACCTCTGTCTTTGGCAGTGATAGACTGCCCTTCTCTCCTGCTTGCCTCTGGCTCCATCTCACATCCCACATCCTCTGAGATCATGGAAAGTGCTTTCCCAGCTGAACATACCTCTTTGCCTTCTATTTGTATTGCCCACCCCAAGTCCATTCTCCCCTCCATCTCTCCTTCTCTCTTTTGTTGAAGAGGTATGAAGCCAGGGACATGTAGCACCTTTCTGGCCAGTGCGATGATAATGAAAGTAGGTGGGTGAGATACAAGGAGAAACCCCTTTAAAATGGGCTGCAGGTGCAGCTAACACGTATCTGTTTTTCGCTCTTTTCCTCCTTCCTTCTTTTTTCTCCCTGGAATATACATAGTGACCAGAGTAGCCGCCTCAAAACCATAAGAAACTATCAAGGTTGTTGCCAATTTTAAATGTCCTCACCACATAAAAATAAATATGTGAGGTGCTAGAGATGTTAATTATCTAGATTTAATAACTTCACAATGTATTCATGTATTTAAACATCACATTGTACACCATCAATATACTTGTATACAAATTTTATGTACCTGTAATAAATTTATGATATTTACACAGCACAGAAGGCCAAGAGTTCTTTGGCCTTGGCAATATCATAAGTATCATCTTTTTCCATTTCTACATTATCAATGTCTTCTGAAGAGTCACTTTCCTCATCCTACTGAATTTTATCAACAGGCCTTGATTTTATTTCTCTTATATAGTGGAGCCTCTGTAAGTTGATCACCCATGGTACTGTAACATACTAGCCAACAGAGATGGTCAACATAAGGAACTAAGCCTACCATACTGACACATAAATGTGGTGTATGTCCAGTCTATGAAAATTAGGTGAACTTAAAAGGTGGTCAGTGCAGACATGTGGTCAACTATGGAGGTTCTACTGTATTTTCCACCACTTCCAGTATATGAATAACGCTCAGCAAATACTTGTGAAATTTTCTGAGTCTTTGTGAATCTTAGCTAAAGGTGATAAACCTACTTGAGCCACATCTTCTCCAGCATGAGGTTCATTTGATCACAGATTTCCAGATAATAAAATGCAGCTATGCCATGATGTATAAAGGTTAAAGGCTATACATGGTTAAAGATTAGTTCTGGTTAAAGGTTAGCTCTAGACCAATGGCACCATTTGGGTCCAAGTCTGGGTCTTCCAGACAAACCCTCAGTTACTGCCACACTGCACATACAGTTGGGTTAGAGCATCAGCTCAGATCTCACTTGACAGAGATGGGATACAGTAACCTTTTTATTAATCTGCTAGGACTTCCATAACAGTCTGAAGGATCTAAGCAACATAAATTTATTTCTCCCAGGAGACTAGAAGTCTAGATGCTGGCAGGGTTGAGTCCTTGTGAGGCCTCCCTCCTGTCTTGTAGATGGATACCTTCTCTTTGCATCCCCATGGGGTCTTTCCTCTCTGCACATAATACCTGGTATCTCTTCCTCTTCTTATAAGGACATAAGTCTCATTGAATTATAGCCCTACCCTAACAGCTTCATTTAAACATAATAACACCTATGTAAGGGCCTATCTCCAAATGAAGTCACATTCTGAGGTACTGGGGGTAGGGATGTCAACATATTGGTCTTGGAGAGACACAACTAAGCCCATAATCTTTATATGTGGTTTCATCCTGTGTGAGTGTATCAATTCAACTAATGTAGAATATGATTAGAACTGAAAAGACAGTGAAGAATATCCCATCCCAAACTCCTACTATAGAGATAAGGAGAGAAGAACCAGCAGTGGTCGGGCCAGGCCTGGAACCAGTGAACTTCCCCTGTGCAGCACTCCACCAAGGAGAAGTGAGGATGTGGGCCTGGGAGATTCCACTGAGATGAGGAAGGGACAGTGGGTTATTGGCCTGCGGTCAATGTTCACGACAATATTTCTCAAGCTGTTTTCTAAGGAACGTTAGTCCTACAGACTGTTAATTGGCAAATGAGTTTGGGAGAAAGAAAGAGAGAAAGAGAAAGAGAAAGGGAGGGAGGGAGGGGGAGGGAGGCAAGGAGAGAGGGAGGGAAAAGGAAGAGAGAGAAAGAAAGAAAAAGAAGAAAGGAAGAAGAAAAGGAAATAAATTTATGATTGGTACTTACTTAAACTTAGTTTCAACCGCAGACAAGCTTGTCCCATGAGTAAGGTACTCTCTCTTTTTGAGGGGGTAGGTCTGGCCCTTGTAGTAAAATAGCTGTGTAGATGGCATTTACACCTGTGGTTTCTGTTTTACAAGGGAAATACGTTTGCTGTTATGTGAGAAACAGTAGAAAATGAGCAGTTTTTACTGCTTGCTGAGATCTCATCTTGCAGTCACGAAGGATAATGGCTAATAAAGCTTTGGAGTGGGAGAGACTGAGCCTGGAGCCAGTGTTCTCCTGACAAAGTGGGCTAAGAAGTAACTGCACAAAGGAGCATCTCTGTACCTGGAATGGCTTATTAAGACTGAGGTCATGAGATGGGTTGTCTTCAACTGTGGAACAGAACTGCAGCTTGTTTGGGTTTGTCTGCCTGTGTGAAGGTGACTTTACAAGTATAATGTGGCCTTCTTGGCCATTCAGGGAAGGAAGAAGTGACATCAACAACATTTATTCATGCCTCATTACTTCTGCCTTGAAGAGAGCCATAATCTCAGGTTTACGACTACCCCGAAGCCATCAGATATTTTTTAAAAACATCCTGCTTTCAAAATCTGTTTTCAAAAATCTATTTGCTTATCCCACCTAAATTTGGCTGAATGAAAATTACAGAATATAACAAGAATAAACACCCTGACATTTTTCTCTAAGAATCCTAAAATAAACATATTGCATACTGGCTGAGTTTATACGTGGATTTTAAATATTTTAACATTCAAACCCCAAACATCTGATTTTTAATGGCTATAATTGAAAATAGCCTTGTGTATGAAAGTATCTTTCTTCTGTTTTTATATGTAAAAAATATTTTAAAGAAACTTGAATTGGTGCAGAGTGAGAGTGAGTATTGCACATTTTTATGAGCCCATTTCTTCATTCATTCATACAGAAAGTGTATTAAAAACATGGTACTTTGCATGAGAGGAAGGGTGACTAACTGTCCTGGCTTCCACATGACTGATGAGTTAGTGCTGAAACTGGGGATGAGCTGGTCACTTGGGTTAGACCTGGTGAGTCACTGATAAATATGGTCAAATAGTAATATGATAGAACTTTCTCTGTTTGCTTGTGGAAACACAAAAGAGGCTACTAATTGAACAAATTCCCAGTGTATTTTACTTCAGTCTTAAAGATCCTTGAGTGATTATTTTTGTTTTGTATTGTTTTGTTTTTTGAAGATTGTATTCCAGAACTATTTGGCTGTGAGCAAACAATGGAATAAACAATTTTAAAAACAGAACCAGTGCACATTCTGAGGGTGTACCGCATCCCCCCTGGATGAAAGGCTTTACCTTAGAAACACAAACAATGTAACCTGATCATTCATAGCCTCATATTAATAGGAATTTAAAAATAAAACAGAACTAGTATAATGGCTGTTGTGTGATTGGGGAAAAAAAAGACAGAGAGAGAAAATAGAAGAAAGACAGAATGAAAGAGAGAAGAAAAGAAGGAAAGCAGGGAAGGAGAGAAGGGGGAAACTGAGAGAGAGAAGAGAAAGAGGAAGAAAGGGAAGGTGGGAGGGAGGAAAGAGAGAGAAGAGAGACAAGAAGACAGAGAAAGGAAGGAAGGAATGGAGAGAGGGAGGGAGGGAGAAAAGGAAGGAAGGGGAGAAAAGGAAGGAAGGGGAGAAAAGAAGAAAGGAAGGAGAGAGAGAAAAAGGAAGGGAAGAAAAGGAAGGAAGGGAGGGAGGGAGGAAAAGAAGAAAGGAAGAAGAGAGAGAGAGACACCAAGATTTGGTGACCAGCATTTACAGTTTATGGGACCCAGTCTAGAATTTCACTCTCTACATCTGGTTTTAGGGAAACATCAGCATCTTCACTGAAGTCCCGTGAGGGGCAATTCAATCTGGCTGAATTTCCTGAACTGGATACCAGAGAAAGGAAACCAGAGTGTAATTTGGCTCATCTTCCGCTATTTCAGTTGCACAAGGGCCCAGGTCTTGTCTGTTTTGTTCAGCATCTAGATTAGCTCCTGGCATATGATGGGAGTTCAGTAAGTGCTAATTAAATAAGTGAAGAAGAATGAATCCAGTGATGGTATAATTGATGGTATAATGCTTATTGCATGTTAGAAGCCTCAAACTTAATTTTACAAATTTATGAAATGATTTATTAAAATAGCTACTTCTTTCTTGCCCACAGTTAGTGACATATTTCTTTTAATTTACACACATGTTATAACGTTTTTTTGGTTGCATCTGACTTTCTCAGAAATAGGTTTCTTAGTGAATCTGAAAGCTTACCTGAAAATGGATGCAATCTTTAATACAATCATGCTTAAGGTTTTAGTATCCTTGGGTCTGCAAAGGAGAAATAGTTTCCCTTCCCAGACGCATAATTCTATTTTAGGTGCTGGCTTGTCCACATAAATCGTAGCTGCCTGCACTGCAGGTCAGAGCCTGCTGAAGTGAGGCAGTATGCAGCAGCTCTGTCACATACAGATTTAGTTTGGGAGCTGAAGAGGAGAAAGAGCACCAGAGTGTGGGTCACAGTTGTGACACTGTGGCTGGCATCGCTTCTATCAACTCAACAAAGTCCACTTCCCCCTTCATCTGCACTTCGGGCTGCTCAGTGCTTCCAGGCATCCTGCTTCCTTCCAAGACAGTGTTGAGACCTATGATGCTGGTTATCCTGTTGGCCTCTCCCAGCTCTGTTCCTTGGGAGAAAGAGAGCTTGTTATCCCTGGCTCCTTTGCTGTCTGCTTCTGTCAGCCCCAGTGACTGGAGTTCCCAGGGGCAGACAGGGAGCAGGAGGGGTGCAGGGAAGTGTTCTCCTACAGCTCCCTCAACCTCACTGCTTCCACCAGATAAGCCACAGCTTGGACCAGCCTCATCAGGGCTCCAGATCTCATGGGGCTTGGGGACCACAATGTCCACCTTTTAGACTCTTCAGACCTAGGGGTGGTAATGGCTTTCCGCTGTCACTGATTCTTGGGGGCTTCCATATTCTTGCTGGTTTGTTACCAGCCCACATCTGAGTGAGGGAATCCCTCCTCTGAGCACCTTCATTTGAGTCATGTAGGATGAATTCTGCCTCCTGTTGATTCCCTAACACACAGGCCTGCTAAATAAGGCCCTCTGGCAGCAGGACCTAGGAACATACTTTTACTGTTTTTTATTATTTATTATTATTTTTAATTGTGGTAAAATACACATAGCTAAGCTTTACTATATTAACCATTTATAAGTGGATACTTCAGAGGCATTAAGTACATGTACTTTGCTGTGCAACCATCACTTCCATCCATTTCTGGGCCTTTTTCATCTTTCTCAGCTGAAACTCCAATCTGTTAAACACACCTCCCTCACCTCAGCCCCTGGCAACCACCATTCTCCTTTATGTCTCTGTCAATTTGACTACTCTGGGTACCTCATATGAATGGAACCATATGGTATTTTTTCTTTTGTCACTGGTTTATTTCACAGAGCAGGTTCATGCATGTTGTAACATCCGACTGGATTCCTTCCTGTTCAAAGGAGAATAATATTACGTTGTATGGATACATCACGTTTGCTTATTCATCCATCCATGGATGGACACCGGGGTGGTTGCTACCTTTTGGCTATTGTGAGTAATGCTGATATGTATATGAGCACACAAATATCAGAGCCCACTTTTTAGTTTTTGGCCGGGTTTGAACCCGCCACCTCCGGCATATGGGACCGGCGCCCTACTCCTTGAGCCACAGGCACCGCCAGAGCCCACTTTTTAAATAGGTTTCCCTGGTAATTCTTATGCCCTTATAATTCTCATGCCCTTCCCAGGTAATTCTTGGGTTCAAGAATCAGTGCCTTTGGAAAACTAAAAAGATCCAACATCATCATTTGTATTCTTCAGCCCAGAGCTTATAACCTGTGAGAAGGGACCTCTCCAGATGCATTGTATTTCTAATTAGGGAATGGTACATTTGCTCTCCCAATTAATTACAGGCACTACTGAACAGATAGGGAGATGAGAATTCAAGGGAATTTCTTCTGGCTCTGATACCATGTTGTCTTGAAGGCACCTCTAAGGACAAACTCATTTTGATCAGTTGCTGGTATTTAGAACGTGTTGAGTCAGAGGAGACTGGGTGTCCTCCTGCTAGATTCTTGACATCCTCCCTTCCGCAGACTTCTGTGAGGAACACTTGTCTTCCACCTCTCTCTGCTTATAACTTTCTCCTTTTAATTTTAAGTTAGGTGCCACTTTCTTTAGAAAGGTTTCTCAGAGCCCAGTCACCAAGATGGGATTAGCAGTCTTCCCTGTGGGTGCCTGCCCGCTGCTTACTGTGTATGGTCACTAGACCACAAGCTTTTTGAGTGTGGGACTCTTTTCCCAGAGTCCAGCCCTCCTGCAGAAGTTTCCCAAGACCTCACAGCATAGGTGGCTAACAGGATGTGTGGATATGGGTGAAGCACAGGAAATGTTGTCCTCAGAAAGGCATGGAAGTAAGAAAGAGAAACTTGTGTATAAGCCTCTGTGTGCAATGCTAGATGGTATCAGAGAAGTTGTTGGCACCAATGCTGACAATAGAATTAGCTAAGCCAGAAGAAAAAAGTAGTTGCTATTTGACAGCATAATTAAAGTCATTAATATGAACTGATTATTCTGAAATTCTAGGCAGTATCATTATATATATGTATATAATTCTTTTTTATGTTTTAAATTTGGAACCAGTTACACCAAGATACTCTATAAATGTTTCACTGGGTTTTTTTTGTTTTTTGTTTTTGCTCCTAAAGAGTGTCTATTTACAACTCTTAAAGATAGATTGTGCTGAGAACAATAGATACATTCTCATAATGCTGTCAGGTCCTAGAATGAGACTATTTAAACCCAACTTGGGTGGAGAGGGTTGAAGAAGATTTCTGGAGATAACTGACCTGGTGTTTTAGAGGATAAGAGAAAGAAAATTCCAAGCCCAAAGAACAGCATTTGAAATCTCTAGTTCCCACAGAATAATGGGACCTGTTTCTATAAGTCTTTTTTTTTTTTTTTTTGTTCAAATTAATGGTTTTATTTCCATCTTTAACACTAGCAGGTGAGTCCAAAACAGACTGATGTCCATCAACATAGTTTAAATGTAACAAAAGAGCTGAACTATGTACATTGAGGATGGGAAAGGGATTATTTTCATACCAACCTTTTCCTAGTTTACAGTTTCTGAATAGCAGCAGAAACTAATCCCATGTCTTACCAATTTAATTTAGGATGAAGTAATATAAGTTGTATGATCAACTACTTAAGTTGTCTTTGAGAATAAAATTTAAAGAAACTTGAGAATGGATGTTACCATGTTTTTTAGTGGACTGCATGGTCACCTTGGTGCCTGAAACCTGGGAGTCATCAGAATGGAACAAGAGCATTTCCATGAAGCCCAGAAGGAACTTAATGGTAATGAAGTCCACACAAAGGGCAGACACATCATATCCCGCAATGACAAGCGCTGACGCCCCTGCCCTCTTCAACTCCAAGTAGAAAATTATTACGTTCATTCATACTAACTGGAAATGAGCCAAACAGTTAAGTTAAAAAGTCAGAAAGAATAAAACTATTTTCTTTTCACATAGAGGAAGGACACTCCTTCAGCCCCATTTAAAGTGAATTCTGTGCTGAGTCCCTGCTCCTTCAGAAGAGTAAACTGAAGGTCAGTTATTGCTAGCAAAGCCAGAAGTGGCCCCTTTCCCGCTCTGAAGATGTTTTAAACGAAAAGGCTGTTGGTTTGGCATGAAGCCCTCTGAGAAAGGAGTATGGAAGTGGAGGCAGTCTGGTGCCACAGACCTCTCTCCTGTCAGCCACCCCCATGCCCTGTGCTGTCAGGGGCAGCTCAGGCCACTTTGCTGCCTCTCAGAGAACTTGTGGCTCCAACACACTTGTGCAGTGGAGCAGAGGTTACTACCTGGGCCCTTGGGAAGAATAAGTCGGCGTGTTTTCCCAAAAAAAAAAACCCAAAAAAACTATGGAATAGCCAAAAGCCCAGCTGGGCAGAAGAGCAGCTTCTGAAACATGCTGGGAGCGGGGGAATGGGATGTGGATGAAAAAGCCACGTCAGTACCAAGTCAGGTAGGCCAAGTTTTTTAAACATAGAGCAACAGTGACTTGGGCAAAAGCATGGAAGTGAGTGGCTGTTAAGGCCACGACTATTGCCACTGCCTCCCACGCACACGCTGGGCCAGCATCAGGCAGGGGAACCGAGGAGCTGAGGACTGGAGGGTACATGGCAAACACAGGCTGGATCTTATCAGAAAGAGTGAGGACACCCAAATGCAAGTCTGCCCTATTTACCTTCCATGTCCTGGGTAAGGTTCCTGAGAACAGTTAGTGAACAGGAATGGGGTAGGATGGGCACTGCTCCAGGAGCCATCAGGCCTCTGGAGGGAACGCTAACACGCTACATCTCCTGGGCGGGCAGCTGCAAGAAGGAGGTGAAGAACGGGCTTTATTGCACTTTTTCGTTCTTAGGAAACAGGGATTGCCCTGCAGAGGTTCTCCTGATTTGCAGAAATTGCTGCATATTAATACTAAGGTACAGGCAGAATCATGGGTGACCTCCAACTCTCATGGGAAGAAGAAATAGTCCAGTGGTTGGTCTTTCCAGGGCCTCAAGGCCACTCTGCACCTGGGATCCTTGAGCTGGGGGGACTGTATCTGGCTTGGTCAATGTGTGGCAGGCACACTGGTCGACTGGGACGAAGGTGGCGTGCTGGGAGAGCTGGGGCAAACTTTCCAAACAGGGAAAACTTCTTGGCAAACGTGCAGGTTCCGAAAACAGAGAGGAACCCTAATTCTCTAGTCCAGTGTGCCTGGCTCCCCTTCTCCAACTCTAGAACCAGAGGACTGTGGGAGCAGAGGGAGAGCCCTGTCTGGGTCCAGACCTGGGTCCAGCCCCACAGCATCAAAATAGAGAAACAAAAGGGTCTAAGAAGGGCTGGAAACAAAAGAGCAGTTTACACTTCAGATGTTGGTTTTTTGAGCTCAGGACAATGGAGGCAGATACCATACGGAGAACCCAGCCAGGCTGTCTGTCCGTCCATCTGTCTCTCCCGAGCAGCTCTCAACACTTCATATATAAATGGGGTGGTACCTCTTGTGGTTGATCTTTTTCCTACAAGTTGGACAAGTGTTAGCATTCTTAAGAGAATCACGGAGGCACTGGCTACAAAAGACATGGCCACATTCTGTAGAAACAATGAGACGTCCGTTCTGCACAATCTCAGAGTATCCATCCATGCAGATAGGGCAACTGACAGTACCAGACGGCCTCACTCCTGCAGCACCTTCATCCCTGGTGTTTCTGGGAGTTTGGGTGGTCACATACACATCTCTGTCTCTGGACAGTTCCTCGTCGTCACTGCTCACCACACAGCTGTCGGCATGGTCCTGACGCAGCCTCCTAGCATTCCTCCTTGGCCTTCTTCTTTCATCAACAATCACAACAGAGTCATTGTGAGTCAGGTCAACAACCACGGGCTCTAACGATTCACAGGTAAGGTCCACGATTTCATCTCCAGCAGTTTCCACGAGTTCTATGGGTTCTGCTTCCAAAGAAATCTCAGGAGTAGAGGCTGTTTCCCGAGTCCGTTTCTGAGTTTGTCTAGAATTTACTGTTCCACCACGACGCTTTCTTGTACTCATTGTGTTCTTTGGTGCTGACCTACAGAAGCAGCAGCAGCAATCTGTACCAAAGGTTGCAGGGGAGTTGAATGTTCTCAACCTCTTATCCCCATCAGTTACTTCTCCTCTGGCTTGGAAAAGAATTTGGAGCCAGACAGATTTCTAGTATCTTCAAGTCCAAGAGCTGGCCTGGTCCGCCGGCCCCGCCGCCAAAGCTCTTCAAAGAGGAAGCACCTTTCCAAATCGTGGAGAACGCCTCAAGCAAGACGCCGCCGCCTCAACAGCAACCCACTTCCCTCTATAAGTCTTAAGTAAAAATGTATTGCATTATTTTATAGTCATGTCTTGTATCCCAAAATTTCCTGAATAAATACCTTTGTGACATCTCATTATGTCACACATGTGTATATTACTTCAACTATCTTTCTCTGTCTTCTTCTTACTATTTCATAGCATTACCTCCCAATGCTTAGGCAAGGCCCAAAAATTTGGTGGACACACTTAAAGAAGAAAGAAATCTTCAGTTAAAGTGTCTATGGTCAGTTGAGATTGGGAGGGCCTGGGTCTTCTGGGCAGCAGTGGCCACTGTAAGGTTTTTTGGTCAAAGGTGGGGGAGAGTTTGGTACATGGAAGGGGGAAGGGATGTGGGGGAAGGGATGTTTAAAGGCAGAGAAAGGAAAAGAAATTGAGCTGAAGAAGAATGCACAGTGCTGGCTGATGACCAACTTCACTCGTCCCCGTCACCCCGCATTGGGTTGCCTAAGGGTTTGGTGTTGTTAGAGTATTTGAAGATGTCCAACCTTGCAAGATACTAAAGGACTGTATGTCCTGGAAGTAGCACAATCTCTCCAGGGACTGGAAGGAACCTAAGAGTGGGGGTGGGTGAAGGAGGTGAAAACTGATAAAGGGCTGTTTTGCATAAATCAGCATGACTTGTGTCAGACTTACAAGTTAGGTTTGGCTCTACTTCTAGAAAGCATCCATTTAGATCTAATGGGCTCTCTTTAAAGGAACTGTATTTTCTCTTTCTTATTATGATCAGTTAATATACTCCTTTACCATTTCTAAGAACTAGATAAGGCAGTCAGGGAGTAGTCAGAGGCCTGGTCTCTCAGGATAGCTGGACCACTTATCTGTGTTACTTTAGGCTTCCATACCTTCATTTACAGAATGGATATTGCATAAACTATCACTCTGTTCTCTATACCTTCTAAGTCAAACACTGATATAGTTTAGTTACTATGTATCTTTTAAGGCGGGGCTTTCTCAACTGTATTTGATTCCCACCACCAATAGGAGACAGTTGGCAATGTTTGGAGACATTTTGGGTTGTCATACCTAGAGGTGGGGGGAGAAGAGGATGCTGCTGGCATCAGTGGATGGAGGCCAGAGATGCTGCGAAACATTCCATCAATGCACAGGACAACCCCCACAGCAAAGGTGTATCCAGCTCCAAATGTGCTTAGTGCTGAGGTTGAGAAACTCTGCTTAAGGGGGAGAAGTTGATTCTCCAAAAGAGGAAATGACACTGTCTTTTTCTCTATAAGTATGGCCAGGAAAATTTATGATAGGACTGCGGAAGAGTAGCATAGCATGTTAGAGATAAAGAGTTGACAGGACTCTTCCTCCCTTCTAGAGTGTACACTCTAAATATCAACTATCTTTCTCATTAGGTTTCATTTAAGATGATGGAATAAACTCCAACTGAATGAGCCATCTGGGGATGTTGAACTGCATGGAGAGCAGTGAGCCCAATCCACGGTACTCCCGATAGCCCTGGTGTGGAAGTCTGAGTGCTACATGCCTGTTCACTCAATGGCTGTCATACCACGCATTTCAAAATACCTCTCTGTAAAGGAGCTCAGAGTGCTACATGTAGCATGATATTTGTACCACAAGGCCTCTGGTTAAGTGTATACTGTATTTTTAGAGAAATTAGGGAACAAAGGACAATGTGGTGGATCTGGGATCATGATTTAGCTTTGCTGCTTCTTGGCTCTAGGCTCAACCCATTAGCAGATTTTGCCCATTTATGGCAACATGCATATTTTCTTTGTAGGTAGTGCCTCTTCAAGACAGGCTGTGAGACACCCCACCTATGATTTAAGTGAGATTGTGTATAAGAAAGCAGATGCCCAGAGAACATCTTTGAAAGGGCTGGGCTAATGTTGAGTGGCAGCAATGGTGTGTGTGTGGTGGGAGGTTCTGGAGATTGAGTGTCACCTCTCTGCTGTTTCCTCTTCTCAGTCCATTTCCTAATTTGAGGCAGGTGGTGATTGAAAGTTAAGGAGGCTTGTGCTGCCCCAATCTGGATGTGTTTCATGTTTGAATAATTCAGGAGAATAAGACAAGTGGCACCCAAACTGCCTTGTTTCAATGCTCCAGTGATCACGAGGACTAATTGCTGTGCTAACAAGAATGAGAATTTATTTAGACTTACTGGATCAATGGACACATTCAATTTTCTGCATGCACAGCCCAGTCCTGTTCCTGCCTCTGCATGTGCATTCCAAAGAGGCATCAAGCTAGGGAAACCTCCAGATGGCTGCAAGCTCTCTCTTCTCAGCCTGGGTCCCCTCCTGTAGGGGAGAGCCCTGCAGGTGGATATGGCCACTGTCATATTTTTATATTTACCTCCAGCCTCTATGTCCCTCTACCTATGGAATTTTCATCTTTTTTTCCAATTCAAAATAGATATATACCATAAGAGGCATAAATTCTGAGAGGCTGTATGGAAATCCAGTTCTGTTCTTGCTGGATAACCACAGGAAACATGATCTTGAAGGGTGGTTAAGAGAAAGTAGCTGATGTGCAATTTACAGACATTTTCTTTTCCCTTATAAAGGTGGACTTGGACTGCAGTTTGATTCCAGGTGGGTGGTCCAGCTATTCTGCTTGCAACATTTTTCAGGGCAAGACTTTTGTTTTTGGATTGATTTCAGGAAAAGCCCTCAGTGTTTCGCAGAGTGAAGATGTTTCTAAAAAAATACTTGTGACATTGCCCATCTTGAAGATCGACTTTTGGGAAGAGTTACTCAAATACCAATACCAGCTCAATATCAATGTCTACCTTTCAATATAAAATACAGCTTATAATTATAACTACCAGTTAAGATGCTGGCACAAGTAAAGTTTCTTCAAGGAGACGACCTGAAAAATCTTCTTAATGTACCAGGAGTCTAGACTGAGTTTAAGCTGTTTACCTTATAGCCAAACACACCTAAGTGAGAGACTAGTAAATTGTGTTCAACAAGGATCTGCTTAAATAAGGGAAATACTAATCCAGATTCTTTTTTTTTTTTTTAAGATTAATTTTCATTTTCAAGTAGAATTTTCCCAGGGATAAACATATGCATATCATTAAATATGTTACATCATATTAATTGAAGCAAGAGAAAAAAAATCATCATTTCTTTTTTTTCATGTATACATTAATGCTTTTATGGGATACAATGTGCTAATTTTATATACAATTTGGAATGCTTACATCAAGCTAGTTAATATAGCCTTCACCTCATTTACTTGATTTTTGTGTTAAGACATTTATATTCGATATTTAATAGATTTGACATGTGCCCTTACAATATGAACCATAGGAATGGTCCCACCATTTACGCTCCTTCCATCAGATCTCCCCCTTCCCCTCCCATCCCCCTTTTCGTCCCTCCTTCATCCTTGGCTATAGTTGTGATTTATCTTTCATATAAAAGTGTGAGTGATTATAGATTGGTTTCATAATAGTTCTGAGTACATTGGATGCTTTTTTCTTCCATTCTTGAGGTACTTTACTGAGAAGAATATGTTTCAGCTCCATCCACGTAAATAGAAAAGAAGTAAAGTCTCCATCTTTTTTAAGGCTGCATAGTATTCCATGGAATATATATACCACAATTTATTAATCTACTCATGGGTTGATGGGCACTTGGGCTTCTTCCATGACTTGGCAATTGTGAATTAAGCTGCAATGAACAATCTGGTGCAAATATCTTGTTGTAAAGTGATTTTTGGTCTTTTGGATATACAACTAGTAGAGGAATTGCAGGGTCGAATGGCAGGCCTACTTTTAGATCCCTGAGTGTTCTCCAAACTTTTCTCCAAAAGGAAAGTATTAGCTTGCATTCCCACCAGCAGTGCAGAAGTGTTCCCAGATTCTTTTGGTTGGAAATTTCAAAAATAAGTAACTTAAACTTTTTAAAGAGGCTGGGGGGGAGGGGGGCGTGGAGAATGTCATGATTGTCACAATTATTATGAGCTGTAAGCTTGGCTAGATCCGAGCCCTCAAAAAAATGTTAGAAATGTCTATTTCAACTTTGCTTAACTCTCTTTTAGCTTTGTCCTTTGACCCCAAGTTAATGCCAAAATGGGCATCCATCACATTCACCATTCTACCAGCTTCAAGTCTAGTAGAAAGAGATGAGAAATGAGCTCATTGTTTAACTCAGTAATTGAGCAAGAGTTCTGGGCTTGAGTTTCATTGATGAGGTTCTTATCTCTATCATTACACTCTCCAATACTATTCTACTCAAAGTCACCAAAGGCTAGGGTGACCATACATCTCAGTTTTATGAGACAGTCCCAGTTTATATCTGCTTTCTGGGAATAAGTATTAGTAACATTCTGTTGTAGCCATCCTTAAGAACTTTTATTTGTTAAGGCTTAGTATCCAGATGATTTCCCTTAGTCCAGTGAATTTGGAAGATGAAGACTCTCAATTTTAGCTCCCCAGACCAGATTTCTTCCTATTATCAATCTCATATATGTTCAGCTACCTAATTAAAATCTCTATGGGATGCTTAATAGACATATTTAAATCAATATGTCTATAATCAAAAATTTGATCTTACTCCTAAATAAGCCTGTTTCTCTCTTAAACTTCCCCATCCCAGTGAAGGACGACTGGCTTTATCCCTCCAGTTCCCCAAGCTTAAAAAGCTGAAGTCATCCTTAACTCCTTTTTCCTCCCCCCTCACATCCAACTTGGCAGCATACCCTGAGTTCAACCCCACTCCGGCTATCCTCATACAAGATGCCATCATTTTTCACCCCCTTTCTTAAAATACCAGGAAATTTGGGGGGCTCCAAATTTGGCCTCCCTCCCCTCTCTCAGCCTCCCTCAGTCTATTTCACTACACCCCAGCCAGAGTGTGATGATTCTAAAACACATATCAGATCATGTTACTCCTCTGTGAAGCCTCCTATCATGGCTTCTTATCTAACCCAGATGAAAATCCAAAGTCCTCCCCAAGGCCTGCAAGACTCAATGTAATCTGGCTCCTTCACTACCTGATCTCATTTCCTTCTCATTCACCCTGCTCCAACCACACTCACTTTCTTGGGATTGCTTGAAGATGTTAGGTGCAATCCTACCTCAGGGCCTTTGCATTTGTAGTTTCCTTCTCCTCAGATGTTCCTCCCTTAGATATCTGTATAGCCACTTCCTTCACTTTACTCAGTCTCAGATCAAAGATCACCTTGTTAGAGTAGTAACCTTGCTGATAGGTAGATAGATCCATCCCCAATTTTCTCCCTCTATAACGTGAACTTCTTGAGAGAAGGAGTGGTACCTATCAGCAGCTCAACAGACACTTGTTGAATTTTCAATGGGTCTGCATGTTTGGGGATGGCCAGAAATTTATCAGAGAGTGGATAAGTGGAGACCTATGAATATTGGCCTGTGATTGTTGAAATCCTATTTTTATCACCAGATAGGTTTGGCCAGGGGTATACAGGTACACTAAGAAGATCCTTTTAAAATATCCTTTCTATTTAGAGTGTCTGTCCTTGCAGATCCATGGACTGTAGAATTCTCAACTTGACACTCCTCTGTGGGTCTGTCTGCCTTCACAAGTTAGTTCAGAGGGCTTCTACCTTATTACTCTAGTTGCTCTAAGCCTAAAAAAAATTATGATTTATTCTTATTGCTGCTGTTTATGGGGCTTTTCGGCAGTAGAAATGGAACTGCCTCACCCCCTTTCTTAAAATACCGTGAAATTGTCTGATACTCACGGGGTTAGTAGCTGACTCATGGTACAGGAAATCTGGGAGTTGAATATAAGTGGACTCCCAACTGTCTCATATGAGCCTCTTTCTCCCTTTCTCATTCATTCTTTAACTACTTATTGTCAACTATGTGCCAGTAGTATGTGATACTTTGGGACTCTGATGATAAAATATATCTAATTTTTTAAAAAATTTTTTGTAAGTAAAAACAAAAGACTGAGTAATAATGCTTGGAAAAACAAATTGCTGTTTATTTTAGACTCTAAAATTTTTCTCTGCTGTTAGCTTGCCTGTAGCTGAGGCTGGACATTATTATGTGAGGGTGAATTGTGATTATATAAGGAAAGAGAATCTTAAAGAGGTTTCCATCCAGATGTTATATCCAGGAAATTATATAGTACATTCATCCAAGGAGCTGGACTTTTGAAGGCCTATCCAAGTCTTGGCGCCTTTGAGATTTGTTTGTTATCACTCAAAACTTGGTATGTGTTATTCTGTGTAAATATTATGCAAGGGTTCAAAAATGAATATTAGGTTGAAAGATATAATAACAGCTCCTTGTACTACTGAATTCTACTTTTGTGAGTAGATGTTACCATAAAGACCACAGTGCATGACCAAGAGCCCACAGACCAGACTGGGCTGAATTCTGCTGCTATTTCCAGAGTTCGTCGCTATTTAAAGCACCCCTTGAGTCCAACTGGGCTGATTTATTTCCCAGGGCTGCTTTATTTGTTGTCCTTCCCTCTTACTGTTCTTAACAGACATCAGAGGTGGCATTTGTGTGCATTCCCATTAAAGTATTTTTGGGGCCTACCTTTTCTACTCTAAATCACAGTAGCCATAATGATGACCTGGCATCTATTTGACAGCTTTTCAGAATGATGTAATCATAAGCCAGTTTTTACTATATCATGTTACCTGTGGCTGGAGTAATGATTTTACAAACCAAAATTAGGCTGGTCTAATCTATAAGACATGAAATAAACTTAAAACACTAGAAGTATCTAAGTACCAGGGGGTAGGAGATAGTCATTGTTATACACTTTATTCAAAAGACATCAGACTATGGCAGGTATGTTTGGGCTTTGTAGACCTGGAGAGAGTGAACTTCACTCTTGCTATCGTAAGATTCATTCTCTGCTGACGGCCGGAGAACTTTTACTTCTTTATCAATTACTGCTTTTTCAGACTACATATTTACCTATTTGTAAATATATTATTTTCCTTAGGGCACATGACTAAAATATTTCTAGAAGATCAGATAATTTGAGCATGGCTTGGTAGGAACAAGACTAAGCAAAAAGGAAGCTTTAGTAGACATTTTACACTAATGTTCGTTCTTTTTTTTTTTTACTTTTTTCAAGTGGGTTATTTATAATTGAATGGCAATTATTTGAAGTTAATAACATTGAGACATTTTATATAATGATGTTCATTTGGGTTTTCTTGTACTACAATATTCAGCAAGTGACAAAAGAATTAAGGAAAAGATTAAGCAAATTTGGAGCCATTCAATGAACACAGTCTGGCTACCTGAAAAATCATTTTATATAACTTTAGTGCTTTTGATATTTCCGGGAACATACTGGATTGAGGTCATTGTGCTTTATTAACAGGGTCCTGGTGAATAATAATACTGCACTATGGCCTAAATTCAAGAGGTTTTCAATGAATGCCTGACCTTCCTGCTTATGACAGCCTGACTGTACTTACAAATATTTTCCTAAATTACTGGTGTGTTTGCAGATGCCTCATCAGTAGCATACAAAGATCTAAGAGCATGCTGAGTTTAGGATTCTCTTTCTTTGAAATCTCTATCACTCCAGCTATCCAAAGGTAGATGTGGCAATGTGTAGGCAAAGCCATCTGTAGTGACACACACTGGATCAAAAACAAAGTCTTTAGCAACCTGATTTTTTTTTTCACTCAAAAACGTAACATGGCTCTACTATAACATCTTCTGTAATAATTTGACTAGCTTTCCATGGTATATATGTACTCTAATTTATTTCAACAACCCCCCCATTAATTGATAGTTGGGTTGTTTTTCTTCTTTTGTAATTTGTAAACAACAATAAATATATTGCTGACAACTTGAACAAGTATTTCATAGAACAAATTCCAAGAAGAGGAATTTTTGGTACAAAGGAAATGTACATTTAAGCTGTAGTAGGTATTGCTAAAAACTAGTGCTTGCGGGCAGCGCCTATGGCTCAAAGGAGTAGGGCGCCGGTACCATATACTGGAAGGTGGCGGGTTCAAACCCAGCCCTGGCCAAAAAAACTACAAAAACAAACAAACAAACAAACAAAACAAACAAACAAAAACACTAGTGCTTGACAACTCTGAAAGTTAGTTTCTTTCATTCTTTCTTTCTTTTTTTTTTTTTTTTTTTTGACAGAGTCTCACTACGTTGCCCTTGGTACATTTCCGTGGCGTCACAGCTCACAGCAACCTCCAACTCTTGGACTTAAGTGATTCTCTTCCCTCAGCCTCCCAAGTAGCTGGGACTACAGGCACCAGGCCACAAGGCCAGCTATTTTTTTGTTGCATTTGTCATTGTCGTTTAGCTGACCCAGGCTAGGTTCAAACCCGCCAGCCTGAGTGTATGTGGCTGGTGCCCTACCCACTGAGCTACGGGTGCCACCTGAGAATTAGTATTTTTAATCTTTACCAATCTTATGTGCCAAACCCATATCATTGTTTTAGTTTGTATTTATTTGAGTAATAAAGAGGTTGAATATTTTTTCCTCTTTTCGCTGACTGTTTTTATTTTTTTTATTTGAAAAGTGCCTATTCATGAGCTTTATTCATTGTTCTTTTTTTCATTAAGTTACATGAACTCCTTATATATTATAGGGGAAAAAAAAACCCTCTACTCAGTCACCTGGGTTGCTACCATTTTCATGCTGGTCACAAATTGATTACAATGAACTGTTTTTAATTCCACTATTATTCAAGTCACTCCCACTCAATTCTTTGGAAATTCCTATAAATTTTCATAAGCAATTTTAATTAAAGACATTTGTTTTAATTTTATATCAAAAAGGAGGAAGAACTATAGCCTAAATATAGAATAAATGAAGAAATATAAAGAACTTTTTTTAGTAAGTATGCAAAGCTTAATGTCTATAAGGATAAAGCCTTTTACTGTTTCTAGAAGATTCTTAAAGGCTGGAAATTCTTGGAGACCAAAAGTCTTGCACTTCTAATGAGCACCTTTTAGGCACAAGAGAAAGACTATCTGTATCCCTTCAAAAAACACCATTATTGACTCCAATATGGGGTGTATTATAGAAGGAAGGTGGATCATTCAGACATTCTGGTTCATCATTCATCTAACAACCATGTGACCTTGCCTTCCAAGCATCCACCTGTGTAAAATGCACACAGTTATACCTGACTTGTAGGGCTACTGTGGATATTCAGTGAGATACAATATGGAAAATATCTATACATATTAAATGCTCAGTACATATTACTGTTTCTCATAAGTTATCATATAAAAATATTGTGCCTATAGCTACTCAACTGTGACAGGAACATTTAAAATATAAAATCACCAAGTCAATAAATATAAAGGTTCATATTTTCCTTGAAATACTCCATTGCTGAAATTTCTTACAAGCAAATCAAGATTTAATTGAGTTTCTAGAATAAAGTTGAAACTATTTTCTGTGCAAAATAGTTCATAGCCTCTGTACACTTTAAGTATTTAATGTTAATGTTAAAAATGATGCTTACTAGAGAAAGAACATGCTCCCACAATAAATATTAAGGTCTATAAACCATGTAAGTAAACTGAGACGCTGGGTCATGGTCCAGGAAGTGCATCAGGGAGCTTGGGTGTATGACAGATACCTTTTAGGTCTAACTTTGCAAAGAAGATCTCAAATATTTTTAGGCAACAGTCTTAGGGAGGAAAAAAATGGAACCCGTGATTAGTCATGCTGATAGGACATACTCTTGATTTCATGTGATGAAGAGGGCACTTCAGCTCTGTGGTCTTGCTCCCTAAAATATCATTGACTCCTATTTCATCATGGGAAGAACATTAGATAAGCTCAACTGAGGAACATTCCATGCAGTATCTGGCCAGTGTGTCTCAAAACTATTGGGGTCCTCAATAAAAGGAAAGTCTGAGAAACTGTCACAGCCCAGAAGAGCCTGCGGGAGACACAATGACTAAATGTAATGTGATACCCTGGATGGGATCTAGACACAGAAAAAGGACAGTAGGCACAAACTAAGGAAATCCAAAAAAGGAACTTTAGTTAACACTAATACATTACTATTGGTAATAGATGTAAGATGTTACTGGAGGAAACTGGAGGTGGGTGCATATGAGAACTCCCTGCACTACCTTCACAGTTTTTCTGTGAATCTAAAACTGTTTTAAAGTAAAACAATTATTTTTAAAAAATAGCTCTTTGGATTATCATCCATTTCAGTCTACTACCCCCAAAATTCAAAAAAAAAAAAAAAGAAAAAAAATCATAGTGTGCTTTTGAGAAGGATAAAGTCCCCAACCTGACCTCACCTGTCAGCATTTAATCTTCTCCTGAAGTGTCTCAGATACTGGTCCTTTCTCCCCACTGGATGGTTCATGTCAACGAGGGGCACTAGCAGATACTCAATAAATGCTCACTGATTGGGAGAGGGATGTGATAATTAAGTCTTTGTTAAGTAAATTCTGAATTCTAGCCAAGCCAAAGTCCTTGTCATAAATATGCCCCATAATTGCATTAATGTACACAACTATGATTTAATAATAATAAATAAAAAAGCCTATTCTATAGGAAGCCAGTCCATAGTCAGAGACATGGGGGCCACACTCATGGCTGACCTGTGTGTGAGCAAGTGTCCAGCTCTCCTCACATTCACATTCACATTCACATGTGATAACACATTTTGTACCTGGACACAGGGTCAAGATTCAAAAAATGAGAGCTGGTCTTTTCATGGTTTCCATGGCAGCCCTGCTTTCCTTATTCCATGGTCTTAAAAACAACCAGTTCAAGCAGAAATCACTGATTCAATGCTTAAAAAGAACCACAAACGCATAATTTCTTAGCCACCTAATGCACTAGGAATTCAGTCATATTTTATTTAGATAATGAACCATAGAACGTATCAGATTGAGTAATTGACTAACATAAATTTGCACATTCAAATGGATGCATACAGGCTGGGCACCGTGGTTCACACCTTTCATTCCAGGAGTCTGGGAGGCCAAGGCAGGTGGATTGCCTGAGCTCAGTAGTTCTTGAGACCAGCCCTAGCAAGAGCGGGACTCCATCTCTACTGAAAAAAAAAAAAAAAAAAGAAAGAAAGAAAAAAGAAAAGCAGATACCAGACAGGTATCTGTAGTTTTAGTTATTTGCGAGGCTGAGGCAAGAGGATGGCCTGAGCCCAAGAGGCTGGGGTTGCTGTGAGCTATGATGATGCAAGGGCTTTCCAACCAGAGGCACAAAGTGAGACTCTATGTCAAAAAAAAAAAAAAGGATGCATATTCCAAACTAATTTGGCATGTTCTCCATCTACACACTCCAGAGTACTGTGCCATGTACACAGTGTGTGGAATATAGAAAAGTATCGAGTTCTTATCTCCTGTGCGCGCGTGTGTGTGTGTGTGTGTGTGAGTGAGATGTCTTTGTTTAATGTTGGTTACTAATAAAGTTTAGCCAGAGGAAGGAAAGGGGTAAAACATCTTATATTTAGTGGTCTTTCCAAATCCATTTGAAATGAAATTGTTTCTTAGTGTTTTCTTTCATGTAAATAGTGAAAAATGGTGGGGGTGACCAATGAGTCTTGACTTTTCAGGTCCAGAGGATGGTAACAGAAGGAACCCAGCAGGTCTTCCCACTCCTGTTGTTAATTAAAGTATTTTCACGTTCTCTAGGGCGTAATGCACACCGGGCCCTGAGCCCTAGAGAGACTTGTGCAGTCTAATGATCATACATTCAAATAAACACAGTAGGGGGCCACCAGGGAACAGATCGCTTTCCCCTCCTCATTAATGTCTGCAATGCTCTGCAAACATCTGAAATGCACTGGCTCCATTGCTTATGAATAATAAATATTAGTCAGGTTCCCCGTTGTTTGGTGGCTCAAGGCAAGGCAATCACCCACCCGCTCAGCTGAGATCTACCCAGGGAAGGGAGTGACATTTGCAGCTCAGAGCTTTGTTTATTGCATTCACCAAGTGGTTCCTCCCAAAGCAGATTTCCTTGCATTTGTTACTCCCCTTTGTCTGGATTGCAGTGTACTTCTCATTTGTTGGCACTGTTAACAAATTTGTCTGTTAATGAAAGATGAAGCGCTTTACAGAGCTGATTTTGAGCTGTCAGAGGGCATATCTACATACTCCCAAACCATTTTGAGGACTTCAAAGTCTTAGAAAAACGGGACACATCTTAACCTTCAACATTCTTCCAAACTTCTAAACTAAATTGTATGTAATTCTCCCAAGTACTTCAAATTTTAGTTGAGAGAAAGCAGGATTAATGTTACTTTGGAGAGGTAAAAAAATCAGACTCAAAATCTTCGGGGTAGGCGCTAGATGGCAGGAATAATGCTAGGAGTCTGATAGTTGTAAGCCTTTGTAGAAGATTTGTAAACCTCTTTCTGTTATGGTAACACAAATACAGGATTCTTTACAAAACAAAATGTATCATCAATACTCATGGAGGCAAAAGGCTGAGATACACACATATAAATCACCTAGGTTTACACACTTAATCATCTAGGTTAACAAGAATAACAACTTATCGCGGCTCCTGTAGCTCAGTCAGCAGGGTGCTGGCCACATACACTAACAGTGGTGGGTTCGAACCCAGCCCAGGCCAGCTAAAACAACAATGTCAACTGCAACAACAACAAAAAATAGCCAGGCATTGTGGCAGGCACCTGTGGTCCCAGCTAATTGGGAGGCTGAGGCAAGAGGATTGCTTGAGCCCAAGAGTTTGAGGTTGCTATGAACTGTGACGCCACAGCACTCTACCGAGGGTGACACAATGAGACTCTGTCTCAAAAAAAAAAAAAAAAAAATGACAAAACTGAGGCTAAGCGAGATTAAAGGACTGGCCTCCAGTCTCTGGGTACATGGCAGAGTTTGTCCTTCAACTCAGGTCTTCTGATTCCTAGAATGTTCACTACTATAACCATGCTTTATCTTGGATGGTGATTTATATGTGTGTATCTCAGCCTTTTGCCTCCACGAGTATTGATAGTACATTTTGTTTTGTAAAGAATCCTGTATTATGTCTATAGCACAAGAAAGGCTTTACCTCCTTTGGTATATATTTGTTAGGTTGTGAAACAGCCTAGGTTGCTCTAAGCTAAAAAGGCAGTTAGCAAAATGTTGAATTCAGTGATTCATTTAGTGATAGCCTGAACAAGTGAATTCAGAATAATCCTCATCTGGGGAAAGCAGATGCAAAAAATATTGTACTCATCTGTCAGTAGAGCAAAGTGGCCTCAGTATATTTATGCCATCCCTGTCTCCCTGGCAGGGTTGTCAGATAAACTACCAAACCGGTCAGTTAAATTTAAATGACTTTTTTTTTTTTTTTGCAGTTTTGGCCAGGGCTGGTTTTGAACTCGCCACCTTTTGCATATGGGGCTGGCACCCTACTTCTTTGAGCCACAGGCGCCGCCCTAAATGACTTTTTAATATAAGAATGTCTCCATGCTGTATGTAGAACAAACATACTTATGCTAGATAATTATTTACTGTTTATCTGAAATTTGATGAGTGTAATAGCAAGCATTCTGGACTCTGAAATTTTAATTTCACTGGCTTTTTGATATTTTTATTCACTAAATTGGGCAATCCTACTCTATGAGGGCTGGACTCTACCTGCTACTCTGGACACCAGTGTCTATTCTCTTTACAACTTTCTGGGAAATTGTGACCATTGTTGGACAATGGCTCTATGAGAAACCTAAGAAGTGGCATTTTCCTCTTTCAAAGGAGTGTGATGAGGGCCCCACCTATGAACCCTTGTCTTCTGTTTCAGAATCTTATTCTTAATCATCTCAAAATAGCCTTAAGACACTCTATAGGCCATTGCTATTGTGATGAGAAAAATACTCTAACTCTTGAATCTTTAAATATCTTTGACTACATTCTTCATTCAAACAAAGTTAAATAAGAAATAGTGTCAATGTAGAGTGTAATACATGAAAAAGCAAGTAAAAATAGCCAAAGAGTTCGGCGATGGTCAATAATAACTAGTTAATGATGGGATTAACAAAGTGGAGGGCTAGAATTTTAGAACAGATAAGTAGTAAGACATTGTACATTGTAGTATATATATATATATATATTTTCTTTCCAGCATTTGATAGCACTTAAAAAAAAAAGTTGGATTTAGACTATCTCTATTTTTAGCTCAGGCAAATAAATGTATAGTTTAAATGAAATCTTGTGAAAGCAGATTCCTCTGCCTTTTCTCACTGTTTAGTATGGATTCACAGCACAATTAGCATTTGTGTGCAGTGTTAAGAAATTTGTTATTTCCAACCCTCTTCCTCCGATGTCTGAAGCTTTGCCGAACTGAATTTGAAGGGTAGAGATAATCTTAACAAGTTTGTGGCCTGGAAAATACCCCTGGAAAAGTCCTAACTATGACCAGACTGCTCAACTGAGTATGACCTCATTGTCTCTCTCGGGTCCCCTTTCATGTGAGAGTGATCCACATGACATCCAGGAGGGTGGCATGTCACAGTACTCAGGGCTCAGGAGGTGGAGGGACAGTGTGAGTCCTGCTTCACCACCCACTAGCTATGTGCCTGGGAGCAGAGGCTTCAGTTAAACCCTCCCCAGGCTTCAGTTTTTCCATCTGTAACATGGGGATAAAAAAGACAGCTGAAGCATTAGGTCTTGTTGCAGATTAAATTTAATGAGTGCTCATTTATGAAGAGCTTGCAACAGTGTACATAGGAACTGATGTGTAAGTGTTAACTAATTTTTGCCTAGGCTGGTCTCAAACTCTTGGCTTCAAGCAATTGCCGTGTCTCAGCCTTACAAGTAGCAGGGATTAAGTGTTAATTAAATAAAAGATACCTAAATATATGTATTTGTGTATAATATATATGTGCTACTAATTATTTTATAGATAATATGTCATTATATTACATAGTTTACATTATAGACATATTTAATATATAAAAATATATACATTATATATCACATCTTATGTCATATTATGTTATCATCATACTATATATTGCATATATACATACATATTTTTTAAATGAAGCCAGAACTCAGTGTAACAAGGCAGTCCTGTATTCTCAAGGGATTTAGGCTCAGTAAGCACCCATAAATAAGCCTTTCTAAGCACCTGGGGCACAGATCAAGTGATAAGGAAAAATTGCCCACGGGCAAAGTCCCTGCCTGGTTGCGCTGCCAGAAGGCTTCACACCACAGCTAGTAGGACACCCACATTCACACTGGCAGGACACTGTGGCCTCCTTCTCGGCTGGTGCTTGCGCTAGGTCTCAGGACCACGAGTCTATGCAAGCACCGGTTACATGCTAGTGTGTGCACTCCTATCCAAGCAAAGGAGCAGGTTCGGCAGCTGCTGCCAAGGGATTTGCCCCCATTCAGGGGCTGCAGCAAACCCTTCAGTGCTAAAACCCCAGCAGCTCCTGCGCTCATGGGCTTGCAAGTCCTGTCACTAATGGGGAGAGAATCTACCCACTGCTCAGACACTTTCCGAGAACCGAATCCATGCTGTCACTGGTGAGAAGCATCCGTGGACTGGTGCAGCTGCCTGGAGTTACTGTGTGTGGCGTGTGTGCATGTGATATGTGTATGCAGGTAGCGTGTGCTGTGTGTGGTGTGGTATGTGGGGTGTGTGTGTGTTTCCTTGGCAGGGATTTCTGTGCTTTTCTCATCTGTGTGTATTTTAGAGGCATCTCTGATTCCTTGCAAACATACAGTGGAGTCAGAGGCTATTACTTCATTTCCCAATCTGGTTTAGGGAGCCCCCTCTGCACACATAGTAGGCTTCCAAGTGTTCATGTGCAAGTGCCATTATCCCAACACAGGCTCAGCACCGCAGCCAAGGACTTACTTACAAAAGCATTCAGAATTCTCTCAAGGCAAACAGGACCCAGAGTCACAGTTTGCTAGGAGATATAGGAACAATTGTAATGCTTTGACTCTCCTGCAAAATCTAGGCTCCAGAACCAAATACCTGCCTACTCACTGAAAGAATCAGCAGCTGGAGTTGATCCTAAATGTGGGTAAATGGCTTCCTCTGCACCTGGAAGAAAACCTCCACTTATCCATGAAGGTAGATCAAGGCTAAAATATTAATAGTTCCCTCCCAAATGCTCAGATACCTTCCTTAAAGAGCTTAAAAGGGCAGCTTTCACTCTGGCAGTCAACAAAAACTGAGCACTTCCAGGATTTCTACTTACACACTACTCAGGCTAGGGACCTGCTCTTAGCTGGTGGACTAAAGTTACAGGCAATTCTGATTAATGACTTACCCAGCTATGGCCAGATTTTCGAATGATAAGCCCTCTGGCGGCTTCACCTCCGCCCCATGCCTCTCCCTCCTTCTCCCGCCTGCCTCCTCCTCATCTCCCCTTCTCTCTCAGGTGGCACCCACCAGCCCAGTCTTACACATGGACCCTGCATCCCTTCCTGTTGTGACTACAACTTCTGAGACTCTGTTTGTAGGGTTTTCACTTCCTTGTCAGAAATTTGATCAGGCCGAAAATACATGCCGACAGCATTTGGGAAAATCCCCTGGGTCACAGCCACCTCTGCACCCATTTTCTTAGGACAGATGGCATTTTATGACAGCTGCCAGATTTACCAAGACCTAAGTCTAGGAAAAGATTCAAGTAAAGGCAGAAAGCTTCCAAGGGAGAGAAGTAATGTCACAGGTTTCCGTTCTCTTTTAATTTAGATGAAGGACACTTTAATTTGTTGCCCCATTGCCCCTCCCATATCCCATCTATTTCTGTGCATCTGCTCTTGGGGAAAGACCTTTGAAAAAATTCCATTAATAGATTTTTTACAGGGGATAAAATTTCTTCATCATGTTTTCTGTACATTTCCTCTTTAGCTATTTGGTTTGCTGTTCTTCAGATAAATCCTAGCAGTTTTTTACTTCTGGAAATGAAGGGAATCTCTTCATCTCTATTTTTCCCCCCAATAAAAAGTATTCTAAAGTCTCCCCTAGTTAGTACCCTGTTTCTCTAGTGTACTAAATTAGAGATCGCAATTATTTCTCACCAAGCCAATTTATTCCTCCAGGAGAATCTCCAATCATAACTTTCTAAGGAGTTTGGGAGACCATGCAACATTGTCTTTCCTCTCTTAAGCCACATAGGGTTAGCCCAGGAGAGGAAAAGTCTTCTGAAGCACTTCTTTACATGTCGTTGTCAACTGAAGGCCTTCCACAAAACTAGGAATAGATTGATCTGATGTTGAACTGAGATGTAAAAAGGACTGTCAGCTGATATAAAAGCCAGGCCTGTCATGCCATACAGACTTGAGAACCAGGAACACCATTTGAAATCCTACATAAGGCAAGTGGGCAGAGGAACCTGGTAAGAATGAGGTAAACGAAAGCAGAGGTGAAGGGGATGGTCTGGCCCCTAAGAGAACAGAAGAGTGGGAGGCTCTGATATTTCCATTCTATTCTAAATGAGGCCAGTGTCTTGTCTCATTGTCATCCATGAGATTGCCCATTATAACCTTAAAGTAGGTCTTCCTCTTGTACAACTTTGTCTTTTATGGCCAGCTTCTCCAAGAGCAGGTACTTTATGACAAAGACCACTAGTTTTATTCTAGCATCTATTCTTTCCCTCATCTTGGGTAGTAGAACTCTGATTCTTAACCAGCCTATGATATTTGGTACATAGATTGGATTTTTTACTTTTCCCTCATAGCTAGACATGGTCAAGTGACTCAGAATAGGAAAAATAAAGACATCCTTTTGTGTAGCCACAGTTAAAGTAGTAGCATTATGAAATTACATTCATATTATTCATTTAGCAATTTAGCTAATCCACTGACCTTATTCTGACTGTGCCAGTTGTCCCAGTAATGTGTCTCATGACCAAAGAAAATCCTGAATAATATACTGTATTCAGTTGTGTGTGTTTTTAGTCTCCTAAGTCTGGAACAGTTATTCCTCAGTCTTTCTTCGATTTTTATGACCTTGATGCTTTTGAAGGACAGACTAGATATTTTGCAGAAAGTCCTTCCATTTGGGTTTGTTGGATGTTTCATCACAGTGAGAATCAGAGTATGCATTTTGGCAGCAATAGTGCAAAAGTGATGTTGTGTTCTCCTAAGAGCATCAGGTAAGGAGGAATAGGATGGAATAGGATTTGTTCCATTATTAGACTTAGTCTGATTGCTTGGTGAAGGAAGTATCTGCCAGGTTTTTCCACTATATAATTACTGTTTTTCTACTTTTATTGTTTTAGAACTACTGTTATTAAGAGCTTATCTGAGTAGCGATCCCTTATTTGATGACCACAGATAATAAAGAAAAGATCATACAAGAATAATTTGCTCTGTGGAGTTTTTTCAGTCATGTTGATGAGCTGTCTGAGTAATCATTTAAAGACCTTGACTACATTCTTAAATAGTCCTTTTAAATGCTGTGTTGGCAGTAATTAAACAAGCAAGAGGCTGACAGATTTCTTGCTAAATAACTCTTTATTTTTATAAAAATGACTCTGACATAACTATAGATTAACTGAATGTACCATAAATGCATAAAAATAGGAGAGAATGTTCCAGCAACTAAGATGATCTAAATTACCAATATGCACTCTACCCACTTCTTTAGCTAACAGTGCCTTTCAAATATTGAAGAGGTTCTTCGTGGGAGCCTACCTGGACTGCAAGTTGGTATAGAAATATTAATGCTTGGGTGGTGCCTGTGGCTCAGTGGGTAGGGCACAGGCCCCATATACCAAGGATGGAGGGTTCAAACCCAGCCCTGGCCAAACTGCAACAAAAAAATAGCTGGGCATTGTGGCGGGTGCCAGTAGTCACAGCTACACGGGAGGCTGAGGCAAGAGAATCGCCTAAGCCCAGGAATTGGAGGTTGCTGTGAGCTATGTGATGCCATGGCACTTTGCAGAGGGTGATAAAGTAAGATTCTGTCTCTAAAAAAAATAATAAATAATAATTCTGTCTCCAAAAAATAATAAATAATAAATAAATAAATAATATATATATAATTATTTTTTAAACTGTTTCTTTAGCTCTAAGCCATTTAAGACCTAAACCTTATGAAAGTGAACAAACCCATAGTAATCCAGCTCTTGATTACTAAAAACTGGGGAATTCTTATGAAATGGGCAGAGCCCATTGTGGGAAGCAGTGTCTGGAAGGTATTTCGTATTTTCAGCGTCTTTACCTAAGTCACAATTAAGATAGAATAAAATGGAAATTTTACTCCATTTCTAATCCAGCAGATCTGATTCTCATGATGAAGACTGAGGTGAAATAATGAAATCCATCTGCAACTCCATCTAATAGACATCCTCCAGGATTGTGCTGTGAGGAGCTGTTCAAAGTCTGTAGCAATTTTGGCTAGTCCAATTGTTCAAGGATAATGAGGGGTTAAAAGTTCAGAAAACATGCCAATTCACAAATTTCACAAACCTACTTGAAACACATGTAAAGAATATGTTGTTAGAAAAAGTGGAGTGGTGTAATCCAAGTATTGCAATAATGAGACAAGAACAGTGATTGTTAAAGTACACTTTGTGTTAGAATGGGGTGGATTTGGAGTGGTTTTGAGGATGTGTCTATCCACCACAATGACACATTTATTTTCTAGAAAGATCTTGCAAAATCAATATAGAGTCTTGGTTAGTATCTTACAAAAGTTATGCTAAATTACCCAACATGTACTTCATTTCTTTACAGTCTTTTTATTTTTACAGCACTAATTTTATTTTATTTTATTTTATTGTTTCAGGTTAATTTGAAGGTACAAAGAATTAGGTTATGATGTTTGCATTTTTTAGGTAAAGTCCCTCTTATAATTGTGTCTCACCCCCAAGAGGTGTGCCATGTGTTCCCTAACATTGTGCCTATTAAGTGGAAGCACATCCATCCCTTCCAGCCTCCCCTGTCCTGGCACTCTCATTCCCTTGCTCCCCACCTTGAATTGATTTGAATTTTTCTCTTAGGTGTGTGTGATTAGATCATCTACTGGCTTCATATTAGTATTGAGTACATTGGGTGCTTGCTTTTCCATTCTTGTGATACTTTACTAAGAAGAATGTGTTTCAACTCCATTGAGGTTAATACAAAAGATGTAAAGTGTTCATCTTTTTTAGTAGCTGAATAGTATTCCATTGTATACATATACCACAACTTATTAATCCATTCCTGGGTCTGTGGGCATGTAGGTTGTTTCCACATTTTGTCAATTGTAAATTGAGCTGCAATGAACAATCTAGTGCAAATGACCTTATGATAAAATGATTTTTCTTCTTCTGGCTAGATGCCTAGTAATGAGATTGCAGGATCAAATGGGAGGTCTAATTTGAGTTCTCTGAAAATTGTCGATACTTCTTCCCAAAGAGGCTATAATTGCAGTCCCAACTGTCTTTTCAACATCAGAACTAATTTTTAAAATTTGTAGTCCCAACTTTACAGTCTTTTCAACATGAGAACTTTATTTTTAATTATCAGATTAATTTCTTATAGTCAATTACTGAACACAAAATGTGCTGAGGAGGAAATAGTCAAGGATAGCTATGGTAGTTATAAAAGAGAATAACAATGAGGGAGAACTTTTCTGATATATATTTATACTGGGTTTATGCATATATATTCATTTAATAGTAATTGAACATTGATGGTGGCATGAAAATATAGCAATAAATCAATGGAAAAGAACATCAGATGGAGCCAAAGCCACATGTTTTTATGGAAATTTAGTTATGAGGACAGTGGCAACTGGAATCAGTGGAGAAAGAAGAAACCATGTCATGACAATTGACAAAAAATTGGCGGGGAAAATATTAAACTTTCACTATATTACCTACTATATCTAATGTAAACTTCAGATGTAAAGTCCTACAAGCTAAATAAAAAGTGTAAAATATTAGAATCAAATGTAAAAGAATTTTTTGTGATTGAGGTGGAAGTCTTTAAAACAAAATAGAAAAGATGTATAGATTTGAATTCATAAAAATGAGTTCAAAAAATTATCTTCTCTATTGAAAAGGACATTTGGAAAGTTAAATGACAAATTTTAACTAGATGAAATATCTGCAGCATATATAGGATTATTAACTAAGGGATTAATAACTGCAATATATAAAGAGTTAACTAACAAGTAAAACACAAATGACAAAAAATACATGGACAAAGAATAAGAAATTCTCAGAAAAGATAGAATTGCCTAATTAAACACATTAAAATTTTTCAGCTTTAATAGTATCAAGAGGAATTAAAAAAAAAAAGATCTGATTTTTAAAATGTATGTAATTAAAAATTGATTTAATTTTTATCACGTTTTGATAAAACTGTGAGGAAACCAGTATTCTCATATACTGCTGGTTAGTACATAGGTCAATGTGACTAACTTCATGGGCATTTTGGTAATTTATATTAAAGTGAGAAAGATGCATTCTTTGTGACCCTGTGCTTTCTTTTTTCAGTATCTATCCCAGAAAAGAAAAACAAACAAAAAGCCTTATGAGATACTTTAAAGCACAAAGTGGAACACCCAGCACATAGTTAGATTCTGAAACAAATCTCTGCTTTGGACCTTATTTTCTAGGTCTTGAGATAATAGAGGTTTGATTATGTAATCTGCAAGGATTTCTTTAGTTCTAAATATTGCACATCTGACTTTTACTTAGAGTAATGAATAGATAAGAACCTTTTAGGTAATCTTTTTATTTTTTTTTATTTTTATTTTTTTTTGGTTTTTGGCCGGGGCTAGGTTTGAACCCGCCACCTCCGGCATATGGGACCGGCGTCCTACTCCTTGAGCCACAGGCACCACCCTAGGTAATCTTTTTATAATAAACATGTTAGGTGGTTTTATTTTTATCATTTTTCAGAGTAGTAATTCCTAGAGGTATAATTCCTTGCCATAGAGATTTTTCATTCTTCCTTGCATTGATACATAGAAACTTGTCTAGAAAAAAATAAAACTACTTAATCTCCACTAAAATGAAATGTGGGTTAATTACAATTGGTGGGACCACACCTACCGTGCATCTTACAAGGGTACATGTGAAACTTACGAAATGTAGAATATAAATGTCTTAACACAATAACTAAGAAAATGCCAGGAAGGCTATGTTAACCAGTTTGATGAAAACATTCAAATTGTATATAAAACCAGCACATGGTGCCCCATGATTGCATTAATTTACACAGCTATAATTTAATTTAAAAAAATAAAAAATAAACATTACAATTCTTAAAGACCGTTAGCTGGCCAAAAAAGCTTTCTTTTTTTAAGGTGACTCATGAACAGCTATTGTCCAATGTAACGCTATTGCTTAATGCAAACCCTGCATCTGGAAACAACCTGGTCATATCTTCTAGTTACAGTCAACTGTTTTTGAGAATTACTGTATTGAGCATCTTGGCTCTGGGCTCTCAAATATGTTACTTGAGACTTTTAAGTACTATAAGCAATAAAAACTTAAGAATGCTACCTCAAGATGGTCTACTCTCTTGTAAAATTAATTTATCCTGAATTCTCCCAGCAGAACACCACTGAACCTGTCTGGAGGTCAAGGATGGGCTATCATGTCTGAAGTGTGGGTGGCTAAGCTAGAACCCAGATTTCTTTTTCTCTGCTGGATGTACTCCCTATAATCCTTGATGCTGTTTTATAGAGACCAGTTTTACTTTTTGTAATGAGTGCAATGACAAGTAATGTACTTTCATTAACTGGAAACTTTTCTTGGAAGTAAAATTTGGTTCAGCTCAGAAGTATAAGTCATCTAAGTATAATGTCACCTGACATTCCCCCAAATGATGATCTGGTTTATAGGGTTTAAATTTTTACCCAATGAGTTATAAAACTAATAGGCACACATACTTTCATAATCTAACAAAATCATCAACTCCTTTAGTTTAAGAGCTATGAGAGGCTTTTTTCATTATTATTATTGTTATCATTTGAGTGAGGAGTCTCTACAAACTGAAGATCCCCATAAACTTCTACTCAGAACACTCTATTTAGTTTGCTTTAAGATGGAATAATATTTTTGGAGCTTATAAATCCAAAAGAATTAACTGATTAATGTCAGGTTTCCTATGTGCTTCCAAGAAGTCATTTAAAATAAAGAATTTAGGAATTCCACTTCTTGTAACAGAGGAGGAGTTCATATGAGATAATTCTTCCTAAAATAGCAACAACAACAAAAAAAAAAACCCATAAAATAACAACTATCTAAAGTCCTCGAAGAGTGACCTAAAGAAGAAACTGGAAGAGAATCCATGCTTGGAAGAAGAAAATGACAGTAGATGAGTTTCCTATTTAGATTCTCATCTAAGGGCAGGTCCCAGCCAGTGACCTGTGGAGCAGCTAGTAGCAGGTAAAAATGAGCCAACTTATGACCAAGGAATCAGGAGGGAGAGAAGAGCCATAGAAGGAAGCTCAAATTCTGCAGATAAAATCTGCCCAAATCTTTGTCTGACTCTTGAAGCATTCATACATAGGTTAGACTCCAAGGCTCCAAATAGTTTATTTAAAACTTAAATAACTAAACATAGATTTCGGCCACTGTCCATCACAGTGGAAACAGAATTTAAACTTTGAGTTCAATCAAGTGAACTAACTACTCAAACAAACTAATCAACACTATTTGGTGAAACAGATAAAAATCCATGGATTCTAGAAAGTATCATTCGTAATGTTCAAGATGCAATGCATGATTACTACATATCTAAAAAACATACATACATGACTCACAGTTAGGAGAAAAGAAACTAATGGAAACCAACTTTGAGATGATACAGACATTAAAATTATCAGACAAGTATTTTAAAACAGTTATTATAACTATGCTCAGTTACATAAAAGAAAAAAGCATTCATAATGAATGAACGTACAGGAAATCTCATGTAGGAGCATAGAGAACATCTCAACTGGGAAAGAAAGTATAAAAATAAAACGAATGGAAATTCTAGAACAAAAGTTTAATAAATTAATCCTCTGAAATAATAAATCTACTGATGAGCTTGACAGCAGATTGGAGATAACATAAGAAAAGATAAACATAAACAGATTAGTAGAAGTTATTCAATCTGAAGAGCAGAAAGAAAAATGATTGGGGGAAAAAATTAACAGTGCCTCAGTGGTCCTAACATATATTTAATTGAAATCCCAGGATAAAAGGAAAAAGTGAATGGGGGAATAAAAAGAAATAAAGGGTACAAATTTTCCAAATTTGCAAACACCTGGATTGTTTAACCACATTACATATTGGAGACCATATTTCATATTCAGTTGTTTCCTAAGAGAACTAAAAAGTGGATTGAAACTCCAACTGGTCAGGCTGGGCTTCTTAAAAAGAAAAAAAAAATGTTATTCTGATTGCCTGTTGATATTTTATTTGGGTAGCAGAAAATCAGGCAAAATATGGGTAATCTTTCAAAAGGCATAATTTAGTTCAATAAAGAAAATCTAAATCGGATGTTAGTAAACAATTAGAAAAACCCAAAGTCAAAAACAAAAAACACACAAAAAACAAAAGAAACAAAAACAATAATAACAATGACAACAATAACAACAAGAAACTACTACTATTGAACCATAATGGTCTATAGAATATATCACAGTTTAGTAGCTTAAATTTTAATTTATTCTCAAAAACTCATATTACTGGGAAATGAAGTCAAATGGGAGAATTTGCTTGTAAACTTCTACAGTATCTAAAGCATCTCTAATTAGAGATTGAAGGGAGTTTTAGAGATGCGCAAAGTTGGTGAAAATGTTGAGGGCAAGGAGGGCTTGAAGCCCTAGTTCTACTTCCCAGTTATGTAACCTGAGAATTTAATCTTTCTTCATCTTGGAAACAGTCTTTTAAGAGAACTATATGAGGAATTTGGGCACCTACTACAGAATTTGGCTCAATTAGCCACAAAGTCAGTACCTGTCCCTAGTAATTTAACTGAGGCCACATACCTCCCTAGGTGTGGATCTGTTCCCATCTGGTCATGGACTCTGCCACTCAGCACTATTCCTCTCCACATTTCCTAGCCTCAAAGGATTCCTTAATTTCTTTGTTTGGGTCTATGAACATACTATTCCCAGAGAACTCAAATTAGGCATCACTGCTTTTCTTCTTTCTTCTACTTTCTTCTCAGAAGTAGATCCCTAAAAAATCTGGTAAATCCAAACTGAAGCCACATTCTAATTATATGCTGATCTAATGATAACATCCACGGTAACATCTCCTCTAATTATCTGAAAAGAACATTGTTAGCTGAATAGAAGGCATTAAGTGGAATTTACATCAAGGTGTGGTGAAAAGAATACCTAAGGACTTCCTAGCAATGTGACCTTCACTTTTCTCATCCTAGATTTTTAATCTAAAAAAGGATAGGTAGGAGACTCTGTCCTATTCTTTCACAGAATTTCTGTTAAAGACAAATGAAATAATGCACATAAAGGTGCTCTGAAGACAAGAAAATGTTATGTAAATGAAACTTTATCTTATCCATTTATGGCAGTTCTTTGAAGAGTTAACAGTACAAATCAAATTGTGATTACTGTTGTAACTAAAATTTGTTTGCACTGTACTTCTTTCATGTGGGGACTCTCAGCATCTCTGGTTTATGTAATGATAAATCATATATGGGGTACCAGTTGTTCCTTTGTCCTCGAGTTCTGGTAAGCATGTCAGAAAATGTCAGAGGTGACCTCCAGAAGGCATGCAGGGTGACCTAGTGATGCTTTTGATATCGAAGATTGACATTAAAGAAGGTAGACAGTCTTAGCTATTTCATGCTTAATTTATAACTTGATTGATATTTAATACATTGTGCATATTGCAAAAGTTTATATTAAAATATTAAGACTTTTAAAATGAATACAAAATTTCAAATAATAATTATCTAAACTCACATCTGCAAAAATAACATGCAGTTTTAATTAAAATCAGATTTGTTCTATGTCAGGGGTCCTCAAACTATGGCCCGTGGGCCACATGAGGCAGTGTGATTGTATTTGTTCCCATTTTGTTTTTTTACTTCAAAATAAGATACATGCAATGTGCATAGGAATTTGTTCATAGTTTTTTTTTAAACTACAGTCTGCCCTCCAATGGTCTGAGGGATAGTGAACTGGCCCCCTGTTTAAAAAGTTTGAGGACCTCTGTTCTATGGTCCTCTTTCTGTCTTGGAAATGATGGTTGAATGAAGAACCATTAATTTTCCTATTTGTCTGCAAATTACAAATGAGCCACTGTCTTACTGTACTTTCACAAGCAATCTAATTTCTAAGGGAGAATCAAAATAAAGGTTGAAGGCTAAGAACAGACATGTGACATTGCACCCATCATGACTAGGAAATTAAAAGAGATTTTTTTCAGTTTGTGAAAAAACTCATCTGCAGAACTTCAAATCCCATCATGATGACAGAAAAAGCTGAATACTAAATTGACAGTTATCGCCCCAGCTTCATTTTGTTTTAAGTTATAGGTCCCCCTTCAATTATTATACCATTTCCAAATGAATTTCAAGTCTGCCACCTCCTTTACTGGCCCACATAAACTAAACAGACATTTACTTTCTCTTTCTTATGGGGTGATGGTTTTGCTGTGAGTCTCCATGCCTTGTCTGAGCACCTCCTGCATTTATGAGACTAGAAAACACATGAGAGCTCTCTGTACCATGCCACAGAATTTTGTGGTGATGCTGCACTGCTTTGTTTATTAATTTGTTGTACTTTTACAAAAATATGACTAAATAGAATATGATTTCATATGCCAATAAGTGGAAGGTGAACAATACACTAACAACTTAGTTGACTGTTGTCCCTTCCTTGGGCACACACATTAGACCTATGTTATTAACCTATTTGTAATTATAGACTCTCTCCTTGGAAAAGTGGGCAAATATTCAAAATTGTTCATTCTATTCATGAGTCCACCAGATAGCAATTGGCCTCAGATTAAGAAACTTCAAAGAATAAGAAAGGCAATGTCTTAATTTTTTTTTTCAGAGACCATTTCTGTTCTCCTCCTAACATACACATACAATGAGTGAAAGAAGGATTTTGCATTTATGCAAAATGAATAATGAAATGAATTCATCTTAGACAGATGAATGCTTGTCTAAGACCAGTGGGTCCCAAATGCCATTCAAGGAAGATATTGTTTTTCTTTTCTTTCTTTCTTTTTTTTTTTTTTTTTGAGACAGAGTCTCACTATGTCACCCTTAGTAGAGTGCTATGGTACCACAGCTCACAGCAACCTCAAATTCTTGGGTTTAAGTGATTCTCTTGCCTCAACCTCCCAAGTAGCTGAGACTACAGGTGCCTGCAACAACACCCAGCTATTTCTTTATTGTAATTGTCATTGCTGTTTGGGAGGCCTAGGCCGGGTTCAAACCCACCAGCCTCAGTGTATGTGGCCGGCGCAGTGCCCTAACCGCTGAGCTAAAGGTGCCAAGCCAAGATATTGTTTTTCTTATTCTGCAGTATGCTGAGGAAAAAATGGGTGCAACCAGAGGCTATATGTATAGTAGGGTAGGATTTGTATTCCCTCATTCCTTTCTTTCCTTCTAGCTTTGAGAAGAGCAGTACTTTTCTAACAAAATAATTTTGAGGCTATCCCATAAGAAGTTGTTAATAGTAGCAAAAAAGAGTGGTTTTGTTTGGCTGTTTTTTTGTCTTGAAGAAGCTCTACTCTGAGAAATCTGAAGGACTGAAGGCCTCCTCATTAGAAGGATGGTGAGGACCTGCCTTCATGCACTGAGCCTTGAGGACCTGAAGAGGTTTCTCTGAGATGGTACTGGGACAGACGAAGGGAAAGATTGAGGAGCATGTGGGGAAATGGGAGAGGAGTGAGGAGTAAACATACCAGAGGGAGGAGGAAAACCAAAGAATTCTTTGTGTGCTGAATGTAACATGAAAGGAACAGCAAGAAAAAAAGATATTGGATCATTATATAAATTCTAATATATGTGATTATCATTATAGCAAGATAGTTTTATTTCAGGTAATAAACTGAAGTAACACATCATCCAAACACTGAATTTTTGGTGAAAAGTCAGTTACTCTTCTTTTTTGAGGAAGACTGGTTGTTACACAGACAAAATGTGTGCTTCCTTCAGTGAAAAAGTCTAACAATGAAGAAAGTGTCATCTGAGCTAAATGTGGTGCAAACAGTTTGCAGACCTGCCACTGATCTCTGAATCACATTTTCAGTAACACTGGACCAGACAACATCTAAAGTAGTTGCAATTAAACATTGAAAATTTGGGTTCTGAAATCAGGCAAGTCTTCGTTGGAATTCAGTGTCTACTACTAAGTGAATGCTCCTGGGGAGATTGCTTAATTTTGTACTTTATCTGATCAATGGAGATAATCATGCTGCTATCTCATTGAGTTGTGAAGATTTAAAAGAATTAATTCCTACAGCTTGTTTGAGCAAGTAGTAATCACTTAATAAATGTTAGTTTTAGTGTTATTTTTCTTATTTATTAATTACACATTTATTGTGTGCCCACTCTCTACCAGCCCCTGTGCTAAGTGTTAGAGAGGCAAAGATTAATGAAATGCAGTTTCTGTGTATAAGAGCCTTATGGATTATAGATCAAGGAGCCACATTGGAGGTGAATCAGTCCTTTTTTATTTTTTGGTTTGAGACAGAGTCTTGCTCTGTCATCCTTGTAGTGGCTTCAGCTTAGCTCATCGGAACTCATACTCCTGGGCTCAAGTCATCTTCCTGCCTCAGCCTCCGATGGCATCCATGCACAATGAATGCAGAGGTAAGATACATGTGAATGAATACTTCAACTACAGTGGAATGAAAATTTCAATTGTATTTGTCTGGAGGTAACAGGAAACATCAACTCCGACTGGCTGGAATAATAGGAAATGTATTGGTTCACATAACTCAAAGTCCAGAGTAGGGTCAGCTTTGGTGCTGATTTAATCCTGTGTTCGGGATCCATAGGTCCTGGCAGTTCTTTGACTCAGCCTTTCTCAAAACATTGGCTTTGCTTCTAGAGTGGTAGAGAGATAATCATAACTATTTAGATTTCACACTTTGTACCAGCCAGGTCCAGAGAAAGAAAGAAAGAATGAACTTCCCCAAAGACCTTGATTTTAGTGTTCCTAATTTGAGTCATATGCCCATTATTCAACCAATCACCAGCAAAAGAAATTGATTACATCTGGGCCTATGGTTCTTATAAGAAGTATACCAAGGGAGAAAGCAGCAGTATTCTTAGTAGGACATGACAGCAAAGTCCTACAGGAATTCCTAAAGTAAAGAATCACCGTACTATGTATCAGATCTTGAAAAGCTTTTGGAGATAATCTATGCCAATTCCACATTTTATAGGAAAGGAACTCAAGACAATAAATAAATTAAGTGATTTTTCCCAAGTTGCACAGCCAAAGGTGACACAGCTATCACTCTGACTTAGGTATTATTATTTCAAATCTATTGTGCTTTCAACACCAGCCCCCCTTTTTTTTTCATCTAATAAAAGCAAAAACAAAGCATATAATTCTGATTGTTTTTCCATTACTTTGGGATTCTAGCAGCTGGTGAGTACCATAACTCATTCAGAGGAAAAAGGTAAGTGCAGTTTATGTGATATGACTTGTTTATGCTATCCTTTATTTTGAAAGATATAGATTACCTTTCAACATTCTGGTCTTGTGTAGTTGTTTTGTGCCTTATCAATAAAATTTTAAAAGGACGTCCAATGTTCTGAAAAAGAACTATATTAGTTGGGGAGCAAAACTGTATTAATTTGTGATGGCTATTGTTTTGTGTTATAACCTTCTGTGTCTTATTGAATCAGATTTTATTGTGGATGGATTCTTTGGCTTTTATTGTTTAGTTGTGCAGAATTCTACAATTATTAGAAAGAACTTTCTGTTTTGAAGCTTTTCCTTAATTCATTATTTCTTTATACAGTATTTGTAGTGCATCCCAGGATAACCCTTATTTTAGTGATCAACTCCATATATTGAGGGCCTTACACTTAATTATTCCAAAAATAGCTGCATATAGTTTGGTGGATTTTTTTTTTTTTTTTGGTCCATGTCCTTGAAACATTTTTCTGAGATGAAGAGATTCCTGTGGGACGCTTCATTGCTGTTTTGTTTCAGGCCAGAGACTTAATCTTTAAAGTAAATCTTTAATGTCCAATTCTTAATGTTAAAAAAAAAAAATTAGTCACCAGCCTGGCAGACCAAGCCCTCTCATCTGGCTTGTGACCATAGATCTCTTTCATTCTGTAATATGTTTAAGTGAGATTTTAGTGTTACCATGAGAAGACGTTTATAAAACTTTTAGTACCTTTTGGACACATAATCCCTTTAAATGTTTCTCAGATTCCCACAATGAGATTTTTGTTTTCATAGGACAATCATTCCAATGCTTTAATAAATTTTCCAGCTTGGGCATATTTGAGCCATAGTACCTAAACATTCCCTCTTTATTCGCTTGGTTTTTACCAGTGAGTATTGTACGATTTCTAAATATTTGATGAAGGTGATAAAGCAGATTAGCCTGCCACACTTCAGTGACTTGTGGGTTCTCTCCCAGTTGGAAGCATTTTTGTCCTAGGAATGTCAAAACCAGTGACCTTTTGGATGTCAATTTGTTTCTCCATCTGTCCCACAGTGTAGATAGCTGATGCTATCAAGCTATGCTTTTAGGTGTTAATATGTTGATTCTTGTATACTGAATTTCTTTGGCAATTTTTCATACATCTATCTTTCTTCACTAGAGTGAAGATAACTCACAAGCAAAGGGAGTAAAGATAAAAACCCAAGATTTGTGATTCATTTCTTGTTCCTTTGGTTGCACGTGGTTTTTCATAGTATATTTTAATATTCTAGTCCTTTTACTATCCCAGATGAAATGATCTATTTTTTTTCTAGCTAAGAAAAATTAATTCAGGTATAGTGCTACACACTGGAAAAAGATAATGTTATAGGAATATGTGGGTCTGTGGTCCTCATAAGAAGTATACCAAGGGAGAAAACAGGAGTATTCTTAGTAGGTCATGACTTTGTTATATAGGGACATGGACCAGTATAGCCTGTTGTAAAAAGACCTATGATATAATCTTTTAAACTTGTCAATAATTAAATTAGAGATTTAAGGGAGCAAATGTGGTCCTAATAATGTCCAAACCATGTCTTATGTTTAAATTAAAAGGGAATTTTAACCAAGTAGATAGGTCATTAACTCAAAGCTTTGTCTCACATCCTAATTTCAGGTCATTATTTTTGACACTTTAAAAATATTTATGTGTAGGTAGATGAGAAGAACGACTGTAAGCTTATCTGTATCTAGTCCTTATCATCTTCATGTTATTCTTCCTTAATCCTGATTTTGATATATAACACAGAAGACATGGATTTTATTTTGTTTCATTTAAAAGTTTAAAACATTCTGCTGCTGCTTCAGGTTACTTCTTGTTATGTGCTTCACAGACTGACGATGGCTTACTGTCTGGATTTGAAACCCTTCTTCTCTTGGTTTCAACCTGCCTGTGTAGTTCTTTCCTTTGTCTATCCAGCATTTGGGTTTTCATTTCTGATCTGGGTCACTCCCTTGGCCTACATACCTCATGCCAAACTCAAAGACAACCATCCCAGATTATAATCCCTGATTTAAATGAGACATTTCAGGTTCCAAAAGCCACAGGGCAAATAGAAATTATGCTGACTTATCTTTCCTTCTCTTTATTTATAAACTCCTGGAAGCCTGAAATCATCTCTTGCTTCAGGAATAAAGTCTACTATTATCCAGTGCAAAGTTTGATAAACATTTACCAGGAGCACAAACTGGAGGCCCAGGCATAGTACCAGCTCACAGAAATGTTTTATTTGGCCAGAGGCATGTTTTAGAAAAATCTGAACATGTTCAGATGGAACAGGGACTCTCAGGCTCTGAGCACGGGTTCCTGCCACTCCAGTAGTCTTAAATCATACTGCTTTAACATTACTTGTTTGTCCTGAAATGTATTTGAGAATGAGACCATGAAGCCATGCATTTATTTTAGGTTAACCCTGTATTGATTTTATTTTTTAAAGAAAACTCATCTCTCTGTCATTTCTAACCTAAGGTTTTCTTGGTGCTATGACATCATCACTGCTTACATCCTTGACATTGTTTTATTCTCAGTGATAACACAAAGGCAAACAGGAGCTAATAGATACAATGACCTTGGTATCTTCCTGTGTATATGAGCAGTTCTAATCACTGAAGACTGTGATGAGGGACTGCAGCAGAACCTCCATGGTCAACCACCTCCCTACATTACCACCTCCTTAAATTGACCTAATTTCATAGACCAGACATGCACCACATGTACCTATCAGTACAGTAAGCCTAGTTTCTTATGTTGACCACCTCCATAGGTTGACCAACTTTCTTACAGTCCCTTGGGTGGTCAACTTACAGAGGTTCTAATGCAACTTTGATGAATATGCTTCCAGGTGCATTTAGGCAGTCCCATTTGGTGTGAGTGCCTTTACTATTCTTTAAAAAAAAAATGCAAAACTTTTTCCTTGAGCTTTGATTTTATGGATGTTTGATTAGCCGGGATTAGACTTGGTTACAAGTGATTAAAAAACTGAAAATAACAATGCTTTTTTAAAAACTGAATACATGTTTATTTCACTGTCACTTAATGGAGGTGGTCCAGGTCTGGAATGAGCTCAGGCTCGTTCTAATTTGCTGTGTCATACACCATCCTTAAGGTGCTACATGCCCTTGTGATGAGCCTGGCTGCTTTAGCTCCAGTCATCATGTTCACATTTAAGCCAACAGGAAGGAAATAGGGCTCGAAGGGGCACACTTCCACCCTTTAAGAATTCATGCCAGAAATTTTATACCCCCCTTATTTATATATCTTTGTCCATAATTTAGTCACTTGGCTATAACCAGCTACAAGAGAAGTTGAAAAATAAGATTCTTCTTGCAGACAAGTATATAGCTAAACATTGGAGATTTGATGACTATAGAAAAAAAGGGAGAATAAATATTGAGAAGCAGCTAAGAATCTCTCATTTCAATATATATAACAGAATCACTGTTTCAGTAACTGAATTTTTCATCTTTTGCACAGCTAACAGAAATATATTTGATTTCTGCTCAGAAAAAAGAATGCATTTGCCCAAACACACCCAACATGTCTGAAGTCAAAAGTAAGAAAGCCCTAGTTCCCAGATGTATTATTTATTTTAATAATAGCTATGCTTATTGTAAATGATAAATCTTTGCTATAGATTTTTTAAATGCTAAAATATTTAACATTGAATGCCCATGGCCATTTTAATTTGCTGAATTAATATATGATGGATTTACATGTTGAATTTTTCCATGAGAAATGAATATAAGTGCAGCAAATAAGCAATTCGTAAAAAAATGAGAAAAGATGGCCCAACACGTGAGCTTCACTGAGAGAATTAATTAGGTGCTCAGGGCTCACTAGACATCCTGGGAGCCACACCAAGAAGAGTTTCAGAGAACAAAAGAAAAGGGGATAAATAGTGGAGAGCCATCTACAGAATTAGGGAGGTGGCTAAAAGGTTAGGTACCATCTAACAGCCAGTCAAGAGACCAGAAGGAAGAATGTCTCTGATAGTAAATACAAGTTGGCAGCCAAACTCATGGCCAAAGCAGCTGCTGACAGATGGTGAGAACAGAGAATCATCCTGCAAAGCCTCAACGTGGTATCTGGGGAACACTGATGTGGAGCCTTTTTTAGCACTTGCCAGGAAAATAGGTGACCCTACTCAGTTGTTTGGGGCCTTTGGGCTGCAGGATTTTAGCTTAGGCAGCAAAGGACCTCATCTGCAGAGTTTCAGCCTCCCTGCACTGGCGGAGGGCAACTGCATCCACCAAAAGGGACCCTGCAGGCTACCTCCACCTGGAGACTTGGATGCTTCTGCAGACTCGAGGCACTCAGTTGCCCTTTCATATATGAGGTCAAGGGGAGAACCACGACCCTCAGTTCTAGACACCTCCCACGCAGTGCTGGTATCTTGATATAGGCTGTAGCATGTACCTGTGAGCAGTAACACAGACTGAGACTCGTGCTTCACTCAGGGGCGGCTGGACCAATGTGCTCTCCTGCAGGAGAAGTTTACTTGTCATCAATCTGAGGGACAACAGCATAAACTGAATAAAGAGGGGCTCCTAAGTACTCAGAAAAAAAGGGAAGAAACATTCAAAAGGCATCCGTTAATTAGACTGAGGCTATATGTTCACATTCCTGGAAGATAAAGACAAAAAAATATGAAGGGATGGATGACAACAGCACAAACCCACAAAACCTGGGAATGAGGGAGTGAGTATACACACAGACAATGCCAGAACAGGTCCCCAGACAGACTCCTATGCACGACCTGCAGGAAACTGCCCTGGAGACCGGCCGTCTCTCTCTAAGTAGCTGGTCATGAAGTCAGCCTGCTATTTACAAATGAGACTTGTAAGAAGTAGTTTGCCATCCCAGGTAACAACTCAGCAAGCTGAGCAATAGCTTCTATACCAATTGGCTCCCAGGATAGACTAGCTTCTATACCAAATGCTCAAGATGTGTAAGGAACTGACAGCTTCCTTAGTTTTTGTCCCTACTTCCAATTTAGGACTGACTAGAGAAAGCCAAACATGCCCCCTACCCAGTCACACAGGATGCCCACTTCCACAAGCCACCTCCAGCTTCCCTGCACCAATAGCCTTTCATTGGGGGCACATCTGGAACCTTCCCATTTCTTCCACTCTAAAGCTTCCCCACTCTTCCACCTGCCTTTGAGTCTCTGCCAAAAGACAGCGATGGTGGCTGACTCTCTCACAAGCTCTGAATAAGTACACTTGACTTGTTCTCATTTGATTGGTCTTCATTTACTTCTGCAGAAACTATGCACTCCTATAAAACTAATCTCATCAATTCTCAGTGGGAGCTCCTCCTCATTTTCCTGTCTCAGAAAGCCTTCCTCTCTCTTCTCTACCCTTGCACATCATATTTTTTTCTTCCTGCTGCCTCTACCCCAGATAGTGGCGACTAACCTGACACTTTTGGTCCACAGTGGTTGGTGGTTTCCATCACCTCCTAAAGGCCATTGGCATTCGACATCCCTAGCATGCATTTTTGGACTTGAATTATTTGGCCCTGTATTATTCCTTGTCTTATTGCCTAATTCAAATGTGTTTCAATATTTTCCCGCAAAACTTTCCCTGAGAATTTATTAAGAGGTCTCTCACAGCAGTGATATCAAAGGGGATAACTGCTGCAGCAACATTATTTTCTTGAGATGTCTTACAAATGCGTATGAGTTGGACCCTGGCCCTGACCTATTTAATCCAAAAGTCTCCAGGTGATTGTGGTGCACACTGTCCTTTGGGAGACACTGCCCTGAACCATTCATAGGTCCTAGGAAGTATTCAATGAGCACTTGCAGAATAGAATTGATTGCTTCCCTTTGAGTGAACCAATGCTTCAAATGAAAGCACTGCCTTTGTCTTCAAGGACTGAACACACATAACTGAATGGGATTTTTTTAGCTTGAGGGCACAGGATAAAAAACACATTGAAAAGCAGCTCCTCTCCACACGTTCAGCCTTCACACCCTTGGACACTTCAAGGAGCAGAGATTTTTATGTTATGTGAAGAGTGAGTTAAATATTAGCAAATTTGTAGGCTGACAATAGTGGGAAGACGCCTACTGGATGGGAGTCTTGCAGAAGAAAGGAAGCTAATGACCATGGAGAGGGCAGGTACCCAACCAGGGGCTGCTTCAAAAGCCAGAAGCTCGAGTGAAGAGTCCTAGGTACTTTAGAGCAAAGGGAATACTGCTAACGCAAATCCAAGGTAAAATTGCTACGTGATGGGATCAGGAAACTGGAAATAGTGCTGTCAAGGCAAAACTGCCTAAAATGAAGTCTTTCTTTGTCTCCCCCAAATGTAGCTATGTGCGCAAAACCTGGAACTTGTTAACAGTTGAAACCAATTGGAGAAGTCGAGAATGTATAAATACGTTGTGGCGGGCGTGAGGATGGGGTGGGGGTGGGGAGATCTTGCATGTGGTTTGTACAGGGTGTGTAGCTACAGTCACTGCTGGAAAAAAAATCAGCTGCTCTAGTCAGATCCCGAATACCTCTATTAGCTCCACTTTAAGGAAGTAAGGCCAGATGCCCGGGCTTTTTTATTTTCTTCTTCTTTTCCTTATTTTTTATAAAACCAGTGAAGTTGGCAAGAAAAAGGACATCTGAAATTAATGAAATAGATTGCAGCATTGGCCTTGCATGTGGACCCGTGGCAAGCAACAGCTCTGCCTACCCTGTCATTTTGCAATCACAGTGTTTTCTGAAAGTGCCCAGGGTGCTTTAGTGACAAGGAGTGCAAAGGAGGTTCTGGGACAGTGAGAGCTACTTGCTGGTTTCTCTAAAGCATCCAGAGACAGAAACACAGTACAGGCCTCTGCTACTAGGCGAGAGGGAAGACACACCTACGACCCAAGAGATCTCATATTATAAGTAACCAAATAAGCATGTTTTATATAAATAGCAGGTTTCATTTCAAATAGGCCTTACCACTGCTACACACACTCCATATGTTTAAGGATAAAATTTAAATTAGGAAATAGAGTCTGAGGTTTGTTATTTCCAGTGTTGTGTATGCTATGCCAGTGATGTGAAATACCGATGATAATACGCAAAGAAAAGCAAGTATATTGAGTCCAATAATACCTCCATCTCCTCTCTAAAGGCAATGCATGATTAAAATTCTGCACAGAGATGTGAGCTTGCCTGCAGCCGGGAAGGCTGGTAAATACATTAACGCCACCTTAAAATGTGAATCTTACCATGGACCCATCTCAGCAATTAGACACGGCAACACGGAATAAAGAACTAAAAGCCAATTATGGGTCCCCTGGGCCCTAGAGAGATTTCATAAAAAATTAATGCTGAGTGAAATAGAAACCATCTGAACTACAGCTGGCAAACATGTGTGGGGCACTTTGATCACCAAGGGCCAGCAACAAAGAGCATTTTCTGTTATTGTTTGTTTGACTGGAAAGTTCTTCCGTCGTATTTCCTGCCTGTGCTTAAAGGCATTTTTTAGGCTAGAGAAGAAATGATGGGAAGCAAAAGTTGGAATAAGGATGGTCATTGGTCTGTTGTATTTAGAGCAGATGGGTGATTCTAACTGCTCTGAGTAACCAAGGTAGTCCAGAGGGCAGAAGCAAAATTCCGTAAGTTGGAACCATCAGAAAACACACTTGGGGGAGAAGTGTCCAGAACAGATGTGAAATGTTGCCCTTCTCCCTCACTGGAAGCCTAGGAACTGACTATTACCTTCCAAGGGAACAGATAGTCTCATTTTTTGCTCCCTGCTGAATTCCCTACGGCTTGTAATAGAGTTCCTAACTCATAGGGGGCTCTATAAAAATGAGTCTGTTCACTTACCGGGGTGGTAGGGGCAGGGATGGCTTTGTTAGACACCAGCTGGCCACTTGCTTTAGTGCTTTCACTCAGACCTGGGTCTATGTCCCTGCTCAGAGTGTGTGGGCAGAGCCAATAGTGGCTCCCGGGAGCAATAGGAGCCCAGGTCTAGAGAGACCCTTGAACAAGTGAGCTTGGAAGGCAATTGAGCAAGAGACAGACAGAAGTTTGGTAAAAGTACATTTAGCTGAGACACTGGATTTGATCTTTAAAACTTTATTTGAGTCCCAGATCTGTGACGTGCGAGCCATATGATTAAGAGTTAGTCTTAGTCCCTTCCCCTCTCCAAAGCCTCCATTTTTTTATTTGTGTACTAGAAATACTGTAGAGGGTTATCGTGGGAATTGCCCAGTAGTTCTAAAAGTGCTTTGCAGGAAGGGCAGGGGACTGGACAACTACAAAGTATTACTATTGCACAATGAATGAATCATAACTGTATTTTCTAGAATCAATCCCAATTTAAAGAGTGATAGAAAGTGCAATTGCTTTTTTAAAGCGAAAGTATTATAAAGGCAAAGGTTAAAAATTAAAGGAAAGGCTGGACGCTGTAGCTCAACCCCTGTAATCCTAGCACTCTGGGAGGCTGAGACAGGTGGATTTCTTCAGCTCAGGAGTTCAAGACCAGCCTGAGAAAGAGTGAGACCCAGCTCTACTAAAAATAGAAAAAGTAGCCAGGTGTTGTGGCAGGTACCTTTAGTCTCAGCTACTCAAGAGGCTGAGGCAAGAGAATAGCTTGAGCCCAAGAGTTTGAGGTTACTGTGGATATGATGCCAATGCACTCTACCAATAACAACAGAGTGAGATTCTGTCTCAAAAAACAAACAAAAAAATCAAAGTAAAATACTTCTGATTTCTAGCCTTTCTCTAGACTGTTCAATATTGTGACACCTATTATACATGTATACATTACATGCATGCATATAATTGTCATGTATTTTAAACACACTTTATATGCATATATGTATATTCATATTTCTCTTATAGAAAAGATAATTATCCATATGAAAATTAAAATATATGCTGTGACACTAAAAGTATATAGATAATTAAATAGAGGTGAAAATGTAAAGAACTTAGTATTATGGGAAATTACATAAACAAGCACTGAATGGGTCTAGAAAGAAGCCATGCCATGTTAACTTACCAGTTGATTTAATTAACTTGATTTTGTTCATCTATGGCATATTTTAATTTTCTTTTTTTGTGGCAATGACTCCCTCTCAAACTGAGATCTTGCCTCAGGTTTCTAAGGTTATACGGTTGAAAACAACATTAAGTGGAGAGAGGGGAAGTTGGTGGGAGTAGATAAGAGTATTGAGTGGATTTACCGCCATTCATCTATTTACCACCAAGTTTTCTGTGCCAATATTTCCAAGCTCAGCCTCTGAAAGACATTTTATAGGAATTATGCCCTCTGTAAGTGCCCCCTGATCAGGGCAGGGAGGGTAGTGTTTGGCAGGGGATGCATAGCAGCTTCCCAGGTCTGGTGGTATAGGACACCCTCCATGCTCACTCCGTGCTTACGGTTAATTTGACAGAAACCCATATAAAAGCCCTGGTGGAAGCCCAAGGAAGTGTGGAGGAAAGAGAAGTTCTATGAATGGAAATGTAGGTGGGTAACTGGTTACTATTTGAATAGAATGGGGGAATCAGGCACATTTTACTTAAATAAGAATCTACTACGTGTGAATAAAGCATTAGTGAGCATAAATTATAATTACAGTTGCAATTATTTGGTGCTCCCTTCTATGTGACTGGCAGTCTCAGAAGCTGAAGTTCAAAGTGAGTGGCTGACTGTTTAAGACAGAGATAAAATAAGAACCAGCACTCCATACATAATTCACTAAAAGCCTTTACTTCCTATTTTTGGTTAGCAACCATAATGCTTTCACTGTCATAAAAGTTTCACTGACTTTACTCCATTAATTAATCAACATGTATTTTTGCATATGTATTCTATGCTGGGTTAGGCTGATAGAAAAGATATTTGTCTTGGGAACAAGAAATGAAGTATTTTGAAGTCTATAAAATCATAGAAACAGATCTCTTGAATAAATCCCCAAAGACTAGTTTTTAATATAATTTCTCCTCTGGACTGTATGCCTAAAAGATAGATATTATGTTCTTTTCTGTTATAATGTAATATATTCAATACTATTGGTATATTATTACAATATTATAAATAGTAGGTTAGATATATATTTATTGTATTGATGTGTCTTAGTTTGTCTATTGATATGTAACATCCTATCAGCCACTTAACTTTATTGCTCACAATTTTATGATTTTAGTGGGGCTCACCAGGGCAGTTTATCTTTGCTTCATTTACATCATCTGCAACTCTTTGACTTGGGCCAGAGGATCCACTTGCAAGATGGCTCATTGACACAGCTCAGTAACCCTGCAGGTTGACAGGGATGGCTGACTTTGTGACTATGGGGCTACTCTGTCTCCATGGGCTCCCCAGGCCTCCACCTCTCTGCATGGCTTCTCTTCATGGTCCCTCTGCAGGTAGCTGGACTTCTTAGTGTTGGTTTATGGTCTGAAAAGCAGAAAATGAAAGCTGACAGGATGACATATACCATAGGCTGAAGACAGCACAGTGTTGTTTCCAATGTACTATGTTGGTTAAAGCCAGATTCACTGCGGGAGGGAACTGCACATGATGTAAAGACCAGGAGGCAGATGAATCCTAAGATGAATCAATTACCCAGTGAAACCAGTGAACACCACCTAATGAGTGAGCACAATCAATAAAGAACCTTTCGGGTTTGAGGTAGGATGTTTCCAGACAAATAAAAGAAAGTACTGAATAAAGCCAAAAAGATATATATTCACACATATACATACACACACTTATATACATAGAAACACGCACAATACCTTAAGAGGTTAAAAACAATGTGAAAACATAGTAGCAAAATATACCAACACAGACCAAGTTCAATTCCATAAAGCACAATGTCAGATGGTATCACACAGTTAAACTTATAAAACATTCTTGGTTCTGTTCCCTCAAATGAAAAGTTTTAAAGGTCTTATGGATTTGAATAATCAAGGACAATGGACTTATTAATAAGTCATAGATACTAGATGACTTCTTTTTATGGTTGATGTCAAATCATTATCACACATAGAATACGGGAGTAGAAGGGACAACTCAAGACCCTCTAATATAACTTCTTTTATTCTCGGGCGTCTGTGCTATCTTCTTCAGAATGCGGGTACAAGGAACTCATCTGGTAAAGTCACAATCTGAATTTATTAACACATACATACATAAACTATTTTTGTTTAGGTTAAAAATGTATAGTGGAAATATTTTCCATGGATCATGATACAAGTCCATATGGTACAGTGAGTATTTCAGATGGTATTTTAACCACTTATGGTTACCATCATGAGAAGAGAAACACACTAAGAAGCAGCACATTCGCAGGAAGAACTCTGGCACAGATATCTGAAACCTCACTGCAGAAATTGCTGAGTGAACATCAAAGAAAAGAGAACTTGCCCCATTCTTTGGCTATTTCTTAGTACACACACATGTGATTATGCAATGGCCTTTGGCTTGCTTTGGAAATTCATAGATCATTATCCAGAAGACTGTGCCGAACATCATGTCTCTTCCATTTCCGGCCTGGCCTTACTACAAACTTGTTTCCAAGTTGCAGAGCCTGTCCTGCTCTTGGCTGCCTCCAGAAGAGCCCTGCAGGCCTGGTGTCAGTGGTTCACCCATCAGGCCACAAGAGGGTACAGTTGTGAGGCTACAAGAGGGCAGCAGGGACTTTGGGCAACGGGGCCCCTTCTTGCCTGCTACCATGGCCCACACTGGAAGAGTTTGCTGAGATGCCCAGAAGATCTGCCCAGGAAGCCTACCTGGATGTGGACTTCAAAGAGAACTGGTCCATTCACTTGGCATACTTCACTAAAATCCTTCCCTGACCCGCTTCCCCAAGAGCTTCCTTATGTAGCTTCAAAATGCAAGGTTTTTCATTTGTTTCAGTTATAAATAGAGCCATACATATCTTCAAATATACAACCACAACCAGCCAATTATAAATCTGACTCCCCTCTCCCGCCACAACAAGCATGGATTGCACATGAAACTTCTGAAGAGCTTCTAGACTGAAAACTACTGCAATAAATGCTGATTATAACTCCTCTCCCCAAATCACCTGAAATTATTAGCAAATTAAATATTCACCTCCCTGGTCATGAGAAAAGACAGATGAGCTTCTCAGAAAAAGTAAAAATATTCATTATGGATGAGGTAAGGTTCAGTACCTACCTACCACTATCAGTAGTATTGATTTAGAACTAGCTTTTTGCCAGGGACTTCACAAGGCATTTTATAGGTATTCTCTTTGACCTGTGAAGCAGACACTATTATGGTCACAGTTTTACAGGTGAGGTTAAGTAATGTGCCTGAGGTCACATAGGTGGTAGATGAGGAAGCTGAGATTCCAACTTCAGCCTCCTATTACTCTTGGGAACACTGCAAAGCTCCTGCTGCACTTGTATGTGCACTCACGTGCATACACAGCTGGTCAGCACACTGGCAATTTCAGTGAAACCAACATTGTTTACAGAGCATCCTCATTATCTGGTGTTTTTGGTTGCTACAATTCTTTTAATTAATGCATTTGTAATAAATTTGCAGAATTATTGACAGGTTTAACTTTTGTTGGTCACTTTACTCTGCTAAAAGAAAAATGTTAGACCAATTATTGATAATTTTTAAAGAGTTTAATTGAGCAAAAAATGACTCAAGAATCAGGCAGCTCCTGAACTAGGATAGGTTAAGAGACTCCCACACTGCCGAGTGGTGAGAGGATATATAGACAGAAAAAGAAAGTGATGTACAGGAAATTGAAGAGAGGTACACAAATAGCTGGATTGACTACAGGTTGGGGTTCGCCCTATTTCAATAAGGTTTGAACAGTTTGCTGCTTTCGATTGGCTAAAACTTGATTGGTACATAGCATGCTTTTACATCCAGTAGGCTATATACAGACAAATCTTCTGATCTGAACTTATAATAATATAAGGATAATGTAATTGGGAAACTTATCGGTTCATATGCATTGCTATTTAATCATTGCAATTGCTATTTTTTCATAATGTTTTGCTGTCATTGAATGCTTTTTCTCCTGCAATGTGAGATATGTGGAATGAATAGATGTAGTTCTCTAGCTTTACTTCAATGGTTAATGGGCAAGAAACCCTGTAACTACTCCAGCATAATGAATGAATTCAATAAAACACATGCGTCTGTGTTGTATTCAGTGAGGCTGGTTATGACTTCTCCTCCTCCTCCTTCTTCTTTTTCTTTTTTGAGATAAAGTCTTTCTTTCTGTTGCCCAGGCTGGCGTGCAGTGGCAGGATCACAGCTTACTGTAACCTCCAACTCCTGGGTTCAAGTGATACTCCTGGCTCAGCTTCCCAAGTCGTTGGGACTACAGATACACCACCATGCCTGGTTAATTTTTTGTTTTTTTGTAGATTTCTAGAGAATGGGCTCATTATGTCATCCGAGCTGGTCTCAAACTCCTGGCCTCAAGCAATTCTCCTGCCCTTGGCCTCCCAAAGTGCTGGGATTACAGGCATGAGCCACCTCACCTGGCTGGTTATGACTTCTTATGGGTGTCCCCCTTACTCCGGATAGCTTTCATATTTTACATGAAAATCTCTTCCTTTCAATTCCGAGAAGACTTTTTCTGTAAAAGATATAGTTTTTGCTGACCTTTGTCATGTTTTGTGAACTCTTCTCTAGTTTCAAACTCTCTTGAAGACTCCTTAAACTTAAAAGGTCTATCCGGACTCTAGAGGAGTTAAGAACCCAATGGGGACTGCTTTCTGGAGCTAAACCCCTCAGTTGTGTAATTAAAAATCATTAAGATGGTAAATGTTATGTGTAGTTTACCACAACTAAAAATAAAAATATTTTAAAAGACAAAAATACTCCACTGTCAGTAAGTGAGTTGGTTAAGCCTTTCATTCTTTTCATTCTTCCTAGATGGTCTGGCCTTTAGGGGAACCAACCCAGTCATCACCCCTGCTCCAAAGGGAGGTGAGTTTCAGGTGATTATAGAGCCCTGGTAAGAGACAGCCAGGCCCAGGGAAGCTGAAGGAAGGATCCTGCCCCCTGGGGCTATCACCAACATGAATGTACTTGTCTCCTAAAAGAAGGAGGAAAGGAGGCTGTCAGATAAACAGTCTTCTGTTAGACACCAAACCCAACTGTGGTGGCAGTTGCAATAGTACTTTATAAATACCTTCTTGGGACTTTAAATGTCATGTCAGACTTTGTGAAAACTCTCCTGAGGCTTCTATAAAGATGTGGAGGACACAGAGGCCACTCACTTTTGCTAACTGTTGATGACTGTGGCTAGAACATGGTAATATCTATTCAGTTTCCCATTCGCCCTCTCCTCCTGGAGTAGAAAGTTTTCCCCAACTCCTACAGGATCAAGGCCAATAGAGGAGAAAGGCTTTCCCCGGAGATGACCTTGGATCATTCATGTCCGAGGACTTGGCCTCTTTGAACAAGGCCAGTTGTTATTTATATCCACTCAACTTCCTTTGGAAATCTATAACCAACAAAACCTAGGTCTTGTTCAGCTGGAAAAAACCAACTGTGTCCAGACATGACTGGGTTTTTTGTTTGTTTGTATGTTTGAGATGTGAGGTTTTGCATGTAAATCAAATAAAGTTTGCCAGAAAATTCATTGCCTGAGCAAATACCTTCCACTCCCTGGGTATTGCCAACTGGTCAAAATTATCATTTGTCTGGAGAGGAGAGTGTTGGTACCATAGAAATAAAAACTCAGAATTAAAGGGTCAAGGTTAAGGAAGCTGGGATTTCTCCTCCCATGCATTTCTGGTCTGTCCACAACCCCTAAATGTTGCCACGTATTTCTGACAGTAGCCAAGATCCCAAAGTGTTGTCTTTAGGTATTCTGGCTCAGCAAGTAGGCACTGAGGGGTAAATTGCTGCTTTCTTCAAGTTTCAGTCCACAGAACATTGGGAACTTGACCCCTGCATGTGCAGAAGAGTGGAAGAGTATTCCTGGGCCCCTGCAGGTGGAGGGAATGCATGTCTCTTCAGGGATCTCATCCTGAGGCCAGGAAAGGAGGAGCAGAATGGAAATTTCCATGTGACCTTCCCACTAGCATCTCCTCTTGCTCCAGGCCTTTGCTACGTCTCAACTATGTCTGGAAGGGACTGGCCACATCATGAAGAAGTCCATAGTTTGTTGTGACAGCCCTAAAACTGTTTGCCCTGAGTGCCTCTATTCATCCTTTCTCTATACTGGGGGAGAGAAATGGGAGAGTGTGGGGAAAAGAGTCAACATAGCAAACCTGAAACTGGCCTTAGAAATGCCAGCTTGCAAGACTGGCCCTTGGCTAGCATCTGGGAACTTGGATGTTAGAAGTCTTCTCACTGTTCCCTAACTCACAAGTATAGTTCATATGCTTAAACTGAATGAAACTTGTGGTTCGGGCTGAATACCTGCTTTCCTTCAGGGAGTCTGGGAATTGGGTACAAGGTAGGCAGAGGGTGTCCATGTGACCTTCCCACTCCCCCACCAAACCCCTGGGCTCTGAGTCCCCAGTAAGCATCCCCGGCAGATGATATCACACATTTGCAGCCATAAATCAGGGCTGGGGAATTAAGCACATCTTCTGTGATGTGACTGACAGACACCCTTGCAAGCTTCTGTCTGGTTCCTCTGGACTTTGCTTAGGTGCATTTTTTCTTAGCTGATCTTGATTTGTATCTTTTCACTATAATTTATTTTATACTATAATATAATGTATGTAAATTTATTGTGATCATAGCTATAAGGATGGCCGGGTCTGGTGAGTCCTCCTAGAGAACCACAGAACCTGGAGGGCATCTCGAGGACCCCAACGCAGAGGTGATGTCACTAACTTTGCAGACTGTTTCCCAGATTCCTTTGTTGGCACATTCAGCTGCATTCAGCAGATGGGAGACACTGGAGAGAGAGTGAGTGGGGCAGAAAGGGCCAAGTTGGAATATTTCTTCCCTCCCTCTTGACCTCAGACACTATTTGTGGTGAGGACTGAATCTTAAGCTCCCATCAGACAGGACCCTGTGGTTGCAGGTCCCCCCATATGGCCCCAGGCCTTACATGGTGGTGATTCTGTGTCCCCCCGCCATTGCTAATTGCAGAGCTGACTCACTTCCCCTGTGTCTCTTCTACCACCTGTGTAACCAATCCCCTGTCCAAAATTGTAAATAGAGATTTCTCAAAGACCTACAAATAGAACTACCATTCAGTCCAGCCATCCCTCAACTGGGTATTTGCACAAAGGAGAAGAAAACATTGTATCAAAAAAGATACCGGTACCAGTGTGTTCACTGGAGCACTAGTCACAATAGCAAAGATAGGGAATCAGCCTAAGTACCCATCAGTGGATCACTGGATAAAGCAAATGTGATACACACACACATATACACACACAATGGAACACTAGTCAGCCATAAAAAGAATGAAATTGTGTCATTCACAGCAACATGGATGAAACTGGAGACCATTCTTTTTATTTTATCTCATTTATTTTTAACATATTTTTGTACAGAACATATTATTATTAAAGTAGTACTGGAATACGTGTATTTCAATATATCAGTGATGCACACAAAAAGATGTTTACTGATAACACTAACAACTGGAGATGTTCAAAGACCATTCCTCCTTGTCACAACTGTCCACGTGAAAAAACAAAGGTGGCTCTCAGGTCACACCAAAGTGGTCTGGAGGCAGGGGATGGACCAGATGGCTTCCAACCCTCCTCGGCAGCCCTTGATAGAGAGAAATGACTCCTCTCAAGGATCAAGGAGCCTCATCCTCCAGACTGACTCCAAAGACAAGGCATTCTTTTAAGTGAAATAATGCAGAAACAGAAAGTCAAATACACCTGTTCTTACTTGTAAGTGGAAGCTAAATAATATGTACACATGGACATAAAAAGTGGAATAACAGACATTGGAAGCTTGGAGTCTGGGAGGCTAGGAGAGGGGTAAAGGATGAGAAATTACGTATAGGTATGATGTAAATTATTCAGGTGATAATTACACTACAACCCCAGACTTCTGCACTATGCAATATATCTGTGTAACAAAACTTCATACACATACCTAAATTTATGAAAACAAAAAAATACTGTTCGCCTCCATGCCAGGCAAGTGGAATTCATTGATAAAGATGCTATTTCCATTCTTAAGAATCTCAGAGTCTGTGCTCCCAGGCTACTTCTGTGGAATTCACATATTCTGGTATAGCTCAAGCTTCCTCATACGACTAGAAGGCTTGTTTGAAGTCTAAGCCACAAGGCTGTGAAGAAACACAATGGATTTCAGCCACATGCTAGGGCTCGGTGCCTTGGTCACACTTTTCTTGACTCTGTCTCTTAAGCACGTGGAAAGCCATTGCATTTAATAATGCTATCAGGTTGGTGGGTTAGGGAAGATAAGAACATAACTGATGCACGTGCATGTTCATTAAGACTTCATTAAAGAGTCTCAGACCAAAAATGACTCTATGGTGGTGACTGTGAGGGTGACAAGCCTATTCTGAAGGTACAACTCAACCAAGAATCCCAAGGGGATCTGGTGTGTGCACAACCTCATCGGAAGGGAACAAGGATGGCTACTTGTCCCCAAACCTCACATGCTCTCAGCAAAGAATATGAAAAGATGGCCGTTGGGTGGTTAGGTGGTCAGCAGCCTTTCTCTGGGGAGCGCCAGCTGGAGTCCCAGCCCTGTGTAGCCTAGTGCAGGTACAGCTAAGGAAATAGAAGGTGACACAGTGCAGGGGACACTGTCACAGGCAGACTCCCTGCAGGATATCTGAGCAATATAGGCTGAAATATAGAGAAAGGACAAGAAATGGTCTTGTGGCCACAGAAGAAGAGGAGAGAGAAGTATGTTTCTGACAGAAGGTACAGAATGAGTTCACTGTGTCTGGGGCAGGGGGCAGGCAGGGACAGGGACACCAGGCAGGGTGGCCAGAATGAATGAGGTGGGGCCAGAGAGTGAAGGAGGTTTTAGCTTATAACAGGGCCTTGGTGCTTTCAGTTTGAAATTTATCCTAAAAGCAAAGAGAATTTGCCATAAAAAGGCTGTGTGCAAAGAACTTGATTTCAGCTTAGAGCGAAGTGATGGTTTCCCTGACAGAGAGAGCTCCTGAGATGGACCCTTTCAGGGAAAGGGATCTACCTCATTTTAGACAAGAGTGTGAGGTGCCAGTGGGATGTGGCAAGTGAAGCTGGCCAGTGGGCAGCTAGAGGAATCGAAAGCTCTGAAAAAGATGCTGGCTAGAACTCCAGATTGGGAGGCATCAGGATATAAATTGATATGGAAAGCCATGGGAGTGGCTGAGATGATCCAGGGAAATTGTGCTGCATTGGAGCAAACTGCAGACTATTCAGTGACCCAAGGCCAAGAGGAAATACCTTCAAAGAGAGTGGACAACAGAGTCCCATACTTCTAGATGACTAAGTGAGAACTGAATCCTGCCCTTTGGCTTGAGCACAGGGCATTAGAGACCTTGGCCTGCAGTAGAAGAATGATGGGGGTGGACGCCAGACGACAGAAGCTCAGTGATGAAGAGGAGGAGAAAGGAGATGCAAGGCTAGGGGCGCGGGGATGGAGGAGGCCTTTTACAAATACCAAAGAGACTTGACCTGAAATTGTAGGAGTGCAGAGGGGAAGACTTGCTAGAGCGCAGGTGCTGAAGACACATGGGGAAGAGTGGAGAGGGGCAGCCAAACCCTGGAGAAGGCTGTAATGTGGAATTGGGTGAAGGGGACACAGCACGTGGTTTGAAGAAGCAGCAGGAGGAGGGAACTTTCCCACTTTAGAAACAGGAAAAAAATCAAGAAAAAATAGAAAAGTTTGCAGGCAATTTCATGAACTGAGCAGCAGAAAACCAAGAGACTTCCTAACCAATGGCATCCTTTTTCCCCCTCCTTTTATCTCTACGACACTAGGAGGTCAAGTGGCAGGGTTAGAAATCTGAAGACAGTTAGGAAGGTTAAAAATAGTTATGATTAGAAATAGTAGTTACAGACACAAAGACACAAGAAAAAATATAGAAAATTTTAGGAGGGAAATTTTCTTTTCTTTCTCTCTAATTTTTGAAGATACACCAAAATGGTTTCCAGAGGAAAAAACAAAGTGCCACTTTTTAATTCGTGTGGCACCCATGAAGGTATTTACTCATCTTCCCTGGGGCCAGGCGGCCCATGCCTGCAGGAAGACTAGCAGTCAAGCTGTGGCTGTGGCTGTGGCTCCACGGATGACTCACGACTGCAGACCATGCCCCTCTGCCTTGTTTGCTCAGGAGGGACACATTGCTCCTGCTTGATGCATGGTCACAACTGTCCCTGTGACCTGTCTGGGAGGGCAGACTTCCCTTCTGCCAGGCCACATCAGCTGACCTGCCTGGCAAAAGCATTCCTTTGTGAGTGAGATCCTTCCAGCTTTTGGACAGAGGACTGGGGTGGGGACTGCCTGGCACTGTGGGGCCATTCACTTGCTGCTCCCAGCATCCAAAAGAGAAGGGGTAGGCACAGCAAGGTGTGGCCATCCGGGAGGGAGAAGCAGAGGGAATGGTAAACTGGGAGGAAGAGGAGGGGGGGGGGGAGCTGGTGGCACTAGTCCCAGTAACAGACCAGGATGGCAGAAATAAATGAAAAGTCCTGGAAGCTCCTCTGCTTACTACAGCTGTCAAGAGGGGGAGGAGGAAACCCTGTGGGATGAGGGGGGAGAGGGAGGGCTCTTAGGAAGTTACTTAAGAGCCAACTTTCTTGTCGCTTTTCCTGTGTGCCTTGGAGGAAGTAGCAGGGCGTACAGCAAAGCCTGGCCAGGGCCCCCCTGCAGGGAGTGCAGGGCACGCACCAGGTAAGCAGCCCGGTCCCCCAGCGGTGTCAGCCGCCAGCGCTGAGGGGTCTCGGGGCTCATGTTAGAGGCAGCCTCGCTTGTCCAACTCACTCTCTCCGCCCCCAACTTTGCACCTTCCCACTCTGACTTCTGAGGCGGACTTCTCGCTCCAGTGCTCTAGGAAGCTCCCTTGAAGGCGCTGCTTGCTTAAAAGGCCACTGAATGGGAAAGGGGGAGTTGGGAGTGCTCCTCCAGGACAGGCCCCCTTTTCTGGCAGAATCAAACTGTGCAGCAGGGACACAAAAATCTGGAGGACTAGGGACGGGACTTAATTCCCCACATCTGTGCATCATCTTGGCTCAGCTCAATGCAGAACTGAACTTGATCTCCTTCTACTCTCCCAGACGCCCAGAAGGAGGTGCTCCTGTCCTGCACCCCTGGAGGTCCCACAGCCTACCCTTCCTATTTCTCACCAGGCTATTGCTTTTTCCTGCCTTCTCTCCTCCTTAAACCTTTTTTTCTCTCCTCTCTCCTTTCTCCCCTCTGCTCCCCAGTGAACTCTATAAATATGTGTATGGATACTTATGGATACCTATTCAAAGGGTATCCTTTCAAACACTCTTGTCTCCTTCCAAGACCAAATACTGGAAGATGTGGTTCTCCTGTCCCATGTGTTGCCATGACTGCACATGCTTCTGGAACAGTGTCAACTCTGGTGGCCTCTCTGATAGCAACTTGTGAGGGTGGCTTGGTTTTTGAAAACAGCAAAGTCACCAGGAGTCATGACTGGGTAATGCAAATGATCAAGGGGGGAAACTTCTTTGGGCCAGAAACAAAGTCCCCTTTCATTTGATCTGTTGGTCAACAAGTACTTAGCGGGAGCTGACAGGTGTGGTGTGTGCGGTGGCTCGGGGCCTGCACAAACTCCCATGGAGGGAAAGCAGGCGTGGAGAAAGGGCAATGTTAGCACCTCTCACTACACGTGGGCCTATTGATAGCCCTACTTAAAACTGCACTGGGCCTCTGAGCCCCCTACCCAACCTGCTCCATTTCCTTATCCTCCTCCATGTGGTTCTGTTTCCAAAGCATTCCCACCTCCTCACCCTCAACCAGATTTATTCATGAGTCTTGTGAGTTCCGCCTTTACCTGACCAGACTGTGGGGTCTCAAGGCAGAAATCCTATTTTGTTTTCCAGTGTATCTCGAGTACCTAGATCACAGCTTGGCAGGTTGAGGCCTTCAATAAGTGCTGATTAAATAAAATTGCATGTACAAATATTTTAGAGAACACTTATCTGGGCATATTGTGTGATTTCCTTCTACAAGTGACTTATAATCACATAAATTTCTATGACATGAGCAGAGGCACCGTGCATGCGTATGGCAGTAAACATTCCTTACAAAGAAGTTGCCTTTCGAGGTACAGGGGTGGGAGGAATCTTCCTTTCCAAAATCTTTAAAATTTTCCATTTCTTCAAATAAACCCTTGCTTTCCATATGTTTGACACAGGCAAAATCTCTTCGAGTTCCTTGGGGAACTATATTCCATCATTAGACTAATCTTTGCTTCCGTTTCTCAGTTTTTATTTATGTGAAACTCAAAATGTGTTGCTCGAGTGCTATCACACAAAGATATGTCTGTTTCTCTATTTTGAAATCCTTGTCTCAAATGTAATTGACTTCATATGCCTTTTCTGGTGTTTGTTTTTCCACCCCAAAGACTTGAAAAAGCTGAGAATGTCAGAAACCTCCACGGCCACTTTTGGGGGCAGGAGAGCAGTGCCACCCAACAACTCCAATGCTGAGGAAGATGACCTCCCTATGGTGGAGCTGCAGGGCCTGGTGCCCCGGGGTGTCAACTTGGAAGGTAAGAGCACACTGCCAGGTCCAGGCACAGTGGCCCTGGCCTCTCTTCCCTGCAGGGAAGCATCCTCAATCTCCACTGGAGCACCCAAAAAAGGAGGCCCCCTGCCACTCTCTGGTTCTATGAAGAAGAGACTCAAAAACAACCCTTTTAAGCACCAGAGATCCAGATCTTTATCCTAGTTCTGCCACATACTGACCTTGTACCTCTGGGAAGTCACTTGGTCTTTCTACCTGTCAACTATTTCCTCTACAAAACCAGGTGCTGGGTTAGTTGGGGCCTCTTCCAGCCCTACTGTCTAATGCTATGGAGAATTTTTTTCTAGCTGGAAGATTCCACTTCCAAAATATTGTGGCTGTTTTGATTGCCTGGCTTGCACCTCCTTCCTTCTCCCTCCTCCCTCCTCCATCCATCGCTGTGAATTTCAGAGCTGGGGAGAGGTGCCAGACTCTGACAGTAACAGAGATGGAAGCCCTCTATTTCTCTCCAAAGCAGCCTGGTGAGCTGGCAAGGCAAGCTACTTCCCCTGCCTCTTGCCTCTGCCTAAACCCAAGAAACTTGCTCTGGGTGCAGCAGCCAGCAGCTGACCACCTCTCAGCCCTGTCAGCTGTGACAAGGCCCAGGTGCCAATGCTGGTTTGGTGATACAGAAGCCATTCCTTTGGGATACAGCAGGGACATTCAGCCTCATGTCCTTGAATGGCATCTAGCAGGGAGCCCTGTTTGTCAATAGCATTCAGGCACCAAAATTCTATTTTGCTTCTGAGAATGCTCTGTACTGGGTTTCACAAGGGGCTAAACACCCATCTGCTGGGGTAGGTGGGCACAAGCATTCTGGGGCCATGTGGTCGACTCACCTTATTGGAAGAAGACCAGTGCTTGAAAGCCCCAGACTGATACAGCCCTCCTGGTAGCAAAAGAAAAATCCATGCCCAGAAACTGCAGATGGGTTTGACTGTTTCACTATCATGTCTAGACAATTTGATACCAAACTGTGAAAACAGAGAGGTATCCAGTACCATCTATCAGGTACCATCCAAGTTTGGGGTGAGCCTCACAGAACAGAAAGACATTTTCAGTCGAGCAAAAGAGTTTGAGAGACCAAGGCAGACTGGAAGTTCTGAACTCTCTTCCCAGCTAAGAGCTTCACTCTGACAGCCACAGAACGGAATTGATCAGGACTTGCTAATTAACCAATGTCCATTCTGTGTTATAGGTTAGGAAATGGAGGCCCAAGGCAAGCAGGCGGTATTCATTCTTTTCTGCCCAGTCTAGGGGTCTTCTCCCTTTCTCCCTCCAAGAATGAAAATAAGATTGGAAAGCCTCCAGGCACCAAACTATCAGGCAGGTCACCTTGATGTATCTGGTCATCTAGCAAAATTATCCTCTGTAAGAAAGAATTTCAAGCCTTTGGAAGGGGGTCCACGCACTGGGGAAGTGGGCAGAAAGAGCAGAATGAGCTCCCTAAGGTTGGGGGGGGATGTGGACTCCCACAAAGTGAAAAGGAACCTGGTCCAGGAGGCAGGAGGTCTGGCTTCCTGTCCCTCATCTGCCACTTCTTGCTCACTCTGGGATCCAGGAAAGGCTTTGGATGTGCTTCCATCCTGTTTTCCCATAAGCTAAAAGGAAGCAATGCTGACTTTCCAGGTTGTAACCAGGGTCCAGGGAACAGTGTCTATGATGGTACCTGACCCACTGCATGTGACCGACAAGTGTTCCTTGATTGGGAATGTGTGACTTACTGTACTCCGACAGGGTCAGAAAAACACTCCCATGAACACTCATTTCTGGGGGGAATATGTTGTACACTCATTTCTGGGGGGGACTTTGCCCCTGCAAATATGAATCTGGACAAAATGTTGCCAGTAACACATCAAAACTGCCAGAGAACTTGAGTAGGTAGGTCAATTAAGAAAAAATCTGGAATCACTCTTTCTGTTTGTTTATTTCTGGAGGCAGAAGTGAGGAATAGCTTCACTAAATTATTTTGAAAAATCAGTCACTGTTTATTTGGCAGTCATATGTGTCCACAACCCAAGGGACACTCTGGGATATTCATTAGAAACCCTGGCATGGGAGTGTGAGTGTCCGATGGCCATTTGTAGAATAAATGTGCAAATATAATCACTTGCAAACTGAATGCCTTATCAGCCCTAGTGTCATTATAATATTATTTATACCAAGTTCCAGATTTCATAAATATGCATTCATTTAATATTTTTCACGCAGATGAGCTAAGTGCCACATACTCTGGGAACAAGGTTTCTGAACTCAGGAATCATGACGGTAAAATCCCAGATGTTTAGGACAGGAAAAAAAAAGACATCAGTGTACAAACTATCTGAACAAGGGGGTCTATCTCCTAGTTACCCTCTGCATTTCTGATTTCTATTTAATTATTCTAAAAGCAGGTTTTTTGGCACTATATCAACTTTTCCTCAAGTCACCTGCAAAGGGACTAAACCCAGGAAAGCAAAGTCATTATTTGTAAAATACCATCTTCTTACAGTTAATCCAGTGGCCATTTGTGGCCTCTAAGAGGACTTGTATCTCTTGGATCACTTCTGAAGAAGCTGGCTTCAGGAACACAGGCCCTAAGTCAGACTCTCTTTCTTCGTTCTGTTCAGTGGGTCACTTCCCTTTAGCAATCTGCCCTTTGAAACTGACCTAGAAGCACAGAGAAGCAAGGGGAAGGAAAAGGAGGGCAATACCAGGCTTTTCATTTTGAATAGCTCTATAGCAGTGAGTCCAGCCCATCGCTGTTTATGTTGGGTGTTATTATATTATACTAGTATACTGAGTGTGTGCAATATCCCTAAGTTATAGTTTTGGTAAAAATTCCGTTAAAAATTATTTTAGTAAAATATATATTTCAAAATGTATACAGTCTTGTAAGTTTCCTCCCCTACCGACCACAATATTTAAGAAAACTTGCAGCATTCAAATGTGACTCTGGAATACCAGAGGGGAGACCAGCCAGTCCAGGGTGGTGTTCGACATTGTGGTATGGTTTTAGGCATTCTGAATGTCCTCCCTTTGAACTCAGTCGTAGCCAGGAAAAGTACTATGACAATCTCCTCACATTTGTTTTTTGTTGTTGTTGTTTTTTTTAATTATAGCTGTGTACATTATTGTGATCATGGGGCACCATACCCTGGTTTCATAGACCGTTTGACACATTGATTTCTAATAGATGGTTCTCCATGCTCAGCTGGTGTTTCCAAAAAATCTCTCCGTAGCCTTCCTGATCTGGAGAGCTGTGTGTAGCAAATGTAATGTTCCAGGAGGTAACTCTATATCCGTGGGCTGGGTTGACTCTACGTTGTTGACAATAGGCGATCATTTGTAGCAGCAATCGGAGTACTTTCTTGACAGGTCCAATGTATTGAATTCAGACTGGAAAGCAGGTCTGGCCGTATCAAAAATAAAAGGTAGGTGGGATCTGGTAGTTTTCAGGCTAATGGGGTCTTATGCCTTTCTGCAAATCCCCTCCCTCCTTGTCAACTCCTTGTTAAATCAACCAATTAACCAGTTAATGACCAACCTCTCGTTTGTGCAAAGTAAACCTCTCTGCATTCAAGGTTATTCAGAGAATAAGAGAGGCATTCAATGTGTAGTTAAGAAATAGTGTTGAAAGTTCATTCTTTCATTTAGTTCATGAAAAAACCTATACTCATTGTCACATATGTGTCAGGAGCTGCTCCAGGCTCTCCCAGGGAACACAAAAATGAGTAAGTCCATCCCTGACCTGAACTATCAGTCGAGAAGACAAAAGGAACAAATGAAAGATAATGAAGACTGTGACTGAGATTCATGTAAATTGCCGTGTATAACAGAAAGGAATGCCTGGTGAGGTGGAAGAGGGTGAGGAAGGCTTCATGAAAGGACATTGAGCTGGATCCTGGAACAGAAGTGTTCTCGACATACAAACACATGGAAGGGCATTTGAATTAGAGGGAACAGCATCTGCCAAGAGAGGCCTAACTAGAGGGCAAAAGAGAGCAGAGGAGCCTGGGAAAAGATGGCAGGGATCACACTGTAACTAGCCTTGAAGACCACACTTTTCATCCTGCAGATAATTAGGGGCATGCAATGGACTCTAAATAGAAGAATTACTTAATCAGAATTAGGTTTTATGAAGTAGTGAGGAGAAAATGGAAAGCAGGAAATAAATTTGGAAGCTGTCTTGATATTCCAGATTAAAAGAGGAATTAGACCAGAGGGATTTTAGCCCCTGGAGAAGGGGTAGGTCTCATCTCTCTTGTTCTAGCCTCCTCCTCTGAGCTGAGCATTTCTTCAACATTATAGGGGACTGGAGATTGTAATAGCAACAGTTTAATAAATAAGTCCCTTAGGAAAATGTTTTTAATCATTCTAAATAATAAGACTTTAACCTTCTGGGTATCCAAAAGAAATGTGAGAAAGATCCCTTTTTCCTGTTTTCTTTTCACCATAAACAGACTTAGCTCCTCATGGATGGCATTTATGCTATAGTTTAGAAATAATATTACCAAAATTGCACGGAGAACTAAGTTCACCAGGGAATTCCTCGAATATGAACCTAAACATTTAACTTATTTCAAGATTCCATCAGTGACAGGTATAATCATTCTCCAAAGAATGTCTTACAACCCTAGGAGAAAATAATCCACTTTTTTTCATATTAGGGGAAGAGTAGGAGGATGGGGAGGCAGCTGCTCCTGAGCAGAGATTTTTTTTTTTCTTAACAGTCCATTTTCTAGTGTTTTGGGGATTAGGTTAAATTGTGTTAGGTAGACATTTTGAAGGCTGTCACGCTGAAAGAGGGATCTGTCAAGTTCCCAGCTACAGTATCCCTTTTTTTTTTTTTTTTTTTTTGTAGAGACAGAGTTTCACTTTATCGCCCTGGGTAGAGTGCCGTGGCGTCACACAGCTCACAGCAACCTCCAACTCCTGGGCCAACGAGATTCTCCTGCCTTAGCCTTCCGAGTAGCTGGGACTACAGGCGCCCGCCACAACCCTCAGCTATTTTTTTGTTGCAGTTTGGCCGGGGCCGGGTTTGAACCCACCACCCTCGGTATATGGGGCCGGCGCCCTGCTCTTAAAACAAGGAGAGGGCTTAGCAATGAGCTGCTCCATTTTGCCAGGAACTGGGCTTGGACAGAGAGAAGCAGATTCATTTCCTGTTCATAGTAGATGGATCCTGGATGATGAGAAGGCTCTTTCAGTCTAAACTATGTCTTGGTAAGCCAGTAAACAAAGCAAAAATCAATATGCCAATTTAGTCAGTGTTCACTGAGTACCCACTACATGGGAAGGGGTGCTCTGAGGCAGAATGGACAACAGAATGAACTCTGATGTTTTTCTATTTGTGCTCATAGTTTATGACAACCATCCTTGAGTTCTTGCTGTTATCAGGTATTATAAGAACTGAATACTTAGCTTGATCTGTGGGGACTGTCCATGAGCAATGGAAATAAATGTTGTTTAATATTGGCATTGGGGGGAACCTCTCTTCCTTTACCAATACCTAGTAAATCTATTGACCTACTAGGAGATTAAATTGGGAAAAGGGAAGGACGGCTGTCATTCTCCCTTCTGTTTGTGAACAATAAGCCACTCACCCATTAAGCTTCCATATGTCTTTTACATTTGACTACAGTCTAGAATATTATTTCTTTCAACTCTCGGCCTGTCAGTGTTGCATTTAATCTTCCACATCTTAACCAAGTTCTATTTTTTTAATGTAATGTCTTTAGTATTTTAAATTATTTTAAGATGGACTTTTAAGAGATTAACCAGGGAAATTTTACTCATCATTAACTAAGTTTTTCCTCACTTAGTGTACTACTGAGATTATTTTTTCTTTCTTCCTGAAGGCACTGACTTGTTGAAGTAGTATTATAAGACCTAATGAAAAGACAACTTAGAAAACAATAACACTTTTAAAAACTTCATGCTTAGAATTAAATGTTGCCAAAGGTATAACAATATAGACTACACTATTTTAAAACAAACTCTTTGTGGATGTAGATATAGATACACTTGTGTTCACTATGAAAAAAACTGTAACCCTCTGAGTTTGTTTTGTTTTGTTTTGCTTCAGATTCAGTTTTATATACCCAAAGGTATTTATTAGCACCCTTTTTACTTATCATTTTTTGTAAGTAGTACGAACAGCTATGAAGACATGGCATTTTTATTCCACTATGAAAGGAAACTTCTGATCTGGAGACTTTGTGTTATAAATCTTTACATCACCACCTCCAACAATATAAATAGTCCTGAAATTAGCATATTTTAAGAATGAAGAGGTCTGATAAATGACATTTAAAGGACATTTATGGTTAATCCTATAGCAAATGGAATAATTCACTTCAAAGTGAATAATCAACTCCAAATTTTCAGGCAAAGGTTTTGTTCACATGAAAGGTGGCATGTTTGCTATGGCATTTTTGCACATTGCCCCAGGTGTGATGACAAGATGATTAAGATACGGTCTCATCCTCAAAGGGCTTACAACCTCCTCTCTAAAAAACCACCTATATAAAGACAACACAAAGAGGCTAATAAGAAGAGAAATTATTCTGAGGACCAAGAGGAGAAAGGATTCCATCCGTCTGAAGACATTTAGAAAGGCAACACAGACCTTTCAGAAGACAGGGTGTATAAAGGCGTGTTTACCTGGGCAGGTTGGAAATTCACTTCTAGAAGCCCTGGGGAGCATTCTTCTCCATGTGGACTCCCACTGCTCAGATTCCAGCCTTCCACCATGCCCTCTCAGATAGCAGATTTCTTAACTCATGTACTGTAAGGGCCCATCCAAATGTGTGGGTCTGTTGGGATAATTACTGTGATCGCTGACCAGGCACCAAGCCCTGTGATAGAGCTCTTTGTGCATTTTTTCATCTAATCCTTACACCAGCACTCATTTTACAGATGAGAAAACTGAGGCACAGAATGTTTTCACAACTCACTGAGGTTACAAAGACAGTAAGTGATGGAGTTGGAATTTGGGTCCAGGAAGTCTGACTCTAGAGTCCACACAGTTTTCCACTATGCTTATTCTACCTCTCTTAATAATAGCAGCAGCAGCAACAACAACTACAATAAACATTTATTGAGAATCAACTAGGTGCCAAATGCTCATTCCCATATTAAAGAAAAGAAAACTGAGGCTCAGAGATATTAAATAAATTTTCTGAGGTTGCATAATTAATGATTAGTGAAGCATTTCCCAAAGTTTTATATTCTGCAAATAGATCTGCAAAAGACACAAAAAAGTGTTTCCATGGCCATAGAAGCTTGGAAAGCATTGTACCTGTAGAAGATTTGCAGTGTACGTCAGTGTATAGAAGTATCTTTCCTAAAAGCTGCAGTAAAGAATCTGGATCAACTTTGTTTAGGCTAGCATTTCCCCCTCTGCTTTAACCATGGAGTTCTTATTCCTCAATACTTATCAATATCCCACAAAACTGCAACTGCACTATATGAGGATGGGTTGACTTTAACCAGACTCCCCACAAGACATTAAACAGTTTCCCTAGGCTGGAGTATAAAACTGAAAAGCCAGGTTTTCATTAATGATAAGAACTAGAATTGAGATGTGGGCATCAAATAATTACTTGAGTATTTCTCCCTCTCCAGCTTTATTTTTCCCTGTCGGTAGATTACTTGGGAAGCTAAGGCAGGTAGAGAATGTTGTATTCATTTCAGTGCACATTATAGTGGGGGTGGGGAGGACCAGAGGAGGCAAGTTCTGGGGGTGCTCGAGGAGCTACACACACCTTCCCTACAGACAGATATCTCTCATCAGAAGGCTGCAGCCTTCCAAGCTGGCCTTCCAGCCTCCAGCACGTCCCTCGTCAACCTCTTTTCCACTTTATCACCAAAAGCAGCTTACATTTACATATATCCATCTAATCAGGTCAGTTTGCTGTTTCACGTTCTTCATGGACCCCCAGTGCAATTAAAATCCAAACTCCTTAACATGGTCTGCAAGGCTTGCATGAGCCTGCTCCTCCACTACTCCTCCTCTGAGGCTCCCACTGCTGCACTCTAGCGATCCAATCATCTTTTAATTTCCAAGTCACCACTCACTACCTGGCCTCAGTCTTTGGGCATCAAAACAACATGAATGAGTGACTTTCACTGGGTTGAATTTTAACCATTATTGGTAGAAATGACATTATAATGTATTTTTAAGGGTATTGTTCACCAGATGCTTAATATAAATCAACAGTAAGATAAGACGATCCAAGACATTGATAATACCTTGAGCTTAAATAATAGCATTGTACTATTTGTTTTAGAAGATGAAATGGTCTCATTTTCTGCCTGAAGTATTCTTACCCACTCCCTTCCATAGGGACAACTTACTCCCATTTTGATCACATTTCCTTGATCCCCCCCACTCTGGGTTAGGGGCTGTTCCCAGATACCCCCTCCCTCACCAAATACCCTATGCCTCCTTTATCAGAGTGTTTATTACCTGTATCGTAATTATCTGTTCCCTTTTGGTTATCTATCCTTGTGCCTTTATTTAGATTGCACTTTTTAGGTGATTGTCTTGTCAACATTTATATCCATGTTTTGAGTGGTTACATAAAATAGTTCATTTGTAAAATTCCTGGAGGACAGAAAGCTAGGGAGAATATTAAACATATTGAATGCACACTTAGGTTCTAAGAGTATGGAACAATGAACCAAATTCAATGAGAAGAAACTTAATATGAATACATGTAAGTTCTTAAAATTGAGCTAAAAAGAAGAAAACAATTGCACAAATAGAGATGGCCAAATAGCAACAGGAATGAGTGACTTTCAGTGGGGTCTGGATTGAATTTTAACCATTATTAGTAGAAATGACATTATGATGTATTTTTAAGGGTATTGCTTCACCAGATCTTTAATATATATCAACGGTAAGATAAGATGATCCAACACAGTGATAATATCTTTTTTTTTGTTTTTGCAGTTTTTGGCCAGGGCTGGGTTTGAACACACCACCTCTGGCATACGGGGCTGGCATCCTACTCCTTTGAGCCACAGGCGCCGCCCTAGGCATTGATAATATCTCGAGCTTAACTAATAGCATTATACTATTTGTTTCAGAAGACAAAATGATCTCTTTTTTTATTGGAAAAACCATAACCAGAGTAATGTACATAATTCTAGGGGAAATACTTCAAGAGAGAAATTGACAAAATGGAATATACTCCAAAACAGAGTGATGGGTAATAGTTATGAAAATAATTTCTTAAAGAATAGTTGAAGAAACGGAGAATGTGTTACTCAAAAAAAAAAAAACCAAAAAAAAACTGAGAGCAGTCTTTTTTTTTTTTTTTTTTGCAGTTTTTGGCCAGGGCCAGATTTGAACCCACCGCCTCCGGTATATGGGGCCTGTGCCCTACTCCTTTGAGTCACAGGCACCACCCCTGAGAGCAGTCTTTAAATATCTAAAGAATGCTTGATGAAATGAATAAAGGACTTATTCCATATTTATCCAGAATTCAGAATGGTATCCAAGGTTAGAAAAATTACAAGGAAGCAGATATCAGTTCATTTTAAGAGGATTTTTCAAATATTTCGAGTTGTTTAAAAATGACCTGCTTACCCTGTGAGATAGTGAGTTCCATGTTCAGGTGGAGAATAGATGCCCAAGTACCAGGACTTTCATGAAAATGTTTCATGTGGTACATAGCAGGTGTACCAGATGGTTCAGAAATTTCATTGCCATCTGAGATTCTATGAGGGTATAATATCAGTATGGCGCCATGGCGCCAATGGATGGAGAGGTGATTACATTCGTTTATCCTTCCATGGCACCAATGGATGGAGAGGTGATTACATTCGTTTCTGAGGACTTAATTCTTAGCTTTATTTTTTTTTTTTAATCATTAAAAGGCAGTGTGCTGAGAAAGAGGACCAGATCAGTTGGTTATAAAGGTCCTTTTCAACTAGGGTGTTTATAATTCTCCAGCTCTATCCTAGCCTGGTTTATCACTGGGGATTGTCAGATTGTAACCTTAATAAGACCAGAAAACTTAGGAGAAAACTTACTTAGAAGAGAGAGGTCTAGAGAATTAAACATCTTTAGCCCACAGCATAATAGAAAGAAAAGTTAAGTACTCTTCAGGGGGACATGTACTGTGACAAGACAAGGTAAAACTAAAACTGCAGCTTGCACTTTCTGTCTGCTGTAATGCTGCAGTCAAAATAACCCATGGAGCACCATGGCGAGTAAAATGGCTCCATCAGAGTTCATATCCCATGAGCCACAAGCAAGCTGGTGGCCCACTGTGTGCCAGGCAAAGTGCAGTTGAGTTGCATCATTATCTCACTGAATCTTTAGGAAAGTTTTTTAAAATAAATTTCAAAATATTAAGGGGGTACAAATGTTTTTGTAACATGGCTTGAGTCAGGACTATAAATATGCCCATCACCCGAATGGTGTTCATCATACCTCTTAGGTGGGTTTTTGCCCCTCCCCTTCTTGCCCCTTTCCCCTGCTTGATTTCCAATGACTTTTACTTCCCTTTGTGCACTTGTGTCCATTGGTTAGTTTCAGTTTATTAGAAAGTATATGAGGTGTTGGTTTTTACATTCTTGAGATACTTCACTTAGGGTAATGGTCTCCGATTTCTTCCAAATTGCTGAAAAAGGGATTAATTAATTCTTTTTATGGCTGAGTAGTACTCCATGTTATACATATACCACATTTTGTTAATCCACTCATGAATTGATGGGCACTGGAGTTGATTACACATCTTTGTTTGTGAATTGTGCTACAATAAACATATGAGTGTAGATAAAATGACTTTTTTTCCTTAAGATAGCTATCCAGTAGTTGGATTGCTGGTTGGTCTACTTTTAGCTTTTTGAGAAATTGCCATATGAATTTCCACTGGGTTATACCAATTTGACATTTAATTTGGTGAACTCATCCTAGAAAAAGTGCTACCGACCTCATTGCTGAATATCACTTTGGTCACTTCTAAAGTACTCCCCTTGGGGACCTATGCACCAGCACAAGCACTAGCACCTAGTTTAGTCTTCAAAGCAATTTTTCAACTCTTTTTCTGGAATGACCATCAGAGATATTGTTGTATGGTACACAAAAACATACAAGATACTGCCAAATGTCAACATGAACCTGTGAGACACTGACATACCAAGGTTATAAAACCTTGCCAAGTTGTTTATACAGTCTGGCCAACCTAAGCTCATGGTACCAAGTTCATGAACTTATTTTATCGGACCTTGTACAATAACAGCTCTGATGGTCATTCCGGAAAAAAAGTACCAAAATTGCTTTGAATCATGGAGTAGGTTCTGGCTTTGGTGCATAAATTCCCCAGGGGAGTACTTCAAAGGTGACTATAGTGATATTTAGTAATGAGGTATGCAGCATTTTTTCTAGGAGAAGTTCATGAACTTAGTTGTCAGGCCTAGTAAAAGAGTTCTTTTCTCCTTGCATCCACACCAGCACCTACCATATGTTGTTTTCTTGGACTTTTAAATAAAAGCCCTTCTTGTAGAAGTAAAGTGATATCTCACTGTGGTTTTATTTTGCCTTCCTGATGTTTAGCAGCATTGAGGATTTTGTCATGTTTCTTGGCCATTGGTCTGTCTTCTTTTGAAAAACTTCTGTTCATGTCTTTTGCCCACTTTTTAATGGGGTTATTTTTTTTTCCTGCTGATTTGTTTGAGTTATTTGTGGATTATGGATACTGGTCCTTTATCAGATGTGTAGATTGGGAATATTCCCCCCACCGCCATTCTATAGGTTGCTTGTTTGCTCTGTTATTTCCTCAGCTGTACAGAAGCTTTTTAGTTTAATCAAGCCCCATTTGTTTATCTTTGTTGTTGCTGTAATTGCCATTGGGGCAATTCTTTGCTTCCACCAATATCTAAAAGAGGTTTTCCTACATTTTCTTCTAGAAATCTATGGTTTACATTTAAGTCTTTTATTCATTTTGAGTTAATCCTTTGAGTGGTGAGATATAAGGATCATGTTTCATTCTTCTGTATTTGGCTATCCACTTTTTCTAGCACCATTTATTGAATAGGGCTTCTTTCCCCCAATGTATGTTATTTTCTGTATTGTCAAAAACCAGTCAGCTAGAAGTAGATTGTTTTATATATGGGTTTTCTATTGTGCTCAATTGCTGTGTTTCTCTCTTTTGTACCAATACCACACTGTTTGGGTTACTATAGCTTTATATTATAGTTTGACATCTGGTAATGTGATGCCTCCAGCTTTGCTCTTTTTGATTAGGATTGCTTTAGCTATTTAGGTTCTATTCTGTTTCTAAACAAAGCAAAGAATTATTTTTTCCAGATCTATGAAATATGCCATGGTATTTTGATGGTGATTGAACTAAATCTATAAATCACTTTGGGTAGTGTGGACATTGTAATAACATTGATTCTACTAATCCATGAGCATGATATGTTTTTCCATTCATTTGTGCCATTTGCAATTCCTTTCTTCAGTGTTTCATAGTTCTCCTTATAGAGATTTTTCACCTCCTTAGTTAAGTATATTCCTAGGTATTTTGTTTTCTTTATAGGTATTGTAAATGGCATTGAGTCTTTGATTTGACCCTCAGCTTGATGTTTATTGATATATAGGGATGCTGCTGATCTTGATATTATAACCTGAGACTTGCCTGAATTTATTCATAAGTTCTAGGAGTTTCTTGGTGGAGTCTTTGTGGTTTTCTAGATATAAGATCATATTGTCAATGAAAAGTGATAGTTTCACCTCTTCTTTCCCAATTTAAATACCCTGTATTTTTTTTTCTCTTACCTGTTTGCATTGGGTAGAACTTCCAATGCTGTATTGAATAGCAGTGATGGTAGTGGGCACATTTCTCTTATTCCAATTATTATTATTTTTTTCTTTTTGGTGTTTTTTTATTGTTGGGGATTCATTGAGGGTACAATAAGCCAGGTTACACTGATTGCAATTGTTAGGTAAAGTCCCTCTTGCAATCATGTCTTGCCCCCATAAAGTGTGACACACACCAAGGCCCCACCCCCCTCCCTCCTTCCCTCTTTCTGTTCCCCCCCCATAACCATAATTGTCATTAATTGTCCTCATATCAAAATTGAGTACATAGGATTCATGCTTCTCCATTCTTGTGATGCTTTACTAAGAATAATGTCTTCCACGTCCATCCAGGTTAATACGAAGGATGTAAAGTCTCCTTTTTTTTTTAATGGCTGAATAGTATTCCATGGTATACATATACCACAGCTTGTTAATCCATTCCTGGGTTGATGGGCATGTAGGCTGTTTCCACATTTTGGCAATTGTAAATTGAGCTGCAATAAACAGTCTCTTATTCCAATTATTAAGAGGAATGCTTTCAACTTTTCCCCATTTTAAGTGATGTGGGCTGTGAGTTTGTCACATATGGTTTTCATAATTTTTAGATATATTTCTTCTATGCTTAGCTTTTTGAGGGTTTTTATCATTAAAAGGTGCTCAATTTTGTCCAGTGTTTTTTCTGCAGCTATTGAGATGATCATAGAAATCTTTGTTTTTGCTTCTGTTTATGTGGTGAATCACATTTATTGATTATATGTTGAACCCTTGCATCCCTGGGATGAAGCCCACTTATCCATGGTGAATTATTCTTTGATGTGTTGTTGAATTTGGTTTGCTAGTATTTTGTAGAGGACTTTTGTGTATCTATTCATAAGAGATGTTGGTCTGTGCTTACCTTTTTTGTTATTGCTGCTGTTGTGCCTTTCTTGGCTTTGGTATCAAGATGATACTGTCCTCATAGAATGAGTTGAAGAGGACTCCCTACTTTCAATGTTATGTAATAATTTCTGCAGTACCAGTTCTTCTTTGTAGGTCTGATAGAATTCAACTATGAATCCAGTAGTTCAGGGCTGTTGTTGTTAGACTTTTTATTATTGCTTCAATCTCGCTGCTCATTATTTGTCTATTTGGCAGTTCTATTTTTTCCTGATTGAGTCTTAGAAAGTTATGTGTTTCCAGGAATTTGTTAATTTCATATATTTTTTAGTTTATGTGCATAGAGATTTTTCTAGTAGTCACAGATTATGTTTTATATTTCTGTGCTATCAGTTGTAATATTTTCTTTTTCATTTCTGATTGAGCTTCCTTGGATCCTTTCTCTTCTATTCCTCTTTAATCTAGCCATAGATCTATCAATTTGTTTAACTTTTCAAAGAACTAACTTTTTGTTTCACTGACCTTTTATATTATTTTTGTTTGTTTGTTTTCCATTTCATTTAGTTCTGCTCTAACCTGAGTGATTTCTTATTTTCTACTGACTTCGAGTTTGGTTTGCTCTTCCTTTTCTCATTCCTTGAGATGTGATATCAGGTTGTTGATTTGTAATCATTCTGACTTTTTGACATTGGCATCTAAGGCTATGAATTTTCCCCTTAAGAATACTTTTCCTGAATCCCACAGATTTTGTCATTCAGTTAAAGGAAACTTTTGATTTCTATCTTAATTTCATTATTGACTCCATATTTTTTCAAAAACTAGTTGTTTAATTTCCATGAATTTACATAGAATTTAATGTTACTCTTGGAATTGATTTCTAGTTTTATTCCTTTATGGTCTGAAAGATACATAGTATTATTTAATTTTTTAAAAAATTTGTTTAGACATGTTTTGTGGCCTAAGGTATGATCAATCTTGAAGAATGTCCCATGTGCTCATGAGAAGAAGGTATATTTAGTACTTTTTGTGTTGAATGATTTGTAAATGTCTATTAGGTACTTTTTTTTAGGAGCCAATTTAAGTGCAGTGTTTCTTTATTTATTTTCTGCTTTAATCATTTTTCTAGCTCTGATAGTGGGGTATTGAACTCCCTGACAACTAGAATGCTAACATTTACTTCCTTGCTTAGCTCTAGTAGAATTTGTTTTATGCATCTGGGTGCTTCTGTGGTAGGAGCATATACATGTAGGATTTTTATGTCTTCTTGTTGAGTTGATCCCTCTACCATTATATAATGGTCAGTTTTGTCTTTTTTACCACTGTTGATTTAAAGTCAATTTTGTCTAATTTAACAATGGCTATGCCTGCTTCCTTTCATTTGCTCTTGCATGGAATACATTTTTCTATTCTTTCACATTGAGCCTGTGGACATCCTTGTGGTTTATATGTGTTTCATGGAGATGGTGTATACTTCAGTCATGTTGGGTGATCCATTCAGCCAGCCTATGTCTTTTGAGTGGCACATTCAAATTGTTCACATTAAAATAGAGAACTCATATGTGGGATGCTCTTCTGTTCATCATGTTGGGTAGTGCCTTATTCTTTTGTTTTCCCTCTTGTGCTTTTGTTTTATAAGAATTGTGAGCTTCAGTTTTCTGGGAAGTTTTTATACTAGTGGGTATTTATTGTGCTGAATTATATATAATGCAGTTCTGAGTATTTCCCACAGGGCAGGTTGGGTCATTATAAATTTCCTCAGTGTTTGATTATTTGGAAAAGACTTAATTTATCCACCGATTGTGAAATTTAGCTTTGCAGGATACACAATTCTAGGTTGGAAGTTGTTCTGTTTAGGAAGATTAAAGATGGAGCCCAATTCCCTTCTGGCTCATAAGTTTCCACAGAGAAGTCTGCTGTTAGTCTGGTGGATTTTCCTCTGTAGGTCAGTTGTTTCCTATGTCTAGCTGATTATAAAATTTTCTTCTTCATTTTGGCTTTGACCAGGTTGATTACATGTACAATGTGTCTTGGTGATGTCCTATTTGCTATGAATCTTCTCAAAATTTGATAACCATCTTATATCTAGATGTCTGGATCTCTGGCAGTCTCAGAGAGTTTTTCTCAATTCCCTCAAATATATTTTTCATATTTTTAGCTCTTTATTTTTCTCCCTTGGGGATACTTATAATTGCTATGGCAGCTCACTTCTCATCATCCCATAACACTATAAGTGATTGTTCTGCCTTTTTTGTTTTTTTCTCTTCCTCTTTAAATGACTTGTTAGCTCAAAAGCTTTGTCTTTAAGCTCTGAGATTTTTCCCTCCTTGGTTTAATCTGTTGCTGAATCTTTATGCTGTGTTTTGAAATTCCCTAGATGACTCTTTTATTTTCTTAAATTCTATTATTACTATACCCTTTCTCATGTTGTCTAGCCCTTTAGTGACTTTTTCATTAATTTCCTGAAATAATTAGTTTGGCTTCTTTTTGTTTGTTTTCAACTTTCTCTTCAATTCCTTTCATCTTATTTGCCATCCATATTCTGAATTCCATTTTTGTCATTTTAGCAATTTCCTTGTGGTTGGAGTTCACTACTGTAGTTCCATTGTGATCTTTTGAGGGTGCCAAACTGTTTTATTTTTTTCATGTTACCATGGTTGTTTTGCTGATTTCTTCTCACCTGAAACCTCTTTTCTCTACTCAGGGATAATAGGTTTGCAGGGCACCTGTTCTTTGTGGGAAACTCTCCTGCTTAATTATAAGAATGAGAGGTCCCTAGATGGCACTCTTTTCCCTATTCTGGAATGTTGACATGGCCAGGAGGGGCATGTGCATTAGGAGCCTGTAATGTAGCTGTTCTTCTTTGTCCTGTTCACCTGTGATTGCCAGTGTTCAAGTCTGTGCTGGATGATCTTTGTGCTGGATGTTATGTTGTTCATCAGGTAGTTGTAGGAAGTTTGCATTGGGAGCTAAGTTTGCCTGGGATCTCCCTGCAGAGGTGACAGTGGCAGTTGGTGAGGCTATCTAAGTAGTGGTTGTTGGCTCTAGGCTGAAAACACTCTGTAGGCTGTGAGTGTTTTCTTGAAACAGGTATTGTGTACTGGTGCTCAAGGCTGGGAGGTCTCTGGCAGGGCATTGGACCTTAGAACAGTTCTACCCTGCAGCAATGATGGAGGCTCAGGATGGTATCCCAGGCCTGCACAAACTCTGGAGCTACAAGAGTGAAACCTTGGGCTCTGCCATAATAACTTCAGAGCAGGAACTGTTGAGGAGCCAGAAGCAGGGCTTCTTAGTAGGGGCTCAGAGCTGGAAGCAGGGCCGTGTGGGCAGATCTGTAGACAGATCTGACCTGGAGGGCAGAGTTGGGGCTGATCAGGAGGTGGGCTCTTCTGCAGGCTCAGGGGACTTTAGATGCCAAGTCACGAGGGTTGAGGTCAGTTCTAGTGGTCCAGGGTCTGCAGAGTTTTCCTCCACACCCCCACAAAACCCACTGAAGCAGTATCCCAGTCCACTACCATGCCCAGACCCTATTGCATCATAAGGAAGGGCCTTCCATCCAGAAGGTACACAGGTCTGTCTCTCCCCAGCTCAGTGGGGGAGATGTGGGGGCTACCTCTCCTAAACTGAGTCCTGTGCCAACCTGTTGCTGTTCACTGGACAGCATAGGTTGGCTTCAGGTGCAGAAACTCAGGATCAGCTGTCACCTGATCCCCACTATACCTGTTGTCCGGTGCAGTGACTCCACACAAACTCCAGGAGGGTCCCCAGTCTGTCTAGGCTAGCGGTTCTCAACCTGTGGGTCATGACCCCTGTGGAGGTCGAACAACCCTTTCATAGAAGATGCCTAAGACCATCCTGCATATCAGATATTTACATTATGATTCATAACAGTAGCAAAATTACAGTTAGGAAGTAGCAATGAAAATAATTTTATGGTTGGGGGTCACCACAACATGAGGAACTGTATTAAAGGGTCATGGCATTAAGAAGGTTGAGAACCACTGGTCTAGGCAGAAGCCTGTTGCAGTGGAGGGAGCCCTCCCACAACTCAGCCACAGTGCCTGTGGTTTGAGTGTGGTGCTCCTGCACTCTATCTGCCTATTCTTCCCCATGTGTAAATGTTTCCCCAGTGTATTTCCCCAACACCTTTCTTACACTGAGTGCCCTGTGTTGCTTGTCTGTGCTTTTTCCGTGTTCCTTCCATGAAGAGCTATTGTCTGCCTGCAACTTACACTTCTTTTCTTGAGAGCAGCATGCTCACAGGCTGCTTCTAGTCCATCATCTTTTTGAGCTCTGCATTGTCACAGAAGTTCTCAAGGTACTAGTACTCTCCTTTTAAGGGCAAGGATACTCACATTCTGAAAGGTAAAGTACCTTAGCTAAGTAATTTTGAGAGCTGGGATTTGAACTCTGGATTGCCTGAACTTTGAGGTTATCAACAGTATTTCAGGGACTTCTAGAATTTAGAAATGAAGAGGATCTTTAAAGAAGCTAAGTTTCTGGTTTTGCCTATGAGAAAAGGATAGGGGCCCAAGGGGGCTAAGAATCCTGCATAAAAGTAGAGGAAGCCATTGGAGTACTGTAGGTAGGTATCCCTGCATGGGCATAACCTCAGCAGGAGTGCGTTCTATGCGTACTGTGCTTACGGCTCTGAGGACAAACCATTCAGGGTTTAGGGAAAGAGGAGGAAGGCAAGAGGCCACACATGCCCACCCACCATTCCTTCATTGGTGGCCACTTGGAGCTCCCAGTGCATGTACAGAAACCAGTCTCTAAATCTTGTAAACTGTGGTGTAGACAGGCAGTGGCAGTTAGCTTACCATTCTGTGATCATTTGCAGAGGGGAATGGAAAGGGGCAAGAAGAGAATAAGCCTTAATTCAAGGCTATTGTATGCTAGACTGTTTGCTAGATGGGCCTTTATATTTGTCATCTCGTCTGATTTCATGTCACGTTTATCTATGTCACTGACCATAAGATGTTGTAACACAATATGTTAGTCTATCAAATAAATGTTAGTGCTCCCATCTTATGAAGAACACACATGAAAAGTTAGACAACTAGTAAAAACATAACTGACATTCACACTTCTTATTCCAAAATTCAAGGAAAAAACTTATAAAGATTGATTCAAACAGTCCAGTTTTTTACTTCTGTCTAGGTTTTTTAGTAGCTAAGTTTCTGTCTGGATAAATGGGAATGGTCATACTTATCTCATAGAAATGTTGATTTCCTTTTTCCAGATCTATTCTCTCTCTTTCCTGCCTTTGAGAGGCAAGATCTACTTTTAGAATTAGAGAAGGAAGAGGTATTTGACCCTCCCAGAGGTACAAGAAAACTTATGAATTAACAACCAAATTTGTCCTTAGAATGTCCCTTTGTGCCTTTGTCAGTTGTGATCCCTCTTTGAAAGATAAGAAAATGGAAGTAGTGATTCCTGCTTATCCCAAGTTAGTCACAGAGTGAGGTGGTCATTGTGATGGGATGCACCTAACACTGAGAACCTGAAGACTGCAACTCTGGTCCTAGCTTCTCTGTGTCTAATCTCTAAGACAGGCATCTTTATATCCCAGAGTGAATGACCTGTGCCCTGAAATGAAATAATAGGTTAAGAAAAAAAGAAGCTTTTGCCTTGTTGCCCAAGTGAGTACGGCGCCAGCCACATACATCAAGGCTGGTGGGTTTGAACCCGGCCCTAGCCAGCTAAACAGCAATGACAACTACAACCAAAAAATAGCTGGGCATGTGGTGGGCACCTATAGTCCCTGTTACTTGGGAGGCTGAGGCAAGAGAATCACTTAAACCCAAGAGTTTGAAGTTGTTGTGAGCTGTGATGCCATGGCACTCTACCAAGGGTGACATAATGAGACTCTGTCTCAGAAAAAAAAAAAAAAAAAAAAACTTTTAAAAACTCTCTTCAAAAACAAGAATGCCACAGAGGCTGACTGCAGCAGATTTGGCTACCTGCCTTCTTCAAGGAAAACGATGTTTTTGAGTTTGTATTTAAACCAAAGTTAACTAATGTTTTTCTTCTATTGTTTTCTTTGTTTTTAGACTACCTTAATGTCACAAGTGTTCACCTGTTCAAGGAGAGATGGGACAGCAACAAGATAGATCACCACACTGACAAGTATGACAATAGCAAGCTGATCGTACGTAGAGGGCAGTCTTTCTACATCCAGATTGACTTCAATCGTCCATATGACCCCAGGAAGGATCTTTTCCGGGTGGAATACGTCATTGGTAAGTGTGATGTGTAAGCCCTTAGTCATGACACCATGGATCACACTGTAGGGAGGACAAGTGCAGGTGCAATTGCATGATTTCCTAGCATCGTAGTTCAACAATGGCAATAGCTGGAATTACCTCTAGCCTCTCACTCCGTGCTCTAAGATTGTATAAAGTCAAACATCAATTATATAGGCCAATCAGGCAAAAAGATAAGGTTAAATACAATTGACACAAAATGTTCGTTAACTAAATTATTTTTCTCTAAACAAATGATTTTGGCATCATACAGATGTGATTTTTAATTTATTACTGTGATTTAATAATTGCTCTCGTGCTGAAAATATTTGCTAATCTTAACATATAATCTTCAAATACACATTTTCCAAAGTTTGTTCTGCTCTAATCCGGTCCTATGGGAAGGCCCATGACAAAAATGGATGATCCAAAGAAATTTGGCAAACATCTTTTTCTCTGATTTCTTTAAGATTGACAATGAGATTAGCTGCAAAAGTTCTTAGAAGTATCATTTAACTTTGGTCTGGGGTCTCTCAAATTAATTTGATCATGGATCCCTTTTGTTAAGTTACAGCTATTAATACTTGATACATTTTGGTAAACATTTCTCTAGGAATTTACAAAAGTATCAAGGAAACACATACACAGAGAAGCAAGGGTGGCCCAATATAAGGAAATCTGTCCATATAATCCTGCATACAAATTAAAGGAAAATATCAGGTAATCAAAACAACAGTCACCCATTCTAAGATGCACCATAGGTGTGGCCCCTCCCATTACCTTCCCTCCACCCTGACTTGCCCCCTCCTTTCCCCTCCCTTGGCCCTTTCCCCATATTCTTGTGCTATAGTTGGGTTATAGTCTTCATATGAAAGCTATAAATTAGCTTCATAGTAGGGCTGAGTACATTAGATACTTTTTCTTCCATTCTTGATACTTTGCTAAGAAGAATATGTTCCAGCTCCATCCATGTAAGCATGAAAGAGGTAAAGTCTCCATCTTTCTTTAAGGCTGCATAATATTCCATGGTATACATGTACCACAATTTGCTAGTCCATTCGTGGGTCGATGGGCACTTGGGCTTCTTCCATGACTTAGCAATTATGAATTGGGCTGCATCTTAGAATGGGTACAGGTGAAATCTACTAAATGCAGAATACAGATGTCTACATACAATAACTAAGAAAATGCCATGAAGGCTACGTTGAACAGTTTGATGAGAATATTTCAGATTGCATATGAAACCAGCGCATTGTACCCCTTGATTGCACAAATGTACACAGCTATGATTTAACAATAAAAATAAATAAATAAATAGTCACTGAAAAGTACATGATAAAATTTAACAGGTATTTTCAGAAAAAAAGTATTGGTAAAACAAAAGTAGAAGAAAACTCCTCAATTGTAATAAAGGGTTTTGTTTTTGTTTTTGTTTTTTTTACTTTAAAACAACAACTTTTGATATCTTAAGTGGGAAAAAGTTAACAAGTTTAATTATAATCAAACATTAGAGAGAAATGCCTGCTGTCCCCATTCCTTTTGTTAAGCATTGGCTTAAAGTCTTAGCAAATGAACAATAGAAGATAAATACCTGCTATACTTACTGGAAAACAGGAAATAAAACTGTGTGTTTTCTTAATACTATGACTGTGTATGTAGAAAACCCAACAGATTCAAAGGAAAAAGCACAGTATTAGTAACACTTTATAAGATGGCTAGATAGGAGATAATTACACAAAAATCAATAACTTTTATTGATTTATTCTAGCAAGAAACACCTAGAAACAGAAATAAAAAAATTCACATAAAATAGTGACCAAACTATGAAAGGTTGTACTAAACTTTAAAAAACAGGATACATACCCTTTAGAAAATAGCTATTAAATTTTATTAAATCTTAATAAAAAAACATGAAAACCAATGAAAATTAAAACATGTTCTTGGGCAGGAAATCTCAATATGTATTTGTTAAAAGTCTCCCAGGATGTTGGTCAAAGGATATACAATTTCATTTATACAGAATAAATAAGTTTTAGTGATCTATTGCACAACAAGGCAACTATAATTAATAATAATGTATTATATACCTAAAAATTGCTTAAAAAATAGATTTGAAATGTTCTTACCACAAAAAAAGGGTATAATGTGTGATAATATGATTTAACAATAAAAAACAAATAATAATAGGTATATAAAGTGATATATATGCTGATTAGCTTGATATAATCATTTCACAATGTATACATTGATTAAAATCATAGTGTATCTCACAAAAAAATATAGTGATTATTTTAAATAATTCTAAACTCTCCAAAAGTTAATCTATGAATTTAATACATTTCAAGTTAGAATCCTAATGGAGTTTTGAGTTGTTTTTTGGATTTTGGTTTTTATATATATTTGGACTTGGATAAATAACCTGAAAGTTTATTTGAAAGAATAATAACCTGACAATAACCAAGAAAACTATACAAAGAAATAGACTATTTCATATCAGAACATACCATAAAAAATATTTAGTAGGACACAACAGAGAATCCAAAAATAGATTTCAGTACATGAGTAATGTAGCTGTTGGTTTCATGGACTAAGAAAAGTATGTGGGGTTTTTTTGATTGTTGCTGTTGTTGTTTTAATAAATAACATAAATAATGATGGAACAACTGTCTCTCCAACTGGAAGAAAATACAAAATTGACTCTCATATATGGTAATAAATTTTGGATAGAATAAATATTAATGTAGAAAATGAAGCTCTCACAAGACAATTTTGTGGGACAATGTAACAGACAAATTTTGACACTGTAAAAGAAAATAAAAACTATCTATAGTCATGTGCTGCATAATGAGATTTTTGGTTAGTGACAGATCACATATAAGATGGTGATCTCATAAGATTATAATAGAGCTGAAAAATTTCCATTGCCTTGTAATGTCATAGCACAATTACTTTAAAAAATTTATTACAGCATTTATTGTGCAGTGTTTATGAAGTCTATACAGTAGTGCATAGTAATGTCCTAGGCCTTCACATTCACTCACCACTCACTCACTGACCCACACAGAACAACTTCCAGTCCTGCAAGCTCCATTTGTGATAAGTGCCCTGTACAGATGTACCATTTTTTATCTTTCATTTCATATTTTTATTGGAACTTTCCTACGTTTAGATGCGCAAACATTTTCCATTGTGTTGCAGTTGCCTATAGTATCAGTACAGTGTTTGCATAGTATGCTGTATGGGTTTGTAGCCTAGTAACCATAGGTTGTCCATACAGCCTAGATATGCAGTAGGACTTGCTTTGTACCATATAGACTAGGTGTGCAGTAGGACTTGTTTTGTGTAAGGACACTAAGTGATGTTGGCACAGCAACATAATTGCCTGAGAAGAGTTGTACTCCCTGCATGACAATAGATACCCATTTGAAACTGTCCATAGTCCTAATTCAGTTGTAAGGGTATTTTTGTTTTGACCTTTATAGCCAAAACTTTAGGGAAGGGAGAAGAGGATAAGGATGCTTCAGCCTGGTCTGAGACAATGGTAAGATGACTTCTCAGGAGACAAACTCTGAGAAGGAGATGTGTTTGCAGAGAGTTTATTGGAGAGTGCTCTCGGGGTTGACATCTGTGAGGGAGAGAGAGTGAGTGAGTGTCGGGCAGAGGGATAAGTTGAACCTCCAAGCACAAAGACCTCTATAGATCCCAAGGTGAGAGGGATTTGATCTTCAAAGTCATCCTGCCTTGAGGCCAGAGATCGGCCCTTTATAGTCTCCTGTTTACTGGGGCCATCACCCTAGTGTAATTGGTTCTCTGTGGCTGAGGGCAGACCCCTGAAAGCAACTGGATGAATGAGGGCTGCCAGCCACCGACAGCACCAGGAAAGGTCTGGGCAGCAAGCCACTATGTCTGCTACAGTGGGCAGCTGAAGTCCTTTTTTCTTCCTTATATAAGAAATATTATTACTTTTATTCCTTCAGTATAAAGGGGGATAATTTGACTTTGAAATAAAATGTGTGCATTTTTTTTAACCAACATGTATTCTAAACCTTTCACAGAGCTCATGATGTGTTCTTTCAGAGTATTCCAATAAGTATAGCCCCATATAGGCACTATTACAATTGAAGATTATCTGTTTCCCAATTTATTGTAGACATGAGAAAGGAAAATGACAAAATTCCACACCACACTCTACTAATTAATGTATAAGAAACCAAGCATACTTCTAAGGTGACTTAAAAGACCAAAGATAGACAAGTTATCCATATCCAGCACGGCGTCCTTTTTGCATCTCATGTCATTTGTGAAGTTATAAAACAATCTCAACTTCATCTTGCAAGTAGTGCTAGGTCTGAAAAAAGAATATTTTGGGGCACTCGCTGGGGAAATAATTCTCTTAAAATTCAGTACTTGTTTCAATAGCATTGAAAAGAGCCATAGAAATTAGATTTTAAAGGTAATTGCTGTAATGAGAAGAGACGAGTATTGAATGTGAGCTAGAAATGAAATTAAAAGGTTCATATAAACAGGTGCACCTCAATTTCCAGAAAGTAAAACCAATGATTTAAAAAACAGAAAAGAGAATACTTTGTTAAAAACAAAGGGTACACAAAAGAACATCTACCAACACTTCTTTAAGAATATTTATGAGATTTATCAACAAAGATCAATTTACTCACTATGTACTTTTCAAGAATATAGCTGTTGCATCTAGCAAATGGTTATTATATTAAAAATACAGAAAAATTACTTTGGATTTAAATTACTTCCAATTTGCATTTGGTTCTTGTTACTGTACCTTTCTCTTTCCCTACAACTGTGCATAAGATGAGTTTGGGTGTGTCCACATACTGAGAACTGAAGTCATGGGATTTATTTACAAGTGATCCTGCCTTCTAACCAACCTTCCTTCCTTCCTTCCTTCCTTCCTTCCTTCCTTCCTTCCTTCCTTCCTTCCTTCCTTCTTTCCTTCCTTCTTTCCTTCATTTCTCCCTCCCTCCTTCCTTCCTTCTTTCTCTCTTTTTAAATATTTAATCGAATAGGCTCTCTTGGATATTCCCAGATTAACCCCCATGTGCCAGGTGCTCCAAGTACTGAAGGCCAAAGGGAGCACCAGTCCGTTACCCTGGAGGCTGGGGTGTGATGAGTTTGTGCCAAGGGTTATCTGTGCTGTGATAACTACATTCATCAGTTGCTGGCAGAGGGCAGCTATCTCTGTGAGTTAGGTTGGAGTTGTTAATGCATTGGAGGAGGTGGGTGTGGCAGAAAAATGTGGCTGTAAGTCTGCGAGGGTGGGGATGGGCTCTGAGCCTGCAGTCTGGATAGTCAACATAGGCAGGAAGAAGAACCTTAATCACAGGTTTTGCTAACCTGTGGCTGGAGATGTGAAACAATGGGAACAGCTTGAGTTGTTAATTTGCTGCTACTTTAACATGGGCCCCCTACTTCTTTGATACCCAGTTGAGGGAGAAATTCTCAGCATATTCCTTACAGCTTTCTCTCCCACCCTCAACCTGGGGAGCCCTCCCAAGTAATGACCAGGTCCATGAACAAGTTTCTTTCTCCCTGGAGTTCAATCACAGCAGCCTAAGGGTATTAAGATCAGCTCTTTAGAGATTCTCTTTTCTGGGTGAAGGGCAAATCTACAACACGGACTGTAACCGTACAAAAACAATTTATGTAACCTCATCATACACACCCTTATATTAACCTGAAACTTAAAAAAGTAATAAACAAAAACTCAAAAAAAGTGTGGGGGGAGAGATTCTCCTGACTTTTTCCTCAGTTCTACAATGGCCTGACAGCTGCAAGCTTCATATTTCTGGTTACAGTAGAATAAGGGGAAGGATAGCTTTAGCAAGACCTACCCTTATCATCAGGAAAGCAAAATCTTTCCCAGAAGCTCCCAGCAAACCATTCTCACTGGCTTCCCTTATCTGTAAGGGAAGCTGTGAAAGTATTTCCTGTTTTCAGACTCTTTTGACTGGAAGAGAAGTCTAGGCGAGGCACAGGGACAGCCAAGAATGGACGCTGCTAGATCCCCAGTGGCACGTGCCAGGTGTCCCTCCAGCTTTGCCATTCTCTCATACCTATAGTATCAAGGTGGGTCATTCATCTCATGCCGAGAATTTCCAGGACTGGGTCAACTGCAACATTAACCCCATAAAACATCACCATTAGCACTTCAATATTTCTATTGTACTCACTTCTTGAGGAGCATGTATAAAAAGCCCGTTGAGGTGTCCGGGTCTGACGTGCTCTCAGGATGGAAGTGACATGGTTAAGTCAAGATCGCTTGCTCTAGCCCACTTTGTGGATTTGGGAGAATTCAAAAACAGGGAAAAGGTACTCAGAGAGAGGGTGAGAGCCTGTGTTTGGGCAGTAGTTTGGACAGGGAGAAGAGTAAAATCTACAGGGCTGTGATTGTTTGTGAAGGGTGGCAGAGGACGGTCAAGGATGATTCCCGGGTTGCTGGCTTGTGTGACACTGATGACAGATACTGGCACTTCCAGATGAGAAAAAATGCAGGGGATTCTGGAGGAAAAAAAGTGAAGTGTAGGAAATAATAATGACAGCGATGGCTGCTACTGATAACTCACTGGCTCTACCTTCGGAGTTGGCGTGCTCCTGTTGGAGGTGTCACGCTCCCCATTCAATTCTTCAAGTGTTTCTCTGGGCATCATGCTCATCTTCGTTTTTCAGACAAGATGAGTGTTGGAGTGATTATGTAACTTATTGCAGTCCATACTTGGAAAGTGTTGGGGCTGCAACTCAAAACCAGGAAGCCTCTCCTTTTTTTTTTTGTTTGTTTGTTTTTTGAGACGGAGTCTCACTTTCTCTTGAGAAGCTGGGACTACAGGTGCCTGCCACAGTGCCTGTTTATTTTTTAGGGATGGGGTCTCACTCTTGCTCAGACTGGTCTTGAACCTGTGAGCTCCAGTAATCCATCCCCCTTGGCCTCCCAGGGTGCTAGAATCATAGGCATGCATGCCTGGCTCCTCAGGAAGCCTCTCCTAATCACACAGCATGCTGCCTCTCCCAAGGAGACCTCCAGCAAGGAGACAGAGGAGATATGAAGGTGATTCTATTTGAGCCTGGGGAGTTTGGAGGTGAGCTGAGAGATACTCAGGTATACATGTCTATACACAGCATGGGTCTGAAGCTTAGGAAGGATATTTGGGTTGGGCAGAGAGAAATTCGGATATCCTAACATGCACACAGAAAGAGGAAATCAATGGAGCAGTGTACTGAGGCTCAAATCCTGGAGAAAGACAACTTTTAAAGAGTAAGTCCCACGAACTGGAGCCCCTGGAGGAGACAGAGACCAGATTATCAGGTAAGTAGAAGGATGATCACGGGAGAACAGTGCCACTAAATCCCAGAGAGATGGATGTTTAAAGAGGAGTGACCAACTGACTATGAGATGCAGTGAGGTAAGACCTTTACATTGGACTCAACTGTTATAGGGACACTGATTGCTTGAATAGAGTCTAAATTTTAATGATCTGAAACTGAATGAGATGTAAGAAAGTAGGTATGACAAATTTGGATTAATCTTTAAAAAAACATTTGAAGAAGAAGAAAAGAATATTAGGATGGTAAATAGAGAGGAATGGGGGGGTAGAAGATCAGTGTTTTGATTAGGGCATTTGTTTCAGGATTGGAAGGACACGGACGTGTATGTAGGCAGAGGGGAAAGAACCTTCAGGAAAAAACCTGAAGACTGAGGACAGACACTGGGTGGCTGGACGAGAATCCTGGATAGGGATGTAGGAGGGTAAAGTGCAGAGGCCTGGGTGAGGGATGAGTAAGAAAGAGAATCCTTTGTCTTCTGAGAGTGTGGGGAAAAGGTGAGGGTGAGTGTGAGCATCTTACGTAAAGAGAAATGGACTAAGAAAGTTGTTCAAGGTATAGCAGGTGAGCAGGTGCTGCAGGAGCTTAGAGGGGCATAGGAGCATTTTTGTAACTGAAAGCATCACCCATGTCCTTTAAGAGTATGTCTCCCTATGGAATTTTGTTACAAAAAGTCCAGATAAAATCACCATACAGATATATGATTTTCAAGCACATACCATAGTGTCTCTGTTGGAGAAATTTCCTGCCCTAAATCATGCAATTGGTAAAGTGCAAAGAAATATTTCTTAGCCTATACTCTTTCAACTATTTTGTGCTGCATTTTGGTAAAAATAGGCTACCCATTTCATAATTTTGAAGTGACATTTATATAGGATATCATTTTAGATTTTTGCTCCTGTGGGTTTCTGCATTGACGATCAACATGTTTATTTTTAAGTGTTGCTGTGAAGTGACTAATAATGGCATCTAAGAAACTAGGACAGTGTTTCCCAGAGTGTGTTCTCTATGAACACCTGTCATGTGAGATGCTCCTTGGGGGAAAAGAAAAGTCCCATGGTCAAATACATTTGGAGCATGCTGTGTTTTTGTGTCTCTTCTCAGACTGTCCCAGCACACACTGGCATATTACAGACTATGTGTAGGCACACAGTCAAAAAAATGAATCTTGTTTAGTCTGGTTCCCAAAATTGTTTTACTACAAACACTACCCTACCATATTTTTATTTTTATAATAAATACTCTCTAATAAAAGGCAGAACTCACTTCAGGAAATGCCAGACCACAGTTGCATATTACCTTTATTTTATATTTTATTTTATTTTATTTTTTATTGTTGGGATTCATTGAGGGCACAAGAAACCAGGTTACACTGATTACATTTGTTAGGTAAAGTCCCTCTTACAATCGTGTCTTGCCCCCAAAAGGTGTGGTACACACCAAGGCCCCACCCCCCTACCTCCTTCCCTCTATCTGCTCTTCCTTTCCCCACCCCTCCCTCCTTCTTTCTCTCTCTGCTCTCCCCTTCCCCCACCTCCACTGCATCCTTAATTGTCATTAATTGTCCTCATATCAAAATTGAGTACATGGGATTCATGCTTCTCCATTCTTGTGATGCTTTACTAAGAATAATGTCTTCCACTTCCATCCAGGTTAATACAAAGGCTGTGAAGACTCCTTTTTTTAATGGCTGAATAGTATTCCATGGTGTACATATACCACAGCTTGTTAATCCATTCCTGGGTTGGTGGGCATTTAGGCTGTTTCCACGTTTTGACAATTGTAAATTGAGCTGCACTAAACAGTCTAATGAAAGTGTCCTTATGATAAAAGGATTTTTTTCCTACTGGGTAGATGCCCAGTAATGGGATTGCAGGATCAAATGGGAAGTCTAGCTTGAGTTCTTTGAGGGTTCTCCATACTTCCTTCCAAGAAGGTTGTACTAGTTTGCAGTCCCACCAGCAGTGTAAAAGTGTTCCCTTCTCTCCACATCCATGCCAGCATCTGCAGTTTTGAGATTTTGTGATGTGGGCCATTCTTGCTAGAGTTAGATGGCATCTCAGGGTGGTTTTGATTTGTATCTCTCTCATAGATAGGGATGATGAACATTTTTTCATGTTTGTTATCCATTCATCTGTCTTCTTTAGAGAAGGTTCTATTCATGTCTCTTGCCTACTGATATATGGGATTATTGGCTTTTTTCATGTTGATTAATTTCAGTTCTCTATAGATCCTAGTTATCAAGCTTTTGTCTGATTGAAAATATGCAAATATCCTTTCCCATTGTGTAGGTTGTCTATTTGCTTTGGTTGTTGTCTCCTTAGCTGTACAGAAGCTTTTCAGTTTAATTAAGTCTCATTTGTTTATTTTTGTTGTTGTTGCAATTGCCATGGCAGTCTTCTTCATGAAGTCTTTCCCCAGGCCAATATCTTCCAGGGTTTTCCAATGCTTTCTTTGAGGATTTTTATTGTTTCATGCGTTAAATTTAAGTCCTTTATCCATCTTGAATCAATTTTTGTGAGTGGAGAAAGGTGTGGGTCCAGTTTCAGTCTTTTACATGTGGATATCCAGTTCTAGCACCATTTATTGAATAGGGAGTCTTTGCCCCAAGGTATGTTCTTGTTTGGTTTATTGAAGATTACATGGTTGTAAGATGTTAGTTTCATTTCCTGGTTTTCTATTCGATTCCAAATGTCTATGTCTCTATTTTTGTGCCAGTACCATGCTGTCTTGAGCACTATGGCTTTGTAGTACAGACGAAAATCTGGTATGCTGATGCCCCCAGCTTTATTTTTATTACTAAGAACTGCCTTAGCTATACGGGTTTTTTTCCAATTCCATACAAAACGCAAAATCATTTTTTCCAAATCTTGAAAGTACGATGTTGGTATTTTAATAGGAATGGCACTGAATAGGTAGATTGCTTTGGGAAGCATAGACATTTTAACAATGTTGATTCTTCCCAGCCATGAGCATGGTATGTTCTTCCATTTGTTAATATCCTCTGCTATTTCCTTTCTGAGGATTTCATAATTTTCTTTATAGAGGTCCTTCACCTCCTTTGTTAGGTATATTCCTAGGTATTTCATTTTCTTTGAAACTGTGGTGAAGGGAGTTGTGTCTTTAATTAGCCTCTCATCTTGTCTGTTATTGGTGTATACAAAGGCAACTGACTTGTGGACATTGATTTTATATCCTGAAACATTACTGTATTTTTTGATGACTTCTAGGAGTCTTGTGGTTGAGTCTTTGGGGTTCTCTAAGTATAAGATTATGTCATCAGCAAAGAGGGAGTGTTTGACCTCCTCTGCTCCCATTTGGATTCCCTTTATTTCCTTGTCTTGCCTAATTGTATTGGCTAGAACTTCCAGCACTATGTTGAATAGTAAAGGTGACAGAGGACAACCTTGTCTGGCTCCAGTTCTAAGAGGAAGAGCTTTCAGTTTTACTCCATTCAGTAAAATATTAGCTATGGGTTTGTCATAAAAAGCTGCAATCAGTTCCAGAAATGTGCCATCTATGCCTATACTCTTCAGCGTTCTAATTAGAAAAGGATGCTGGATTTTATTGAATGCTTTTTCTGCATCTATTGAGAGGATCATATGGTCTTTATTTTTGCTTCTATTAAGATGGTGGGTAATGTTTATGGACTTGCATATGTTAAACCAGCCTTGCATCCCTGGGATGAAACCTACTTGATCATAATGTATGACTTTTTTGATGATAAGCTATAATTTATTGGCTAGGATTTTGTTGAGAATTTTTGCATCTATATTCATTAGTGACATTGGTCTGAAATTCTCCTTTTTAGTTGGGTTTTTTCCTGGTTTGGGTATCAGGGTGATGTTTGTTTTGTAGAACATGTTAGGAAAGATTCCTTCCTCCTCAATTTTTTGGAATAATTTCTGTGGTATGGGAATAAGCTCTTCCTTCAAGGTTTGATAGAATTCTGGAGTGAAGCCATCTGGACCAGGGCATTTTTTTTTGTTGTTGGAAGCTTCTTTATTGTTTCTTTAATCTCAGTGCTTGAAATTGGTCTGTTCAGGAGCTCTATTTCTTCCTGGCTGAGTCTAGGGAGAGGGTGTGATTCCAAATATTGATCCATTTCCTTCACATTGTCAAATTTCTGGGCATAGAGTTTCTGGTAGTATTCAGAGATAATCTCTTGTATCTCTGTGACATCAGTTGTTATTTCCCCTTCATCATTTCTGATTGAGGTTACTAGAGATTTTACTTTTCTATTTCTAGTAAGTCTGGCCACAGGTTTATCTATTTCATTTACTTTTTCAAAAAACCAACTCCTTGTTTCATTAATTTTCTGAATGATTCTTTTGTTTTCAATTTCATTGATCTCTGATTCATACTAATGTACACAGCTATGGTTTAATAAAAATAAATAAATATTAAAAATAAATAAATAAATTGATTTTGGATATTTCTTTTCATCTACTGGGTTTAGGCTTAGATTGTTCTTCTTTTTCCAATTTGATAAGATGGCTTGTGAGTTTGTTGATGTGCTCTCTTTCTGTTTTTCGAATGTAGGCATCTAAAGCAATACATTTTCCTCTCAAAACTGCTTTTGCAGTATCCCACTGGTTTTGGTAGCTTGTGTCTTCATTGTTCTTATGCTCAAGGACGTTAATGATTTCCTGTTTTATTTCTTCCTGCACCCAACTGTCATTCAACAGAAGGTTGTTTAATTCCCATGCCTTTGTGTGGGGTTGAACGTTTTTGCTAGAGTTGTGTTCTGCCTTCAATGCCTTGTGGTCTGAGAAAATACAAGGTAAAATTTCAATTCTTTTGATTCTGTTGAGGTTTGTTTTGTGTCCCAGGATATGATCAATTTTGGAGAATATTCCATGGGGCTATGAGAAGAATATATATTCTTTATCTTTGGGATGGAGTGTTCTATATGCATCTATCAAGCACAGTTGTTTTAGGGTCTCATTCAAATCCCTTATATCTTTGTTTAATTTCTGTTTAGATGATCTGTCCAGCTCTGTAAGAGGAATCTTAAAGTCCCCTGTTATTATGGTATTATAGGATAACATATTGCTCAGATTCGGTAAGGTCTGTTTCAAGAATCTGGGAGCATTTAAATTGGGTGCATAAATAATTAGAATTGAAATGTCTTCTTGTATTTTTCCCTTGACTAATATGAAATGACCATCTTTATCTTTTTTGACTTTAGTTGCTTTAAATCCATATGTATCTGAAAATAAGATTGCAACTCCTCTTTTATTCTGAATTCCGTTTGCCTGAAAAATTGTCTTCCAACCCTTAACTTGGAGTTTCAATTTGTCTTTTGAAGCCAAGTGTGTTTCCTGCAGACAGCAAATGGATGGCTTGTGTTTTTTAATCCAGTCAGCCAATCTATGACTCTTCAGTAGGGAATTCAAGCCATTAACATTTATCGAGATAATTGGTAAGTGTGGTAGTGTTCTATTCATCTTATTTTGTGAGAGTACATTGCTTACTTTTATCTTTTGCATCAGTGTGGAAGTTAGGTTCTGTCCTTTTATGGACAGTTCCCACCAACCAGAGATGCCTGGAGTCTTGTCTCCCCAGACTCATTGTGCCCAGTTGCAAGGAAGCTGTTACTCAGCAGTCATCTTGGTCTGGACTCTGCATATTACCTTTATTGTGTAGAACAGTGAGGGGGTGATGAGGGAACACATGTGGATTTGTAGTCTATGAGCTATGACAACTTAATATAATATTCATTTTTTACTTTTTGTCAGTTAATATTTTGTGCCAACATTAAAATAACTCTATCAATTTGGCATTCCTATTCAGTAACTTTTCAAAATGATTTTTAAGAAATTATTGTGTATATCTACATAATTATTTTCTGGATTTTTTTTCTGATTTCTTTTACTTTCCTTTAAATGCACAATAATTATGTATATCTACATAATTATTTTCTGGATTTTTTTTCCGATTTCTTTTACTTTCCTTTAAATGCACTTATTGAACTCTTATTGAATACTTTGCATGTGCACAGAACCATGCTGGCATTAGAGTAGTGAGATATGTTCTTCTCCAATCTTCAAAGGGTTCATAGTCCAGGGGGAGACAATCTGAGCAAGAGAGGTTGAGATAAATGCCAGCCTCTTGGGCAAATGTCTACCTTGGAGAGGGTAAATAACACTGAAGATCTTTGGAGGAATCCCCCAGAAAATGCTATTTGATCTGGGTCTTAAAGGATGAATAGGCATTGATCCAGTAGAATAGAAAAAGTATATATTTTAGAAAAAAGTAAAAGAGAATTTCAGTGCAGTATGTAAACTTGGAAACATATTGAAAGCTTTGTATGACTTAGCAAGAAGTTCAGATGTTATTCTACAAAGAGCCAGAAGCCTCTATAGAAGAGTTTTATATGTAGTATTAAAAAGATCTGATTTATATATTTTTTCTTTTTTTACTTTTTAGATTACTATAGAAGATGTCTATGACTGAGATTATTGTCAGGGACACTAATAAGAGACTTGGAAAATAAATCTCACTGATAAATGATAGGATAAATGTGTGCTGCATGATTCTGTATGCTTTTATTTTCCCCCAGAGGAATCTCTATTATCTCTATAACGAGAAGTAGTAAATGGGTGTGGGTTTGGGGGGTGGTTTGGTGTGGGCTTTGTTCACAACAAAATAAGACTCACCTGTAGTAAGGTGATGCACCTTGTCCTGAAGACTAACTGTGTACTCCAGTGACTGGCCCTCTGTCATGTGTGGGGTCATTTTAGGGATAACAGCTCTTATCCTTTGATAAAAGGGCTGGAAGCAGCATGGTAGAGGTGGAAAGTTTGGACTCAGGGTGACCCCAGTCACAATCCCAGCTCCCCTTTTGGGATCAGTCACAGAACCACTTAAACCCCTAAATTACTGTTTCCTCATCTGAAAACATAGGGATTATAATATTTATTTTACACAGCCATTCTTGGACTAAAGAAGATAATGTATGTTAAAGCATGGTTTTATTATAACAACAAAACTGAGAATCAGGGAGGGTAGGAATAAATTTTGTTAAAAATGTGGAAACAAAAATATACCAGAATTAAGTTATTTACCCAGGGTTATGAGCAAAAGATCTAAAAAGACATTTCTCAAAAGAAGACATAGGAATGATTAACAGATATAAAAAGTAAAAAGCTCAACATCTCTAATTATCAGAGAAATGCAAATTTAAACAATGAGAAATTACCTGACACCTGTTAGAATGGCTATTGCTGAAAAGATGAATGATAACAGGCCTTGGTGAGAATGTGGAAAAAAGAGAAACTTGCACACTATTGGTGGGAATATAAATCAGTACAGTTATTTTAGAAAACAGAATGGAGATTCTTAAAAAGAAAACTAAAAACTAAAATAGGTTGGTTCATTAGCACCCACATAACTGAACTTGTACTCTTACCACAAAGTAAGAGTCTAAACTCCAGGATGATGCAGTGTGGGGCATTCCCTAGCATTTCCATGTAAAGTCTAAGACAGTCATGCACAGGTGAAGCAAAGGGTAAAAAAGGTGGGGAAAAATATTTAATGAAAACAAATGTGCCCATTTTATAGCTTGCTCTTAAGACTCCAATCTAAGAAATCTTGTTCTATCACATGATCAGCAATTCCACTACTGGGTAAATATCCAAAGGAATTAAAAAACAGTACATCAAGTATATATATAGTATATACTATATGTTCCCAAGTCCATTTAAGTATTACATCAGCCAACCTAAGTGGTATCCATCAACAGGTGGATGGATAAATAAAATATGGTGTATAAATACATAATCAAATACTATTCAGCCTTAATAAAGAAGGAAATTCTGTTGTTCACGACAACATGGATGGAACTGGAGGGCATTGCACAAAGTGAAAAGCCAGACACAGAAAGACAAATACTGTATGATCTCACTTATTCATATATGTGGAATCTAAAAAAATCAAACTTGTAGAAACAGAGAATAGAAAGGTGGTTACAAGGGACTGGAAGGGAAAGGAGAGGAGTAGGAAGATGGAGGATTTTCCTACCCCTGGAAGGAGTATGAATCAAAGGGTACAAAGTCTCAGTTAGACTGGAGGAATAAATTTTAGAGAGCTTTTACACTGCATAGTGACCACAGTTAATAATAATATATCGCATATTTCAAAATTGCCAAAAGAATGTATTTTTAACACTCTCACCACAAAAAAGAAATGGTATCTATGGAAGTGATACATATGTTAATTAGCTTGATTGACTCTTTCTACAATGCATAAGTAGATCAAAATGCCACATGGTACCACATAAATACACAAATTATTATTTCTCATTTAAAAATCCACCCAAAAGAAAGCTTACAAAAAGCAAATAGGAGAGGTCAGGAGTGGTGCCTCATGCCTAGAATCCTAGTGCTCTGTGAGGACGAGGAGGTTGGATTTCTTGAGCTCAGGAGTTGGAGACCAGCCTGAGCAAGAGCAAGAACCCGTATTTAGTATTTTCTATACTAAAAATAGAAAAACAAGCCAAGAACCCATATTTTAGTATTTTCTATACTAAAAATAGAAAAACAAACCAAGTGTGGTGGCGGGCATGATGACAGGTGCCTATAGTCCCATCTGCTCAGAAGCCTGAGGCCAGAGACTTTGAGGTTGCTGTGAGCTATGATGCCATGGCACTCTACCCAGGATGACAGAGTGAGACTGTCTCAAAAAAAAAAAAAAAAAATAGGAGGCTACTATCCTCAGGTCTTTTGTCTTCTGATGACAAAGGCAGTATTCAAAGAACCTCAAAACAAAAATATCCTTGCAGCATCTCTTCTGATAGTTTCATTAGTCAAGAAGAAGACCTGATAATCCACAGGCCAGGTTCTGCCTGGAATTATTTGCCCACAGTTCTAGCTGCAGGGACAGAGGCAGTTTAATCTCAAAGTAGGAAGGACTGACTGCCATTCTTATTCTAGGGCCGGAGACTGGTCATGCACCACCCCAGCCCTGTCATGTGACCCACATCCCATTCTATAGAACTTGTGTTTCTGAGCAAAACTTAGGGTTTGTGTTTCATCGCAGCAAGGTGCTGCAGAGAGCACCTGTAAAGGACCGTGGATGTTGGAATGAGAACACACACAGATGCCTCACTCCCTCCCTTCACTTTCTCCTCTCTCTCTCCCATTCCCCTAATTTGCCTTCACCTTGCTCCTCTCTGTTCCTGTCTCCACACTCATGTCTTACAATGACCTTGTGCACTTATGAGAATTCATAAGGTTGGTTCATTAGCACTTACATAATTGAACCTGTACTCTTACCACCAAGTAAGAGTCTAAACTCCAGGGTGATGCAGTGTGGGGCATTCCCTGGCATTTCTATGTAAAGTCTAAGACATTCATGCACAGGTGAAGTAAAGGGTAAAAAAGGTGGGGAAAAATATTTAATGAAAACAAATGTGTCCATTTTATAGCTTGCTCTTAAGACTCCAGTCTAAAAACAGAAGCTGTATGCAAGTGGACTTAAAATCCATTGGAGAAGGGCTACAAGTGGACTAAATATCTATCATTGGTGCCTCCTAGTTACCCCATGAGTGTGTTAGAAGGATTGATAGGGCATAACTAGGAGCTCTTCGAACTACTTAGAGATAGTTGCTTGCTAATAAGATAATCCAATTACTAGCCTTACTTTGAATATTGCAACTATATAGGAAAGCCAAATCCTTACAATATTCCTTAAGGAATCATAACCTTCATAAAGTGTTACTACAACTGCAGTCAGGGCCAGACGGGTGGTAGACAACCATGAGATAAACTATAAATATCTATACCGTATTTTGCTACCTCTTCATCTTCCCTTTCTTCTCAGCCCTTTTTCTGATATTTCCTCCTCTTTCTCATAATTTCCACCATTCTCTGTCTGTCTCTCCAGGTCTTTCTCGCTCTGGCTGTCTTTTGTTCTCTCTCTTTCATGCACATTTACACCCTGTCCTAGGGGTGGATGTCTAAGTTTTTACCCATGAGTAGGAGGAGCAATGGAGTTACTCTCAGGAGGTAGGTATAACCATTTTTTTGTGTGTGTTCACAAGTATATCTTTAGCCTCCAGGAAGCCAGGGCTGGACACTCTAAAGCACTGCCCCATCTCTGGGTAAAGCCTTGCCTGGACATTTGGATGATCCTTTGCTGCACTGTTGGAAGCCTTGCCGCAGCTTCTTCAGTTTCCCTACCTACTTCCTTTCTATTTCTGTTTAAAAGCCTTGATAACATCTCATCTGGTTCACTGGATTTCTGATGCAGAAACCTCTGCTGTGTCTAGTACTTTGTGATGCCCCATGGGAGTTTAAGACTCCATCTGTCTCTAAAGAGCTTACAGAGTTGGGGTGAGAAGAATTCCACAAACAATGAACACAGCCATCGAGCACATGATGGAGTGCTACACTGCTAAAATTCCCTGCCAGAAATGCATGATACAGGCCAGCAGAAATGACTCTGGGTTATAGGAGGGAGAAGATAGGCCAGCATTGAAGAGTAAAGTCTTAGAACAAGGAAGATAGGTCTTCAGATGGCATGCGAGGAAAGGGGAGTATTATAAGAGAGTTAAGAAATGTATCTCCTCCCAGCTGAGAGGAGGATATCCTTGAGAACTTTTGGTTCTGCTGCTGTATACAAGATTCCAAAGAAAAAGAAATCCTTCACAGAATCCAGTTTTCCAGCTACACTTGGGGCTCAGGCGCCACTGTCTCCAGGCTCCTGGAGGGGTGCACAGTTTGCAGCGGCAGGGGTGCCCATCCTAGCAGGCCTCCCAGGCGTGTGCTTCCTGTGTAGATATCGCTGGGCTAGTGTCCAAGATGGCCAGGAACCTTTAGTATTCTGAAGCAATTAATTTCACAAAAAGAGACAAAAACAATGTTTCTGTGACTAACATGATGGAAATGAAGTAGCAGAGACAGCCTGAGTGGCATTTTTCATCAAACAGCATTTTTATTTGTGCAACATATTTCTAAGTGATAGAAAATGACACACTGTCTCCATTACTTCATTTCCATCATTTCAATCTTTTCTAACTTTCATATTTGTGAAACAAATTGCTTTAAACATGTCAAAGACGCTTGAGTGGAGTGTTAGCCAAATTTTAAAAATAAAGATGATTCATAAAGACAGCGCTTGTGTTTATAGCCATCAAGATGAGAAAAAAACATCCCAGTCTGATTATTTAAGGCCCAAGCATAAGGTAATCATCTCGAGAAGTTAGAAACAAATCTCTTTCTGTTCTCTGCCTCATTTCTCCTGGATTTATTTGGCATGGTAAACCTGGCTTGTCGGTACTCAATCACCCTTGTTTCAGTGATTTACCAAGTAACTACTTGCATCATGATTTCTCCAGCCCCCTGATTCGTTCACATTGGTGAGCAACAGGTGGAACATCTAACTGGTGTCGTGTTTCTCACCAGCTAATTCAGGATTCTTTTCCTTTTAAGAAGCAAAAGGCCTGCCTTTATATGGGTTACTTAAATCTGCTATCATCACTTAATCTGATGTTCAAATAGTCCCAGATTTTGCAAATTGGAAACTATTCCAAATGACTTCAGTGTTCTTACTTCCTTTTTTTCTGGCATAACAAGATGATTCAGGCTTATTTTGTATTTTTCCTGCCTTGGCCCTGGAAGCAATCATTTATCCAAAGAGAACCATTTTTTCCAAGGAGCTCTGCTTCTTTTTAATCAAAAGTGATATTTAGAAACCAAGATCTGAGTCCTAAATGTGCTCATTGCTAGCTTACCCCTTTGAGTATTTCTCAGTCTAACCGAGGTTCAGTTCACCTACTGTTAGTTTTGCCTCCTTGTCATGCTATGGTGACTGCAACTCATGACTCCTTCCTCCATACGTCTTTTTTTAACCTTTGAGGTGTCTCCTAATTCACACGTTAGGAAACTTGAATGAAGTTGGAATAAAACCAGTAGTCACATCAGCTAGCATTTACTGAGTTTTCACAATTTGCCAACACAGTACTTTGTATTAGTTTTCTATTGCTGCTGTAACAAATGATGACAACCTTAGCAACTAAAAACAACAAAAATTTGTTATTTTGGTATAAGGTATAAAAACATACAAAAGTGTAATACATATGTTAACTGAGCTCCTCACATCCAGTGTCTTCCCTTAAAGAGGAGTCAGTGGAATTTAGATTCTGAATATTAGCTGGTCCTAATATACCTGGCCCAACACTGGACCTATGATCTGGAAAGGTATTGGAAGAAGTTAGCATCCTTAGAATATGAAGTAAAGAACAGAAACCATTCATTCTCTCCAAAGTTTATGCAATTAATGGAATTCTACTCTGGCAGTTTATTCATTTAAGATATGAATGAATTGCTTCTGATGAAATATAAATATGGAGGTAAGAGGGGCCAGACTTCAATACAATTCTTTTTATGATGCAATGATCACCTCATAAGTAACATGAATGATATAGTAGGCAAATGAATACCCAAATGTAAACAGACACATGAGCAGATAAAATGGGAATGTGCATGTCCTTCCTTCTGCCCATCCTTCACCCTACATATATGTTGTTATATTGCTAATCAAGTTGCTCTTGACTTCCCCAGCAGCTCTTGTTCTGTTATTCTCATGTGACATTAGTATTCTGACTTAGATTACAGTCTGAACTTGGATATCTGATTATAAACTTATTGAGCACAGGAAATATATGTATCTCCACACACTCACCACCCCATCTCCTCCAGATGAAGTGGTATTGCTCTGCTCATAATAAGAACTAGTAAATACCTGTTTAAATAAATGTTTCTTGAAGATGTATTCTGAATAACCACTTGTAAATTAATATTAAATTGACTGCACCTTATTCCTTAGAATGTTCATGTTGATTTTTGTTTTTCCAATAATTGTTTTCTTTCTGGTAATGCAATCTCCTTTAACACTTGCTGTTATATATTGCATTAATATATATTACATTCCAAAGGTAAGTACTCTGTCAGATTTACCAGTGGCTTTTTCTTATCCTCATTATTGTTGCCATTCAATTATTAATAGCAATTGACAGTTTTAGAGAAAAATATCATTAGTTGGCTTCTTTTGCTTCGGAGACATTCAGCTAAACTTTTTGTTTTCTCCTTATAGACTAATGGCACTTTGTTTAAGTCAGTTGCCAGGATTTTAACTGAGTGAGTCTTTCTCACAAAACGTAGACCTATGTAGACCTATTTTGCTCATGTAATAGATGGAACACAAATAAAAGGGAGCTTCACTCCACAGACTTGCTATTTGCTAGGTAAATTCAGTTTTTGTAAGAGATGATTCCTTATGGCATGCTTTCTGAGCTGATTGAGAATGTGAAAGATGTGGGTCCCAGAGCTACTAGCTGCAGCACCTCTGGCCAGTGACCTTCAGGTTTAGTCCAAAGTATGTTTCCCCAAGTCCCTTTCTACTGCTTGGGCTCCCAGCCTCAGGGTGGCAGAAACCCAAGAAATATGAAAACATGCTTTTTTAGTTGAAAGAATTATGTAATTCCTGGTGTCAGATGGAACAAAAACTGAGTGCACAGTTTGGTTTATAACTGAAATCCAGCAAATTACAATAAATTAGACATTGAGACACCAATATCCTATTGCTTTCCCCCTAGCTCTACATCTTAGAAGAGTTTAACCTCCATTGATTGAGAGAACAACAGAGTCTACTTTAAACTCAAGTCAGGGAAGGACTGGAGATTGCCCAACAGAGGTGATGGAGATGAACTTTGTACTTCCAATGGCAACATTTTTTAAACCATCTCTTCTGAGCAAGTTTCCCTATTTCCAATATCCAGTTTTCTCCCTTCTGTGAAAAAAGAGTTTTCAGTAAATATAGAGTAATGGAGTTTTATAGTATTCTGTAACAAATTTGAGCAAACACATTGCCTTTCCCAGGAATCTAAACATGTTCGCATTATCTTTAATTTCTCTTCTTTTGGCAGGATTTCATTACCGGCAAACAAAGGGGGAATATTATGAGAGGTCAAGAGATCTTCCTAGTACTCTTGATTGCTTTTCTGCAGCCTTCACACAGCAACCAAAGTGATTTTTAAAAAGAATTTAAGGCAAACCAGCCTGTTTTCTGGGGACTTCTTTCCTCACTCAGAATAAAATCCTAAGTCCAGACAATGGCCCGTGAAGCTCCATTGACCTCCTGGCTCTCTCTAATCTCATCTCCCACAGTGCACCTGCTTGGGTGCCTCCTCTCCTGCAGTCCCCATGCTTGGGCACATCAGTCTTCTTCAGTGCTTGAGCATGTCAAGTACAACCCTTCTGGGGCCTTTGCACGTGCAGCACTCTTCCCCTGATATTTGTGCTTCCTACTTTTTCACTTTTCTCAATTTCAGGTCAACTATCCTGCTCTAGTACTTACAACAGTGCTTGAGAAATGATGTTCAATAAATAACTTAAATTTAGTGTCTGACTAAATCCCTGAATCATGCTACCTCAGCAGCCACCTTCTTCACTACCCATGTGGTATTTCTCAGAAACGAAGATGAAATAGATTCAGTGGTTGCTATTGTGGCCATCAGACACCATATAGTAATGAGAATAATAATAGTTGATTACATTCATGCAATTCCCTTCATGTACATTATTGTTTAATTCTATAATGACTATTCTATAGATGGAAAATAGACTAGGAGTATTCACTAGCCTCCTCAATCACAGCTGTAGACCAAACAGACCTGGATTCAAATTGTTTTTCTGCAGCCTTCAAGCTATGTAATCAATAGCTAGTTAACTAAGTTCTCTGAGCTTCAGTTTTCCACATGTAAAGTGGGTGTGACTATTAAAGCCTAGACAGAGCATTAACGCACTGTCTGCCATGTTGCAGGGTCAGGATTTCTATTCCAGAGCATGGGATAGTAACTGTTGTTAAGATTTACAAGCAGTGGGAGTTTAATGAAGGGATTGGTTACTCAGATGAGGGAATGACTAAGAAGCCAAATAAATGACATAGTGAGGCCACCCAGGAATTAGTAAAGGGAAAAAACTGCCACCACCCTGGAGATGGAGGCATGTTCTAGAGCAGGTCCCATGCGAGCTCAGGAGCCCAGAAGCTGTCCTCAGGAGCTGGAGCCAGGGCAGGGGGCAACCAGTGGGACCAGAAGCCATAAAGGGGACTCAGACTCTCGCCCCAAGACACAGAGGGAAGGTGACATATGCTGATGTCTCCCCTCCTCCTCCCACTGAATCCAGTCCGCTTACTGACCCAACCCGCCTGGAAGCTGGAGGGCAGAGGAGCCTGGGAACATGGCTTCCTGTGGGGCCTGGCGGTGGGTTGCAGGAAGCAGGCGGTGAGTCTGCAAGCAGCCTGCCGTCAGTGGACACAGAAGCTGAACACAACAGTAGTTGTTATTCCCAAGTGGACAATCGGAAACACAAATCCAAATGGGCTGACTCCTCTTCCTCCCATTTCTTGGGAATTGAATCAAAATATGAACGAATCAACAATGTTACATTATATTCTTGAACCAGCTTTGTCTAAATCATAGAACATTCTTCGTTGGTTATTTTTTTTTAAGTACTAAAAATACTCTTCTCTCAAATGAGGCAACACACATGTGGCTAAGGGAATTTCCAGAAAACTAGCTCCATTGAGTAAATTTACAATAGCGTTTAAAACTATACCAGCTTCTAATTTTTAGAGCAGACTTTTTACAAAGCTGCATCTTAGCCGGCTTAGTCTCGAGTCTTCGGGTTAGAGGTTCGGGGCTGAAAGTCATTTAAAACGGTGCCTGGCAACCCATAGACACTGCAAGTTTCTTTGATGGAGAATGAACCAACCCGAGGTCACCTTTAATTCTGCCCTCCACTCAATACCAGGGTCTCCCACGCTTCTTGCCTGTACTCCCTGTTTCTGCCCTGGACCTCTCCACTCACTCCCTTACAGGGCCAGTCAAGGACAAAGTCATGCCTCATCTGAGCCCTTTAGTAGCCCTCTGACTTGTCCCTTCCAAACCTTTTTCCGTCCTGCAGATAGAGTGACCTTTCTGAAATGCAATCTCGTCAGGCCACTTAAAGCTTCTCCAAGGCTCCTGCCCCATCTCCAGCCCCTCTCAGGGACACACCCTAAATGCTGCACAGTCACAGGCCCCTCTGTTTCCTACCTTGCCTGGTGTCCTGACTTCTTTGTCACTTCCCTTATACTCCATGCTTTCCTTATTTCCTCTACCGGATGGATGTTCCTTTTTGCTGGGAAGATCCTTATCACCTTGCCCACTTCTAAGATTATATTCCAAAGCCACTTTCTCTGAGGAGTCTTATCTGATTTCCACAGACACTGTTAGCCACTTCTGTGGCTTTCCATGCTGTGTTCCTCATGGAGCCCCAGCAAAAGCCTGGCATGCTATAGGAATATTTAAAATGCATGCATATTTTCTTAAAGGAGCTCTACAGTATTATTTCACCAAAAGAAGGCATTCTTGGGAAGATATGCTTCAATCTCAGTGCTATTCTTGTTTCTTTTGAATTTTAGTTCATGTACTTTACTCTGCATACCATTGGCATCATCCTGGGCCTGGGTCTCCTCATGTTCAGACTATTGTCATGGTCAGTCATCTGAGCTGCCTACTTCTGAACATCAGAAACTGGATGATTAGCAATAAGCAGTAGCCCTGTTGTTTTTCTGAGTCACTCAAAGAACCTGGCACAATGCTGGTTTCATGTATATTTCACAAAATTATGCCTCACTCCAAAAAATGTTTTAAGTGATTTAGGAAGCACTAAAGAAAAGCAAACTAAAATCAAGTTAGATAAGACACCTTAAAGAGTACTTAGCTTCAATTTGCCAACTATCTGTTGAGCACCTGTGTTTCCAAGCATCATGCAAACCACTGGATGTACAAAGGTAAAGAAATCTCTATCTCCGTCTTCATAAAGCTTCCCCATACACCTCCCCCAGTTTGCTTGAGCCAAAATAAACATAGCCAGGAAGCTTTCTTCCTTTAGAAAACATCTAGAAATATGTACACATATATGTAATCTTCCAATGGTAAGGTGGAAGTGGAAAGGGCAGGTTTCTACAGTCCTTACTATAGAGATTAGGTTTTGAACATTTGTGTTTTGTTTTCCTATTTCATCCAAAATTTCTGTTTCTTTTTGAGTGTATCACTTTTGGAGGAAATGTTTTGTTTTATGGTTGGTAGCCCGATATTTCTGAAAGTTATTCCAAGACTTATTCCAGCTTGGTTCCCCACATACTCCCCATTCCATCCTAAGACGGTTTGTTAGAATGAGGCTTGCTTCCCTTTACAAGGCGACTGCGTGCACACTTCCAGCTCTGCTGCACGCATCATGCTGTCATTGTAATACTTCCAGGGCCTGTTTGGAAATAGATTGATTATTTTAAACATAAGAGGTATGTCTTGGGAAAAACAAATGAATCAAATGGAAAAATAAACTAACGTCATGAAATTTACCTTCCCAGATGGAGATGTGATATATTCCTGTGTCCCTTAGGGACCACCTTCTTATAAGAATGCACTGTTAGAGGAGGTCTGCAGGTAGGTGGAGTCAGAGCTCAGCTTAAAACATGTTTATAATATGAATGGGAAATACCCTCTGAAGGAAAATGTTTAGAACTGGAAATGTTTTTGTCTTCTGAAGGGTGCCTGGAACAGAAAACCAGCTTGCCACACACAAAACCAGCTCATTCCAGAGCTTCCAACATCTCCATGATGTTCTTCATGGGATTTGGCATTTGCAGAAAGCTCAGTTCAGTCCCACTGACATCGGCACCTACTTGGTGCAAAGCACTGTGACATTTAGTGGGAACTACAAAGACATTTAAAACAAATGTCTTTAGTTCTGTTTAATAAGAGAAATAGATATTTAAGTGAATAACTAAGGAGAAAGCATTTTGTTTTGGCTTTTCTGGCAATTAATTAAGACTCAAATGGCCAGAATTTTTATTATTACTAAGTAGCGCATACAAGGAGAACAGACTGTGGCCACTTGACTTACAGATGATGTACTCAACAGCTTAGAGCAAGGGGATGTCCTGACCTCTGCCCTTTGGAGCACCAGAGGGACCAGTGAGTGACAGATATGTCTTCTCAGTCCCCCATCCCTACCCCTCCGTATTGCTGAGTACATTCTTCCAGGTTCTAGATGAGTGAAGTGGAGTCAGCACAGTTCTATTAGCAACAATATTCAGCCATAATGCCCCTACTTACTGTGTGCTAGAGTACCTGACAACTTAATCACCACCTAGAACATTGTGTTTCATGTGAAAATATTTCAAAACCATCAACTGACCAAAAATATATTTTTAAAAGGCAACAAATTCCTCCCCTGGGCACTATCAATGCAGGGCTTTGCACACAGTGAAGTCTCGGGTCTGTGAAACAAACGGTCAAGAGTAAATTTTCCCCTAGTTCAGGTAGGGCTGAGTCTGAGCTGCAAGTAGATTTCTTTTGCAAATCTTGTAAAGAATCTGCCAATGAAGAAGCCATGCACAAAGCTTAGGAAAGAGTAACATCTTAATGGGATTAAATATTTTTTTCCTCTTCCCGCTGGTTCAGGCTGGGGGCGCTAAGATGGTACCTTATTCTACATTCATGCATGTGCATGGTGGGAGGGCAAGATCCTCACTAAGGGGGCAGTGAGGCATTCAAACATGGCTGTATGTTCCAGGGGGCTTTTGCCTTGAAAACAGTAGCTTTGTGGCCTCAAAAACAGTTTACAAATTAAAGCAAGAACTTAAACTTAGAGCACAAGACAATTTGTAGATGAGTTGGGAAGATGGCACCAATTTTACCTAAGTGTGAAAGAACACAATTGGTAATGGTAATATTTCTTCATGTTTCATAGACTGCATTATTAAAAACAAAATGAGAAGCCTTTCTGGTAAGCTGTATTTCCTGCTTTTCTTTTTCTTGCTCTGATGTTTTTGACATAGAAGTTGCAAAATTGGGGGAAAATACATGTCTATCCAGGCATTGTATTTCCACATACATGCACACGGCAGTCCCCTTTGGGGCCAGGCATCCCATCTAGAATTGGCCATGGATGTTGATGGATGGGTGTTCCACGTGGCGCCTGACTGTGGCCTCTTAAACATGCTAACTCCTTGGGGTGGGAAGTGCTATTTAGCAGAATGAAATACTACTCTGTCACAAGTTCCTCACTCACAATTCAATCATGGAAAATTCTTCCCCAGCTCTGTCATTGAAATCATTACATTCAGAATTAAACATGGTATAACAGAGCAGTCGACAAGACCCTGCGGTACTATTGACAAGTCAGGGCTCACGTTCAAACCAGCTTACCCAGACAGGGAGTATGAAAAGGCCTGCCACCCTCAGTTCTTTTGTCTGCCTGTGGAATTTGTGTAAGCACTACCTGTTTCTGATCTGCTTTTATATGCTGGCCCGCTGGCCCAGGGCCATATGGCCTTGCTGCATGAACAAAGATGCTCAGCTCTCTCCCTTCACCCTTCAGAGGTGGACATTACTTTAGAAGCCTTCCCAATTCAAACCCTTGTTTTTTCAACCAATGTGCCGTGGCACACTGGTGTGCTATGAGAGATTCTTAGGTGTGGTGTGAAAATGTTTAAAAATCATTATTAAATTATTTTTGAAAGTAGTTCAAAGTGCAATAAGTAGAGCCTTTTCTAAAATCTTTTTTGTTGTTGTTCCACATAATTTAAGTGTGCCACGGAAGTTTAACTGTAGGTTTATGTATGCTGTGAGTTAAAAGGTTGAAAAACACCAGCCTAGACCCTTGTGCAAGTTCCTTTCCGTCAACTCCCATTCATCCCCACTCACTGTGATGTACACGTCTCGCTCACACATCCCTTATCCAACTCAGCATGGCCTCTCACTGCTCTTTTGCCTCGTGTTGCTTCACATTTTCCAGCTTTGTTCTTCCCTTGGCTTCTCCCATCTTCCCCAATCCCTCCTAGCACCCCCCACCTTCCTCCGTGGAGGCAGTGTGATGCAGAGGAGGAGACCTGGCCTCACGGGGCGAAGTCCCGGCTCTGTCTCTGCCTCCACCGGGCTACCCAGCATCGGGCCTGTGACACCCTTATCTAATTCCCCTGCACAGGAAGATGTTCTCTCCCATCACTTTATTCCCATCTCTGTGTGACCTGCTTTGGCAACTTTAAACAACGTTTACATTCTTAAAATTGAACATTTTAGCCATGAATTGTGAAATCAGAAAAAAGTTTCCAACTAACTTCCTGGATTTCAACACTCCATGAGATTGCAAAGAATTTAACTAGGAGGCTTTAAGACAACTAAAGGTTGACCTAATAGTTGTATAGATGTTTGTGAATACTTCAGTAACATATTTCTCTTTGGAAGGAAAAACAGTGTGACGGTATTGTCTTCTTAGTCCCAAGTGTTAGACATTGAGTGTGTATAATAAATCACCCCTTAAGTAAATAAAATCTTGTAAGGCAGTTTAACAAACTTTTACCATAAGGGCCAGATGATAAATAGTAATATTTTGGGCATCACAGACCATATGGTCTTTGTCAAAACTATTCAACTCTGTGTTGTAGTGTTATAATACACAAACAAATCATCATAACTGTGTTCCAGTAAAACTTTATTTACACAAACAGGTGGGAGGTTACATTTAGTCCATGGGCTATAGTTTGCTGACCCCTGCTATAAAGGATGAATGAAATTATAGTGACTGTTCATGACTCAGAAAATCAAAAATTATGATTGGATGGCAGATGGCAGGTTTCAGGTAATTCTTCTATAATGATTCTAGAATTATTAAGATTTTTTAGTTTAGTTTCTATTTTTATTTTTGCCTGTATAGGTCTCCTGATGGAAAAATCAGTCAGCTCAAGATTTTAGAATGTGGGATAAACGGGCCTTTGAAAGTAGATTTGAGGTCTATGGAGCAATTGGTGAACCCAGCCTGCTTCCCACAGCCAGAGCGATGAAAGGATCACTAAAGCCTAGGACAATGTGGAAATAACAATTACTGTCATTTGGTGAGCGTCCTTCTCCGTAAACTATAACCACTCTTATCTCCATTTTATAGAATAAGTGGAGTGTTAGTTGACAGAGGGAGAGTGCTTTGCCCAAGATGACACAGGAAGTGTCAGAGCCAACCAGATTTCTTTTCTCTTGGCCACAGAACAAGTAGCCTGCTTTCCCTGGGACATCCAGCTTTCTTCAGGTTCAGACGAGAGAAGAAAAATTACCTCTCCTTCCTTCTGCCTTTACTTGCCAGTGGCCTGTTACATTTTACAATCAATGCCCCCTGATCCAGCCCCTACTGTGTGCCAGACATAGAGCTTTCGTTATATTAGAAAGTGTATTTTCTTCTCATTTCCGGAACTAAACTACAAAGAGTCAAGGAAATGGAAGCTAAGACAAATAAGCAATTTGCCCCAAGTTGCACAAGTTGTAGTTGTAGAAGAATTCGACATAGTTCTCACAAACTTCAAAGCATTTTCAATTTATACAACTACCATAGAACTTAGTGGTTAAACTCCCAAACCCTAAACTATTACTCACATTACCCTGGGAAAATTTCTCAGTGACTGATGTCTTAGTTTCCTGGTCTGTCAAATGATGATGATGATAACGGTTTCCTTCTCATAGGTTTTCGTAAAAAATAAAGGATTAATAAGAACGTAATAAACACTACAGACATTTGCTTTCTCTGTGGAATATAAGCTATCTGAGCACAGGAATTACTGTCTGTTTTGTTCACTACCTGTATCCCCATCACCAAGAATGACGTCTAACACATCGTAGGCAATATTGTTGTACGTATGAAAACTGTCCAAGCCAGAGCCTTTAGATTAGGTTATGACTGGGTTTTCAGTCAGCATGAATAAACATAGCTCTCCTTTGTCCTTACTATTTTTGTATAACATGGATTTACTAGGTGAAATTTAATGAGTCTTTGAGGTCATAATCTGAAGTGTAATACTGGAGACTAATGATTGTCTTCATTCTTTCCGTGTTCTCAACAAAAGTATAAGTCAGAACAAAGGTGAAGCTGAGGTTTGAGCACATAGCAGCTACAAAGAGTGCTTTTAGATACACTCTCCAAGTTCTTTGCTGATCCCAATGGTGCATACTTATGTAATTAGTTTTAAAATTTCTTTCATCCTGTATTTTTTAATCTGTCATTATCACATAGATTTTTATCTTTGGAATTTTACTTTTACTAAACTTGTGTCTCTTTTAATACCATGCATTCTAAATCCAAATCAGCGTTTAGTGGCAAGAGCTGCTGAGAGGCAGTGTAATAAATGGATTATGGATCTCATTTACCTGGAAAGATTGTCTTTACTGTCCATACTTCAGTAGTGACAGGGATTTCAGAGAACAACAAGGATTCAGGGGGAAAGAGCAACCTCACCCAAGAGGCTGAGCTTGCGCAAGAAGGAAGCGTAAAGAGGCAATGGGGGACAGAGTTGCCTCTGGAACAAACACGCTCTTGCAGGTGGATTTATGGAGAGCTCCTCGGAGGCTGAGCTCCCCATACTCCCCAAATCACTGTTTAGATGCTGTAGCGCCTTGGCAGAAAACCATTTTAAGTTTTTTTTGGCTTTATGATGAGTATGAGATATTCATTCTGATTGATGCTTATAACCAAGACCCCTAACACACAGCCAAGCACTGGGATTCTAACCTTCCTTCCCAGTTTGCACTGTGTAAATTATTATTTTCATTAAGATTAAGCACCCTCATAGAATCACACAGCAGTAACTTATGTTACCTCCTCAGAGTGCTCTATCTGACAATTTGCCTACCAAAGCCCCTTTTGAAGATCTTTAAAATTCTTCAGTAATCAGGCAGGCTAAAATGTAGCATTGTTTGTTTTAAAGTGGAATCTTCTACATGGTTTATATAAAACAATCAAAGTGTGTAAGTTATGCTCTTGAAGGTTCTTCTGCTTACCATCAAAATAATTTGCAGACTTGTCTGATTTATATATTTTTTAAGTCAAAAAGAACTACTCTGATTACATTTTCGAAAATTTTATAAATAAATTATTTGCTGCAGTTTAAAATATCTATGAATTCTGTTATCCTGCGTACTAAATTGTAAATGAAACTGTCTCTGAATTTGATTATCCTGTAAGCTGTAAACTGTAACTCTTTAAGCTATAAACAACACTGTGGGGTTGACTTTCCATATGGTTTAGGAACCCAGTAGTAAAATTTCATTTTGAGGTTAAAATGGTGAAATAACAATGTGATCTAAAATGCCAACAATAAGGAAAAATAAGATTTCCCATGAAAGTGGTTATTCATAACGTATGATGAGCCTAAAAGTATGGTAAAGTGCTCTGGTATTTAATCTTCTATTAAAATAACAGCTAAATTTTTGAAGTATTTCTTATGCACAAATTATGTGCAAACCATCCTACATGTGTTATTTTAATTTGTCTTTCTATGAGATAGGTGGTATTGTTAGCCTCATTTATCAATGATGAAAAGGAAGGAAATAAGCATTTATAAAGGTGAGGCAATTTGCCAGAAGTTGCAAGAGTAAGAAATAGCAGGGCCACGATTCAAAGCCAGATCATTTGCCACTGGAGCCTGAATTCTGAGCCATTGCCCATAACATAAACCCAAATCACTAATGGTATTGGCAATAAAGACATATCTAGATTGGATATAAAAATGATTACATATAGATGACCTTTAAATGTTATCATATTATAGGTAATACTATAATAAAATTAAAGTAATATTCAGAATAAATGAAACCCATTTGCCTTGTGGCCCTAAAAACAAGGTGGTATAACTAATATTACTTCTACCTGATAAAACAAGTCTAAGTTTTTAGAGGGCAGAATTTTAAGGAATAAACTTATGGTACCCCACATGCTTTGTCTTTGCATTCAAATGAGCGTTTTTACATCTTTTGAATTCATTATCTTACCAACCAACAAAAATCTCAAGTCTCGCTTTCTTTTTGTGGACATGACAAATCTGAGCCTCAAAGAATATAAGAAAATCCATTACTGTCATACAGCTAGATGGTAGTGGAAATAAAGTCCCATTCTAATTTTTTTTTTTTTATTCTTCGGGATTCATTAAGGGTACAATAAACCAGGTTACACTGATTGCATTTGTTAGGCAAAGTCCCTCTTGCAATCGTGTCTTGCCCCCCAAAGGTGTGGCACACACCAAGGCCCCACCCCTCTAGCTCCTTCCCTCTCTCTGCTCTTGCTTTCTCCACTCCTCCCCCCTTCTTTCTCTCTCTGCTCTCCCCTTCCCCCACCCCCACCGTGACCCTAATTGTCCTCATACCAAAACTGAGTACATAGGATTCATGCTTCTTCATTCTTGTGATGCTTTATTAAGAATAATGTCTTCCACTTTACAAAAATGTAAAGTCTTCATTTTTTTAATGGCTGAATAGTATTCCATGGTGTATATATATCACAGCTTGTTAATCCACTCCTGGGTTGGTGGGCATTTAGACTGTTTCCACATTTTGGCGATTGTAAAATGAGCTGCAATAAACAGTCTAGTGCAAGTGTCCTTATGATCAAAGGATTTTTTTTTCCTTCTGGGTAGATGCCCAGTAATGGGATTGCAGGATCAAATGGGAGGTCTAGCTTGAGTGCTTTGAGGTTTCTCCATACTTCCTTCCAGAAAGGTTATACTAGTTTGCAGTTACACCAGTAAGTTAAAAGTGTTCCCTTCTCTCCACATCCACACCAGCATCTGCAGTTTTGAGATGTGATGTGGGCCATTCTCGCTGGGGTTAGATGGTATCTCGGGGTGGTTTTGATTTGCATTTCTCTAATAAATAGGGATGATGAACACTTTTTCGTATGTTTTTTAGCCATTCGTCTGTCTTCTTTAGAGAACGTTCTATTCATGTCTCTTGCCCATTGATATATGGGATTGTTGGCTTTTTCCATGTGGATTAATTTCAGTTCTCTATAGATCCTAGTTATCAAGCTTTTATCTGATTCAAAATATGCAAATATCCTTTCCCATTGTGTAGGTTGTCTATTTGCTTTGGTTGTTGTCTCCTTAGCTGTACAGAAGCTTTTCATTTTAATTAAGTCCCATTTGTTTATTTTTGTTGTTGCAATTGCCATGGCAGTCTTCTTCATGAAGTCTTTCTCCAGGCCAACGTCTTCCAGTGTTTTTCCAATGCTTTCTTTGAGGATTTTTATTGTTTCATGCCTTAAATTTAAGTCCTTTATCCATCTTGAATCAATTTTTGTGAGTGGGGAAAGGTGTGGATCCAGTTTCAGTCTTTTGCATGTGGATATCCAGTTCTCTCAGCACCATTTATTGAATAGGGAGTTTTTCCCCCAAGGTATGTTCTTGTTTGGTTTATTGAAGATTACATGGTTGTAAGATGTTAGTTTCATTTCCTGGTTTTCTATTCAATTCCAAATGTCAATGTCTCTATTTTTGTGCCAGTACCGTACTGTCTTGAACACTATGGCTTTGTAGTATAGCCTAAAAACTGGTATGGTGATACCTCCAGCTTTATTTTTCTTACTAAGAACTGCCTTAGCTATACAGGTTTTTTTCTGGTTCCATACAAAATGCAGAATCATTTTTTCCAAATCTTTTTTTTTTTTTATTAAATCATAACTGTATACATTGATATGATCGTGGGGCATCATACATTCGCTTCAAAGACCATTTGACACATTTTCATCACAATGGTTAACATATCCAAATCTTGAAAATATGATGTTGGTATTTTAATAGGAATGGCATTGAATAAGTAGATTGCTTTGGGAAGTATAGACATTTTAACAATGTTGAGTCTTCCCAGCCATGAGCATGGTATGTTCTTCCATTTGCTCATATCCTCTGCTATTTCCTTTCTGAGGATTTTATAATTTTCTTTATAGAGGTCCTTCATCTCCTTTGTTAGGTATATTCCTAGGTTTTTCATTTTCTTTGAAACTATGGTGAAGGGAGTTGTGTCCTTAATTAACTTCTCATCTTGATTGTTATTGGCATGTACAAAGTCTACTGACTTGTGGACATTGATTTATATCCTGAGACATTACTGTACTTTTTGATGACTTCTACCCCGTTTCCCCGAAAATAAGACATCCCCCAAAAATAAGACCTACTTACAGGAAAGATAAGATGTCCCCTGAAAATAAGACCTAGCGCATCTTTGGTAGCACACCTTAAAATAGGACAGTGTCTTATTTTCGGAGAAACAGGGTAGGAGTCCTGTGGTTGAGTCTTTGGGATTCTCTAAGTATAAGATCATGTCATCAGCAAAGAGGGAGTGTTTGACCTCCTCTGCTCCCATTTGGATTCCCTTTATTTCTTTGTCTTGCCTAATTGTATTGGCTAGAACGTCCAGCACTATGTTGAATAGTAAAGGTGACAGAGGACAACCTTGTCTGGTTCCAGTTCTAAGAGGAACAGCTTTCAGTTTTACTCCATTCAGTAAAATATTAGCTGTGGGTTTGTCATAAATAGCTTCAATCAGTTTCAGAAATGTGCCACCTATGCCTATACTCTTCAGTGTTCTAATTAGAAAAGGATGCTGGATTTTATCAAATGCTTTTTCTCCATCTGTTGAGAGGATCATATGGCCTTTATTTTTGCTTCTGTTAATATGGTGGATAATATTTATGGACTGCATATGTTAAATCAGCCTTGCACCCCTGGGAAGAAACCTACTTGATCATGATGTATGACTTTTTTATAATAAGCTGTAATCTATTGGCTAGGATTTTTTTTTTTATTCCCGTCAGTTAATCTATGCCTCTTCAGTGGGGTATTCATGCCGTTAACATTTATTGAGATAATTGATAAGTGTGGTAGTGTTCTATTCATCTTATTTTGTGAGAGTCCATTGCTTAGTTTTATCATTTGCATCTGTCCTTGAATTTCTGAGTTCTTACTTTGCTGCTGATCCATTGTGGTGGTCAGTGTGTAGAACAGGTTGAAGTATTTCCTGTCAAGCTGGTCTTGTTGTGGCCAATTTCCTCAATGTTTGTATATCAGTAAATGATTTGATTTCTCCATCAATTTTGAAGCTTAGCTTAGCAGGATATAAAATTCTGGGCTGGAAATTTTTCTGTTTATGTAGATTAAAGGTAGATGACCATTGTCTTCTTGCTTGAAAAGTTTCATTAGAGAAGTCTGCAGTCACCCTGATAAATTTGCCCCTGTAGGTCACCTGGCACTTACTCCTGGCAGCTTGAAGAATCTTTTCTTTTGTCTTGACTTTGGACAGGTTCATCACAATGTGTCTTGGAGAAGCTCGGTTAGAGTTGAGGCAACCTGGGGTCTGCTATCCCTCTGAAAGACGTGTGTCAGAATCTTTGGTGATATTTGGGAAATTTTCATTTATAATATTCTCTAGTATGGTTTCCATTCCCCTGGGGCATTCTTCTTCCCCTTCTGGGATTCCTATAACTCGCATGTTTGAACACTTCATAGAGTCCCATAATTCTGTCAGTGAATGTTGTGCTTTATCTCTCTTCTTTTCTGCCTCTTTAAGTATCTGAGTTATCTCAAGAGCTTTGTACTCGACTTCCGAAATTTTTTCTTCTGCATGGTCTAATCTGTTGCTGATACTTTCTATTGCATCTTAAAGTTCCCTAATAGCAATATAGGTGTACGGTAGGGTACTTTGACACAACCTTAAAAACCCCCAAACCTTGGGATGCTGGGTGGTGTGGTTCCCTTGAGGTCAGCAGCTCTTTGCTAGCCTGTTTGGACACAGTACCCCACCTCCACCAAGTAGAGATGCTAGACAAAAATGCTATAAATCAAACCAAAACAAGCAAACAGAAAACTTTATGGGATAAAATTGGGGTAAAAAAACAAATAATAGGGGTAGAAACACTAGTAAAAATGAAGTTCTAATTATTGAAAAAGACAACAACGGGAAATTGTATTTAAACTAGAAAAATGGATAAAGAAAAGAAAAGAAAATCCTATAGGGAAAAGGTTGAAATTAAAAAACAAAATAACAACAACAATAAACCAAAAACAAAGCAGGATATATATCTTAAAAAAAAAAAAAACAAGGCAGTATATATATCTTGCTGAACATTGTCTGGGCAACAGGTGATCTTCTGAGGTATGAGATTTTAATCACAATGCTGATGCAACTGGAGGCCTCTGCTGATTTCTCAAGCCTGGCAGGGTGGAGAGCCTAAATCTCTCCTCAGCCCTCTTAAATGACACTTTGAACTTCTAAACTTGGCTAAGCAGAAGCTTTCCCAGGAAAGCACTTGTCACTGGGATCACTGCTGAAGTGGTTATCCATTTACCCAGTGTGCCAAAACTGGTCTCACTCTGCCCCTGAGGGCTAAGGCTGTAAGGCAGCTCAGTCCCCGCCTTTAGGCTGCTCAGTCACTAGATTACTAGCTCCCACCCTCCTGCCCAATCCTTGCTCTGTGACCCTGAGGGTGGAGCTTGCCAGGGCAGTTCTCTCACAAAGGCTCCATGTGGCCCACAGCCGAACACCACTAGCTCAGTCTGGCTTAGTGGCTCAGTCTGGAGCCCTAGACAACACCCAAAGTTCTCCACACTCCTTCCCAAGCTCTCCCAAGGCAGTTCAACTGAGTACCAAGTCCAAAAACACCAAAACAGCTCACAGGTAAGGCTTTTCCAGTTTGCAGTCTCACTGCTGTTGTACTTACAGCTGCCAGTGGGATTAGACCAAACGAACACATGTGACCACTTACCAGTTTTCTACTGCTTTTGTCCTCCTCTTGGGGTCCAGAAGTCTCTTGCTGAGTCCCTGTGTCCTCAAAGGGATGTTATAGGCAGATCCCACCATCCAGAGATCCCTGGACTCTTGTCTCCCCAGACTCACCATGCCCAGTTGCAAGGAAGCTGTTACTCAGCCACCCCCCAAATCTAAATTTTATGTTTTCAAGTCTAATGGATTTTCCCCCTCTCCCTTCAGCTACAAGATAAGAACAAATATGGTTGGTAACATCTACTCAACACTGTATTTCTCCTTTCTTCTCAGGTCGCTACCCTCAAGAGAACAAGGGAACATACATCCCTGTGCCTGTAGTCCCAGAGCTACAAAGTGGAAAGTGGGGAGCCAAAGTTGTGATGAGAGAGGACAGGTCTGTCCGGCTGTCCATCCAGTCTTCCCCTGAATGCATTGTGGGGAAATTCCGCATGTACGTTGCTGTCTGGACCCCTTATGGTATACTCCGAACCAAGCGAAACCCGGAAACAGACACTTACATTCTCTTCAATCCTTGGTGTGAAGGTAAGAGACAGGCATTTGGTTTTCTCATAATGGGACCACACCTATGGTGCATTTTACAAGGGTACATGTCAAATCTATTAACTGTAGAGTATAAATGTCTTAACCCAATAATTAAGAAAGTACAGTGAAGGCTATGTTACAAGTTTGTTGTATTTCAAATTGTATATAAAACCAGCACATTGTACCCCATAAATCCATTAATGTACACAGCTATGATTTAATAAAAAAAATTCAAACATTTCCAATGCATCTCTTTTTCAAAAGGTAGCAGGATTATTCTAGAAGACATGCCCTGTTTTAATTATTAAAAGAGAGAAAATGATACAAAATTTGTCCTCTGTGTATATAAGGATGAAACCCATAGATGTGAAGTTAATGCTCCTATGTATTTATTCTAGGATTAATTGACAATTACCTGAAGTTGCATAAGCTGTTTGCGAAGCTATATGTTGATGGTTTAGCTTCTGTATGTAATTGCTTGTAAAGAAACGGGGCTTATTAAATTTGACTATCAAAACTTAGAATATAGGCCAGGTGCCATGGCTCATGCCTACAATCCCAGGGGTTTGGGAAGCTGAAGTGGAAGGATGACTTGATCCAGAAGCCAGGCATTCAAGATTACAGTGAGCCATAGTTCACTGTGGCCTGGATGGCAGAGAAAAAACTTGTCTCAAAAAAGAAAATCCATAACTCTGACTTCAGAAAATAGAATAAAATCTATCAACTCTGTTCTTAGAGAAACTAACTTTTCCATCTCCCTAATTCAAGAACATAAAGCCTGAATATCTAAAGGGTCCCTCAAACCTGCTTATATGCAGGATGGGTGCAAATTTTGCAAACCATAACTCTGAAAGGCAAACATTTGGCTGCATTTTAATATAATGTAACTTGATCTCCACTGCTATTTTCAGTCTTCCTTTCTGTCTACTGCAGAAGTTTAATCTAGTTATATTCACATAAACTCAGTCAAGTTAGATGATGTCTCCATCAATTCTGTTTAGCGGCTCAGTCATGCACAGGATTTTCTCCCAAACCCCTATCTCTGTCCTTCCCTAGTTCTTTCCTGCTCCCATATGTAGCGGGGGGTGGATTTGGAGTTCCAGATGTTGCAAAAGCATTGATCTTTTGGGGGGCAGGTGACCACTTCTAGGTCTTAGAAAATGAGTCAATGAAACATAAAATCTGAGATAGGCCAGAAGACTTCTCACATCATCTTACCCCTTATTCATTGCTCTCTAAATATCTTCCAAAATGAGTCTATATTTTTGCTGATTTTGAATGACCCTTGTTTGTGAGAGATGCATTTGGATCAGGATTGAGCTGAACCAGATATAGATAATACCTGGACAACAGTGTTTTCTACTCATCTGGAACATAAGCCTGGATTCCATTGACTTTTTCTTCAATTATCTGTTCCATAGTGTTGGCAGATGTTGCCAAGCTAATCCTATATACCCCACCCACCCATGCTCACCATCTTGTACCCAAAATTCCTTTCTATGAGATAGCTATTCAGGGTTGATGGTAACAGAAGATGTTATCTGGGCCACTTACAGCTTAAAGGTGGACTCTTGTTTAGAGTGCTCTCATCAGCCAGACAAAAGGCATTTCACAACTGTTTGGTGGGGTTATATTTATAGAAATGAAAAAGCCTGAAGGGATTGTAGGTGTCAGCTAAGATTTTGAAAATATTAAGTTTGAGTTAACTATAAATATACAAGCAGAAATGACAAGGAGGTATGAGAATGTGGAGAGGCGAATCAGCAATATGTATTTAGGAGCTATATGCATGGAGGGCAAAAATATAGATAAAGAAGGAAATAGGCTACAGTATCAAGCCCTCAGGAATGCCACGTCTAGGAGTCCAGTAGTGAAGGAATCAGCAAAGGAGACCGAGATAGAGAAGCATGTAGGAGGTGGATGGATAAGAAAATTATATTTTAACAATCCACACTTACAGATAAACCAGGAGTTTGTTGTTGACTTTCTTCACATTACCAAAAAAAATCATAGGCTCATATAACCATCGGTTCATATTTCAAGAACACTATGATTTACTCAGACTTTGGTTTGTTTGCAACTCTTCTGGATTACATCATCTGTGTAAAATTGGATACATGTCTACTTGCATTTCAACATGTCCACTAGCATTTCAACTTATGCGGCCACTCTTCTTGAGGTGAAAAGGGTTAGTCTTGCTGCCAGACATTTTGACTTTATAGGAGAACCATTTAGGGAGTAGATGATCTAATCACCTTTTAATCACTGCCTTGGCCTTCAGCTGCATCCATGGTGAGCAGCTTCCAGGCACCTCTGTTCAGAAACAGTTGCTCAGAGCTATAAGTAATATGGATGGGACTCCCCCATGTATTTGGTGCATAGAAAGAATTGAAGGAAGGTGAGCTAAAACCAGATTGAACAGTTGGGAAGCTGTGGTCTATGATACAGGACAGAATAGGCTATGGTGGCAGCAGTGGAGATGAGCAGAAGGAGATGGCTTGGAGATCTGTTTTGTATTTAGAACAGAAATTGCACAAGGATTGAAGATGAGAGGTAAAGAAGAGGGAGGAGTCAAGAATAACTCAAGACATCTGCTTTGGCCAATTGGGTTGAGGGGGGTGCCATTTTCAGAACTAAAAAAGTTGGGTGGAAGTGAGAGGGACTTCTAGAGGTGAAACTAAGAGTTACATTTGGAAGTGTTTATTTGCTGATATCTGTGAAACATCCCAGTGAAAATGTCAAGAAAGCACTTGAGTAAGTGAATCTAGAATTCCAAGGAGATGTCTGAGCTAGACATGCAAATATGGGCACCACCGGGAGCAAGAATCAATAAAAACAGACTCAGGACCAACCATCAACAATTAAAGTGGAGACGGAGGAGAAGTCAGAAAAGGAGTTAAGCAGGAGCAGTTGGTGGGGTACCAGGAAATCAGAAGAGCAGAGAGCCAGGTATACCAATCAATTCAAGAAGACAGCAGTTAACTCTGTTGAATGTTGATTTGTTGACTAAGGTAAGGCAGTAAAGTGATCACACACTGTGGAAGTGTGGAAGGCATTGATGATTCTGAAAAGGACTATTTGGCTGGCACAATGGGGACAGAGCTGGGGAGATGAGCACCAACTGCAGTGTAAACAAGAGGTGAGAAAGTAGAGAGGCAGATGATCCTATCTCTCTCAAGAAGACTTTCTGCAGAACCTAGAGGTTGATGTGAAAGTCAAAAGAGAATTTTTTAAAGATGATAGTGGGTGTGATTTTATGGTGATGAAGATGAAGCAGAGAGAGGGCAGTGCTTCTCAGCTGGGGATGCACACCGCAGTCACCGGGGAGCTTTGAAACTGCTGGTACCTCAGTCCTCCCACACACACATCCAATGTAATTGCTCTGGATTGCAGCCTGGACTTCAGGTTTTTTAAAAAGCTCTGCAGGTGATTCTTGAAGCCAAGGTTGAGAAGCACTGGCTTTAGGAGTGAAATCCTGGAGTGGCTGGGATCCAGGGAACAAGTGGAGAGCCAGTGATGGCTGAGGCTATCCACCTTCCACTGAGAAGAAGCACAGTGGGAGAAGATGGGTGCAGATTTTCCAATGTCAGTAGAAGAAGGATAAGGGTGTTGCCATTCTGTGATTCTTTTTTTTCTCAGTGGAGGGTTAAGCAAAGTAATGGGTTGAGAACAAGTAGCAATGAGAGGCTAGCGGAGGCTTGACAGGGAAGAAGTGATGTGAGCCAGTCATCTGGTGAGTGGAAGGTGAGCTTATTTCAGAAACGTGCCAGTGGGTCCTCCCTGCTCTCCAGAACACAGGGAAAACTGCCACAATCCCTTAATTCCTTAGCCCATGGAAGTTCAAGCGTTTCTGCATATTTCTTAGGGATTTTTGTACTTCCTGTTTCTAGGGCAGCAGTTTACCTGTGGGTTGAGACCCCTTTTTAACAATGAAAATACATTGCAGCTTTAGGAAGGTTGAGAACCACTGCTCTGGGGATTCTGTCCCCAGCCCACTGTGCTGAAGCCTGTGTTACCACAGGTGAGAAATTCAGCCCCCATTCAATTTCAACATCAGCAACAACAGAAACAGCTACACAACATGGAGTCTGTGAGTGCAATTACATTCTTAATTGCAATTTGGCATGGAGGGTGAGAAGAGGAAAGATTCACTTGGTGGTTGTCAAGCTGAGAGCATTAGAATCACTTGCAGGGCTCATTAAAACACACATTTCTATGCAGCACCCTCAGATTGAGTGGGTCTGGGGGTGAGCCTAAGAATTGGTATTACTAATCAGTTCCTGGGGATCTGATGCTGCTGCCTGGGGACCACACTTAGAGAACCATTGGTTTACACAATAATCGCAAAATTATAATTACAAAGCCAAGCAGGGTGGTACACACTTGGAGTCCCAGCTACCCAGGAGGTAGAAGGATCACTTGAGCCCAAGAGTTGGAGTCCAGGTGGGCAATATAATGAGACCCCCATCTCTGAAAAAATGGTAAACAATGATTACAAAACACAAAAGAGTCTTAAAATTTCACTGGTTCTTCCCTGAACCTAATCCCAGTCTCTCCACTTCAGGACCTCTTCTCTCTCCCCATTACTCTCCCTTGTTCTCCAAACCCTTCTCCCTCAGGGGCAAGTTCTCTTTCTTTTCCCATGGATGGGTGTCTAGCAAGCTCTGTCCATTTGTTGCTTGGGCTCCTCCAACAACCATGCCTTTGGGTACTATGTACTTTTTTTTGTCTCATGAAATGGGAGAAAGGTCATCTTCTCACTTTACTCACTGTGTGGGTTTCCCAATCTACCACTCAAAGTAAGCTCCAAAGGGGATCAGTATGATGAACCCACACACATGTGAGCAGATGCAGTATAGCCTGACAGTAGTCACCCACTTCCTTGCAGATACTAATGCATAGCACGGGACTGATAGAGACACAGTCTGGTAACTGAAAAGTAGGTCAAGACAGAGGGATGGGACCATTGCCCAAGTGGAAAAATAATAGAACAGAAGGACCACACTCAGAAATTGTCGAAAGAGAGGCAGGTGAATACATGCAGGAAGCACACTACACACCCGACGTGGAGGTGAGGTCTAAGGTGGCACAGGATGCTGGGCTGAAAATTACACCAGCACATAGAGCCTTACTTATTGATAGCTGCGTTCCTAAGGGCCCTTCAGCCTACTTTGCATTCATAGGCAATTTATCCTCCTAATCACTAAATCGTTAATGGAGATCAATGCAATACCACACCAGTGTGGGCAGGGATGGATGCAGGGAGGACTGCTGCTTAGTTTTTAATTTGACAGCACTAGCCAGGCTTCAGGTCCATTCTGTGAGGGAACCCTTCTCCCAGGGAGCTGGGGAGAACTGTACCCACAAAGGCAGCAGGAGCAAGTTGGTCATTTACTATGAATTCATCTCATTTTTCTGACTACTCTGGAACTCTAAATTATTGAATGTATTTCACTATTTAAATATGGAATGTTCCAGCATTAGTGGGTTCTAAGGATTTAGATTTCTGGTACCTGAGCCTGGCACCCTGGGGTGGTATTTGGTTGCATGGAATTTGGGCATCGGTCTTCCCCCTCTTGACTGCTCGTTTCTCCCATCATCACTGACTTTCCCTCCCCTTGCTCAGCCTCACAGTTCTAGCATCGGTCACAGTGCCTGGCATATACTTGATGTTTAATAAATGTGTTGATTCAATAATTCCAAGTAAATACTTTTTAGGTTCCCTTCTCGCTATCATTGGAGATAAATTGTAAGTGTAATCTCAGACGTTAGCATCTTAAGAAAAGTGAAAAACATCTATGATGTGTTGGGAGCAGTGTGTGTGTGTGGTGATATGTGTACAGACATCTCTTTATCTTAGCATCAAACTGTAACAAAAAGCGCCCGTAGTCCCAGCTACTCGGGAGGCTGAGGCAAGAGAATCAGGCAATAGCATCTGATACCAAATTACCATCTAGTATTTCTAACTTTTATTCAATGTGATTTTTTCATTTTTTTCTTTAAAGCAATCAATTTAATTTAATAAAGAATTTAATAAGTTTTTAATATCTTGAATGCATTTAATAGGAAGTAACTATGATCAGCTTGTATTTTATTATTCAGTTCATCCTTAGACTATTTGCTTTATAACTGTAAGTTGCTTTTTCGCGTCTACAGTAGAGCATGGAGTAATTCCCCAGAACTTGTGTCCTCAGAGTAACAATGGCCAATGCCATTTTCTTGAAGATTCCTGAGCCCAGACCAGAATTTATACCCTCAGGCTCGAGTCATTCACCCATCAGTTCATAGATATTGATAATATATCTCCCCTTATGCCCATGGCAACACAATTACCCAAGCATAGTACAACAACATTATTTGTTCATTCATAAAAATTGAGTCAATACTGAATTAGACACTGAGACTATGGCAGTAAAAAAAAAAAAGACAGATAAAATCTTTGCCCTCATAGAGCTTCTAGCAAGGATTTTACAAATGAGCTACTAATAAAAAAATAATTACAGGGCAGCGCCTGTGGCTCAGTGGGTAGGGTGCTGGCCCCATATGCCTAAGGTGATGGGTTCAAACCCAGACCTGGCCAAACTGCAACAAAAAATAGCCGGGTGTTGTGACAGGCGCCTGTAGTCCCAGCTACTCGGGAGGCTCAGGCAAGAGAAACACCTAAGCCCAGGAGTTGGAGGTTGCTGTGAGCTGTGTGATGCCACGGCACTCTACCCAGGGCTATAAAGTTAAGACTCTGTCTCTAAAAAATAATAATAATACTAATAATTGTAAAAATACCAAAAATAAGTCAGGACATAAGGAGAACATAAAATGGAAGACGCTGACCTAATTGGGGAGGGAGGAAGAGACCAATGAGTGACTTAGCTTTGTACCCTCTCTAACCCCAGAACCATGCTTGCATACAATAGTGATCAAATAGTTGGTTAATTAAATTTTTATGAAATTTTAAGAAAGCCTACGTAAAAATTTTAGCCCTTACTTATTTAAGCCTTCTGCTTAGTAAAATAGTATCTATCACTCTTCTCAGAGTCTGAATCCACAGAGGCTCATCCCTTTTATACCAAGTGAGTATCATTTGGTGCGGTGCGCAAGAGGAAGGGATCTCAGCTCAAAAGAAGGGATCTCGGAGAGCTCAAAGTAAACCTTTTCAACAGCATACAGGTGACTCTAGGATCAAGGTCCAAAGCTATTTGAGATATTTCTAAAAGGAGCAAGGTTAGAAGGGTTGCATGATCCTTATCTCATTCAGCCTTGCCTGTGCCTGGCACAGAGTTGACGTTCTATTAATGTTTGTTCATAATCACGACCCTGAGAGGCAGAGAGATGATTATTGGACTCATATTTCAAGAGTGAAAATAGGCTCTGTATATGACATAAATTTCTCAAGGTCATGTAGGAAGTTAGGGAATAAACATGGACTCCCACTTGGGTATCCTGACTCAGTCAGGGTAAGTGCTTACATTTTTAAAACACAAGTCACTGGAATCCAGCTTGTATAGCAAAAGAAACAAGAAGTAGATGGCCAGGGGAAAGATTCTGTGATGATCTAACAATGTTGGAAAGGCCTGCCATTGTGAATAAGTAAAAAAGTGAGTAAGTAAATAAATAAATAAATCTAGGTTGATATTTATAGGATCAAATGAAAGCCGTCTCTGGGATCAAAAAAGAAAGAAAAGAAATTAAAGCATGCTAGCAAGGGCACAGGATCCCTTAGAGGGTATGTGCACAGTAAAGAAGCTCTACAATTTTTTTTGTAGAATTGCTTCATGAATAATAGTCTATCTACTGAAGATATCTAAGTACACGAAAAACTCCTTAACCAGCAAAACTGGCAAATTAGGCCAAATCGAATAACCTTCCCAAGCTGGGATGAGCTGTAGCATAACGCAACATGTTTGCAGGGGATGTCAGTGGACCCAACTGTTGAGGAACCACTTGTTCATGTTTCATGGATTTATTCCATCCTAGAGTTAATAAGTGAGAAAGCAAGGTCTCTGGAGTGTCAGTATTAAACCATCTTAGGAAAGCAAGTAAACCTTCCAGAATGAAAAGTTCAGACTCTAGAAACACCACTCCTTATGAGGCTTACAACTCCCACAGACAGGAGGTGGTTCCTGATGTGCTCACAGCTCAAGCAGTCTGCTGGAGTTTGCCAGCCCTTCTGATTTACTTTGGGATGGAAAGACATATCACGACGGCAGCAATCTGGAGCCACATTTGCTCTGCAGACCAAGCCGCTCCTCCCAGAGTGATTACATACTCTCAGTATTGGCCTTCACTTTTTTTAGTGATGCTCAACTTTTATATAAAGGGGAGGCAAATGGAAGAGATTCCTAATGCCCTTACTCTAAATTTCTCCCTTCCTTTAAGAGGCAACACATTTTGTCTTTTTGAAGGGGCCAAGTCATTATTTCTTTTAAAAGATGAAAAACAAAACCAAACTCTGCCTTAAAATGTTAATCTCTTAGAGACACCTTGCCCAATAGCTTTTCTGGTACTGCAGGTTTTTTTGATGCCTGGGCACCCTTTCGTAGGCTGGAGCTTTAAGATGTAGGAGATGGAACTCATTCTAACTTTGAAATAGCATGTAAATCAGCAAAAGGAATTTATCAGCACATGCAGTGATGAATAATCCCTTCTCCCAAAGGGGATATACAAATAGTAAAATCAATAACCTCAGCATTCATGTTTACATGTTTATTATAAATTCTTACTTTTTTTCTGGGTGGGGAAGGTGGTAGGAATTTTCAAGGGTGCTTGAAATTGGCCCTAAAAATTTCTCAGACTATGATCTTTATTTTAATGACCCCACTATTCCTACCAGAGGAACAGTAAAATAAATGAGATCATCCTTCTTTACTACTTGCCTCTTGTAAATCGTTAGTCAGCCTGGAAGGGTGGTTATTTAAGAGGCATTTTAGGGCGGCGCCTGTGGCTCAGTGAGTAGGGCGCCGGCCCCATATGCCGAGGGTGGCGGGTTCAAACCCAGCCCTGGCTGAACTGCAACCAAAAAATAGCTGGGCACTGTGGCAGGCGCCTGTAGTCCCAGCTGCTCGGGAGGCTGAGGCAGGAGAATCACTGAAGCCCAAGAGCTAGAGGTTGCTGTGAGTCCTGTGACATCATAGCACTCTACTGAACGCAGTAAAGTGAGACTCTATCTCTACCAAAAAAAGAGGCATTTTAAAGGTCTGGCCTGTGGCAGAGCTGCTCTGGGACAGTCAATGGAAGTACTGTGGCACTTTCAGCAATAACACGATGTGTAATCTGTTTTCCTCTGGAGTTTTAGTGTAGTGGAGGTAGTTTGCAGGAGGCTACTTAGGATCAAAAAGTTGTCCATACGACCATGGTGCTGCCAATAGCTCCATGTACTATCTAGATCTTGTTTCTCCTTCCAGTCCTCACAAAGTTCAGAAGTACAGCTTTCAACTTACACACAAGCACACATGCTTCCCTACCTTCTTTTTTTTTTTTTTTTTTTCAGTTTTTGGCCAGGGCTGGGTTTGAACCCACCACCTCTGGCATATGGGGCTGGCGCCCTACCCCTTTGAGCCACAGGTGCCACCCTCTTCCCAACTTTCTAATAGTCCAAACTGTTGGGTTTCTAGAACAGTGAGTTGGTAGTTTGTTTTTTCTATTAGGAGAGTCCTGCATTTTACCAAGTGGAGAACCAACTTCCCCCTAGAACTAGTAAAATTCTGTTACTTTTCTAAAACGAAACACAAATTAAAACTAAATAAAATACACACACGCACACAAACTAAAACCCAACAACAAAAATCTTTAGAGGCAAATGATTAAAATTTCCTATTTTTGTTAGCCTTTCAAACATAGGGAGTTTTTTTGAGTTTCCATAGTGATGTAATTTTTTTTTTTTAACCTAGCTTTGGACAACCATATTTTAAAGTGACAGACCTGAATAAAAACAGGGGAAATAAAGCACTGCTTTCCACCTTCAATCTTCTTTTAAAATCATAAATACATTTAAAATTAAAATCGAGGCTTCCCATTTGACTCCCTTGCCTTGTTGTAGATTCATGATCATGCCCACCCATTTGGAGGTGAGATTTAATTCCTTGGCTGGAAGGGAGAGGGTGGCCCAGTCTTGAGCTGCAGAACTCCTCTCTATTCATAGTTCGCCACCTAAATTTATAACTTCCCATCAATACTCACCCAACACCCAAAGGTAAATCCTTCGTGTTCTTGGACTTCTCTCTCACTCTGTCAGCTCCAGACGTCATCTCTATCTCCACTTCTTTCAGGAGACATTTATTGATTTCCTTGCTCTGAGGCTCTGTGCTGGGTGCTGGGGACCTGATCCCTGATCCCTGTGACTTAAGAGTCACAGCCTACTTAGGAGGCAGCTTAATATTCATATCCTGGCTTCACATCTCACTCACACTGTAGCTTTGGGAAAGGGACTTTACTTCTCTCATCTATGAAATGGGAATACGTACATTTTTCATAGAGATGTGTTGAGTGTTAATAACTTAATTGTTTTTACACAACAAGTAGAAAGTTCCCAGCATACAGTAAATACTAAACATTTCCTTGTTCAATAAATAATTAAACGGCAATATCCATACTGTGGCATGAAGATTACCTCACCATTCTGAAGGCACTAAGGGAACAAGGCTTAATCTAGCCTGTGCTGGAAAGAAAAGGGTATGAGAGGCTAAAAGGAAGAAGAAAAATTATGTTATATTTAATGAGAACATTGATAATAACCAAGAGCACCACCCCAATGCTCCTAATACAATTAATAGAAACATGAAAGTTGGACTTGTTAACCTTTTACTGAATAGGTAGTTTCACTTAAATGCAAACACATTTTTTGAAACAACTTTCTAATGATCACAGTCTTATTATAGAAATAAAAAAATAATAAAAACATAAAAAGAACTCCGGGTCTGTAGATCGGAGACATTAACTGTCAACAATTTGGTGTCTTACCATCTTTTTAATAATGTATTTTTAATGATTTTCATTTTTAATTGACAATGAATCTAATCCATTGTTCTTTTCAAATATATACACATCAATGGTAAAAAGTAAACTCTCTTTTTCACCAACCTTCCAATGCCAGAAAATTCCCAGAAGAGAAAATACTTTAACTGTATCTAGCATGACAGATGCTTTGCTATCATTTTGCACAGTAATGTTCAAGTATAACTCATACCTATAGGTTTGGATTTTTTTAACCATAAATAAGATCATGTGATACATGTGCTTTGTACTGTACTTTCTCACACAATGTATCTTGAAGAGTTTTCTATATCAGTACATGAATCTTTTTTGAAAATGGCTGCTTGACATAATTGTACCATAATTGATTTGGTCTTTTATTTGCAACTATTTGAATTGTTTCTTATTTTCTTTGTAACATATCAAGCTGTATTAAATATTGCACATACATTTTGTATCAATGCATTTCTGTAGACCAACACCTACCCTGTTTCCCCGAAAATAAGGCATCCTCCGAAAATAAGACCTACTTACAGGAAAGATAAGACGTCCCCTGAAAATAAGACCTAGCGCATCTTTGGGAGCACACCTTAAAATAAGACACTGTCTTATTTTCGCGGAAACAGGGTAGAAATGGTATTGCTTGGTCAAAGTTAATTCACATTTTAGATTTGCATAGACACTGCCTAATTACCCTTTTAAGAGGATACACTATTGTCTACTATAGCCACAGTACACAAGAGTATCCCATTTCATCACACCTTCATTGGTACTAGATATTACCATTCATTGTAATATATGCTAATACAGCAGGAAACGGGTTTTTTATGGTTTTTATTCGGGATTTTATGGTTATTTAGTTTGTGTGCCTCTAATTTTTAGTGAGGTTGAGCCTCTCTTCATGTGTTGAACGCTATCTTTCTCTACCCATTCATATCTGGAACCTGTTGGGTAAGGTAAGGATTGACAGGAAGAGACACACATCTCTTAAATCTGTGAATAAATTTTGTATATGATAAAAGAATAAGGTCTTACTGACATTTTTTTCTCACATGGTTAGCCTGTTGTCAAAACAAGAATTAATTGATCTAATCTATTATTGTTGATCTTAAGTCCCATCTTTATCATGTACTAAGATCTAATATACGCCTAGCTCCATCCATATATTTCTATTGCTGCATCCATGTCGGCTTATTTCAGTTAGCTGTAATCACAGTAATGTGACATAAAAAGGAATCAGAAAATCTTAGTGGCATGCAACAATGAGCATTTATTCTCATGGATCTGGGGCTTGCCTCAGGGAGGATTCACCTAGACTGGGCTTGACTGTTTAGCTCTGCTTCAGACGGAAACAGCTCCAGAGGCTCTGCCTCTCCCTGCATGCTACGGAGACACCTTCTCCCTCAATGAGATGAGTGTTTTGTGTGCTTCTCATCCTCCTTTGACACATGGGACTGCTGGGGCATATTTTTCTCTGAGAGCAGAGTTGTAAGAGCACATGCTAATAACATTCAGTGGAAGTTCCTTATTATTACCTAGTGATTCATCTTTAATCAAATTTCCCCACTGTCTAAAAATTATTTTTATACATGGTTTGTTAAATTAAAGAATTACGGGGCAGTGCCTGTGGCTCAAAGGAGTAGGGTGCCAGCCCCATATACCAGAGGTGGCGGGTTCAAACCCAGCCCTAGCCAAAAACTACAAAAAAAAGAAAGAAAGAAAGAATTATGGTCCATAAATTAAATTTGATTGTCTTAAGTCTTTTTCTGCAGAGAAATCTTCTTTATCTGTTTTTAGGATTTTTTTTTTCATGCCACAAAACTTGTTGCTGGAACCAAAACATTTGTCTTGTAGAACTTTCCATGTTCTGAATTTTGCTGATTCCATCCCTTGATGTCTTGAATTATGTTTCTCCAATCCCTGTGGTGTTTTCTGTTAAACAGTTAATTAGATCGGGAGACTCAATCATTTTCAGCTTCACATGTTTTCTTTTTGGTGAGGGTTGGGAGCAGAGTAAAAATACTTCATATGCCGGGCAGCACCTGTGGCTCAAAGGAGTAGGGCCCTGGCCCCATACGCCACAGGTGGCAGGTTCAAACCTAGCCTTGGCCAAAAAGCTGCAAAAAAAAAAATAATAATAATACTTCATAAGCCATGCTATGCACTTCCCAGAGCATTTATCCTTATGAGAGATAAGTGTGTTTAGATTTGTCAATAAGATCAGGTTTAATCAGGCTCCTCCATCCCTTATGAAGTTCTCCTGTTAACTAATTATTTCAGCCTCACGCCATTCTCTCATTAGGGATTGCAAAATGGTGATATTCAAATTCTATCATTCCTTCTGCATTTATTAGCATAGAATATTTTGTAACCTTGAGGTAGAATTCATATAAAAAAGTATGGATACCTGTTCCAAACACACAAATTTACCTCTGTGTGATTTACACTTGTAGGGTCCAGCCTGTGTTAAAGACCCTTTGCTGCTCTTATACCGGGCCTGGGAATAAGTACCAGGCTGATGACTAAATAGATAGATGGGGAGCCCGGCCTTCCTGAGATTATAGCCACAGGGAAGAAAAGTCCTTCAATGGAAGAAACTGACCAGGGAGGCTGCTGAGCACACACACCTACCAATACATCCACAAGTATTTTTCATTAAAAGGAGACAACTTACAGCCTCCCTTCTGCCAGCAATGGGCCACAAACCAGACATGATAAATGATGCTGCTGTCTTCTCCATGTCCTAGATTTGTTTTAAAAATCATTTTCAGATCAGTTAGTTTTCTCTTCACATTAAAGGGTTGGAAGTTATTTTTGGATCTGTGTTAGAGATTTGCCTCTGCATCATAGAACCCTGATTCTGAAACTACTGACGCACTGGAATCATAAAACGTTTCATGAGACCTCTGAATTTAACTGTGCTGCTTGGAAGTTAGAAAGCCACAGTTTGTCAGCATTTTGCTGACAAATGTCATCACTTATAGACTGGTCTTTGGCGCTGAGTATGTTCGGCATTGCTAAAAGTATTGAGAAATGAGCTACGCTTAGCGAAACAAAAGACATGTTTTTCATTTAATTGATTAAATTGCAGTTCGAGAACAAAATAAACTTGCAAATCTTTGGAAAGAGTCTGATTTGGTAATGGTTGTTTTGTTTAAATTCTGATGCAGAGGATGCTGTGTTTCTGGACAATGAGAAAGAAAGAGAAGAGTATGTTCTGAATGACCTCGGGGTGATTTTTTATGGAGATGTCAATGAGATCAAGAGTAGAAGCTGGAGCTATGGTCAGGTGAGTGATTTAAAATCTGTCATTGTCAAGGATATTTTTACTTAATATTTTTTGTCACGTGTATCCCTGCAGAGTGCCATAGATCAATATTAGACAAGCACAATTTCCTGCTTTTCAGGATCTGAGGCTCCAAGGCAGAGAATATAGGAGTAGAGACTTATAAAGATAACTGAATAATTTATCAGCGGAAACCACATATCTGTGGTTATTACAATGTTACAGGGAAGAGAGTCTAGGGATAATGTGGCGTTCTATTGAGAAATGCTTTGGCATCTTAGTATAGTGAAATCTCATTAGATCAACCTGGAATGGACAGAAACTTTCCTTTTCTTATATAGAAAGTTATTTAGATAATGATGCAAAGAATATGCAGGTGAGTGCCCCACTCAACTGGTTTTTTATAAGTATTAGTCGAGGATACTTGTAATTAGAAAAGAGTGTTGCCATTTTGTGAAAGAAGGGCCACTGGGCTTTTATAGTCCATGGGATTTTATATAGAAACATTTTATCAGCTGAAACCTCAAGTTATTGTCTACCTATAAAGCATCAAATGATATTTTTAAGACATTCAATAATTCAAATTATTTCAATTTGTCATCTTTAACAATGGAGCAAATGAATGATGTTTTACCATTTTTTCTGTAATTGAGTGCATGTCCTGTGATTCAAAAATGATTTTAATTAGCAGCATAAGAGGAGGGAAATGTGTCATTTCCCGGAGAGTTTGGCTGGTGTGACTGGACTTGTGCATCACTTCTCTGGGTATCCAGGGGAGCAATTTCACAGACTCTGACTGCACTGGGTCACGTGATACTTTCTTGGTGCCAGGTGCCTCGCTTTGACTTCCATATGGGATCTCCCTGCTCCAACCTGACCATTGGTAAAAACCTGTGTCATCCTGTCTACTTGGCTTTGCAACCAGCATCTTCACCTTGACTCCTGAGAATCACGTGCCAGGGCTCAGGCTTACCTGCTGGCACTTCTGATGTCCTGCCAAGCTATGGTCCACATTTACTTCCCCTGTTTTTGGATGCTTGCCTGGCTCCCCCCTAGTTACGAGCCCTACTCTGCCTCAATGACGTGCAACCTTGGACTACTGTCCCCAGTTCCTAGCCTTTAGCCTAGCAATTCTATTTATAGGCCCAATGTGACAATCCGTAGCAAGCTAATAAAGGGAAAAAATCACAATGTGTAGCAAGAACTGCGGAGGTGTCCCAGCACAGTCATGGCACTCCATAGCCATCACAGCCAGCAGGCCTTCGGGTAGGCACCCTAGAGCACAGGTATTATGTGCATCTGTCATTCAAATGGGCCATTGATTTGAACTCTTCAGCCAGATTAATCAAGCAAGCCAGTGGTTTGCAGTGATACAAGGAAACAGCTAGTTCTATGACTGCTTCTTTAACTGTCCAGTTAGTTGCCATTATGTCCCACAAACAGGGCAGAGAGATGCTGCTTAGCAAGGACCAGAATACATTATTTGTATACTGAAGAACGAGGACAATTACCCATTATTGCATCCAGCCCAGAGTTTGGGGTACCCCTTGAGCTGATATTCTAATTGGATTTAATAAAAAATTGTGTGGTAATTGATTGGCCCTTAAGATTATGGTTTCTGTCACAAGTACATGAGTGGATAATATGCAACGTTTCTGTATTCGAGGAAATCTCTTATTGCAATGAACCCTAATGTAGGTAAAATCTCCCATCTTTCCATTTTATTACTGTTTGGTTTTTATTCATTTTTAAGAAAATACTGGTACTGCCTGTGGGCAGCATTACTTTCTAAGGAAATTGAACTTGTACCAGGCTCTTCCCTTGACAGTGTAATTTATTTTCTCTGGGATTTTCTGACTTCTCCTTGACCCGGGAGCCCACGTTGTCTCAGAATAGGGGAAATCTTACAGGTATAGTTACTGCATGAGATCTCCTTCTATTTTGGATGTGAACTAAACAGGCCTGAAGTACCCTACTGGTATACATCTGCAAGGTCTTTTTTTTTTTTTCTGGATGCCGCAAGAACTCATGCTAGTTTTGAGGTCTTGAGACTCTTGCCTGACTTCAGTGAAATGTTCATTCCTTCACCTTGGCACCGAAGCCAACATGTTAGATCTTCTAAATTAACTTGTACCATTTTCTGAAGAGCTTCAAACCAGTTCATGATCCTTGAGTACATCAGCTTTCTAGTACTTCTGTTTATGTTTCTGGCTTGCTTTCTTACTCACTTCACTAAAAAAATAAAAGAGGTTCTCTCCTTCCTTTCATTTTAATATTTTTATATGAAAGATTATGGGAGATTATTGATACATACATTTCTAAATGTTAAGTTATGGTTTCATTTTTTTTTTCAGCAGAGAATATCTTGTTTGCAGGGTGGACATTAAATAGTTTTTCATTGTTCCCCAAATAGTTTGAAGATGGCATCCTTGATGCTTGCCTGTATGTGATGGACAAAGCACAGATGGACCTTTCTGGGAGAGGGAATCCCATCAAAGTCAGCCGTGTTGGGTCGGCGATGGTAAGCAGCAACTACTGATTACTGAATCTATTACACATGTCATTTGCCTCAGTCTAGATGCCAGTTCATCAAGAGCTGCTAAAATGATGACTTAATAAACTTTTATTTGTAAGATTCTGGTTTATGACACCCAGTATAGCTCTTGGAATTCCCCGAGCTTACCATGTGCTGTAAAACAAAATTCTCATCTCAATATTGTATTTTTCTTTGGCTTCAGACAAATGATGATAGATATCACTATACTATATATAGGCCAGTTATTCTTAAGAACCTCTTACCTAGGGACTGAGCAATAACCAGGACAAAAATGGCAATGACTATAATCAAACAATCAATCAATCAAACATCAGGGAATACAGAAGACGTGCAGGGGCAGCTTCTCTCCATTTCCACGCTGATAGTAAGAGTAACCAACTGAATGTGTACATTTCATGCTGGCTCCTATTACAGTGACACCTCACCGCAGGGCTTCCTCACTTGTGAAGTGGGTATAGATTCTTGGAGGAAATCCTGTGAGGTTGCGGGGAGGGCATGCCTTAGGCTCTTTTACTAGTTAGGACACAGGGTGATGATAGCCAGCCAGAGCCCATGTCTGCTGACCTCAAATCTAGACATTTTCTATCTTCCACATTCCTCTCTGTAGGAGATTTTGAAACATCTCTGAGAATGCCCAAATCCTGCAGTGGAACATCTTGCTGAGAGGAGATAGAATTCCCGTGAATGGGAAGGATGGGGCCAGGCATGGAACATGAATTAAATGTGGTGTCTGGTCCCTACAAAGTCCTATGCAGTGTTAATATACTCGGTACACAGCACCAGTCCTTGGGGTAGAAAAGTGCATCAAATCCGGTTCAAGAGTAGAATATTCCTGGAGAAAACATTAAGCTGGGTGACATTTCATACCATGAAAGACCGAGGGAAAAAAATCTTTCCATTATCAATTTCCTGAAGTTTTCTAAAAAATTCTCTAGGAAGAATGGTAGCTTTGTGTTTGGTTTTACATATTTTTTAAGTTAAACAAAATCAATATTTTTCATAGACAAATATTAGATGAGAATGACATGAAATGTGATTTCTAATTAGCTTTTATGAAGGATTGTTCTTATTTTACTAATAATTAAGCTACATGTAAATTTAAGCAACAGTGGAATTTAAAAAGTGAAAATGGAAACTAACGTCTAAAGGAAGTTTTGTATTCTGTTAGTTTATGTTGCAGAGTGGAAAGACAATAGCGAATTCTAAAGAATTCTGCAATCTCTATGTAATACTCATTTATAACACCTTATCTTTGACTTGCAGTCAATCACTATTTTTCCTGTTTCAGAGACAAGATTTCTCTTTTTCTTCTTTGCAGTTACAGTGGCAGGTTTGCAGTGTGGAGGACCGTGCTAGCTAGCAGTGGTTAATGTAAATTAATTCCTTCTCGAGCATTCTAAAATGGCAGCCTTATTGACTTAAGCTTACTCACACATTGTGTGTATTTTTACAAGTCCAGAAATCAGAAGTTTCTCCCAAATACAAGCCAATCCAAGAGGGATGAAAGGCAAGGCAGCTAACCTAAGGCTGTCTGTAGTAGCACCTAGCCCCCGGCAGAAGCTGTTAAGTATTAAATAAGCACATAATCCCAATGCAAATTGCCTTGAAATTTTATTAATCATATAAAACCTAATCATATAAAAACTTTCAAGAAGTTCTCATCTTGAAAATGTGTAGCCCAATTAAAAGGTTTAGAACTGGACAGAATCTACATGGAGAATGGTTTGGTTTGGATTTGGTTTTATTTTAGGAGGGAGAAGCCCTGAGTGTTCAGGGCCAGAGCACCTACTGGGACCATTTAGAGCAATGTCTTCATCACACCATTGTTTACATATACAAAATGTTTGATAGTTCTCAAAACTCTTTCATCTCTACTATCTGCTTTAGGCATTAGAATCTGTTCACAATCTGTTCAATTATAATGATTTTTAAAACTAAAATATTAAAACTCTAAACAACAACAACAACAACAAAAATGACAGGAAAAGATCGTCATTCAAATTGTTCTTCTCCTATTCGAAAATCCAGAAATCTATAGTGAAATTTCAGAGTGTAGTTAAGCTAAATTAAGAACAAAAAAACCCTTTAGATTTCTCAATTAAAGATTTGCCTTAAAGCATGAAAAGATGTATTTAGAGGGCCCAGAAAGAAAATGTGTTGAAGTTGCAAAAGTCTAGCCAGAACCTGACTCCCAGATGGAGGGCTTGTGTGTGTCTTCTCAGGAGCTGGGCCCGGTCTCAGCTAGACAGGGGCTGCCGCACAGTTGTTTCCTGAGTTCCTCTCAAACGCCTCCCTAGTCTGGTCCCTGGAGGCTGGAAATGCCTTCCTGGGGATGTAAATGCTAACACAGAGACTCATGTGGCATGCAAATTCACAGGAAAGGGTAACAACTGACTTCAGTTCATACGGAGATGGGAGTGAAGGAAGGCAGAACCTTCCTAAGAGAAGTGGTTGCCAGAAAAGGGTAAGAACGTGGAACTCAGCCCTGCTGACTATCAGAAGACAGTGGAGCCAAGTGAGACACAACTGAGCACACCACTGAGGCTCCAAAGGCAAATTTTTTTACTATGGTCAAGGCCAAGTCTAAAGTCTAGCACTGACAGTTGGCAAGCAGTTTGCAGGGAAAAAGTGAGTACATGATGCTAAGAAAGAAAATAGAAACCAGCAATGACAACCCAGATTGTGCAAACTTTTTAATGATAATAATAAAATAAATTTGTATTTTAAGTGTACAATCCCCAGATAAAAATATTCACTGTGTAGTGCAAGACCTTGGGTACTTGCACTACACTGGTTGCTGGGGCTGTCCTGTGCATTGTAAGATGGTTAGTGGCATCCCTGGCTTCTATCCAGGAGATGCAAGTAGCATCTTTCTCCTACCAGCTGTGACAATCAAAAATGTTTCCAGAGGTTGCCAAATATCATCCGGGGATAAAAATTGCCCTGAGTGAGGAATGTAGCAATAAACCCCTCTGTGGCTCAGTTTCCTGCCCTGTGGAATATAAATCTTTTTGCCTATTTAGAGGATCTTAACACATTTAAAACCTGCTGATTTTCTTTCTGCTGGAGATAAAGTGGCTGCTGCATCCTGTAGGAAGAGCCTCAGCCCATCCACATCAGATCATGGTTCTGATTCCACTGTTAACTTATTATGTGACCCAGAATAAATCCCCAATCTCTCCTGACCTCACATCTTCATCTTTAAAATGAAATTTTGTCTCTGTACTCAAACCACATTTGTTATTCCCCGTGGCATCAAGAATATTCTTTTATTCTTTGTAACAGTGCTGTCTTTTCTTCTATCTTTTTCCTTTATAAATTCAGTATCTTCCCTTGTTCTTATTTTGAGTTGCTGTTACTTCACTTTGATATGAAAGTAGGATAAGTTTGCGACAACCTGGACAGCCTTGGGCTATAGGACACTTCCAGGAGAAAGAAAGTCCAAAAATCCTGTATTCATATTGTCTGGGGATTGAACCTGAGATAGTATAACCTTACATAAGCTAACTTTTATTTAGACTCTTCTACACACTGAGTGGTGCATTTTACCAAAGGTATACTGCAGATTGATTTAAGAGAGGAAAAAAAAAGAGGAAATTATAGAGAAGAAGAAACCTGCCCAAAGTTATGGTTCTTCCTTTAAATTGCATTGCTTCATTGCTGTTTTCCTTCCACCTCATTTCTGATGTGACAGTCTCCACTAGGAAAATTGCCAGGAAAAGTTGAGAAGGATGATTTGTGCCATCTGAAAACTGAGTTCACTCACATGGCATTAATAAAGCATTCCATTGCTGGCCCTAAGTTGCCATGAAGAAGCCAGACATGGGCTCTGAGCTCCCAGTCAGGCTATCAGAACAGTTGGGCCATGACAGGTTGTGACAAGAACAGCATGGTCCTGGGGAAAGGGGAGATTGTGACAATAACCTGACATTGCTGCCAGGGTGGTTACCTGTCCTTGTGTGTTTCTGCCCCATGACTGATTGGATCTGGCAGAATCTATGGGCCACAAACTTGCCCCAAGGAGATGCAGCTGCTGCTGAAATGGCTGCTGCTATTGCAGGTAACTGATCACATACTCACTGTGAAAGCCCTAAATATCTCACTTCCATCCAGATTTGCTGCTGTTGGTTAAGATGTTACCAACGGAAGATCTGTGTTGAATGATGCATAGAGCTAGCAAGGGAGATCCAGGAAGACTCTCCAGGGTCTCCGAGATGAGGAAGCAGAAGCCCTTTGATGTGATGTCACTCACATAAGTCATACAGCAAATAAGTGGCTGAGCTGGAACTAGATACTATCTTTACTCTCCGATAATATTACATTAGAGGGCCAGCGCCAACACATTATTGCCAATAACAATTACCATATCAAATTGAGTAGCTTTCTCCTAGAAAAGAACAGAGATCCCCAAGATAAGGTGAATTTTGAAATAGAAAAATAGGTAAAGAAAGGTGTAAATCAGAGGATTCTAAACAGTGGAGACACTGGGAACTTGGAGAAAATGTTCCCAAAGAGGATTAAGTGCAAAATATGAATGATGGCAGTATTGGGAGTGGTAGTGATGGTGGTGATGGTGGTGATGGTGGTGGTGGTGGTGGCAGCAGTGATGGTGATGGTGGTGATGATGGTGATGGTCTTGGTGGTGATGGTGTTGGTGATGGTATTACTGACAGTAGTAAAACATTCATTTGAGAATTATTTATTCAGAATCTGCCAGTCTAGACACTGGCGGGAACAATTGCAAATAAAATTTCATTTCTGCCTTCACACAGTTTACAGTCTAGGAGAGGAGACAGACTACTAAATAGAACATTTCCACTCAGCTTAGCAAATTCTTTGCTGGAAATGGGCACGGGATTATATGGAAGGTGAATCTCTCAAATTTAGCTCAAAGTTTTCCCAGGACTAAGCACGGGCCTACCAAGTGTTGGGATATTAGAACAAAAGGTAGAAGAATGGTCACAAAGACCCATATTAATAATAGAACATGCTACTGCAGAAATTATCTCTCCATAGTGGAAATTATATTCAAATAGCCAGTCACCAAAAGCATTGGAGAAAAATGTCAAAGGGATAATTTTCTCCTCCAGGGCTTGTTTTGCAATTCAGAAAACACAAAGTTGTCACAATCAAAGTTTGTTCCATGGGGTCCCAACATTTACAGTTACTTGATTCCATGGTATTTTGACTCAATTATACTAAGAAAAAAAGGCAATATTAATTGGAAAATTTGAAAGGTAGGAGAGGAGAAAAAATATCAATACAGTTACATATTTTGAAATTCCAGTGCTTTATGCTGCTGCCAGGCAGGACTTTCCAGCTTCCTTTGCGATGCACACATTTATTTTTAACCCTGGTCTTTTGCTAATATTGAACTGCAATGCCATCATTAATCCCCATTAATACTTTGTTCTGACTGTGCCTTTTGGGAACTAAATCATGATTGAACTTTTTTAACCAATCGATGTTCAATGTACTCTTTAGTGTTATAAAAAAAAAATCTTGAACTCCAGCTAGTAAATCAAAATGACTGCTGTAGGTCCTGGGTTTTCCTAGGGCCCATACAAGATGAATGAGTATAGACCTTTGAGATAAAATGGACCTCAGTGCTTCTGATCCTCAAGCACTGTGATCCTCCAGATAAACTGAAAATGAAGTTATTTTCACTTTGTTCATCTCTTCCTCCTTTTCTCTTTGTCCAAGTATTTAAAAAGATTTTTTTCTATCCATGTATGAAAAAAACAGTAGTGATAACTCCACTTTGACATGTGGCCAAGCCACTCCTCAGGGAGCGTACTATAAAATCATGCTTTTTATTTTCCTCCAGTTGTTTACTTGACCTTCTTATGGGAAGCCCCACATTCAGCAAACCTTTCCCTGCAACAATCCTTACTTACAAATATTCAGATTACATTTAAAAATTCACTTGAGTTATAAATTTCACCACTGAGTCATCCCAAATGAACTCTAAAGTCAGAAATAAATACGGAAAGTCTATTTTCTGGTCATACAGACCAACCACAGTGTAGATTTTATTTAAAAATAGTTTTTAAAAACATTTATAAAGCAATATCTAACTGCTATTTTGGTTTATAAAGCAGCTAATACTCCCTTTCTTGGAGTGAACTGTCATAGAGAAATCTAAGGACCTAGGTCCTCCATGGCCATTGTCTCTGACCTTTTTAAACCACAAGGGGCTTTGTTGTTTCCTTGTATGCATCTTATGATTTGAAAATTTTACCTATCAAAAAACACATGTTCATGTAATAATAGTTTCCCCATTCTTGTGTCAGATTTATACAATTGCCAATCAGAGCCTCTAATGGTGGGGGTGGTAAGAATCACTACCAGATGGTCAATGTGACCACACTGACTATGATTTGGTGCCACCTTTGTGAGGGTGAAGATACAACTTCCATGTGATATTCTGTAAGAGTGACAGTGACACCGCTGCATTACTAACCTGCAGATACCTAAAGGTCAAAATTCCCAGGCTGGTGACCATTGCCAGATATAGGCTCCATGATCCATTTGAATTCTTGTCCAGAATTTCTAGGTCTCCAACTCTATCAGCTTTTATGTTAAATTGTTAGTGTCTTTCTCCATGATTCATGTCAGGAATGATATGCCTTGGTTTGTGATGCCAGAAAAGGGGTCACCTTTCCAATGGCATCACATCTCAATCAGTAGGAGCTCCCATGGTGGCAACTTCTGGAGAATCTACTGGTTACTAAAGAAGAGTATTACTGCAGCCCAACAGGGTAAAATACTAAATGACCAATTATAAAGAAATTTAAAAGGAAAACCCTTTAAAGTTGGAGTCAAGGTGTTCCCATGAGCAGAAGGCATCTCTACAATTCTAGAATGACCAAAGGAATCCATTGACTGGGAGGTACAGAGCCAGGACTATTCTCTAATACATTTCCAACTCAACATAATACCAGAAAGTTGCTTTATTCTCCAGGGATTTTCATTTCTGTTTGTTGGAGAGTTTTAACAATTGACAAATATATTGGAAGCCAGTGGGAAAATAGAATTTACCCAACAGAAAATATCTTCATAGCTATGTTTGAGAAATTGTATCCATTCCACAAATAACCAATGTGCAGATGGAGAGATCAAGGTATTAGGAAGCTAAACTTTATTCCAGGTCGCTGGTAATGGTGGGGACGGAACTCGGGTTACCCGACCCCCAGTGTTTCACACAGGAGTTGTATTTCCCCTGTATTTGTCCTCCACGCATCCTCTCCCCATGTCACATGAACTTCTTGAGTGCAAATAGAATGTCTTTTACATGTCGTGTCTGATTTGATCCTTCTCTTTGGTGGGGGTTATGAGGAACAATGAACTGTTTAGACATCTTTTTCTCTTATGGTAAAACCCAGCCATATAATGAAGTTTTCACTTGTGGACAGACAGCTTGGATTCTCAATTATTAAGGTTACATTTCTTATGCCTGTTCTTCCCCATAGTTTTGGAGAAAAACAGACATTTATTACAAGCCATCTCTCGAATGTGATAATCACAGTCAATCGAAATGTCTGCTTTCCCTGAATTGCTTCCTTGAATGAGGTTTCACTGCTGCATCTATTTTGTAATCACACAGGCTATTTCTGAAACACAGGGATACTTTTCAGCACTCCCTCCAAGCTGTGCAGTCAGTGCTGCTCTGGTCACTTGGGGCCAGCGTCCCTGGGATAGAAGGAAAGAAAAGGAGCAAAGGCAGTGCAGCACTGTGGGATTGGCACAGCTTTCCACACTCCCACTCCCTTTCCTTCCCTTCTCAGCTCCCTTGCCATCCTCCTCTCCTTCCTCCTCCTGCTCTGCACTTTCCCTGTCCTGTCCACCCATTTCCTTCCTGCAGGTCCTGTTCTATCCTAGCCCTATACCGTGTGCAGGGGCACAGCAACAACAAAAAGCAGACCTCATTCAAAGACCTCAAAATCTCAGCTTCCCTCTCTTGGTTCACATTTGGCTTTTCCTCTCATGATTGTCAGTGTGTAAAATATTTTTTGGCCCAGTGAGAATCCTGTTACTGCAGAAGATAAGGGTAATAATTTCTTGTTGCTGTGGTTATCATGAAAATAAACCTAATTACCTTCCTCATCAGAGCTTGAGTCATACAGGGTCGTACCATTAAGTTTGCAAACTCATCCCAGAAAAAGTGCTACATACCTCATTGTTGAATATCACTACAGTCACCTTTAGAAAGCTCCCCTTGGAAAGCTGTGCACCGATGCCAGTGCCTAATCCACTCTTTTTGGAATTCTTTTCCTGGAGTGGCCAGCAGATCTTGCATTGTATAAGGTTGACAATTAAGTTCATGAACTCATCCTAGACAAAGTGCTTTGATAGGTGGACTGGGCACTGGCATCAGTCCATAGCTTCCTACAGGGGGTACTTGGAAGGTGACCATGGTGATATTCAGCCAGGAGGTATGTAGCGCTCTTTCTAGGATGAGCTCACAAACTTAATTGTCTGACCTCGTATATATCTGTCTCAATAGCAAAAGACACTTGTATGTCAGTAGTTACATGCCTCACATGGATTAAGGTTAGTTCATGGTGTTTTGTTTAAATGAAGCAAAATTCACATATAGTAAGAACCATGGGTTAAAATGCACAATTTGATGAGTTTTGATTGGGATCATGACCACTGCAATCAAAATATAGACAATTCCGTTAGCCTAGAAATTTCCCTTGTTCTCCTTCCATTCAACCACCACCCCCTTAGGCAACCACTATTGTGATTTCTCACAATAGATTAGCTTTATCTATTCTTAAAATTCTCACATAAATGGGCTCATATAATATCGATGGGGCTGGCTTCTTTTACTCAATTAATTGTGGCATGTGTCTTTAATTTCTTCCTTACCATTAGTGAGAAATAATTCACCATGAGTGAGAAATATTATATGTCACTATTTGTCTACCCATTGACCCATTGGATGGACATTTGAGGTGTTTCCAACTTGGAGCTATTATAGATATAGCTAGTATGAACATTCTTGTGCAAGTATTTTTGTATACATGTTTTCAGATGCCTGGGGCAAATAGCTAAAGGGGGCATGTCTAAATCAGAAGATATGTGTATGTTTAACTTTATAAGAATCTGCCAGTTTTCCAAAATGGTAATTCCATTTTACATTTCTGCCAATAATCCATGAGCGTTGTAGTTTTTCTACAGCTTCTCTTATTCTTGATGTTTTCAACCTTTTTAATTTTAACCAATTTAGTAAGTGTATATACCAATATATATTATGGTTTTAATTCTAATTTTTCTGATAGCTAATTATGTTGAGCACCTTGCATATACTTATTGGCTATTCACATATTTTTTGGTGTAGCATCTTCTTAAGTCCAAGACCATTTTCTTATTGGTTTGTTTGTATTTTTATTATTGCAATCCTCTACATATATTCTGAATACATACCACTTGTCAGACATTTTTCTAAAACTATGTCTTACATTTTCTAAATGGCATATTTTAAGTAATAAAATTTTTTAAATTTCATAAAGTTCAACTTTTTAAATTTTTTCTAGTCTATCTCAGGAAATATATTATTTCTATAGGCCATGAAGATATTCTCTTCTGTTTTCTTTTTGAAGCTGTATGATTTGAGCTTCTACATTTCGGCCTATGATCCATCTTTAGTTATCTTTTTGTATGGTATAATGTAGGGATCAAGGTGGGGGGGTTTTCCCCCTAGTTTATCCATTTGTTTCAGCAACATTTGTTGAAAAGACTGTTGGAAAGATTTCATTTGCTGAAAAGACTTCTGTTTGTTGAAAAGATTACCATTTGCCTCAACAAATTGCTTTGGTGACTTTGTTGAAAATCAAGTGACTATACAAATGTAGATCTGCTTTTAGATTCTCTATTTTGTTCCACTGTTTTATATGTCCATCTGTATATCAACACCACACTATCTTGATTACTGTTTTGCTATGGAAAATTGTCAAATCAGCTAGTCATCCAAATTTGCTCTTCCTTTTCAATGTTGTTTTGGTTAATCCAGATCCTTTGCATTTCTATATAAAAAAATTGTCAACTTCAATAAAATGTCTGTTGGTATTCCAACCTATTTTCTTGATCTAGTAAGGAAATATTAAAAGGTAGCCTATACCCATCTTCCAGTTATACTCCATTCATTCATTCAACAAAACTTATTGAGTGCCCACTCTCTGCCAGTTTGGGGACTACAAAATCAAAGCAGCCTGGTGCCTTACTTTCCTCTGGAAACATACAGTCTGGTAGTGGAAAGAAAGACAAACCAATTACACAAAGCAATGTGGAAAATAGGAAGATAGTACTTAGCAGAGAGTACTACACGGGCACAGAATAAGGACATCTAAATCAAAGGGTGATTGGTGGTAAAGATTTCTAGAGTAAAACCAACTAAGTTTTAAAGAATCAATGGGTATTCACCAGGTAAAGAAGGGGTTTAGGTGTCAACTGACATTCCAGGAAGCGACAATAATGTTTCCAGTAGCAACAAGACAGAAAACAGTTGTTTAAACCCACCACTATGAAAAGCTAAAGAGATGGTAGATGGCTTTCTTTGCCTTTGAATCAAGGGTATGCCCCTGGCTGTTATAAGTGCTGTGAAAGGAACAAGGATAAAGAACCAGACAAGGAAAAGAATACTAACTATGCTGTCTCTTTTCTGTGTGTGTTTTTGTTGTGGTGCCTGTTTGTGGCATAACGTGTCAGGAGTACGTCATTGCACCTCCTCTCCCTGCCCAACCATAGCACGTAACTTGGCAAATGGCAGAGAAGGCACAAGAAATAGATCTCTACATTAGCAGACTGATAGCTTTGCAAATTTTATTCTTTAGAACTATTTTTTTTTCAGATATGAATTGAATCCAAATACACAAGAGAGAAAAAGCAGAGCAGTGGTTACTAAAAAGAGGTGCTAGCTGCAGCCCCCACCACCAACTCTCAGTCCTCTCCTGCCCATCCTGCAGCACAGTAACTACCATGGTTCTTTTGCAAAACCCTGGCATGCCATGGGGCAAAATCTGACATCCACTTTGCCATTTGCACCTGGATAGGTTTCAAACTGGTCACACCAGACTGTAGGTGGGGACTTAGGGGTCACAAAACTTGGAAAGGATTTTCTACAGGGAATAATTCTTCTCCTTCCAAAACTTAACTTTAGGACTTTAAATCAAGTTCATGCTACCCCAAATCAAAATTTATATCCAATGGCCTTTGAGAAACTATTATAGACAAGATTAGGTATAAAACTATTTTCTAAAAGAGTTACAGAATTCCAAGCTTTTATGAGAACATAACTTTTAACAATAAAATTTAACAGAATATAATAGGTTTATAATGGAGAAAAGTCATTTCATCATAGCTATATAAAATGTGCACACAAGAGAAGAAAAATACCCTTACATATTTAAAGAGAGGATAAAAATAGTAACTGTACAAACTGTTAAGGTCTGGGCTACAGGAAACTGAAGGATCAAGAAATACCACATGTCTTTATCTATCAGTGTCAATTTAGAATCTGTTCAGGCCCCAGTCTGGCTTCTTTTTACACTTCTTTATTGAATTTTGAGATTTATCTCTGCTATTGTTTGCACCAGTAGTTCATTGCTGTTTATTGCTGAGTAGTGTTCCATCATGTGGCTAAACTGCTGTTTTGTGTGTTTACTTGTGGATGAATATTTTGGCCATTTCTAGTTTATACTTCTTGCAAATCAAGTTAGGAACATTCATGTAAAAGTCTTTGCATAGACCTAAGCTGTTATTTGTCAGAGGTAAATACCTAGAAGTGGGATAGCTGGGTCACATGGTAGTTGTATGTTTAATTTTTAAGAAACTGTCAGACCATTTTCCAAAGTGGTTGTGCATTTTACATCCTCACTGGCAGCGTATGCAGGTCCCAAGTGTTCCATATCCTCCCCAACACTTGGTACGATACTCTTTTTAATTTCAGTCTTTCTAATAGGTGTGTGATATTATTTCATTGTGGTTTTAATTTGCATTTCCTTGGTAACTAATGATATTGAGATCTTATTTGCCACCCATGTGTCGTCTTTGATGTAGTGTCTGTTCAAATGTTTTTCTTGTGTTTTTAAATTGTTTTCTTACTATTGAGTTTCAAGACTTCTTTACATATTCTGAATACAAGTTCTTTATCAGATATGTGATTTACAAGTATTTCCTTTATGTTCCTTAATTTGTTTTCTTCTACATATGATTTTTTTCATAATCTCTCTCTCTCTTTCTTCCCTCCTTCCCTCCCCCACCCCATGCTGTTCTAGGCTTATTTGTTTCATTCTGTCCCTAGTGCCTTTCACTAAGCAGAAGTTCTTAATTTTGATGAAGTCCAATTTATAAATATTTTCCTTATGGATCATGCATATTAGTATTATAGCTAAAGAAGCTTTCTCTTAAGTCACACAACTTTCTTCTATGCTTTCATTTAGAAGTTTTCTAACTTTAGGTTATATATTTAGGTCCATATCCATTATGAAATTAATTTTTAAATACATATGAATCAAAGCCCTTTTTTACATATGAATATCCAATTGCTATAGCCCTATTTGTTAAAAAGACTACCCTTTATCTATGAAATTATCTTCACAACTCTGTAAAAACTCTGTTAACTGTATTTATGTGGGTCCATTTCTGTGGTCTTTGTTGTGTTCCACTGATCTGTTTGTATTTATGCTGAATGGTGTTATCCTACTTAAAAATGTCACATTTAATTGTACTCAAATTCCATTTAATTTTGTTTTATTTAATTGTATTAAATTTCATTTTAGTAGGAAAAAAACTGAATTCCAACAGAAGAAATTGTTAAACTTTAAATTAATGTTTCTTCACTATAAGAGATATCATTTCCTAATGGGTACCTCTAAAGTTATTAAAAAATTATGAAAACCACTAAAAGAATAAAGTAATTATGTACTTTTAAATTATGTTTTAATTTTAGATGGTATCAATTAACTATGAAAGACAAACACATTAAAATATTAGCATTTTTATTCTTCCCCTCTTTTTCCCTCCCTCATGTCTAATTTTTTTCTTAGGGTGATTATTGCTTTTACATTATCAGGTTTTAAAATTCATCTGTAATTATAATTCTCAAAGATGCTTAAAATGCATGGGTATTTCTCACCACTGAATTGTATACCACAGAGTCTTTGTTCTCAGGTTCTTTGTTTGATTGATTAAGCCCTTAAATACCTTCATATCACTTTTCAAGTAGTTTGGTTAGGATGTGCACTATATTTCCTGAGGTCCTCCATGTTTGAAGATGCATGCTGGTTTCCTTTATACCTGCACACCATCTTACCTGTACATCATAATATTTTTCTGTCAACTTTTTCTTCTCTCAGGACTATGTAAATGATGATTGACAGCACGTTGTCAGTCAATGGTACTGTGGAGAAGTCTAAAGGCAGTCAGTCTGATTCCCTAGCTTGTTGCTAATTTGCATTTAGTGTCTAGTTGACTGAACCATTATTTCTTTATCCTAACATTCAAATTAATTAAAAGTCCTAAGCAATAGACATTCTGCATCAAATTACCCTGGAGCACTGATTATTATTTCAATGTATAGATTTGATTTTTCCTCAATTAAGTAGAATATTTTTTTTTTTTTTTTACATCATGAACATATCTTCTGTTTCATTTGTTGGGTTCTCTTTTTCAAGGACACTAATTATTCTTTTTTTTTTTTTTTTTTTTGTAGAGGCATAGTTTCACTTTGTCACCCTGGGTAGAGTGCTGTGACGTCACAGCTCACAGCAGCCTCCAGCTCTTGGGCTTAGGGGATTCTCTTGCCTCAGCCTCCCGAGTAGCTGGGACTACAGGCACCCACCACAACGCCCGGCTATTTTTTTTGTTGTTGTCGTTGCAGTTTGGCCGGGGTCAGGTCTGAACCCGCCACCCCAGGTATATGGGGCCTGCGCCTTTTATTCTTATGTTGGGTCATCTTTGTCTTTTGTAATTATGAAACTATTAGCTTTTCTAAAATTCATCTCTTTGTCTTTTTCATTAGCACTTTCTTTGATTATCTCAAAATTTTCTTCTATGTCATTTACTTTCTACCAGTTATCTATCCTGTTTCTTATAGTTTATAATTTATTATTAGTTCTATAATGATATAACTGGGTCCTCAATATGTTCCCTTTCCTAAGCAATAGTGAGAAAATTATTCATGTTCCTTAATTTGTTTGCGTCTATATATGATTTTTTTCATGATCTCTCTATTCCTTTCTCTCTCTCATCCTCTCTTTTTTCCTCCTCTTCCCCTCCCCTATGCTATTTTTCTTTTATTCATGTTTATACTTGCATAGCTCTTTTCCACATATTCTATTTGCTCTAATAAATTAACTCCTGACTTTTTTTCAATGTGAAATTAGTTTGATTTCTCCTCTGGAATGTGATTTGAGGCCAATGTCCTTCATTCTATTTACTCTTTAGTACACTGAGAGAGATTAGCATGAAGAAGGGAGTTAAACTTAGGGGATGGGCAATCTTTGTCAGAATATTTAGACTCTGTTCCTTCTCTTAAGATACTGTTTAATTTCTAATTCCAGAATCCACTTTCCCTGAGAGTGGATCTCACTTTCATGAGGGAACACTCTGGAGCTTTATATCATTTTCCCACTGTAGTCCCAGAATCTCTACCTTTGTTAAGGCAGAGATTTTTATGCTGGTTTCTCCACAGCAGTTGTTTCTATCATTCTGGTCAGAATTAGAAAAGGATTAGCATTTTGATTCAGTTCATTTCTTTCTAGATTTTGATATATAAATGAGAAATCTCAGCACTATGTTGACTTGATAGTAAGGCTTCTCAAGAACCAGTGGTTAGGGTTAGGAACTGATCCATCCTGCCTCTCTGCTCCATGCCACAATCTTCATTTTTTCTTCATACAAAGATTATTGCATTATGTTATGCAAATGAAGTTACTGATAGTGACTGGTGGGGGATGGGTTTTCCTTTTTCCAATTCTACAGGTGTTATAGGCAGGCAATTTAGTGCAACCTTAATGAAGTTGAATATTGCCCCTGCCCATAGTCTGGGTTCTTATTGTCTGTGTGACCACCAGTGACTCAAAACTAAGAATCAAATTATTCTGCCACTGGTAAAACCTTGAGTTCATGGTAAGTCAAAACAGCCAAATGGGGCATAAAAAAGGACCAGTGTGCCCTTGAAGTGTCCCCCAAACATATGTAGTTTCCTAAGGAGGGAGATATTACTTTAACCCTTTATATCTATTACTGAAGACTTATCTCCTCCTATGTCTGAGCTCCCTAGAAATCAATGCTGTAATTAGAAAACAGTAGCTAATCTGGCCAAATGCTAATAAATGAGAGTTATGATTTATCTAGCAATAGGGGAATAGCTCAGCATTAACAATTAAAAAGTCTGTAGAGGACAGAACTATTCTTTTTTTCCTTAGTTGATTGAGTTTAGCCTTATACTATAAATAGCCCTTCTAATTAATGGCTATCTGTTTGAAAATTGGTTATCAGAACCACAGTTTAGGAACCTTTACCTCTGAGATTCATAGAGTCTATTCTGATAAAGGAATGATAATGTGAGTTCAAAGCTGAATCTACTTATCTACAAAGACTGAACCACATCATAACCTATCAAGACACTCTTCAGGCTTTATTATAATAGGTCTTCAATAATCAATCCAACCACAAAAAGCATTAATCATGAATAGAGCCAGAACAGTTGTCTAAACCCTGCTGTAACCCAGTCATTTCATGAATCTATAGGCTAAATCAAAGTTTGCTTCAAAGACATAAGTTTTCAATTAGTTGAATAAGGTCTTCTAGAAACCTCCAAAGAATTGATATTTTCCTACATTGGAAAAATTAACTGCATAGATACTAATACTTTTTCTTCACTTTAACCTGACTGGACACTGAGCCAAGGGGAAAAATAGTTTGTCCAGGTAAAATCAAATTGTGAAATCTTCTAGACAACACTCCCCAGAAGGACTCTCTTTGGGAAAACCATTCAGTGCCGAAGTAAATCTCACATTGTACTAAAGGGTTTGTCATTCACAGTAGAAGATGGTTGTACATTTTAGGTGTTTTCTTCTAATATTTTCTATTTTGTCCACTATTGCCTATGTACACGATACCTGTGCAGAGCTCCTAGCAGGTCCCTAAACCTGTTGTACTATTTCAGGACACTAAGCATTTATTCAAATTATTTCCACTACATAGATGACTTTTCTAGCCAGCTTGCATGTATTCTCATCTGTTGAACCTCCCCTACCACCACTACACCACCCTCCAACCCAACTGATTACTACCTCTGTTGGGCCCCCACTCTACCTGTATATTTCTCTGCTTTAATACTAATACTTTACTTCCACTTTTTGGTTTCTTGTCTATCTCTCCCTAGGAGAAGCTCTTATTCTTATTCAGATGTATTGTGCCTCTTGTTGACTATAAGAGTGATTATTTATTTAACAGCTATTAAGTACCAACTCTTTGCTCATACTTGCTAGGAGTCAGAAAGGCAAAGATTTTTTTTCTCTGTTCTCATTGAACTCATGAACCAGTGAGGAAGGCCAATTCCTCTAAAACTAAATGCAGCAAGCCAAAAAGAGGGGTCTGGGCAGGTGCTGAGGCTGAGCTGTTAGCTGGAAGGCAGCAAACACATAAAAAACTCACCACGTTTTCATATTGCTTCTATAGTTTGCATAATTCAAACAATCACGCTTCAGTCATATTTTTCGTATTGCTTACTAATGTCTTTTTAGCATAACCTATACCTATGTTTCAGTACTAATGTGTGTACAAATTACCTGGGATGCTTGGTAAAGTGTGGATTCTTATTCATATGGTCTGGAAGGGGCCTGACATTCAGTATTTCTAATAATCTTTCAGGGATTATTAATACTGCTAGTCCAAGTTTCTCAAATACCCCTGTAATATGCACCACAGGTGTGATCCCACTTGGTAAATGTAGAATGTAAATGTTTTGGCACAGTAACTGAGATAACGCCGGAAAGGCTATGTTAACCACTGTGATAAAAATCTGTCAAATGGTTTATGAAGCGAGTGTATGATACCCCATGATCATATCAATGTATACAATTATGATTTAATAAAAGAAAAAAAAAAGGAAAAAAAATACTGCTAGTCCACAGACCACACTTTGAGCAGCAAGGCTCTAAACAACTGTCGTGTCAACTGTAAAAATAGTTGATATAGTGCTATGTTTTGGAAAAATTTCTGCTATTCTCCACCAAGACTCTTCTGATTATAATTAAAGGTGATAAAAGTTACAACAAAAGAGGTAGATTCAACAGTACAAAGAAAATTTGGCAGGATTCCTCGAAATTGTTACTTCTTGGTCTTTGTTTTATTGCCTGAACATAAAAGTTCTTTGCTCCTGTGCTTCTGGTCTGCTGCTACTACCCTGTTTCCCTGAAAATAAGACATCCTCCGAAAATAAGACCTACTTACAGGAAAGATAAGACGTCCCCTGAAAATAAGACCTAGCGCGTCTTTGGGAGCACACCTTAAAAATAAGACACTGTCTTATTTTCGGGGAAATGGGGTAGATGTGCATAGTCTGAAGGTGCAAGTTTTTCCCAAATATTCAAGATTACCTTTCACTGTTAAGTTTCCTCTCTATTTAAACCATAACATCTTAGGCCCTTAGTAGAAATCCATTTTTAACAAAACTATAAAACTGTAACCCCTTTGAACAAATATTAAAAAAAACAATTCTGTAAGGCTCCCATGGGAATTTGTTTTGTTAGTAACTCTTAATGGTTTTTATGATAGCATCTGCTCACTTTTTTAATTTATTAAGAATATGCCATTCAAAATAAAAGTCAAAAACCACTAGAAGAGCTCTACTTTCTCATTGGTCAGTTTTGAGTCCTCCTTCTGCCAAGGTAAGATCAATCCCTCCTTGAGTTTTTTTCTTTTTCAGGTATTTATTCTCTCTTCCTCATGTCATTCTGCAGCACTAGTCTAGCTCAGGCTAAGTGCCTTATGTGTATTTTCTCTCCATCATGTGGAAAAGAGATCACAGCTCCTCCTATCTGCTGTCAGCTTCACCTTACTATATTAATTAGAGTATATACTAATACTATATTAAAGGAGTATTTAAAAGGCAGTCTTGATTATTTGATCTCCCACACACATTTAGTTTTTCATCACTTTCCTATTGCTTCTCAGCCTTTTGGCTAAGCTCAAGTGTAGTTTTCTCATTATTGTCCTTGATAATGTAATGAATTGAACAGAGGTGGGGCTGTTTTCCCAGTATAGAACATATGGAAGGTACATAGAGAAGCCTTAGCTAGCCCCACGCCATAGTCTGGAGAGGATTCTTCTAGATTCGTCTATATTCTCTTCCTTCTCACCTCTTGTGGCTTCATTTAGATTAATGCCAAAGATGATGAAGGTGTCCTCGTTGGATCCTGGGACAATATCTATGCCTATGGCGTCCCTCCATCAGCCTGGACTGGAAGTGTTGACATTCTCTCAGAATATAAGAGTTCTGCAAATCCAGTCCGGTATGGCCAATGCTGGGTTTTTGCTGGTGTCTTTAATACATGTAAGTATCCAACTGAGTCTTTTTTTTTAATGTAAAGGGAATTTTACTTCAAGGCATTTTATCTATAACCTAGCAAAGAGACTTGCCAGCCCCTTTTGGCACTATAGAATTCATGGTGGTCTGGCATTCCAGGATGTAGTCAGTGCATAATTAAGTTGCACTGGGCTAGCTATGATCATAGTTTCTCTTTGACTGCAGAGTCTTTATAGGAAGAATGACAGACTGTTTGCCGTGGAATCCGCCATTCAGCACCCAGAGAAATGGAGGGTTCTGGTAGCCATTTAAAGATGTAAAGGGAAAGATAAGTTATTTTCTTTTCAGTAGCCACATTTTTAAAAGATTGAAATAGTAAAATCTAAAATAATAAATAATAAGAAAAGATATATATATGTATATATATATATGGCTCAGCACCCATAGCACAGTGGTTATGGTACCAGCAACATACACCAAGGGTGGCAGGTTCGAACCTGGCCCTGGGCCAGCTAAACAATGACAACTGCAACAAAAAAATAGCCAGTTGTTGTGGTGGGCACCTGTAATCCCAGCTACTTGGGAAGCTAAGGCAAGAGAATTGCTTAAGCCCAAGAGTTGGAGGTTGCTGTGAGCTGTGATGCCATAGCATTCTACTGACGGCCATATAGTAAAAAAAAAAAAAAAAAAAAAGAAAGAAAGAAAAAGAAAAGAGATACATATATATGAAAAAAGAAAAGATACATATATACTGCTTGTCATTGAGAAGTTGTATAAATGTTTATTTGCTTACTTATTGTTGAGAAGTTTTGTAAATATATTCACTAAGTTTTTATCCCAGATATGGAAGGGATTATGGCAGGTAACCTCATCTTCATTTTGACATGTTTTAATGCCCCTGAGCAATTAGAAATCAAAATGTAATGAACAATCTTACGTCCCCAGCTTCCCCTCTGCTTTTTAATCCACCCAACATCTAATCTGCAGGGGAGAACATACGAGAAGAAAATTATTCTCTTCGGCCTTGTGTATCATTTTTCAAAATGGCATTTGACTCTCCAGGCCCAGATGGTGTTGCAATTAATTCAGTGAATATTTTTAAAAATACATTTATTTCAGTATGTCTTCATCCTCGGTAATGATTTTCGTTCACATGCCATTTCTATAGCCTTGGAGAAACATTAAACTCTAGTCAGAGTGTCCTTTCTGCTTGGTCATTAATAAAGAATGTTTTACCTAGTTAGCATTTTTAAACTGAAGAGGAGCTCAAGGCTTGAGTAAGACAATTTTAAAATATGATTAGGAAACTATCAGTTTTAGCTCAAAGCAGCAACAGCCTAAGCCTTAGTCAGTGATCCAAGTAGAAAGAAAATATGAGTTTTTTTCCCTGTGGCATCAAACTAAATAAGCTTAAATATACTCAGGCCTAAAGAAATATATATTTGCTGGAAGCAACAAAGGCCCAAAGTGTCAGTCTTCTAGAAACATTGGTCTCCAAAATTTTTGCTAAAAGCCTGAACTTTGTGTTGGGGTAAAGGTTTGAGGTTGTTCCCCTCCCTCAACCTTCCAAGCCAAGACTAGGAAGAAGCTGCCCAACAGAGGTAGTCACTCCCGTGAAACAATTTTGGGAAACCAGGAAGTACCCAAGTCCTCCCCAGGCCTACAATTGCACTACTCCAATGTGATTCTTTCAGCTTAGAATCGGATAAAATGGCAAACACCTCACGTCCATCTATGCCTTTGGTACAAAAGGGTCCTCACAATTGTGCCTGAAAACAGGCATTGGAAGAAAAGAAAAGCCAGAAACACACTGTGGGGAAACTGTGGTGAGAGGAAACCTGAGCGGGGAATTTGGAGAAAGGAGGTACAGGTGTTCCAAAGTCAAGCATCACCTGTCTTAAAATCATGAATAAAGTAGACTCTTGACCCAACTCTGTTTTGTAATAATGTCAATTAACAGTCAGCCAAAAAGAGAATAAGAGTAGCAATGGTTTTATTAGTAAGAGTGTGGGTAGATAGGGGCTGCAAATAAATAGAGAAGGAGGGGAGAGGGAGGCTGGTGGTGGCTGCCGTCGTCATGGTTTGGGGTGTTAAGATCAAGCCCTTTAAGGAGGAGGACACTTGAGTCTCTACCAGATTCAAGTTGGACTTCCAAGGTTGTTTTGTTAAAGGAGGTGGGTAGTCTTTGGTTAAAAATGCTAAACTATTCTGAAGGAGAAAAAAGAAAAGCAAGCCAAGTCATTAATCTTAAAATTGTCAGGTGAATTATTTTCAATGAGCCCTGATGTCTGGTGTCCAGGGAGCCAGGGAGGGCATTTGAATTAAGTTTAATCAATAGGTACATATGGCAAGAGATGTATTCAGGTAATTTATTATCTAACAATTAAAATGAATCTGCAGTGTCACCCTCTGCTGAGAGTCACAGAGCAAATTCCAGCCGGGAGAGCAAATGCCACTGAGGATCTGCCCTGTAAATTCCTGACTTCCTTTTCACTGGGGTTTTAAAATTTTATTTTCAGGAACATAGTCCCATTCACTGATCTAAAATGATATTACCTTGATGATCATGTGATTAGAAACTTAACAATTAGTGTCCTGTAACCGGGATTCTGTTCCAGTCAGCTGCATTTGGCACCAACTGCTATTCTTACACCACCAACAAAATTTCTCTCTACGGCCCCCGTAGGATTGAATGGTCACCCTTTTTCAGTATGGAACATTTTGAGGACAACTTGTCCAAAGGGGCTCTCCATGTTGGTAAAGAAGAAGGCCCCACGAGAGAAGTGATTTTTTTCACTATGTGTTTATTAAATGCTGGTGATGAGTTGAGTTGTGTTCTGTCCTTCTTTCCTACAGTTTTACGATGCCTTGGAATACCAGCAAGGGTTGTTACCAATTATTTCTCAGCCCACGACAACGATGCCAATTTGCAAATGGATATCTTCCTGGAAGAAGATGGGAACGTGAATTCCAAACTCACCAAGGATTCAGTGTGGTGAGTTTGATTTATGAGATCATTGCCTGAAATCGAATTATAGTGACATTATACATTTATGGCATGGAAGACTCAGTCTAATACTTCTTTTCCTTCTATTTTAAGGATCATTCAATAGCAGCAGAAATGTCTGATTGTCAAAGATTTTGTTTTGGTTCTCAGCTAATGAATTAGAAAAGTTACTGAACAGGTAGTGTTCTTAATAATAACAATAAATCACCTATTTTTAACATCAACCACCAAAAAAGGCCCTGGTTTTAGCTGATACATGTGGCTATACTAGTTCTCTCTGCCTTAGTTAAAATAACCAGCATTAACAGTATGGTGATGACAGAGGGTATTGCAGCCAAGAGTTCTGTGCCAGTGCCCAGAGTAATATAGTAATATAGAAGATTTATTAGCATTTACTGTGTACCAGTCTCTCTGTGTGCATGATCTTAACTAATTCTTTTAACAGTTTTATCAGGTAGGTGGGTGCTACTAAAAATCTCCACTAACAAATGAGAAAACTGAGGCCCACAGAGGTTTGTTCAAGCTCACACATCTGATAAGCTAGAGATAAACCCCAACCACTTCTGATCCTCAACTGTAACCTTTCTTTTTTGTTACTTCTGCAATACAGGATTGCTCTCTGAGTGTAAAGATGAGAGAGAGAGATTATATCCTCACCTTTCATCCAGAGATAGAAATGGAAGTAAAGCTGAAATTATTTCCAAATACCAACCACATGGTCCTTTCACTGCCATGAAGGCTATGACATGACATGGGAGTTTAAGATCCCAAAGAAATTTTACTTTTCCTTAGAAACCCTCTCAGTTCAAATCAAAAAACTAATTAGAAGGTAAAAAAATTCCTAAATCCAAATGGGAAGGGTATTTATGAAGGTCTATATGGGAGGAAATTGGGGCATGATTTCAGCTGTTGCCAGGCCTTGATCTAGGTAGAATTTCTAAGCCGAAAATTTGTCTCATAGTTTTTTGTTTTTTGTTTTTTTTTTATTGTTGGGGATTCATTGAGGGTACAATAAGCCAGTTACACTGATTACAATTGTTAGGTAAAGTCCCTCTTGCAATCATGTCTTGCCCCCATAAAGTGTGACACACACTAAGGCCCCACACCCCTCCCTCCATCCCTCTGTCTCATAGTTTTTCTTGACAAATAATAAAGCTAAAGTACTGTCAGTGGTAAAAGCATCCAAGTGTGATGGTAGGAAGTCATAAGCTTATTTTAAGTAAAATTAAAAGTTAGAAATGCCTGACCTCCCCCATGTCAGAGGAGGGGGTCACAGTTGTAGGAGGAGTGTTAACTCCCCCAGGACTGGAAAAGGCACAACCTCTCTGTGACTCTTTCCTCCTCTCAAGTATAGACAACAAAATTCCCTACTTTACTCAGCCCGGAGCTAAACAGGTGCCTCACAAATGTGAGCTGCTATTATTGCCTTCCTTATCAGTCACACAGCTAGAATTTCGTGGAGACAGTATGCTGCCATCCACCTAAGTACATTCAAGCAGTCAGAAAAAGAGGGGTGCTGGTATCCTAAGATGATTATGCTATTTCTGTCACTTTGGGGTATTTTTAAAGATAAAACAGGAACCTGTGCCTCACTAGTACACACACTGGAGCACCTGCAAAGCCATAGGTGTTCCAGAAAACCAAGAGTACGCCCAACACCTTCCCAGACTGCAGAGGCTAGTGGAGCTATCCCTGGACACATCACACTACGCAACATCACCATAGCCACAACCCTATGTCAAGCTCCAACTTGGGCAGTTGCTTGCTGTGTGGCTTTAAGAAAATGCTTTCACTTCTCTGAACTTCAGTTCTTCATTTAGGTATATGACCTTACCTTAGTGGCAGGTAAGAAGTAGGGGCTACCTACCTTGCAGCTACAGGACTGCAAGGAAGGTAAGGTTGGGGTCCTAGATGCTGAGCAGAGGCAGAAGAGAGGGTGGGAGTGATCTGCTGGACATCAGCTGAACTCTGCAGGGTCAGGGCAACATTAGCTGCCAACAAGTGCCTTAATGAATCTCCTAGCAAGGGTTTCAGGAGAGCTGACCTCCTTCAAAGCCCTGGACTACCTCCCTCCACAGGCTCTGGCCCAACAAACCCACCCCAACCTGGTTCCCTCCCTGCTGTTTTGTGTGTGGCTCAAGTCCACTTTCCTCCCCCAAGGAAAGGTAACCATGAGATGCCCCCTTTCTCTCATCCTCCATCACTTGTTCTTCAACATTTAGGTTGTAACAGTTTATGATTTGTGATGAATGGATTTGTCTAGTTAAGTCTTGTGACCCAGTGCATCCTCTTTCCTCTTCATCACTCAGCCAAGCAATTCAACCCATACCAAAAGCAGAGGGGAGAGCTAGAGAATGTGAGAGAGGGTATATTATGCTCATTGCACTCCAAAACCAGGAGTGACATGTTTGGGTTCTGTTCCTTGCTCTCCCCTTATTACCACAGACTGTTAAGGAAAGACTACTTATTTTATTTTCCTACTTCTGATTTGCCACCCTAAGTCCCCTGCAAATTTGACATTCCCCTCTGAGAGCACCCCACCTCACGAAGGCTATAATTTTGCATAGAGTACACCTACTGTCAACACCAACAGAGACCATGGTCTGGGCTCCTTAGCTGTTCAGGGGAGGGGTCTGGGCTGAGCAACGTTGGAAGGTCACAGCTGGGTGGAATAATTAGACCCCAGGGTAGCAAATGAAATTCTAGGTGGGCAAAGCAAGGCATCAGGTCCTGTAAGGAGCAATTTCAGCTGCCTTCCCCAGTGTGCAGATGGGTTCTGAATTATGTGTAACCTCTGGGGAAAGGCAGCTATGAATCACTGTGGACAGTTTAATGAAGACGCTTGCTCAGTGTTTAGCTGCAGTCCAAATAGCGAGCAGGAATTTGAGGGCTCAGAGAGGAGGGAGAATCAGCACTCACTCACATGGGCAGTGGGAAGATGGTGGCTTGGCCTCGCCTTGGAAGAGCTCCCCTTGATCACCTCATTATGCAAAGGTCATGGTGGAAATAGAAACAATTTTGTAAGACAGAGATGGTGGCACTTACTAGGATCATGAAAAGATTTCTCAATGAAAGGCTTCACTCATTCTAAATGAAAGTATTACATCCTTCTACTGGAGCCAGCATACTATGATTTGATGATTCTGGGTGGAAGATTGCACCTTCCTCTTGACTTGCCCCCATCAGAATTCACCCTCCATCAGGGGAGCAGTGTCTGATCTATTTTGTATTTGTTTGTTTTGCAGCATGGAACATTGTGCAGTGCACAGAGAAGCACTGAATAACTGCTATTAGTTAGAAAAATTTAAAAATGCAAGAAAACTCTGTGCTGCAATGGGTGGTCTTGATCTATAAACAAAGCTCTTTCAAAGCAAATTTTAGAGCATGAATTAACCAGTTTCCACAACTGGAAACCTGTCCTAACCAGCTTATAATATTCATTCTCATTGCACCAGTAGTTCTCATTAACAAAATATGTTCAAGGTTATCCATGTTATTGTAATGCATCAGTACCAAATTCCTTTCTATTTCATTGTATGGATAAAAAAATCTTATTTATCTATTCATCAGTTGTACATTTGGGGTGTTTTGGTTCTTATGAATAATGCTGTGAAGAACATTCCGGTAAAAGTTTTTTGAACATATATTTTTATTTTGTCTTATTATGTTTTAAGTATATATGTAAGAGTGAAGTTTCTGGGTTATATGGTAACTTATGTTTAACAATTTTTGAGGAATGGCCAAACTATATTCCAAAGTAGCTACACTATTTTATATTTTCACCAGCAATATACAAAGGTTCCAACTTCCTCATATTTTTGTCAATGTTTTTTTTATTTTCTATTTATTGACTATAGCTATGCTAGTGGGTATGAATTGACATCTCATTGTGAGTTTAATTTGCATTTCCCCAGTGAATAATGTTGGGCATCTTTTTATGATTTTGTCTGTATATCTTCTTTGGCAATAGGGTTATTCAAATCCTTGTCCTATTTTAAAATCAGGTCACCCTTGTATGTTGCATTGCAACTGTTCTTTATATATCCTGGATATAAGTCCTTCATTGCATATGTGATTTGTAAATATTTTCTCCCTTCCGTGGGTTCTCTTTCCTTGGTGATACCTTTTGAAAAATTTAATTAAAATGAAAGATTTTAATTAATTTTTATAAAATCTTATTTGTCTATTTATTCTTTATTTGCCTATACTTTGGTATCATGATGAAGAAAAGCATAACCTGATGCAAGATCACAAAGATTTGCTCCTCTGTCTTCTTCTAAGAGTTTGAAAGTTTTAGATCATACATCTAGGTCTAGGATCTATTTTGAATTAGCATTTATATGTTGTGTGAAGCAGAATTAGAAGTAGAGAAGAGAAAAATAAGAGAGAAAGTAAGAGGTAAGATTAAAGTCATTTTATGGACAATCCCTGCACATGATAAATCACTTTTCTCATGCTATGTTAAAGACTCTCACTTTGTGTTCAGCATTTGACAATTTGGCTATGATGTGTGTAAGTGTAGATCTTTCTGAATTCATTGTACTTGGAGTTTATTTTTAATATTTTCAATGTGTATAATAATATCTTTCATTGAATTTAGTTTTTGGCTATTATTTCTTTAAATATTCTTTCTGCTACTTTTTCTCATTTCTCTCCTTCTGGGACTCCCATTATGAATATACTGATATGCTTGTTGTACTTCACATGTCGCTGGGGCTTTGTTCATTTTTCTTCATTTTTTTCATTATTCAATTATTCAGTGAATAATTGAAAATAATTTCAGTTTTTCAATTATTATTATTATTATTATTTTTTGAGACAGAGTTTCAGAGTCTCTACCCTGGGTAGAGTGCCATAGTGTCATAGTTCACAGCAACCTCCAACTTGGGCTCAAGCAAGCCTCTTGTCTCAGTTTTTCTATTTTTAGTAGAGACAGGGTCTTGCTTTTTCTCAGGCTGGTCTTGAACTCATGAACTCAAGCAATCCACCCACTTCAACCTCCCAGAGTGTTAGGATTACAGGTGTGAGCCCCCACACCCCGCCTAGAATGGATTATTTCAATTGGTCTGTCTTCAAGCTCACTGTTTCTTTCCTTTTTCCTGCTTGCTTAACTATGCTGTTGAAATACTCTAGTGATTTTTTTTTTTTTATTTCAGTTAGTGTACTTTTCAGCTCCAGAATTTCTATTTTGTTCCTCTTCATAATTTCTGTTTTTCCACTGGTATTCTGTATTTGATGAGATATCATTCTCATGGCTTCCCTTAGTTCTTTGAACATGGTTATAATATCTGACTTAAAATCTTGGTCTAGTAAGCCCAATATCTTGGCTTCCTTACTGATAATTTCTCTTGGCTCTTTTTTTTTTTCCATGTATGAGCTATACTTTTACATTTTTTACAAATTCTTATTGAAAACTGAACATTTTAAATAATATAATGTGGTAACTCTTAAAATCAGATTTTCTGCTCCCCAAGGTCTGTATTTGATGTTTGTTGCACTTATTGTTGTTGATAACCTCTGTTGCTACTTGTTTATTTAGTGATTTTCCTGAACTAATCTATATAATCCATATTGCTTTTCATGTTTGGCTACTGAAATCTGTGCTGAGTTAGCTTAATGGTCAGATAACAGTTGGACAGAGTCTTGAGCCAAAAATATCCCCAGCTTTAGCCAAGGAGCTTTGTGTGTATGTTTTGGGGAACGTCTTTAACTTCCTGAATGAACAGAGCCTCAAAGTCAATCAGAGATGAGAAATTAGGATTTTCTTGGGACTTTCTTGGGCATGTTTCCAGCCCTACACATGTATATGGCCATCTATTTCAGATTTTTTAAATCTCCCTATAGACATTACATTCTTTGGTTTCTCTTTCTTTTGAAGGTAGCCTTTTGTTAGTCTCAAGTGATATTTCCACCTCAGGAACCTGTGCTATCAAACAATTGCTTTAATTATTTTTGAAAGACACCCTATGAATAAGGTTATTTGTACTGAGTAAGATCTGAATCTGATCTTAAATAAGGACTGAGCATATTTGTTTTTAATGTTTAAAAAATATTTTATAACTCCCTTCATTGTACTGAAATGAAGCCAATAGATAGTTTTCTACACCCATAATTTCTAAAAGGTCAACATAATGCCCTATAATTTATTGGAGAAAATGGAGAAATAAAATAATATACATAAATAATAAATTTTTCAACTGGTATGTGCCAGAAAGATTATACTAGATGCCAAAAATAGCCCTACAAAATGCAAAACACTTGAGGGGTATTGTAGACCCTTCATTTAAATGGAAGCATTTGTGTAGTGGCAAAGAGTGGGCTCTGGAAAACACTTTCACAATGGCAGAGTAACATCCTCAAGATACCTACTCCTTCATAAAGCAATGAGAACATTCACAAAAATGATCAAAACCAACTTTCCCAGAACTCTAGAAATGAGTCAAAGACTTGCAACAATCTGGGGAGCATTTTTTTAAAGCATTAAAAACAAAAACAGATTCACCAATAACAGTGAACTATGTAAAGTTTTAACTTGCCTTATTCCAACCCCCTCCTTATAGCGCCATTGGAGTCTTAAAAACCAGAGAAGGCTAAAAATCACTTCCCTAGACTTTCCTCAATTCTTATCACATTCCTACCCTACTCCCATTTCTGAAAGGTTTCCAGAGAGTGTCTGAAGCCCCTATCTCTCTAAACCAAATACAAATAAGCACTGAGAATGGAAGTTTTCAGAGAACTGCCAAGCAAGTTAAACAGTGACAATTTGGGGGAAAGGAACTTTTGGGGAATTCCAAACTAATTTTCTCCTCTTGATTGGTTTCCAGGCAGCAAATTTTTGTTGCTACTGAGGGTGTTGGTCTTTAAGACTCCAGTGGAGCTATGAAGAGGGGGTTGGAATAAGGCAAGTTAAAACTTTACACAGTTCACTGTTCTTAGTGAATCTGTTTTTCTTAAAGAAGTGCTCCCCAGATTGTTGCAAGTTTTTGGCTCATTTCTAGAGTTCTGGGAAAGTTGGTTTTGATCATTTTTGTGAGTGTTCTCATTGCTTTATGAAGGAGTAGGTATCTTGAGGATGTTACTCTGCCATTGTGAAAGTGTTTTCCAGAGCCCACTCTTTGCCACTACACAAATGCTTCCATTTAAATGGAGGGTCTACAATACCTCTCAAGTGTTTTACATTTTGTAGGGCTATTTTTGGCATCTAGTATAGTCTTTCTGGCATATATGTGTATTCTTTTGTTTCTCCATTTTCTCCAATAAATTATAGGGCATTATGTTGACCTTTTAGAAATTACGGGTGTAGAAAACTATCTATTGGCTTCATTTCAGTACAATGAAGGGAGTTATATTTGTTTAAACATTAGAAAGGGGCATTGCTGTTTGAAGGCTAGAAATCACTTCCCTAGACTTTCCTCTGATTCTTATTCACATTCCTACCCGACTCCTGTTCCTGGGAGGTCTCCAGAGAGTGTCTGAAGCCCCTATCTTTCTAAAGTCTCATTTGACAGTGAAGAAAGGAGTTGTGGGGGAGGGAGGGGGACGTCAAAATTCAGAGGCTATTGTAACTATTTCTCAGGAAATTAGACAGAAAGGGGAGAGATGGAAAATCCATCTAATAAATGACATAGAAGACAATAAAGTATTTTCCATATAAAAATGTCATCTTCTGGTTATCATAAATTCTATGAGAATCATTACATACACCATTCAAAGGTTACTAGTTTTCAAATAATTAGAAGCTAATAAAATATGCACCACTTAGGCTATGCTGAATATAACTTAACTTCTTTTGCTTATTAATAAAGCCTTTAGAGAAACTTTATAAAAATAAAAGCTATCAACTTTAGGATATCATATTCATAAAAAGCTTTGTAATGCAAAACAGTACCTTTGCTTCCTACTGTGCCTATTGGCTATATTTTTTTTAAAAATCTTCTTTAATAATTATGGAGAAACTTGGCCAGAATTTATTATAGAATTTTTTTTTTTTTTTTTGAGACAGGGTCTCAAGCTGTTGCCCTGGGTAGAGTGCCATAGCATCATAACTCACAGCAACCTCCAAATTTTGGGCTCAAGCAATCCTCCTGCCTCAGTTTTTCTATTTTTAGTAGAGACAGTCTCATCTTTTGCTCAGCCTGGTCTTGAACTCGTGAGTTCAATCTATCCGCCTGTCTTGGCCTCCCAGAGTGCTAGGATTATAGGCATGAGTCATATAGAAAGTTGTTTATTTGTAAGTTTTACAAACAAATATTCTCAAAACCTGATCTTTTCTTCTTTTTCAGTCAAGATATCAATTCCTAACTCACTAGGTGAGTGTAGTAAAGTGGGAAAAGTTCTCATTTTCAAAATTAACCCGGAGAGAAAACTCAGCAGAGCTCAGAGAGTCTTCTGCTAACTACTTATAACAAATGTGATTCATGTGGATGGGCAGCATCTACTTTCTGAGAATTTCTTATTTTCATTTTTGTTTTTTTTACCTTTTGTTTTGCTTTTTTGTGGGGTTTTCTTTTTCTTTGTTTGCTTTTTATTTTGCCAAATTTAGTTTCATCCACTATCTATTTGATTTGCTGATACTACATTGAAAAGAAATAAAACAGATAATCACAGGAGGGGTAGCATTGAAAAAAGAGAAAAAAGAAAGCTGTATAATCATCCCCCAAATTTCTAAATATTACTATTAATAAAGTTACTATAAAGTTTAAGAAGAGAGTAGAAAGGCTATACACTCAGGGCTCAAGAAGAACACTCTCCCAGAAGACTTCGTAAATGGAAACTTATTAATGTTGTGTGTGTAGTTAAATACATCTGGACTGACATTTAGCTAATATGCCCTGGTAGGACTGCACCAGCATTGAAAACCAGTGTACTTTCTGATTGGCTGCAGCATCTAGTTGGTTTGTGACTGTGTCTGAGCAGTTATTATAGATTTTGACTACTACTACCCCTACTATAAACCTTGTGGTTTTATGTTGAGTATTACATAGTCCCCAAGTCCACCCCTTCTATATAGCCCCTCCATTGGTGTCTCTTATGCTATGGCAAACTGTACTTAAATTGGGACTTCTCAGTGAGCATTGTAGAACCCCTTGCCTTCATAAGACAAACAAGAACAAATACCTTCTTTATTTCTCATTGTTCTGGGTGGGTAATTGGTTTCTACAATAACATCCTTTACTGCACTAGGATGTCCTTGGCAACATCCCCCCACCCCCCATTATTTCCCTGTGGCATCGCTATACATGTGACACCATCCATGACTGGCCACTTAGGGCTTCTTCAGCTGGACCCTGGTCAGAGGAAACTGAGGCAGAATCTCAGTGAAAACAGGGGCACTAGTGTAGTCTCTACACTAGTTGGACCACTGGCCTCTGACTGACATGACTCAGTGGGCACCCAAATGCCTCTTCCTATTTTCAGCACTCCGCTAACCTCTGACAGTTAACAGCTACGCTCTGTAACTGTGGAGTGCTCCCATCGTCCAGCTCCAAAAGACACTCCCACCATGCCTCCCTTTCTGTGAATAATTCCTTCCTGTCATCTTGCTTCATTATACAGTAGAACTTACATAGTTGACCACCTCCCTATCTTGACCACCTCCCTACATAAGTTGACCTAATGTTCATAGACTGGACTTGGACCACATGTATGTATCAGTACAGTAAGCCTAGTTCCTTATGTTGACAACTTCTGTATGTTGACTAATTTGTTATAGTTCCTTGGATGCCCAACTTACAGCAGTTCTACTGTATTTCCTAACTGAAAAGTTTTCTTCAGTTCAAGCTTTCTTTTCCACCTAGAAATGTCTGGTTAGATAAGCCTCAGAGTCTACCAATTCTCTCCCACTCCTTTCCAACAACTCTCAGCCTACCCCCTTCCCGCTGCCATTAGAATGGCCAGAGTTTAACAATCCCACGATATTCTATCATTTTTGTCACCAACATCATTGCCTGTATTCAGAGTGTTTTAGCAGAACCAGAGAGGTGAGGGTCCACTCACATGCTACAAATGCACAATTTGCAAGCTAGACAAGTGCCTTTCTTCCACCCTCTACCATTTTTGCAAAAAAAAGAATTAAAATACTTGTTTTACGTTTGAAGTTAGTCCAAGACATCTCCTCCAGGGCTTTCTCTCAATTTTATTTGTGCTCTCCCCTGAGCCCTAATAAAGCTATGCAAACAAAATTACCAGCCTATATCTCTGTCTTCCCATTTAAGAACTCTTTTTTTCTGAAACCTTTCTGGACAGATTGTAAATGAGATGACCCTGTGGAGTGTTTAAGCAGTTAACCAACTTAAAGGCAGTAAAGGACTCCTTGTTTAAATTAACAACTTTATTTTGTTCAACTACATAGTACACACACCCCTGAAGCCCACGTTGGTCTCAGCTACGTTCTCTGTCCAGCATTCCACCTTTCCATCAGCTCCTGCACTTCTGGATGTGACCTTAGCCAGGACCAAGATTGATTTTGAACTTTGTGCTCTATCTTTTTTTTAGGGGGGTGAAGGGATGGGGAACTAGCCCTTTTAATGTTTCTGGTGGAAACTAATACATGTTTATTATAAAAACAATTTCAAACATTGCAGAAAAAAAATACCAAAGTAAGAATCATCCACTTTCTAACTACTCCAGCCATTGGTAATATTTCGTTAAACATGCTTTATTGAATACATCTCTTTGAGTAGTATGGGCAATTTTTATTTCTGCTTAGTAAAGTACCACAAACTTAGCAGCTTAAAACAGCACAAACTTCTCATCAAGCAGTTTCTGTGGGTCAGGAATTTGGGCACAGATTAGCTAGCTTCCTGCTCTGGGTCTCATGTGGCTGCAACCCACACATTGCTGGGTCTATTGTCCTATTGAAGCTCAGGGTCCTCTACTCAATTCATTCAAGTTCCTGGAAGAATTCACTCCCTTACAGCTGTAGAACTACGGAGGCTTCAGAACAAAGTCTCTGCTGCTGGAAATTCCTGACTTGCTGTTTCTCTAACCTTTAGACTCAGATTTAAAGGGCTCCTTTAATTAGGTGGGACCCACCCTGATAATTTCCCATTCATGATAATTAACTCAAAGACAACAGATTAGCAACCTTAATTATATCTATGAAATCCTCCTTGACAGGTAAAGTAACACAATCACAGGTGTGATAGCCCTTCCTCTTCCTAGATTTCTCCTACACTCAGGGGTGGGAATTATACAAAGAGGAAAGTAGTAGGAGTCATTTAAAATTCTGGCTTCCCCACTTAACATAAACATACAATGCACACGTGCACTGTGCCTGCCGTTCTGTATGTAGTGTGGTTTTGAAACACTAATATGCTGTGACATCTTTCCTGCCTACTAAACATACATCTACATTGTTTTTTTTTTTGTTTTGTTTTGTTTTGTTTTTTTATTGTTAGGGATTCATTGAGGGTACAATAAGCCAGTTACACTGATTACAATTGTTAGGTAAAGTCCCTCTTGCAATCATGTCTTGCCCCCATAAAGTGTGACAATACATCTACATTGTTATGGCTGAAAAGCACTCTAGTCTGTGTTTCAAAATATTTAATCACATCTTGGATGGTGAGGTTGCTTCCAATTTTCCCTTTGTGTACATCAAGCTAGGATGAACTTTCTTATGGACAGTGCTTGTCTTTACACTTGTGTGATTATTTCCTGGGCACAAATTCAAAGCAAATGGGTTTACCGAACCAAAGTATAAACAAAACTGATGTTGTGCTGTCCCATATAGACAGGGTCCCCCAGCAGGGCACAGTGCTATTTTTCTACCAAAGTTCTGCCTTTGGTGAGGATTCTCAGGTCCTTTGTACCACTTGTGCTGAATTATTAGCATCCTTGGAAGGAGTTCTAAAAATTACTAGCTGTCACTGCACAAAGCTTACAGGCAGTAACATAAAGCAGAGATGTGTTCACTTGTCACCTCTCTACAATTATTTCCCCCTCCCCTGGCAAAAAGTTGTTTTCATCTGTATTAAACAACTCTCGATGAAATAGGACCTTTATTTCAAGTCCTACATGGCTTCTTTAGAAAGAGGCAGTGAGGAAACTAGATAATTTTTGAGGTTTATAATTTTCTTAACTTTAAAGGGACACCGTACATTCTGACTATATAGTGAGAACTCAGGTTTCAAATGAAGGCTCTGAGAAAATGCAATCAAGTCTGAAGAGGAAACAAAGGTTTAATTACACCTACCTGCCAGATGTCCTCACCATTCATTTAACCAACCATTAGTGAGACCCTTCTGATGGCCCCATTCCAGTGCTGGAATGCGGTGTGCACAAGGCAAACAGAGCCCCCAAAGTGGATTCATGTACATGAACCCTACAAATGCATGATAAAATTGCAAGATGAAAATAGAGAGATTATGATAGATCCACATGAAGAAGTCTCAAAATAAGAAGTAGCATTTCAGGAATAAGTATATGTTTCCCAACACGGGGAGGCAGGAGCTAGAATTAAGAAAAGTCTATCCCCAAATGAACAAGTGTTTGAAATCGAATGCATGGCTTGGTTCCTATAGTTAATGATAATGGACTGTGTATTACAAAATTGCTAAGAGAGTAAACTTCAGATGTCCTCACCACAAAAAATAAATATGCAAGGTGATAGTTCATTAGCTTGATTTACTCATCTTACAATGTAGACATATATCAGATCATCACTCTATTTCATAAGTATATATAATTATTATGTGTCAATTAAAAAGGTTTTTTTTAAAGAAAGGCTAAAGGAAGTCTTTCGGCCCAAAGAGAAATGACGTGGTCGTGTATGGAAATTTGGATCCTCCAACTCGTGTGTGAATAGCATCAAAAACATTAAATATCTGGGTTAAAGCCAGAGACAATTTTTTCCCCTTTCCACTGAATTTCTATGTAAGCCATTTACATGTTTTAAAATAATAATAACAAATCAAAGCAGAGGATAGGAAAATATGTAAATATGAGCCCCTTTCATGGGGGAGCTTGGGATATAAAACATGGGCATGTATTAGTAGAATTGTGTAAGATCAGCCAAAAGGAAACCCTTGAGACACAGGTGGTCCAGGACGCGTTTCCCCTGGCCCTTCCTGAGTAGAGAGGGCTGCAGGATGAAAGGAATCCCGATGGCTGGGGAAGTGACCCCCTTGCCCTTGGCTCCTGGCCAGTCTGGGGGTTGTGATTGGCTTTGCACTCACTGACGAAGGCTGAGCCCCACTGGGACCATTCTTGCCCTCCCCACCTGCCCCTTCTGACCCCGTTAAGAAATTCTTCCACCTTAAACACACAGATAACGCCTCAGTCATAAGTGGAACTGGACTAGATCGCATGCAACTCATTAGATATCAGAGAGAAAGGGAAAAAAAAAAACACTTCTCCCCAGATCCTGGTCATTTGAAAAGAAATATTATCCTCAAAGAAAAGTCTTTACTTGAGATCTGAAGTACAAAGCATATTTATCTTGTTTCAAGCTAACCCTGCCAAGGAGATTGGAATTTAAATAAGGCTATTCTGGAGCCCATTAATCTTGGGTGGTGGTGCAGCAGAGAAAGCCTGGGCCGTGAAACACCTTGTAGGTGTGGGGGTCCATTCAGGACTGCACAAGTTTTATTGCTGGTTTTTTCCTGGATCCCTCTGCCTGATGGGCGACCTTGTCTGTGTTCAGGAGAGGCTGGCAGAGTCACTGTTTACTACACACAAGAACCTTCCTTCTAGCCTCTGAGAAAAGACTGTGGCTCACAGGTGGGAACCGGTCTCCTGCTCTTGCTCAGAGAGCTCCATACTTTTACCCCCTGGATCCACCTCTGCACTCCTGCCGCTGCAGACCCTGCCCTGCTTCCCACACCCATCCAGAGCTACTCTTAGCCTGCACGCCTGCATTCCTTAGCCACCCGCCCTTCCTCTGAGCATACCAAAGCCTCTCCTAACATGGAAGCAATCAAAATGGTCTTCCCCACATTGAGTGATGTGCTGGCCACTGCCTTGTCTTCTCTTCCCCCCTCATGTCAGAGGTCACTCCTAGTGAAGAATCTATACTGACCCTCTCCATTCATCCCCCAAGTGATTTTTCCTGATGCTCCTCCATTACCTGTAAGGATACCCAAGACCTCCTCCTTCTCCTCTCCAATCCAGAGAGTCACCTATGTATACAAAAAGGCCTCTTGGGTCTCAAATCCTGATTTCCCAGGGGCACTCAAGCTCATCCTGTCCAGAAGTAGGCTGGTCACTCACCCATTACCACTAGCCCCAACAGACCTTCTTCTCTTCCTCTGTTCATTACCACTAGCCCCAACAGACCTTCTTCTCTTCCTCCTTTATTCTGAGTCTTGATAAGCAAAAGCACCTTGTTCCCTAGGGACACAGTCCTTCTCAGCTTGCCCAGACCCCCCAAAACTCCACAAAGCAGGTTGGCTTTACATCTCTGTGGCTCCTCTCCCTTTGCTGTGAATGCCTTTTTGATCCATTGCAGAGCTTCAAGGATGGGAAAAGGGGAGGACTCAGCTCAGGCTCCTCCTGCTTCTCCATCTATCTTCCACTAACACAGAATTGCAAATTTAACCTTTCTTAAATTATTTCAACAACCTTTTATTGCTTAAAAATAAAAAACAAATATTTAATTTGGCAAAAAAAAGACTTTCTTTTTAAGAACAGAGTCTTACTCTGTTGCCCCAGGCTAGAGTGCTGTGGCCTCAGCCTAGCTCACAGCAACCTCAAACTGCTCTGCTCCAGGAATCCTCCTATCTCAGTCTCCCAAGTAGCTGGGTAATTTTTATTTCTATTTTTATGAGAGACAGGGTCTTGCTCCTTTTCAGGCTGGTCTCAAACTTTCGACCTCAAGGGATTCTCCTATCTCAGCCTCCCAGAGTGCTAGGATTACAGGCTCAAGCCACCACACTGGCTCACAAAAGGATCTCAAAATCTTATCCTGTACCAGAGCTCAGGGCACCTGTAGCATAGCTCAGAATTTAAAAGCATGAACCCTAACTAGCTATATGACTTCGAGCAAAGTTCTTACTCCCTCTCTGAGTTTCAGCTTCCTCCCTTGAAAACTATGGATAATTATAATACTGTCATTCCAGTGAAGTACTGGGAACATCAGATATGTTAATATACACAAAGATTCTAGAGCAGCACTGGATACACAGGAAGTGTTGTATCAAGTTTTGTAGGCTGACTGCAATCACCCTCACCATTGCCCTCTCTGCACACCAGTTGCCAACATGCTACCCTCCAGTCACAAGTAGCAAACAGCTCCCCAGACACACCATAGTGGCTATTTCATGCCATTGAAGCTTTGTTCTTCTTCCTTCTAAACTCCCAGTCATCCTCCAGGACTCAGCTCAAATATCACTTCTGCAGAGAAGCCTTCTCAAATACCCTGAGACTTGAGCCCACCCACTGCACTCCCAATGCCACATGAAGTTCCATTTTAGCATGCTTCATTTAAAAATAAAAACAGTGACTGGTTTTGAGTGTGTGTCACATGCCCCGCCCTGTTCCGAATACTTAACACACAGCAAACCTATGACCTGTTTTAATAATGGTTTTATATGTCTGTCATTCTTTCTAGCTTGGGAAGCTCTTTATGGGCAAAAACGTATGTCTGGATCATCTTTGAATTTCCAGCACCTAGCAAGGTGACTGGCTTGTAACGGGTACATAGTTAAATTAACATCTCTTAATTGAGACGATCAGAAATAGGCTGCACTTAGAGAAAGACAAGAACACACACAAATTAGTGACATTGAAGGACATCTAGAGTGAGACAGATGGGAGTTGGATCTGAAATTCATCAGTGCTATAAACAAAGACTACTATAACTTCCCCACTCCGTTATTAAATCGCTATTACTATATGAACATTTTCTATAGTGCTGAGGGGTTAATCTGCTCTCATTTGATTCTGTACTGTCGTATAATTTCAGGTCTTTCCAAGGACATCATAATACAATTCATGATGACATTTTATTTCATGCTCTTGCTTCAAGGGTCACATACAAAGTTCTGTGAAGTATCTGGCCCTTAACCCCTAGGTTGCCCACCTTTGATGGAGGGTAAAGAGTTACTCACCCTAACAACCTATTCTTGCTGAACACGAAATGGAAATTTGCCACAAATCACAGAGAATTAGTCAAGAGTTAAAGTTATAGCTTCTAGGGCAATGGTCTAAGACCATAAACACAAGTATTTATTGCTTAATTGTTGCAAAGAAATATGTTTCTTTTAAATCAGGACTATATTAAAAAAAAAAAAACAATCAAATCTAAGTATATCAGTTTCAGTTAACCTTTCTTTCCTACCCATTCAGCACATAGTAAGTTCTGTTTCATTATCCAGCAGAGAATGGTCAAGATCAAAACTGTTTAACATGCTTATTATAATATCTCTCGGTAGCCTTGAGGCCCATGTTAGCAGTGGGGAGAGGAGCATCCACCATGTGAGTGCCCCACAGATGCCAAGGGGAAGGGATCTTCCTAGCACACTCAAATCTGAAGACCAGGATATCTCCTGGGGACCCCCAAGTTTGGCTTAATCCATCCTAATAGCTCCAGCTAGCATATGCATGGATTTTAAGGTCACTTTTTGATTTCTTGAAGCACCGATTGTGATGGGAAGTTTAACCCCTCCTGGGTTGTGTTTTCTAAGGAACTACCATTGCTGGAATGAAGCGTGGATGACAAGGCCTGACCTTCCTGTTGGATTTGGAGGCTGGCAAGTTGTGGACAGCACCCCCCAGGAAAACAGCGATGGTAAAACTACATCCTCCCTCGGTGGAATCATTTCTCCATGGCTGATCTTTATTTCACTTTTATGATTGCATGTGATACATGGGAACCATAGCCATTGGGAACCAACATCTGAAATCAGAACAACCCACCAATCAGGTGTAATTTCATTTCAGTAGTCAGCTTTACCCTGATTATTTTACAACTTTTAGGAAAATAACGTAAAATGTAATGTGTTTAATTCATCTACTGTTGCTTTGATAAGCAGTTTTGAAGATAGGAGAAAAAAATGTCTGTAAGCATTTTTACTAGGCTATAAAATATCCTCCAGCCCTCCCCAATACACCGTGCTAAGAAGTAAGGCAGTAGAGAAAATAGGGAACTCAAAAATAATTACAGAGCACCCGTTAGATTGTTGTTTTTTCAGAACCTGATTTCTTTTTATGTTGTATGATTTTTTTCCATCTCTTGCGTGTGTGGATATTTGTCTTCTAACTTGCCAACTATACTAAGCAGAGGCAGCTCTGACCTCCTCCAGATTTTTGTAAAATCACATTATGAGCCACCATCTCTCTTTAATATGATAGTATAAAAAAAATAGTGGACGGGGGTATTATGTTTATTTCCTCAGGTGTTGATATGAAATACTGATGTGTACACATAGGCATAGATGCATAAACATTCACTGTACATTCATAATGGAATTATATTATCATACTGGGTTTTAAAGAAGAAAGTTCAACACTTTCTGATGCTCTGGATTATATACCATGAGAAGATTTCAGAGGTGATTAATGGCAGCTAATCTCTTATTAACTATGGACAGGTGGTTCAAATTTAGAGAATTTTAGAAGAGTAGCATGTGCCTACTAATTCCCTGACTGCACGTTGGGCATTGGCCAGTGTGTGTGGTTAATGTCCAAATTCTCCATTTAAACTTGACATATGTCCATCATGTTCAGAAACAAAAGACAAAAATCAGAATAAACATCAACAGCAATTCAGCCACCAAGGACACATTTCCAACACTTCAGATACCAGTTGGAAAGGAGGAATTTGTGTGTAATCCAACTGCAGGCACCAATTCACTCAGCATGTGTTTGTAGGTGGCAGAGCAGATGCAGAGATAGTGTTGCCCTGTCTACTTTCCATTGCTTTAAATTTTGGTTTGAGAAGGCATTGCCAACAAAACCACCTTGATTCCACACGTTGGTCATCTGCCCTTTCTAGCCATTAAGTGTATGGACTAAATCAATGATGAGGCTGGGAACCCTAGTCTCTGTGGAGCCATCTGCAGGGCTATGAACTGTGCAGCATCTGGACGTAACTGGACATACTCACTCCACTCCTCCTCTGTGTGGTCCAGGCATGTATCGGTGTGGCCCCGCCTCTGTTCAAGCCATCAAGCACGGCCATGTCTGTTTCCAGTTCGATGCTCCCTTTGTTTTTGCAGAGGTAAGTGAAGAGCAGGAGGGAAGTGTTGTTCCCTCCTTAGCCTCTTAACACGTAAAATAACATAGAGGTTATTGTTAAATACTTTTAGACTTCCCAGGTATGTGGGGTGTGCTTTGTGTTTAGAAAGTTAACTAGCATCATTCCATCCTCCAGGTTCTTTTTTTTTTTTTTTTTTATTGTTGGGGATTCATTGAGGGTCTTTGCCTAACAATTGCAATCGTTAGGCAAAGTCCCTCTTGCAATCATGTCTTGCCCCCATAAAGTGTGACACACACCAAGGCCCCACCCCCCTCCCTCCTAACTGCAGTTCTTATTTAACATGTTTTCTTTCCTTGATGTTTTGAGGTCCTTTTTTCCCCAAAAGAAAATACTTTACTAACCTTAGCTTGGTTCTTTACACCCATGAAGTTTCTCTGCACTCCAGAGAAATTAAGTGGCTGACTGGATCATTCAACTAAATATTAGAGGAAAAGGTCCAGGAATTAAATTTCAGAGAATACTACTTCTCTCTGAGACTAACCCAACAATCCATGTAAAACAAAATCTCTACACTTTCCCTAATTGTGTGGGCCACGTCCTGCTATAAAAAACCATCACCCATGGCTGGGGGAAGTGGAGAAGAGTTGAGTTGCTAAGTAGGGAGGGAAGTGCAGGGGGATGCTCCAGTAGGGGAATGTAGCCCACATACATGTAGTGGGTTGATGGAGACACTTGGGTGAAGGGCTTGAAATTTCAGAAGAACTGGGGTGGAGGTTGGGGGAGCAACAGTGGCTGTTAAAGGATGCTCCAAGGAGAGCTCTGAAGATCAAATTAAATGTAAGAGGTGTCAGGTAAAGGAGAAGGCTGGGAGGCTGCTAGCAGGGTAGGGCACGGGCAAGGCTGAGAGGCAGGACTTGCCTGGAGTACAGTTGCACCAATAAATATACTGAAATAGTGTCTCTCACTGTGTCTACCATTTGATGCTCTTGGCAATCCTTTAAAATGAGTATTATAGTCCTTCCCATTTTACAGAAAAGAAAATTGAGACAAAGAGTGGTTAAGTAACGTTTTCACAATCATCTAGATAATAAATAGCAGTCTTAAGATTGAAGCCAGGCAGACACAGGAGCTCATGCTGGTAACCACCACACTCTACTTAGTATGCTACAAGGAATCCATAGTTGTGATTCTTACATAGTACTAATATCTATTAGACACTGTGCTGGGAGAATCCAGAGGCTCATGTTCTTAAGAAATTTAATTCTAGATGTGAAGTGACAGGTTACACAAACACACCAAAAGTGAAGTAACAACAATCTGAGCAATGCCATGGAATTATCAGGTAGGCGATGCAGACAACACATGGTCTGCATTTATGCATATGGACTCAGTAATTGAGAAAGGGGCCAGGACCTAAAGTGGTACAGCAGAGACCACGAGACAATGGGGACAGAGGGAAGTCTGAGAACACACAAGGATGATGCCCTGTGTCAGTGTTGCCTCAGAAAATAGAGGCAGAGAATTGTGGGACAACACGGGAAGGAGGGATGATTAAGCAAAGGAGGTTAAAAAGAAGCCAGAGGAAGGAGTTTTAGGCACAGAGGATGATGTTAGCATCTGAAAGTTGTGTTCAGGCATTGGAGCCATGCAGACTCACTAGAAAACCAAGGGTGCAGGGGTGTCAGGAGGCTGAAGAAACCCAGCATGGGGGACCTTATTCCCTGAGAAATTTGCCCTTATCCTATAAGCGAGGGAGAGTTGTCACTGGGAAGGGGCATGAATGGGATGCTGGCAGCCTCATTTAGGGTGGATTAGAAGGGGTTGTCACAAAGGTGGCAAGGCCAGCTAGAGGGCTGGGTCATCACTCCATCCTGGGAGATGGAAAGGCTCTGAACTACACCAACAGCAACAGCAGGGCACAGAGGAGGCAGGGTTGAGAATATTTAGGGAGTAAAATAAGTGTCAATATTCAGACAGCTATGCAATAGGAAATTTGAAATACACGAAAGCGACCATGTTCCTCTCATCTGGGCCTGTCCTGGCAGTTTCTAGATGCCCTGGGGGACCCGGCTTACTGGACTTGGAATTTTATCCCCTTGATTTCATTTTGGGATTTGAAGATTTAGAGAAACCTCTCTGGCAGCTGTGTGGTAATTTACGATGCCCCGAGAACCTCTTAAGGAGAAATCACTCTAAAATCCACCAAGCCTTGTGTTCATCTTTTTATTATGCTTTATTGCAGCAAAGAAGAGGAGAGCGAGGACCTCCCTCCACAAGTGAACTGCCTAATAGCTGTTAATGCACACGCTTTTTGCTATTATTAAATATAGATCGGGGTGTTATGAATGTCATCAGGATCTGCAGATTATAATTACTCCTTTCTCCCCCACTGCAGAGGCGTGTCTGACAGAGAGTACAATTTGTTGCCTTGGCATGGGCTGAGCTCCAGGGCTGAGCCATTTATAAGAGATGTTTGAGCTGATGAGAAGTGTATGAGGAATCTTTCTCAAGGGGCCTAACGCAGGAGCCCATGGAGGATGGGGGTTGCATGGAATGAAACTTGAATGCCAGTGTGTGTGACTCAGATGTGAGGCTGCGGCTCCCTTCCCTGTCCCGCCTCCTTGCCCAGCAGTGTGCCTCTGAGTCGGCCTCTCTTCTCGCAGCATGCAGGCTTTCTTGTCATTCCTTACTCATTTCCGGGCCAGCATCATGTTCATTGACTGTTTCGTAGTTTTCCTAGGGCCTTGGTCTCATTAAGTGAGAACAGACCCCAGCAGAAGAGGGGTGCGCCTAGAAGCCCCCTCCCTCTCTGTTTTCTCTGCTTCTCCCTCATTTTGGAAATTTACCCTCCACCTTCTCAGACTTCTGCCAGAGTTTGAAGCTTCTGTTTCTCCAACCCCCTTCCCTCTCAGGCCCTCATTGCCGCGGTGGCTCCTTCAGTTCTGAAGGCCCATCTGCCTTTACGCTCCTCCACTCATGGCAGCCAAAGGCTTCCAAAGAGGTGAGAAGACAGCAGAGTGGCGACACATGTCTGCAGTCATCTTCCAGGACCTTGTGTTCACTAAGCCCTCAGGGGTTCTCAGTGCAGAATTCTCCATGCCTTAGGGAAGGTGGTTCTCTTCTGTCTTAATTTCTCCTAAATGGCTCTATTACCTCCTTCATACTGCTCTGCCCCAAACTTACACACACACACACATGCACACTTGGATGCATGCACACGTGTGCACTCATACATATACACACTGGTAGCCTCTCACCCTAGCAGTGACTACACACCCCCAGGGCCACAGATACCATCCCACTGCTCCGGAAGCCACAGCCTCCTCAGCTCTGGGCCAGCAGTTCTCTGCACACACCCTGTGCAGACGCTTCTCTGTACATTCTGTGCTCTCAATTCAAGCTTGTTTATTTTGCTGCCACTTGTTAGATGCAGCCCAATTTTTGGCATCTCCTACTCGAATCAAAAATAATTCAACCATTCATTCAAATGGCATAATAAAACTTTGGAAGCATTTTGGCTTCTCTTCTAAAACTTCTAGATGTATCTTGCTAGAAATGTCTTCAAAACATATCACAAATCTAACCACTTCTGCCATCTACATCGTTGCCCTCTGAGCTCTCCACAGCACTGAGCTCCGTGAAGCCACCTCCCTCCTGACTCACCTCCTTACTTCATCTTTCACTTCCTCTCTCACCCCTTTTCTGTCTATTGTCCACAAATCTTCCAGAATTATCCTTTAAAGTGTACGTAGAACATCACACCCCTGCCCTAAACCTTCCAATGGAGTTCCATCATCCTTACAATAAAATTGAGCATACAATTTCACAAGACTCTGTGTGACCTGGCCCTCGCTTCCCTGCTACTTCATCCCTTTCTCATTTTGCTCCATTCATACTGACCTTCTTACTCTTCTAGAAGCATCCATGCATGCTCTTGTTTCAGAGCTCTTATACATACTGTTCCTCTCACTAAGAAAGCCCCTCACCATCCTCTCTTCCTGTGGTGGAAGAGCACTTGCCCTGTTCCCACTTGCACTCAAGTCTCTCATCCACTGCCCTCTTTGAAGAGGCTCTCATTCACTGCTCCCATCACCTAAAATATTTCTGTCTGCCATGTTGTTTCCTCCTACCCTTAATGTCTATTATTTCTCTCCTTTCTAAAATATAAGCGCCATTAAAGTAGGGTCTGTTGTATCTTCACTGCTGAGAGCAGAGTCTGGTGCCAGGAGGGCTGCCTGGCCCAGATGGGCATTCACTGCCCCCATCTGCCCTCAGAGAACAGCGTGTTCTTGGCAGAGCATGCAGCTGAGGTTATCTCCCTTGGGAACAAATGAGCCAAAAGAAACTCTGTCCAGGGTCCTGAAAGCAAGAGTGAGTTTCAGTCCTCCGCAGTGAAGAACACAGCTCTGCCAGTTGTGGACATGTGTTCACACTCTAAAGGCACAAGTGGAAGTTTGCAGAAAGCAATCCTGCAGCTAGCTGTCCACCCCGGCTTTTCTGGGCCGCCAGGGTCTGGGACAGTGGCAGAGGCGCATAGGAAGTGCCTGTGTTTGAGAAGCAAGGATGAGGCATTGCAAAGAAAGCAACAGATTTCATGTATGGATGTCTAGGTTTGGCAGGACTATAACCCCTTCAAGTGTAAGGGTAGGACTAGGTGATCACTAAGATTCCATCCCATTCAAAAGAAGGGAAAAAACAGCCTTAAACATAGGACTTTCACAAGTAGTATTGAGCCACCTATGTGCCCTGCAGGAGAAGGTAGGCTCAGAGAGATTCACAACTTACCCAATCACACAGCCTAAGTCCAATATTCCTTGTAGCACACCCTGCACTTAAGGGCAGTTCTACTATCGAGAGTCAATTGGTCTTGAGTGGGGCCTATCACTGGTACTTATTTAAGCCACTCAGTGATTCTCCTGCGTATCCAAAATAGAAAATCATTATGCTAGAGTTAAAACTGAAAATAATACTTCCCTCTGTGCCTGACCCTCGGTATACATATGCAAAAGCCGGCTGGTACTTGTGTCTCTCCTCTCCCCTCCACCAGAGACGGTGCTGTTGGGCTAGCCTGAGACTTCAGCCTACATACATTTCTTAAGCCGTGCTCAAGAGGAGCCCAGGATTTAGCCACTTTCATATTTAGCTGGTCTCCCTGGAAAACCATAAGCTGTTGTGGTTTATGTGTATTTATCATTGGTTGTTGCTGTAATTTATAAGCAGAGGAGGGTATATGTCTGTGCTTGCATGGTTTCCTCCAGAGGGAATGCTGAAATTTTCAGCCAGTGCATTTAAAGTTCTTTAACTTTTCTCTCCAAAATAACACATACTCCTTAGATATCTGCTCCATCCTCTCCTGTCCTGATTCAGTTTCACATTCTGGCCTTTCACAACATGTGGCTGACATTAGCGAGTTCTGGTTACTCTGCTGAGGGGCAGGACCACCATTTGTCACCCTCAGAAATTTGAGCCTGAGCACAGAACCTCCTCAGGGTGGTGCTCGTGGTCCTGCAGGGTGATGTGCTATCAGGCTGAGGGGACGGCTATTGGCCCACCAGGGTTTGCCTTCTTCTCCACCAGCTCCTAGCCATGTAACCACAAACACTCTGCTTCTCCCTTCTGAGACGTGGTGTCCTCGTCTGCAACAAGGTTATAATAATACTTCACAGGCTTGTTGTTGAGGGTTTAAATTAATCTTTTACAATATGTCCCTGAAACATTGTGGATATTCAATAAATGTTGGCTGGCTCCTCCTTAGTAGAAATAAGACTTCATGTAACCTCAGAACATTTTGTGAGTAAAGAGGGAAAAATTGCTCTCTTTAACCTCAACTTTAAAAGATAGAGCTATATCACCAAATTTCCCTGTTACCTAAGAATGACAGTTATGCTTTTGCTCAGTTTTTAAATTTGCAAGTCATATTCGTATAGATCTTATTTCACTCTGATCTAAAATATTCCTGTACAATGGCAGAATAGCCCAGTCATTTTCATTTTATAGAATTGGGAGCCGAAGTTCAGAGAAGTTACCATGACTTTCTATAAGTTCATATCCAAGATCTGAACTTGCAGCTAATCCAGTGCCTTCCAAATACCTTTGTCAGCACCGTGGCACCTGCCAGTCCCTCTGCCTATCTAAGCCTACCTCCCCTCCATTCCTCAGTTGACTAACCCCTACGCATCTGTTTGGTTTCAATTCAGCTGTTATTTCCTAGCCACCACCACCACCACCACCCCAATATACACACACACACAAGCTGCCCCATGTGCTCTCAAAATATCTTGCTTGGACTTACTCTTTCCAGGTACTTATTGTACCATATTGCAGGGGTTCTCAGGCCTGGGTGCCCAGTAGAATTGTCTGAGACCTTTTAAAATATATAGTAGACTTAGGATCTCACCCAAGACCTCTTTAATTAGGCATCTATTTTTTTAAAAAAGTTCCACAACTAATTCTGACACAAGAGGCACTGTTACTAGAGCATAAACTCTGTAATGGTAGTGACCCAATCTATCTTGCTCATCATTAGGACCCTGGAACCTTGAACAATATCTGGCAATATTATTAAATAATATGTTATTATCAATAACATTTATGGAGTGTTTATGCCAGCCACCATGGTAAGTAATTTACATGCATTTATTTCAATTAATTCTGCCAATCATCCTATGAGGAAGGAGTTATTATTTCCATATTTAAAAGGGGAGGACCGAGGCTTAGAGAGGAGGTTGGAAAACATTTAATAAATACATCAATGACTGTCAGCAATGCAATTTCTGTTTCCCACCTGCTTCCATGTTAATAAATGAAGTCTCCAAGAAAGTGATTCTAAAAAATATAATAAAGGACTCTGGGGGAATCAGCTTTCAGGCACAGATTAGACATTGTCCTTTGAAAGTAGAATGATAAAGCAGAATCCTGGAAGAACTTGGGGATCTGCCAGCATGGCCCCAAGATGCTATTTCCAAATACTATAAATAGCACGTTTTAGTTGCTGAACCACCAGAAAATTGCCTGAATTCTTCTTGAATAGTCCAATATTGCTTTTTAATTAGGATGCTTTTGGCTGCAAGTAAAAGAATTAATATGACTAAAACAGTTGGGGGTTTATTTTTCTCATATTAGAAATGGTGTAGTAAGTTGGTCCCAAGGTTGGCTTAGCCATTTAATAGGATCATCAAGCCTCCAAATGCCTCTCATCTTTCTACTCTGTCATCTTCTAATTGTTGCAGTCACTGTCCCAGGATGATGACAGAAGCTTCAAGAGTACTTTACTTTGTTTAAAAACATCTGAAAGCAGGAAGGGAAGGACAAACTCTCCCATGGACCTCTCTCCTTTTGTAAAGGAGAAAAATCTTTCCCAGAAGTCGGGCGGCACCTGTGGCTCAAAGGAGTAGGGCGCCGACGCCATATACCAGAGGTGGTGCGTTCAAACCCAGTCCCAGCCAAAAACTGCAAAAAAAAAAAAAAAAAATCTTTCCCAGAAGCCACCTACCAGACTTTCTCTTCTTCCTAGAAGTGGGTCCCATAGGTACTGCCAGCTGAAAAGAAATCACAGCAGGGAATGGGCATGATGTTGTCAGCTCTCCCTTAGGAGGTGGAACTTACGGGAAGACAAAGAGGAAAAAGAAACAGTTGCTATTTAGACAACTGATGGCCCCAGTCCAAAAATATTCTCCATTCAAAGTACTGATGACGAATTGAAACTGGATTTCCCTCCAGAACATTTATAAAAGTGGTTTAGCCCTACATTCAATGTGTGTCAATTCCAGGATCTCTAGATGACTACACTGTGGCAAGTTAAAGATTTTAGTGACAAGGACATGCGATGACAGCTGACATTCTCCTCTCCTACTTCCAGGTCAACAGTGACCTTGTCTACATCACAGCTAAGAAAGACGGCACGCATGTGGTAGAAACCGTGGATGCCACCCACATTGGGAAATTAATTGTGACCAAAGAAATCAAAGGAGATGGCATGAAGGATATTACTGATACTTACAAATTCCAAGAAGGTAATTTACTACAACTGGATGAAGATTTATTTGCTCAAACCCACTTAGTACTTAATCACTGTCACTCTGAGATGTGTCCTGGAGAATGTCCTCATGTTTGCAGCATTTGGTAGCAAGAGAAGAAGTATTAAACTCTTGTGAGTGAAAGATAGACACATCACACACACAATTCTTCATTGTAGTTTTTTTTTTGTTTGATTTGAGCAGAATTCCTCTTTGTGTAGCTTATGAAATGAGTTGGCTTCGGGATAGATTTATTTTTTTTTTAATTAAATCATAGCTGTGTACATTGATATAATCATGGGGCGTCATTCACTAGCTTCACAGACCTTTTACCAAGTTTCACATATACCCTTGTAAGATGCACCACTGGTGTAATCCCACCAATCCCCTTTCCTCTACCCACCTCCCCCCTCCCTCCCCTCCCTTTCCCCCTTCCCCCTATTCTTAGGTTGTAACTGGGTTATAGCTTTCATGTGAAAACCCTAAATTAGTTTCATAGTAGGACTGAGTACATTGGGTACTTTTTCTTCCATTCTTGAGATATTTTACTAAGAAGAATATGTTCCAGCTCCATCCATATAAACATGAAAGAGGTAAAGTCTCCATCTTTCTTAAGGCTGCATAATATTCCATGGTGTACATACACCACAATTTATTAATCCATTCGTGGATCAATGGGGATAGATTTATTTTTAACGGACTACAGGATATATTCTTACAAGAACCTTAACTTTAAATAATCCTATTAGAAAACACTATATAAGTAATGTAATTTTAGTTCAATAATTGAAATTTAAATAACTACTTCACACATGTTTAGTACTTTACAGATTATTTTCACGTATCTTGTCCCCTTGAATTATTATGAAAGCCCTATGAAGTAGATAACACAATATTCATAGGACAGAGCAGCTCACTAATTCAGGCCAATTAGGTAGAAGGTCAATTTCATTTAGGAAATAATATCATGGTGGGATCTTGCTAACTTTTATTGCATAGGATGTTTCAAATGGTGCTGCTAAGTTTAATTCTCTCACTCAACACTGTCTATTCTATGTCTGCAATTGGTTTGGTGCTAGGGATTCCAGCAGTGAGTGGGAATCAGTTCCTGTCCTGGGACAAGTGATAGAATCACTATTCAGAGAGAGCTTGGAAACAAAGAGTAATATTCAGTCCAACCAAGAGATTCAGAAAAGACAAAGCCCAGGAGGAGAAGTCACCAACCTCAGTTTAAGAAAACTGGACAGAAGTTTCCAGGCAATGGGAACATGAACAAAGTTAGGAAATGTGAATCAGTCAATGTGTTTAAGCTCCTGCAGGCCTTAATAACAAATGAGTCACCTCAGAATTCCCACTGACTGGAGATAAAGCTGCCCAAGGTCAATAGTGGCCAGGAGGTGGAGAACTTTGGGTGTTTTGATGGGGAACATAGAATATATTTGGCAAATGATTCACTGCCAGAGGTTCTTAGGAGCAGCATTTATTTTAGTGAATGGATTAAAATGAGTAATTACCATATACCTAAATATTCATTGGTATTCCTAAAGTGCGAAGGAGTGCATAATTTGTTTTAAATATTTTAGACAGTTTCCCTGCTCTTATTTACAAAAGCAATTTACACTATAAAGAAAAAGCTTGCTGAACTGACAACTCCTGTGCACAGTCTCAAGAAATTGCAGATTTTTGGCATCTGAACTAGTGAATTTTTACTGTATTCCTGAAATGGCTCTCTGTCCTCTTCTGTTGGTTTTCTCCCATTGCACTACATAGATGCAAACTTTTTTACTTTTCCTTTTTGACTTTTTCCTAACAGGGAAGTTAAAAACAAGATGAGCACGATAGAACAAAACACACAAGCAATGCCCTCTTACTATAGAGTTATAAGCAAGGGGAAAGGAGAGTTCATATAAAAAGTTAGCTGCAACACTCATTTATATGTGCATCCAATCAACAGCTGCTCTTCCCACCTGGCCCATCCAGTGCTGTGTGGATTTGGAGGCATGCACAGCCCTGCCTTCCCATCTGCCTAGAGAGAAAAGCAGAAGTGGCCCTGGCCATGCTGGGTGAGAACTGCTCTATCAGGGGGTGAACAGGAGCTATAGGGCTCAGGTGGCTGGAAGGACTCCCAGCCTAGACTCAGCAGTCAGGGAGGGCCTCAACGAAGAAGTTAGTGATGGACTTACTCATTCCAAAGGATAAACTAGGATTGGCAGGTGAAACTGGGGAAAGAATTGCTCAAGTAATGGTAGCAAGACTGTGGTGTGACCTCTCTTATTTTAGAAGAAGCCCTAGCCAGACAGTGTAGTAAACCAAAGATGAGACTATAGGCAGCCAGGGGCACAGTGAGAGAGCTGTTCGCATGCCCAGCTGTCTCATGGAAACCACAGAGCAGAGCAGAGCTGCCATTAACTGTCAGCGTGGAGGTGACACAAAGGCCAAATGAAAACAAGACAGTATGAGAGGCCACAAAGGAAAGACCAAAAACTGATCTATGAAATAGGAGTTGGTGACTTGGCCAGGGATAAACTCTAAAACAAAGAAAATGTGTCAACTCTGCATGAGGAAGACACCTGAGGTTCAGGCAAGAGGCAAGACTCAGGGACAGAGAAGTGGGATCCAGTCAGGCCAGAAGAACCCATAGTCCATACAGATGGTTATAGGAGACAACCCACCCTACCTCTGGGCTGAAGTTTGATTCCTAGTGGATAATTAATCCCTTAACCAAGCATGACATACACAGTTCAGATCATAACTTTGGAAGTGGCTGAGTGGCACTGTTCTGAAGATGCTGAGACTACAGCTGAATACAGGGGGAGGCAGGGACGGACAATGGCATCTGCCACCATGCCTTGCGCTTACCACCCTAATTCTCACTGTTAGTCTCTCAGATAATTTCTCTGATCCACAGATGCTGACTATAGACACTAAAATACACAGATGAGTAAAATCATAGGGAGCAAATTATGACTAGACTTAGGAATTAACTACTATAATGAATTAAATTGTGGAAAGATCATTTTTCACTTCAACTTACTAAAGCTTAATATTAACTTTAAAACTTTTTTTCAACATGTATGATTAAGGCACTATAAAACTTTGAAAACTAGAATTCTGAGAACTTCTCCTGGGGCAGTATATATCCTTTGGTGATGGTGTCTCGGTCTCATTCTCTCCGTGCTCCGTCAGTCACTTCCTCTGTCCCTGGTATTGTCCTCCCTCTTTCTTGCTTTTCTCCTTCCAGTGAGCATTTAAAGGGCCTCAAGTGAGTCCTGCATTAAAAAAAAATGTTGCAAAAGTCTTTTTCAACACTCTGTTCCCTACCAGACATGCCCTTCCTCTTCACCTCCTGAAAGGGCCACTGGACTTGCAACCCCCCTCCTTCCTGTGCCCTGATTCCTGCAACCAGTGTAGGAAGCTTTGCTGTTTTAGGTCACTAACACCCCGATTGTCCCTGGAATAAGGTTTCACAGACCTCATTTTACATGACTTCCTACACTTCCTGGTGCAGTTCTCACACCCCCGTTTTGATCTTCTCTTCCTTTGTTTCCACAATACGGCTTTCTCTTGGTTCCCCCATACCCACCTGACCCCCTTTCCCCGTCTCCTGCTGAAATTATAGCTTCCCTCTGAATGTTACTTCATTGTAGGGTCTAACCCTTCCCACCTACTTTCTGACCTTCCTACCTAGCTGGTGGACTCTGCCCAGACTTTACCTAAATGTCACACCTTGCCAAATGCCACATTCTCTCACTTCCCTCCCCATCTCAGGTCTATGAGAAAAGAGAACCCTAGTGAAGAGAACCATCCACCAAAACTTATCAAGTTTCAAGTGACTCAAACAGCAAATCCTCTAAACGTCCCATGAAATGCATCCCCTCCAGCTCCAGGATCACTGCCCCCAAATGAAATAGTATCAGGTATATAAAATCTTAATATAGTGCCTGATACATAGCACATGTCCAGTAAAAGTTACTTTTCAGCGTCTCACACCTATATTCCTGCACTCTGGGAGGCCAAGGCAGCTGGATTGCTTGAGTTAGGATTTCAAGACCAGCCTGAGAAAGAGCAAGACCCAATCTCTAAAAATAGCTGGGCATTGTGGAAGGCACCTTAGTCCCAGCTACTTGGGAAGATGAGGCAAGAGTATCACTTAAGCCCAGGAGTTGGAGGTGGCTATGATCTATGACACCACAGCACTCTACCAAGGGTGACAAGTAAGACTCAGTCTCAAAAAAAAAAAAGTTAGTTTTCACTATTGCTGATAGTTCTATTATTCTGCCATTCTGTGTACTATTACTATTAGTTTGGGCTGTGATTGTTTTTCTCCCAGAAAAATACCTGCTCTAGCTTCCCCATTCCTCCTTACCTGCTCATCCTCCCCTTCCTTTAGTTTAACCCCTGCCTTGCAGCCAAAGTGATATTATCTGCAACATGAACCCAAGCTTGTTCCAGCCACTGCTATTTATAAGCCGTGGCTCTCTTCCTGTTGCCTCCAGGCATTCCAGTCCTAACTCACAAGGCCTCGTGTTAGTTGGTTTTTGGCTCCTTGGCTGAATCTCCAGACTATGTTTCACAGCTATTGCTCCAGCTGCCCGGCAAGCCACTGGCAGTTCCTCCAAGCCAAGCTCTCACTGCCTCCCTGGATTTACCCTTGCTATGTAGGAAGACCTTCCAAGAAGCTGCCCCGACCCCCTCATGTTCCCATGCACTGTGGGCCAACCTCTGTCCCAGCACCTGTGATGAGCGAATCTGAGCTACGATCATTCTTCATGTTCCTTCAGTACAGCTATGTTTCTAATCTGTGCCCAGAACATTATAGGGGCTCTAATGGCATGAAAGACCAAATGGATTGTCACTGAGGTGGCACTTTCACAGGTGGGCTTAACTGAACATAAATTGTCCTACACTAGACTGTTTAGTACCTATTATAATTTCTGCCTCTGGCTGAAAGCAAAGTGCTTCTCCTAACCCCTGTCCTTCAGATCCTTTGTGGTAGGCTATGCCCCCATACCTTGGGGACACAGAGGTGTTCTTATGGAGCTTGCATTCCAGCAGAAGAGAGAATGTCACAGTGATTAGTGCTGAGACAAGGAAGAGGAATGAAAAGGCATGTGTCAGTGAGAGAAGAGAGGACTAGGGGTTGGGCACACATTACACAGGATAAGTGGGGAAGGACCACGGAGGTGACAGTGGATCTAAGGCTAGAGCAATAAGAGGCTTCATCCAATATAAAAGGGCTCTCTTATTATATCCTAGTTAATGGGAAGATGTTTGTGCCTGCAGATCTCTACAGAAGAATCTTAGAAAATAAAATCTGGCTTTGGATAAATCTCTCATAGCTCTAAAACTGTGCCCATGGCCCTGAATTATGTAAGACATCAGAGCACAGAGCGTAACTGTAGAGAAACAGGAATTACTCTGCCAGGCTCTGGGAAAACCTTGCAGTTTTTTCTTCCTCTCTGGGCCTGCACTTCCTGCAGCAGCCCCTGCCTGCCTCTGCCTGGCAGTTGGGGCCTGCTGCTTCCCCAGAGGGAAGCTGTGGGTTCCTCCACCTGCCATAGGCTATGCACTTGCTCAAAGCTGCCTCAAACCTCCCTCTCCTTTCCCCTTACCTGGGCTGGCTCAGCACCTCTCCCCAAAGGCAGCTCCTCTCTGATCACATTCCTGCTGCTCAGATTTGCCTCCTGCATTGTGCCTAAATGCACATTTGGCCTCCATCCAAAGTGATAATCGTTAATAGTCTCTTTCTCGTGGACCTATTTGCCAGATGATTTTTGCTAAAATATTCCTCTGCACTTTCTTCACCCCTGCCTCTCCTTCCCTTCAGTGTTTTCTCCCTCCTATTGATCTATAAACACATGCTCTAGCCAAGGCTTATCCTAGGCCAATCGTTTTCGGCACATCCTGCAGTCTTGACAATCAAGGAAATTGTTAATACACACACACATGTTTATAAACAACACCTGCTAGCATTTCTCTGTCTTTGCAGAGTAGTTTCCTCAAATTATGCATCTACTACCTGTAAGCCACCTAATGCCCCTAGGATGTAGAGACCCTTATTTTCCAAACAAGGAAATTGATGGTAGTAACAGTGCCTACCTTGTAGAACTATTGTGAGGATTAAGTGAGATAATTCACAAAAGCACTTATCCCAAGGCCTGGCTCTTAGTTAGCAGTCAGTGGTAGTTATTGTGATTAATTGGCCTCTTAATCGCCATTGCATTTCATCATTAGTGAGGTAAAATAGAAGACAATACTTTAAAATTAACATAATTGTAAAAAGCAGAATTCTTATTTAAAGTTATGTTTTGTTTTGTTTTTTCCTGCTAGCCATTCTCATGACAAGTTTTTCAGGCCAAAGAATTTCTTCCTTTTTATTTTTTAGCCAAAGAATTTCATTTCTATCCTCTACAATGCACAAAGATAAACCCAAAGGTATTTAGCATAGAAAAAGAATGGCCACCACCCCTCTCCACCTCCACCAGCCCTGTCCCCAAGACCAGATGCTTTGTCTGAAGCTCTGTACGGACCCCCACCCCTGCTCGTCAGTGTTGGAGGCACAAGCTCTCTCCGAAGCCTAATGTGTTCTGTGTTTCCTGCTTCCTCGCCCACACAGGGCTATTTTTTTTTTTTTTTAATCTTCTAGAGCTCCTTCTCCTTCTTCCCACCCTTCATCCCCATCATGACCACCTCAAAAACCCTACACAAGACACTTTGCTGAAGATAGCACACCCACCTCAGATGGTCATAGATCTTTGGGTGTACCACCACAAGCCAATAGATATCCCTCAAAAAACTGCATAAGGCGTCAGGTGAGTTTTGGAAACCTTATGTTAAAGAAAAGTAAACAGGTTTCCTTGCTGTATGGCTTCATCTCAGAACCTCTGACAGGCTAATGGAACTGGAGAACATGCAGGGGCTCTAGACAGCTGCCCCAAGAGCCCTGGGATAGGGGAGGCATCTTTTAACATCTTGCCAGAGCCCAATGTCCTGGGGCCACTCATGGTTTGCCATCTCTGCATGGGCTGGGGAGGCAGGTTGGGAAGGGCAGACCCAGCTCAACTCAGCAAAGAGCAAGTGGGATAGGCCCAGGTTGAAGAAGGGACGGAGAAGACAGTTTTATTGGAAATCCACCAATTGGAGAGAATTTACATTGCAGGCAGCAGAATGGCAAGTGGCAATAATTTCCACAATGGATGCTTAAAGGTCTCCAAGTCCTTGACACATGGCTAGGACTCAAGAAGGGAAGAAAATTCACATAGAAGTTTGAGAGGAGTTATATTTAGCCAATTTTACCTGTTGAAGCCTGAAATAGTGGCACTGGAGAAACAGCTCTTAGCACACCCTCTTTCTAGATAGGGCACTGCAACCTACAGACTCAGCAACCTAGACAGGTCACCTGCTCTCTGGGAATCTGGAGAGGTGGCAAGGCTTATGGAGACACTCCATCGAGTACAGTACTCACTATGTCTATTCATGTGACTTGCTCTTCGGTGGACTGTAATTCTTTATCCAGGTCATTATCTCTGGATCTCTTCTAGGTCAAGAAGAAGAGAGATTGGCCCTAGAAACTGCCCTGATGTATGGAGCTAAAAAGCCTCTCAACACAGAAGGTGTCATCAAATCCAGGTCTGACATAGACATGGACTTCGAAGTGGAAAATGCTGTGCTGGGAAAAGACTTCAAGCTCATCATCACCTTCCAGAACAACAGCCCCAACCGTTACACCATCTCAGCCTATCTCTCAGGCAACATCATCTTCTACACCGGGGTCTCAAAGGAGGAATTCAAGAAGGAGACATTTGCTGTGACGCTGCAGCCCTTGTCCTGTAAGCTAATGAGGGTGTGTTCTCTCCAGGACTTGTAATCTGGTTCCTTGTCTTGCTAGGTGGTTACAGCCAGGAATGGCTTTCTGTACAAGTTAAAGTTATCTTACAGAGCTCAGGAGCACGAACCCTCTATTCTAGACAAGCCTCAGCTTTCATCTTCACTTCTGATGTGTAGAAGTGAATGTCAAAATTTTCAAAGCCTAGAGAGAGCCCTGTGAGTCCTGAGAATTAAGTGTAACTTCTTACTACTCAAAGTGTGGTCTGTGGACCAGGAGCGTGTTAGAAATGCAGGATCTCAGGCCCCACCCCAGACCTCCAGAATCAAAACCCACGTTTTAACAAGATCCCAAGGGGAGTGGAGTGCACAGGAAAGTTTGTAAATAACACATCTAAATGACCCATCTCAGAAAAAAGGCTCTTTGGTGGTGCCCCTCTCTCAATTTAGGAAAGTCCTTTGGGGCCTATCCAAAGGAATGGTGTGTTTTGTTTACCATCTAGACGTCTGAGCAATCTAAGGTCTGCATGCAGATTGTTTCTTGAAAATGCTCTGTGTGATTTCCAGGGAGAGAGTCCATCCCTGGGGATGTGTCATCCAGGGGCCTGTGGAGGACTTTGTTCCTTCTGCCATGTCTCACAGGGCTTCCTCCTCATCCTTGTGCGCGCATCCGCCGTCACTATAAAAACTCAGAATATTTTAGGCAGGTTGAGATCCACATACCGCAGCTTACATTGGGGATTAGAATTTCAGCCAGTCTCATTCTCTGGGGTGCTAGCATTTGGTGGGCACAACAGTTGGCCACATGACTGGAAAACAATGAGACAATGGGAAGAAGCTAGTCTCCAGGCAGGGTGTGTCAAGTTAGAAAGAGAAATTTGAAAGGACTTATAGGCTCAGGGCTCCAATTTCCATTGACCTGACATGTGGTACTTTAAAAAAAAGGAGAAGAAAAGGAAACAAAAAGATATTCTAATAATTTTTACAAGGCAGAGCCAAGCAAAACTAATGTGACCCCCTAGCTGACCAAATTACATGTCTCAATCATTTCGACCTGTCTGGCCCTGGTGACTGTCACAGCCCACAGTACTTGCTGAAGCTTCAGAAAATATTTTTAGAAAAATGAGAAACTATTCCTAAAAATTCAAATTCGAAGAAATGTACTCAAACTGGAAGGAAGTGAATCTCCCTGGCTTCAATACTTTAAGTGACAATTAACAAATCACTGTGGTATTTTCTTTCCAAACTGCAAGATTTGACACTTTTCCTCTGCCTAGGAGTAGAAAAGGTAGTCCCCATAGAAAAGAAGAGTCCGGGAAAGGGGCTGAAGAGGATGTCATGATGGCTTGGAATGGGAGGCCACATGTGATTTCAGAGAGTCCAGGCCTTTCAATCACACAACTCTGTAGTAAGGGATGACTGTGTCACCTACCAGCTAAGCTTCCCAGGACAAGGTACTTAAACAGTCTGAACTCTCTCTCCTCATCCGTAAAGGGGAACAATACCACCCACACAACAGGATTCATCTCCCTGAACCTTTATTTAGTGCTTGCAAGTCTGTTTTGCACTGGAGACAATGCCTTGCCCTTACAAAGTTTCTGGTCCCTTGGGGGAGCCAAACAATAAATAATCAAACAAGTGAAGATATAATATGGTTATATGGGTAATAGACCAATAAATACTAGGTTAAGAAGGACAGAGGGTGCTGGTGGTGGTGGGATAATCAGGGAAACCTCTCAAATAGAGTGACATTTAGCAGAGACCTGACAGAAGGGAGCGAGTAAGCATTCCATCCAGAAGAAATGGTATATAAAAGGACCTGGGGCCAGAGTATGTCTAAGGTATCCAAGGAGCAGTGAGGTGCTATAATGGGAAGCAAAAGTGCAAGGGGGAAAGTGGTGGGTGCAGATTATATTGTAGAGAATTGTAGGCCCTCAGAGGGACTTTGGCTTTGATTTTAAATGAGCTGCAGAGCCATTAGGGGGTTTGGGGCATGACCTAACTTAGGTTTTGAGAGAGCATTCCAGCTGATACGTTATGAAGACACTAAAGGGGAAGAGGCCTGAAAATTAAGGCCGGCAAGGATGCTTTTGCAATCATTCAGCCAAGAGGTGGTGGTGGCAGTGAGGGGAGTGGTGAGAAGTGGGTAGATGTGGGTATGTTCTGAAGGGTAGAATCCACCTGAGCAGCTGATGCATTAGACATGGAAAAGGGTGTGGAGAAAACCAAAAGAGATAATATATACAAAATGCTTTACACATGGGGCAGGCTTTTGATAAATGGTAACTTCCAACATGTTTATATTTGGGGAAACTGAGGCTAGAAAGATGCGTTGATATGTTCAAGGCCACAGACAGTAATTAGAGACAAAGCAGATACTAGAACCCAAATCCCTTTCAAGCGATGATGATGAGCCAGTGCAGGACAAACCTAGCCCCAGGTGGACCCGTTACCTTCTCTGTATCCTCATTCCACCTGCAGCCCAGCACAGATCCTTAGGGCACGAGACACCAGCCCTTTTCCCTTTTCACAGGAGTTTTGTCTCTCCATCTCCTTCCTCTTCTTTCTCTCCTCCAATTAAAGAAGGAACTTGTATGAGTGAATGGGCTAGAAGAGAATGTTTATCATCAGCTCAGTCATTGCTCTAAGGCCAGTTGACCAAAACTACCCTTGAGTCAGTAGGAACATAGCTCCCACCCACGCAGCCAACCTGAGGGCTTGTTCCGAATAACTTGAAGGGAACTGGAGACTCTTTGTTCCTCTGTCCTGCAGGTAGGTGGCATTAACTATGTGCAATAAAATTGTATAATGCAGTCTAGGATAAATTGAAGAATATTGGGAAAAAAAACATAATTCTAGATTGTGTGTTGATCAAGCATTCTTAGATGCTGTAAGAAAGTTTTCCAAGCAAAATGGGAAGCATACTTTCCAGATTGATGATTAAAAGGAATGTGGGTGCTAGAATCAGCTTGGAAAAATCTGAATAACTTAAACCTCTCAGTACCTTCAAAGGTGCTATCGTTTCCACTCAGCTATATTTAGTTTTCTCTTCTTTTTGGAAAAGAGATGAGGCAGCTCCAGTCTGTGTCTCCCTTGGCTTTCCCTAGACACCGTAAATGATACTGGCAGCATCCCAGCCCCCCTGCACATAGAGTGAAAATCTATTCCTCTTTCCCTTGCCACGTTTAATAAACTTTATCTAGAACAATTTCTTGTGCAGTGGCAAAACACAGCTCTTACATAACATTCTATTTCAGGAGCACTGTTCTCTTGGGCTCTGAAACACAGCCCGGTTTCTTTAGTGCTGTGATTTAGGGAGTGTTCTACCTTGGGGAAGAAAGGGGTCCTGACGCCGAGAACACAAAGGTAGCTTGAGCCTCTGTAGAGAAGTCAAGCACATCCCACCAACCTCAAGAGACCGAGTGCTCAAATACAGCCATCTAGAAATAGCAACAGTGATTTTTTGAAAATTATTACTGGAGGCATCTAGAGGAAAAATGCGTGTTCAAGGCCTGCCACTTTGTGACTCTATCCATCCAGATGTGGGGACATGAAAAACCTGTCATATGTGCTCATCTGAAGTTGTATCCAGGGGAGAACCAGAACCTCCCTCATCTGGATAATTATTGCTAGGGTAGCCATGGAGGAAGCAGGGTCCAGGCTCAGGACCAAAAACAACAATATAAGTGGGTCAGGTGAAAAGGTAGAGTTCAAGGCCTGCGTCAAGGCAAGGTCATAGCTTCAAAGAGCTAGCTCTAAGTGGAGTAACACCAAGCCAGTTGTTGAGTACTTGCCTAGGATGGACCAATACCCTCTAATAATCTGCATGGCCCAGGGCAGGGATTCTCAGTCTCAGCACATTGACATTTGGGTATGGAAACAGCTTTGCTGTGGGAACTATCCTGTGCACTGTAAGGATTTTCAGCAGTGTCTTTGGCTGCTACCTATCAGATACCAGTAGTAACCCACATTTCACTTCAGTTGTGACAATCAAAAAGGTCTCCAGACATTGCCAAACATCCCAGGGGTGGGAGGGCATAAAATCGCCCTCCATTGACACCCACTGTTCTAGAATGACCCACCTTTCCAGTTTGCCAGGGGGTCCCAGGGATGCAGGACCCCGACCCTCCTAAGTCCACCCTAATTCTTCCCTAATTTCACCCCTCATATTGTTAGAACCTCCTGTCCCGCAGAGCTGCTCACAGGTCAGCAGGCCTCCTCCAGGATCTTATCCACATACAGATCCTGATTCCTGATGCAAGGAGGTATTGGAGAAGCTGCATCTCTAATCCTCCAGCTGCTATGGTGCTGCAGGTCTGCAGATGGCACCAGGAGCAAGAGAGAGCATAGACTGGAGCCATACCCTCCTCCAGAAGTGAGGCTTTCCACAGCCTGTGGTGGGGAACAACCTTGGTGGTTAGAGCCAACCTACCCACCCCAGGCTGTCCATCAGAGTCAGCTGAGAAACTTTTAAAAAGTGCTGGTGCCTGGGCCCCAACATCCAAGGCTCCTATTTAATTGATCGGAGGTGGGATCCTGCATGGCAGGTTTTTGAGAGTCCCCAGGTGATATGCTGAGCCAAGACTGAGAACTCTTCAGTCTGAAGGCTAGAGACAGGCACAGCAACTTGAGGCGCTGCCCAAGGCAGACCCTTCCCAGCCTCTTTGGTCTTTAAGATCTAGAGAAAATGCTGCAGATACAGTCTAGGTGCAAGTGTCCACTTATGGAGGATTGGCACAGCTCCTTACACACTCACTTTGACCACAGTCAGCATTCCATCCTTCTTGTAGACTCCTGCCCAGTACAGTGGGCTAAAGTCAACTTTTCTCTGCACTTAGACTATTGGCCAGAACTGTTTCTTTCACTAATAGCCAGACACTGTGCAGGGCAGCAGTGTAGATGCTCAGTTCTGTGAGTGTTCACAGTCTATTTCCTGTGTCCCTCGTGGGTGCATGAATCACCCATGTATCTGCTGGCTGGTCTGCCAGCTGTGGGTTCTGCACAGACACCTGGCTCTGATCAGGTAGCAGCAGGTGCCACACTTGGGCTTGACCTGCAGAAAAACTGTCCTTTTCTCTCTAGAGTCCTGGGATGTGGGGAATAGGACTGATAGAAAAAGTGGGCCAGAGCCACAAGCTGGAATTCACCATCCTCAGCCCAGATGGAGATGGAAGGGGAGCCATCCTAATGCCATCCTCACTGGCTTGTCTTGAGGAAACACACATTTGGCACAGAGGTCTTCTAAATTACCAATAGAGGAGGGACTTGAAGATAGCTGAGTGCTTTTGGCGGGGACTGTTTCCAATAGCTTCCTTCTCTTAAATACAAAAATCATGATATCAAATTGGTACAAACAAGCTGGAGAGAAAATGCAGAGTGTTATACAGACACAGCTTAGATAATTGACAGTTTTGGCCAAATGTGGCCCATGCAATGGGTGAGATGTTTCCTTTTCTATAAAGGGATGACATGTGAAATTGTGGCCTTGAAACTTTAACACCCCGCATGTGCCATTTGGGAACTATTTCCACCTGAATCAAAGCCACAGTTAAAACCACTTGTTCCACCATTTGAAATATCTTTGCCATGGCCTGCCTTTTATAACAGCAAAAGCATTATTTAGAAAGTCCAGCACATTTTCTCTAGTAAGACTCTGCCGAATATTAAATGCACTGCACCCTCTTTGCACCAGAAGCAGGAGAGCTCATCTCCAAATCGCTCCATGTGCCCCTCACCTCTGCTGTGCTCCTGGTGGCCACTGTCAACATAGGAAGGATGGGCAATCTTGGGACAGAGTAAAACAGAATCTGTCTCTGTCTTGATGCTGGGCCTGTTTGTTTTTCTTCCTGCCAGTCAAGAAGGAGGAGGTCCTGATCCAAGCCAGCGAGTACATGGGCCAGCTGCTGGAACAAGCGTCCCTGCACTTCTTTGTCACAGCTCGCATCAATGAGACCAAGGTTGTTCTGGCCAAGCAGAAGTCCACTGTGCTGACAATCCCCACAGTTGTCATCAAGGTCAGTCTTAGCGTCTCATCTCAGACAAGGGAAAAAGGCAAGGCTGTTTACCAGTCCCCCAAGGTTAGTGCACATGTGTAAAGGAGTGTCCTGCTCAAAAAAAAAAAAAAAAAGGAGCTAGAATTCTCTTGTTCTTTGAAAGAAACAAACCACCCTATATATAGACATGCACATATAACACTCTTCTCTCCTCTCCAGATTGAAATATATAGATGTGGCTGCAGATATAAATATAACCTGTGGGTATAAACACACCCGTGGAGGAAGATGAAGAGGTGTGATGGCTGCAGACACTTAGAACTTGCAGTGTCTCCAGAATAAAGTGGGTCAGGCATAATACGAGGCAGGGGAACTGCTGCTTTCATGTCCTGCCTGCATTTTGGACAGTAATATTGTTCACTGAGGTATAACAGTAGACAGCGGAAGGCACAGACCAAAATGTACAGCTTGATATGATTTTGTGTATATGTGCATAGCTCTCAACCGGCAGCCAGATAAAGAAATGGAGGCTTCCCAAACCCCCCAGAAAGTTCCCCCATGGCTTGTGCAGTCAATAACCCCCTCATCCATCACCACGATGACCACTTTTCTGACTTCTAGCACCATATGTTGCTTTTGCCCGATTGTTTGACGTTTTAACATTGCCTCTCCAGATACCAACTGGCTCTGCCTAACTGACTTAAAGGACTTAGCAGAGGAGGATGGCAGTGGACAGGAGTGAAAGAAAAATACATGTACAGAAGTTTGTTGTTCCTACTTCTCAGGACCATGGCTGGAGATCCTGAGATATCTGTGGCCGTACCCCTGAGATATCATCCTGCCCTGAAAGCAGAAACCCCGACTCCAGCAGACACATAGGGAAGTGACATCTTAGGCTAGCCCTTATTTAGGGTGTAGAGTCCTTCCCTAGTCTCTGGAAAACCTTCTTGAAATAAGTAAGAGCAATTATAACAGGTCCTGCTAAGCAGCATTCCTCTAAAGTGGTAGATAAATCAAAGCTTTATAAAAATCTGTCATATAAAAATCGGTCGTATAGGTGGGCAGGGTAGAGGGTAGGCCTTGTTTCTCATGAATCTTTTGCTGTGAATCATTTGTAAAGCTTAGAACTGTTATGTAGAATTCTAAGTGGCCTCTTTTGAGTATCTTCTGGGTTCTATACACTGTGGTCAATGCCCTTTACAGGCATTGTTGTGTTTTCAATCTCAGCACCCCCATGAGGTGGGGTGTACTGACATCACCACTTCACAGATGAGAAAACTGAAGAAAGGTCAAATAACTCATCCAAGGTCACACAGCCAGTAGGCGGAGCCTCTAACCCAGGCAGTCTGGCTATAGAGGCAGGGCCAGGAACCTGCTCCTTTCACAGTTTCTCACCAATCAGCCCTGTGTGGATGGCACAATGAGCACCCCGAGACAAGGCTCACCCACAACACCAGGCCCTCCATGTCCAGAAAGGCCTTCATCATCACTTCTCTTTGGTTCTTCCCCCCTCACTGCCCAGAGGCCCACTGCAGGCACTGCTGGCACAGGAAACCATACGAAGCAGAATAAAGATGAGGATGTGCAGGGTTTGCAGACAGAATCAGACACAAATGCCAGACTGCATTGTGGGGACTGGATTTACTCCAGCGGTGCCACTGTCCCATGAAAATGTGAAGTCGGTGATATAAAGTACAAGATGCCCTACCCAGGATGGCTGCCCTGTGGGGTTGACCTTCTCTAGAGATGCATGCCAGCCCCTGCAGACCTCTCCCAGCTGCACAGTGGATGCAACTTTGGCCACCCTGGTGGGGCCACTCGGCAGAGCTCCTTCATGAGCTCAAGTGGAGCCTTCCTTGCAGCAGCAAGCCCTGTGTACTTACCTAATTATGAAGAAACAGCCTGTCCCCAAGACGGTCTCAGGAGAGAGCCTTTCCAAGTTGTGAGGTGCTCAAACCATAGCAGAAAATAGAGTTTAATTACACCACTGATAATAAACTGGATGTATGGAGGAAACTGATAACTTTCATCTTTTTAATTTGAAGGATTATTTGTGAGTTAGCTTCTGGGTTTACATAAAGCACAATTTAATTCCCCAAGCGTAGAATCAGAAATACCTTATTCCCACAAGTTAGCAGACCTGGACAGGGAGGTTGTTAACAGGAGTTAACAACTCTTTATTTAAAGAGTTGTGTTGCATTTGTTTCCACAAAGGAATCAGGAAGGTCATTCTTAAAAGAAAGTTATTTAGAGGTGGGGCCATGTGACTGGCACTCAGCGTGGGGAAGATGGAAATTCTGGCTTCTGCCTGTGCCAAGTTTGATCAGACAGAAGGGATAAGGCATCCTCTTATAAACTGTCCCTTAACCATTAACCCCATTAACCTCAAGGAGAAATTAAATTCAAGCAGGGGAAGAGGTGCTCCTGGGTAAAGCACCTCCCACCCCATACCACCCAGATGGGAGAGGCCCTGATTCCGAAAACCCTGGCAAATGGGATGGGGACCTGGGACACTGCTTAGCCTCCTGGAGATGTGAAATACAGGGCCATGGTGGAGGAGGGGAAGATTCAGGAGGGGAAAGCAGAGAGGACAGTGATAAGAAAACATCAGGTTGAAGTATTGCACCAGGGACCTCAGGGAGAGGCATTAAATAAATTGTATAAAACAGGAGTTGGAGAGGGAGTTAATAGCAGTAAAAGTACAAAAGCACAATGGCTCAGAGGTCCAGAATTACCTAGGATGTGGGGCCAAAATTCTAGGAAAGTGCTTCAACCTTCCCTCAGTCTCTTTGAACCTGAGCCTCTCAAGCTCCGGGTGGGTGGGCACAGGGAGAGGAGCTCAGCTGACAGGCAGGAAGAGGGAAAGGATGCACCTGCCCATAGCAGTGAACAGCAGCTATGACTTAGTAAGCATTACGTTATTGAGCACTTCTCTTGTACCATCCTATTTAATGCTCGTTGCTGTCCTATGAGGAGGATGTGACTGCAACCCCCATTTTGCAGATAAGAAAACTGAGAGGCCCTGAGGGCAGTGCCTTGTAGCATAGTGGTCAAAACGTGAGCTCTAGAACCAAACTAAGTTCAAAGCCTGTTTTCTCAACATAATGGCTGTGTAACCCCCCAAAAATCATTTAACCTCCCTTGGCTTCTGTTTTCTCATCTTTAAGACAAAGGAAATGACAACACACCTCCTAAGGTTCTTGTAGTCAATAAGTCAGTAGATGCCTGGTGCCTGGATCACAGTGGCCATCTGGTAGATGTTGGCTATGGTTCTTATTGCCCTTATTGCTGGTTGGAAGTAACTTACCTATGATCTCACGCAAAGCTTCTCACCCAGGTCTTCCTGACTCAGAAGTCTGTTCAGGTAGCTGACAGGCCAGGTTACTTTCACATGGGAACTTTCACAGAAAGCAGAAGGTGCTAATTGCTTTCACAAAGTGGCTTGTGTTCAAGGGAGGTGAGAGCACACAAGCCTGAATGGAGTGGGATATCAAGAATTAGGGCTGCAGAGTGATAGGTAATCCCCAGTGAGTGGATAACATTCAAGCCAGTTGAGATGGATGGAGAGAACATTCCAGATAGTAGGGAAAATGTTAGCAAGGGTTGGGGGGCGGTAGAAAGTGGGGAGAAGCCTGCCCAGCTGAAGTGGAGGCTGGGGGCAGGGGACAAGTGACGACAACTGGACAAAGTCAGCTTGGGGCCATTTTGAAGTGAGCCTAAAATTTTTGGATGAGAGGTTTATAATCAACTCTGCAGACAGAGTGGCTTCACTGAAGATTCCAGAGCACGAATGTGTAATAACATAGCTGTCAACCCTGCCCTCCCACCAGTTGGAGTCTCTTTTCTTCCTCCCTTCTCTTCAAAGCTTTTAACCAAAGCACTGTCTTCTTCTGGGAGTCCCCAGCTCAGCCTTGGAACTGGAGTTGCCTGGTGGCTGGTTTCCAGCTGTTCTTACCTAATTCCCTTTTGAGAGTAAAACTAGGCCAAGTTGGAACAATATTGGGCCCACCTGCCTGAATCCAAGTCATTGTCTGCCAGAGCAGCTAGACCAGTGGGGGCATGCTCATGCATCCTGATCAACCCAGTCTGCATTCACCCCTGTGGCGATACAGATTGGGTCTGGGATAAATTGTGCTCCCAATTAACTATTCCCAGCACCCACCGTGCATGAGTCAGAGTGTGCAATCCTCATATGGAAAAAGGCAGGGAGCAACAGTCATTAAGCTTTAATGAGCATGTATCTCGTTCCCCACACTGTCAAAATATTTTGATGAGAAAAGCATATTTCATTAGAATCAGACCGAATTTTTCTCTGACTTTCCATGTTTTGATTGTTCTCCCTCTCCTTCTCTCTCTCTCACCCATACATACACACATCTTCTCTCTTTGAACTTCATTATCCCCTTTGCAAAGTGAATAATGCTAATAACTATACCACTCTGCCTATTACTTACAATCATACACAAAGCACAGAGCTGTTGTGGGGGTTCCCAACTGTGATAATGTCTGTGAGAATCTGTGGTCCACTCCAGGGCCAGGTAGCTGTTGGTGGTTCCTCCCTTCTCTCTACTCTCATCCCTGCCTGGAAATCCAGTGGTCATAGCTCAGAGAGTTGCTTAGGGCAGTGAAGTGAATGTCACCCTCACCTAGTGGCATGAAACCTCTTGACCAGAGGTTGTCATTCCCTGTGAAACCCAGGAATGTTGGTTGTCACCAGAGGTTGTCATTCCCTTTGAAACCCAGGAATGTTGGTCTTGAAAAGCCTGGTGTAAGGCTGGGGGAGAGAGGAAGCATCCCAAATTTGTCAGAGGACCTCTGCTTGTATCGGTCATTCTAAAACCACTCAGGAGCCAACACCTCTATAGTATTGTCACATGGAACCAATCCTATTCGCAGAACATCACCGATCACCACTAGAACTAATTTTCTCTTATAACTAGCAGCAATTTTGCTAGGAGAAAATACAACCATTTTTTATGTATGTGATTTTTTTTTAATTATAATCAGGAGAAAATAGGTGCTTTAAACTCTTTTGTAAATGTTTAAACTTTTAAAATGTGAACAACTGTTTCCAAGAGTTTTTATTAGCCTACATTTGTTTCTTATTTATTTGTCTGTTACCTAAAATAACTTTATAGTATGCATTTTGCATTTATCTCCTTGCTTAGTCACTCTCTATTTATTCATGCATTTATTCAATTCATTTGACATATAGTTATTTGGCGTTTGCTCTATAAATTAGGTATAGCAAATAAGAAGGGATTTTCAAAAATATATATCAGAGAAAAATTCAAAATTAAGAATGTGTTGGCTAGGTTCAGCAGCTCACACCTATAATCCTAGCATTTTGGGAGGCCAAGGTAGGAGGATCCCTTGAGCTCAGGAGTTCAAGACCAGCCTGAGCAAGAATAAGACCCTGTCTCTACTAAAAATAGAAAAACAACCAGGCATTGTGGTGGGTACTTGTAGTCCCAGCTACTTGGGAGGCTGAGGCAGGAGGATGGCGTGAGCCCAGGAGTTTGAGGTTGCTGTGAGCTAGGCCAATGCTTCAGTACTATAGCCTGGGGCAACAGAGTAAGACCCTGTCTCAAAAAAAAAATAGAATCTATTTATTGCATTTTTCTTTGAAATGGAAGAAGATTGCTGCTACAGGCCATCCCTGGGTTATAAAGGAGATAGATTCTGTAGGTTTGTTCTTAATTGAATTGTATGGAAGTTGGAACAGGTACATTTACCTATTACCTATAATAGCCTTCATCTGTAATTGTGTCATATGTCAGTCGGATGTTAGCAACATGGGGATTTGCTGTAATGGCCTCCGTTCATAAGTGCAAGCTGTGAAGGAGGTTTGTAACTTGGGGACTGCCTGTACTTCCTTTTGACACAGTCTGACCAGGATCATCTCTAGGAGGGCAGTTGCTCTGTTTTGGTCTGAGCCGACCACCACTTTCACAGAGCCTGGAGTGCTCCTCTCGTAAGGGCAGTGCACACAGTGCCTGGGAGAGAGGTTTAATCCATTAACATCATCTTCAGTAAGCAGAATGTCTGCATGCCAGCGCCAACCAGAATGTCTACATGCCATATGGCCACTCTGTGTGGATAAGCAGGTCCTAGGGAAGTGCCACAGTGAACCCCAGAGAGGATGCAGGGCCTTCCTCGGGCCGCACCCCTTCAGGCCAGTACTTACCCTAGTGCAGACCACACTCATTGGGGGGATGACAGTGACAAGGCCGAGTCCAGCCTACTAGCCACCCACTGAGCCCTGCAGCCTAGCAGGGAGCTGGACACACCAGAGAAAGGGGCTCCCTTTTCTACCTTGCATAGATGGCTTGTGACTCTGGCCCCATGGGCAGACCTCTTCCACAGGTGATACTAGCTTTTCTTTTTTTTTTTTTATTTTTTAACAACTATTTTAATGTTTTGTTCTAACTGGGGCCTTTCATGAGCAACTGGTAATTTCTACTGATGATCACTGGAATCATCTTTGGTTCTGTCCTGTTCATGCACACAAGGCCCACCAGCATGTGGCCTGGCTGCTGTGGACGGCACTGGGCCTCATTCCCCCAGCATCCCCATTCATTATCTTTATCCTGGAGCAAGAGTTAAAATCAAGGAAGCCACCTGAGATGTGGTCTCATTGGCTACATTGTGAGACTTAACTGCAGTTTCATTTCTCCATGAGAGCCTGCATGTCCCTGGAAAATCCCTGGACATGACCTTTTCCCCTCAATGTCTCCAACCCAGCACATTCTCTCTCCACCCCCTGAGAGAGATGATGCTCTCAGGCTCCATCATGGTTCCCATCAGCAGGACTCACCCCATCCTCCCTGCCCACCACCCTGCAGGAGAGGTCAGCCAGGGACAGCAAGTGGCTTCATTTCACTCCCTAATGGCTCTCTTCACCCGTGTCTAGAAAACTGAATACCCACAATCCCCCACAGGGGACCTTATGGGTGAGGAGGTTCTCATGGTCCCCCTGGCAACACTTTCTCCCTGTAAACCTCAGCTTCCATAAATGCTAGAATGTTTGAGATGCTCTAATACAAGACATCACATCAAATCATCCCATTAACTCCATAAGAAAGGTCTAGTGAATTGCCCAGGGACACACAGTGGCAGCTCCTAGTCCTCAGCCCTTGAATCCAGGTTGTTTTCCCCTCAGCTTCACCGGAGATAGCATCTCAGCCATTACAATTATATCCCTGACACAGTCCCAGGCTGACTGTGGAGACAATCAAAGGCATCTGTTAAGTCCTGTTGTGAAGGCCTTTGAGCAGGGGAAACCTACCACCCCAATGCCCTCAGTAGGGGTACCTGCAGCCACAGCTTGTGTGTTTGGGTAGCTGACTCTCCACCCATTCTTGGCTGTTGGAATCAGACGTATATATACTTAGCCAGGATACAATATCCTAGACCACGTGTATGAGTGAGCCCTGCTCCTCCAAGATGTATATTTCATCTCTCCCTTCAGGAAGACTACAGAACAGAATAGAATGGGCTTTTGAGAATGGAAATGACAAATCACTGGTACCCAGAGTAGCTAAAACAGTTTGTTCTACGTATTCTCTGTTTGCTATTTTTCTTAATTTATTTCTATCTTTTTAATCTTAAAAAAGGAGACACACACACAAAGAAAAAAAAAATCAAGAATAACTAATCTCATGCACCTGCCGTGGAATCCCAGTATATTTAGGTTACCAGTTTCTTTTTAAAAATGGCTTCTCTCTCATTTTTAAAATAGAAGATCCTATATAAAAATCCATATTATCATCCAGGAATATATATCAAGGCCCCAAGGCTACCTTGTTACGTACTACTCTGGCATAGGAATCCAGTACTTTCTGTATAATGTCAAAAAGAAAGAGGTAAGTTATAGATGCATTTTCAAATTTAGTTCAGGGTCAACTTATAATCATTGTCCTCAGTTGCTACTTTTGTGATAACATAAAAAGGTAACACTGCAAATGATGCTTCTGTGGATTTCAGAAAATAAAGAAGCTCTTGCAGCAAAAAAAAAAAAAAAAGTTACTATTTTTATCTCTCTTCTGTCAGAGATCACAGGTATATGTAGTTTTAAAAACCAATGAATTAGAGTCAGAAAGACCTGGATTTATATCTAAGTTCTACCAACTTCACAGCTCTCTAAGCATTTTATTTATCTTCTGAATTTCACTTTCATGTTGATAGAATAGGAATAATAATAACATCTGCCACCAACCCTATCAGGATGTAGAGAAGATTAAATAAGTTAATTGTACATAAAATGATGAACAGACTGCCTGCATGAGAAAGTAAACACTAAATAAATGCAAGCTATTTACTGTTACTACTGCCATTATCATTAATCAGACTCAGTGTAGGGTGGGGTTAAGCAATTACTCAGGCACCAGACAGTCCACAGTCAAGTCTCATCTACCCTACTTATGATCTGTGTGAACCTAAAGAAGTGACTTAACTTTGTGCCTCAGTTTCCTCCTCTGTAAGATCAAGGATCATAGTATCCACCTCATAGTGTTATGAGGATTAAATGAGTTGGTACAACTTTTCTAAGATTCTGGGAACAATCTTATTTAAAACACGGGGTCCTAATAACCACATGGGGGCTACTGACTCCTTGAAATGTGGCTGGTGGGACCAAGGAACTGATTTTTCTTCACATTTCATTTATATTAATTTAAACATAAACAGCCACAAGTGACTGGTGGCTACTGTATTAGACTTCACAGGCTGAGAATATGGCTTGACCACAGTGGAACCACTGGCATTAGTTATTAAATGTTAATCTAAGTGTCAGCGGAGGTGCAGGTGCTGGTGGACAGAGTTGACCAACAAGAAATTGCTTATTACTGTGATCTTAGATTCAGGAAAAGGGGGAAAAATCAGTTTCCAGTAATATGTGAAATATGTGATTGAAAAACACTTCAAATTAGGGCTGCTTGGTTCACTAATAAATCATGTGCACCAAATTGCCAATTTAATTTATTCTAGCTCTGCCTCAATTTTTTTATTCATTTCAGTTTCAGTTTCGAAAAATGTTAGGTATTTTTTAAAGAGTATGCTAAGTGCATGATATTTTGTGATTTCCAAAGGTTTCCATAATATATGTGTGTGTGTGTGTGTTGGTAACTTTCTTATTCACTAAAGAATCAGAGTAGCAAGTCATTGTCGTGAAATAGCATAAAGCACAAGAACTCAGTGGATTGATCCTGGTGAGTTTGGTACTTAACTTAAAAAAGTATTATATTACAGGTCTATTTTTAAAAACAGAAATCTTTTAAATGGAAAATTGAAAAAATTAAGGCCATGTAATCTACAGAAAAACATTCAGTGTCCCTGAGTATGATGTATGTTTTATTCTTCTCTCTGGTTCAAGTAGTGGATACTCTAAAGTGAATACACATAAAAGTTTTTTCTTAATTTAAATCATCTTCTCCAAATTTCCTGAAGGCTCCCTTTATTTAAGATTTTATGAGACCAAGAAAATCAGAAATACAATTACAAAGAGGCAGGATTATGTTTACAGCAATAAAGAAAAAGGAGCTGGGTGGATTCCTAAAAGAATCTGATGCAAACAGACATTTTGTCCTTTCATAGTCATTGTTCTCAGCCTGTTATCAATACCATAGCGTAATGCATCACTCTACACATAACATGAAAACACCATGAGCAAGCTCCATTTTCCTCAAAAGAAGTGAGGAGGAAGAGACACCGCTGCTTAAATTCCCCAAGCAGAAAACAATGATATTGAACATTGGACAGGTTTTTATATTATTTGGGTCTGATATGATATTCAGCATCATCTCGGTAGTCAGAAGAAGTAAGTTTAAATTCTCAGTGCAAGAGACAAATGTCAGAAAATGGAAAAGGAGTCTTTGTTAATTGCAAAAGAAGTACTTTACAATCATTAAAGAGCCTCTCCTCTCATCCCCCCACCCCTCCCAGCCTTTTTCCCACTCCGGTACCAGGGAAGTCTGGGCAGTATTGATATATCCCTGCCAGCAGCTCATTACAGAGGCAATATCTGGAAGCAAACTGATTAGGCATGACACATGAAATTATCCAAGAAGGCTTAACTTTCTGATCATATTCAGATCTGAAGCCTATCCAAGAAGGCGCAAAGTATGGGCCATACTTTCAAATACTAAATGTTCCCTGTCACTGCCATCAGTAACCTGGAAGGGTGTTCTTTGTTTTCTGCAGCATATGGGGTCTCCTGTAGAGCAAGCCTACTGATATGGAAAGGGTTCTTAATCAGGGGTTCATGGGCTCTTAGAGAATTTCATGGGTCTACAGTGCATTCCCTAAAAAACAATGTTCATGGTGGGTGTATCTTATTTGTCACTGTGCATTTCTGTATGGAAGAAGGGTCAGTAGTTACTATCAGATTCATTTTTATAAGGGGCTTATGCTCATACTTCACAATAGCATGCCATGGAAAAGCCAAATCAGCAGCAGCTCCACCTTCTCTGATTTAAAGAGCTTTTGTGAATGTTATCTTTATTTTGTTTATTTTTTTAATCCAAACTTTTTTTGAAATTTTTCCTAATGCAGGAAAAATTGACTGGACACACTTGAGAATCAAGCCAAGAGCACCATGTAAAGTATACCATTCTATACCTCCAATATCTAAGTGAATAGAATCAAGACATCTGGAAAGAAAGCAAAAAATTCAGTCCGTCTTCCTCATGTTCTGTCTGTACCAGTGGTTTTCACCTGGAGAAAGGGGCCAGGGAGGGGGTCAATTTTGGTTCTCCAGGAATATTTGGCAATTGCTAGAGATACTTTTAGTTGTGATGTCCTGGGAGGGGGTTGCTCCTGGCATTTAGTGGATAGAGACCAGGAATGTTGCTGAACATCCTACATTGCACAGGACAGCTCCACCACAAAGATGTATCCAGCCTAAAATGTCAGTACAGCTGACACTGAGAAACCCTGATCCAGACCATGACTATTGGCTTTGCCACAGCCTTTAAACTAGGCTGATCCATCCACATTTGTGCCAGCCTGCCAGTTGTCCATTATTTAACTAGCATCCTCCCCACTAGGCCTTATTTATTCTCAGTCTTGTCACTGCGGCTTCAAATCCAACACTGCCCCCACCAATTTGATAATCTCCCCTACTTCCCAACTGGCATTTCAGACCTCAGTACAAAGTGATTACTGCTAAGTTGTCAGCTTTCCCAACAACTCTGGCTTCAGAGTCCAGGACTTTGTCTTAGAATCCAGGTTGGACAGACTTGAAATTGAGTCCCAGCCTGGTCATTTAGTAGCTTCCTATCCTCAGGCAACTTACTTACTTCCCTACATCACAGTTTTCTCTTTCATAAAATAGAATGCCTGGCATCAGTGATCCTGTCCCAGAAAACCTTTTTCTAAAGGGAATAGCTATTATTATAATATTATCCTGTTCCCAAGTTCCCTAGAGCTGATACAAATCCAGCCCTAGTGTTGGGAGGCATATGTCAGAATATATATGAATCATGGCTGTCAACTGGGCTGATCCTTAGAAATCAAATAAATGAATGACAGGCTCCATCACCTGAGATTCTAATTTAATTATAGAGGGTAGGGCTAGACCTCTGTCTTTTTAAAGTTCCCCTGGTGACTTTATCATGCCCACCGGATTGAGGACTGCTGGTTAAAGTGCTGGACTCCCTGTGTGGCACACAAGCCACACACCTGCTATTGTTGCCATCTTTGCCATTGTCTGCCCTACCCCTAATACCCCCGAACCCAGCTCTCTTCCCACTGTTCCCCAGGGCATGGAGTCTTAAATGTAACAAACTTGAGAAATTGTCTGAAAGTTTCAGTTTTCTTATAGATTTAAAAACTCCTGTAGACATAAATTTAGGCACAAACCATGGCTTGATTAGTAGCCATAAGATTTTATTCTTTTTCTATTGATACATAGTAATTATACACATTTATGAAGTACATGTGATATTTTGATACATGCACAGTATGTAATGATCAAATCAGGAAGATTTTATTTTCTACTGTAGAGTCAGTAAGCAAGGGTCCTCTTCTCTAGTCAATGTCCTTCATCTTTTCTTCTCTTCATAAGAAAGGCTCATTTCCACATGTGTTCATCTACAGTATATACTGGCTAACAAAAAAAAAAGTATAATAATGGCCAGGTTGTCACATTAAAAACTCAGACATCCAGTAAATTCTATTTCTGAGCCATCAACCTAATTTATTATTTTTTTCTTTTCTCTCATTAACCTAATTTAGCAAATATTTATTGGATTCTGGCTAGCTACTGAAGCTAACAGTGAGCTAAAATATAAGGATAATAAAACAACCCACCCAGGGTACTGCTACTCTAAAAAGTCAAGAACTATGATGTATTGAGTCTTTTTGGCGGGGCCTTGCCATGTGTTAGCTGCTCATTCAAACCGTTTCTCGTGAGGGAAGAACTGTTATTATCTTGTACCCACATCACATACAGCTGATTCAGAACCATTTATTTGGTATACATATCCACTAACAAGCAGACAAGTCTTATGACCACCTGGGCTTTTCCTGCTCATTGTGTTTGCACTGGGAGCACATATACTTCCAAGTATATAGCACACAGCAAACACAAAACACAGCATAGGATATAATAATAAAACAGCATTCCACATAGATAACCTCATATAAATGTCAGTACAACCTAGAGACAAGAAAACTGAGTCTCAGAAAGCTTGAATCGGTCACCCAAGGCCCCATGGCTAGTAAGCCTCTGAGCTAGTACCAAGCACAGCCACCTCCTGGGATGCTTTGCCAAACACTTGATCCTTCTGAGAGTCATCATACGTAAACTCACCAACAAATTGTCATGTACCTTACTAGACTTAGATATTGTGGCTACAGATTTTTTAAAAAAATCCCTTTTCCCTTTTTTAGTGTCCAGATTCCACTTCTTCACATTCAGTAGTAAGGACTCCTTTCTTGAACACATCTTTTTTCTAATATGTCTAAAAGTAAGAAGGCAACAACCCCCACTCCACCCCACCGGGAGCATTTTCTACCTCTTGAACTCAGGGATTCCCTGAGTCCTGGTAGGAAATCTGAGCCCAGTCCGGAAGCAAAGTCCACTTGTCAGCCTTCACTGTGGAGATGTTGCTATGCCAAATGCACTTTTACTTCCTGCTGACAAGGAGCAGCCAGTGGCCGTGGCTATTGGCCTGAACTCTAATTAAGTTGGTTTTATAATGAGGAAAAGAGTGTGATACTAATTAGTAATTTTCCATTGTTTCCTCAATAGGCATCCCCCAGTCAAAGCAATAAGCAATCCTCATCAAACTGGTTCCATTGCCAAAAAAATAGCCACATACTAAAACTTTAGCAAAAGAGAAAACAGTTAGAGAGATAAAAGAGTAGAAAGAGGTTTTATTTCCTGCTAATGAGCTTCATTCTCCTTCAACTTGTTCCTTAGGTCCGTGGTGCTAAGGTAGTTGGTTCTGACATGGTTGTAACAGTTGAGTTCACCAATCCATTAAAAGAAACTCTGCAAAACGTCTGGCTCTACCTGGATGGTCCTGGAATATTGAGACCAAGGAGGAGGATGTTCCGGTAAGCCCTGGGGAGTGGACAGTGGGCAGACAGTGTAGCGTTGCAGGAAGTTTTCTCTCTCTCTCTCTCTTTCTCTCTCTCACTTTGCAAGGCTGAGTCAGGTGGATCGCCTGAGCTCAGGAGTTCAAGACCAGCTGAGCAAGAGTGAGACCCCTGTCTCTACTAAAAACAGAAAATTGTCATTGTTGTGGGCACCTATAGTCCCAGCTACTTGGGAGATTGGGGCAAGAGGATCACTTGAGCCCAGAAGTTTGAGGTTGCTGTGAGCTATGATGACATCACTGCACTATGTCCAGGGTGATAGAGTGAGACTCTATCTCAAGAAAAAAAGAAAATATGTTTTCCACCTTTTGATCCCACCAATGATCCTAATTCTGCCTTCTGGACTGGCACAAAATGTGACCCATCTCTCTTCTGTCATATGCCTTGTAGATGTTTGCAAACAGCTGTCTCATTTTCCTTGCATCTTCTCTACTTGGAACCAAATATCTGCCCTGACTTTTTCTCTCCTCTAATGTGGTTTCAGCTCCCTCTCTCTCCCACACATTCCAATTTGTCAGTCCTCCTCTTAAAGTGTGACACCCAGAATGGATCCCAATCTTTGAGGTTTATTACTTTCATTTCTACCACAATAAGTCTCTGTCAGCATCAATCAATCAAGCACATTTCCTGTGGGGTGACCTTCTAAGGCAGGTGTCCTCAAACTTTTTAAACAGGGGGCCAATTCACTGTCCCTCAGACCATTGGAGGGCCGGACTATAGTTTAAAAAAAAAAAAAAGAACAAATTCCTATGCACACAGCACATATCTTATTTTTAAGTAAAAACAAAACAGGAACAAATACAATTCACACCGCTTCATGTGGCCCATGGGCTGCAGTTTGAGGACGCCTGTTCTAAGGCATAGAAAGGGAAGTGTAAGACTTTGGAAATTGCCTTATGACCAGCTATCTTAGGAGTTTTACCACTGCCCTTCGTGGAAGCTACCCCACTCAGGAATATGTGGGAAAAGTTCAAGGCCCCACTCTCCCCTCTGGGACACCTTTATTGCCCATGAAGGGGCTCTGCATTTCTTTCAAGTTAACAATACTCACAGGTCTTCATCCCATCATTTAAGAGATGCTTGATTATAGACACAATAAACCACAAAGATAATTTGAGCTTTTTTTGAAAAAATACAAACACAAAACATAACAACTTCCTTGTGCTAATAGAAAAGTTGCAAGAACAAAAGAAGGAAGTAAATTAGAAATCAGTTCCAGCTAGAGGGAGGGATCAGCAGTGATAGCTCTGCCTTTGTCAGAAACGAATCTCACTCACCCACTCTCACACCTTCCCACTTAAATCAGATGCAAGAATTGCTCCCGCAAGGTAAAATACATTTTCTCTTCCAAATAGCCCCCTCTGTATCTAGTTTTTCCTTCTCAAGCAGTAACCCCACAGGCTTCGTCTGACTGTGCTGGAAATGCCTGCTATCTTTATACTTTGACTGTCCCAAGAATCCCATCTTGATCAAAGCCAAAGCATGAAACGGGACCCTCTGTGTCTTAGAAGAGATGAATACTCATTAAGTGCCATGACCTCCCTTTTGGGAGGCTATAGGCTCAAAGTACGTTAAGTCTTCAATGCTTTGCTTATTAATGTCTGACACTGAGGTAGGGAAAACTGGGGTGAATCAGGAAAAGGATGAGCAAGGTCTGTCACACAAGGCAGGTGTCCTGCCCATTGGCTTAAGACTCCATTAGTAGTTATTACGATCATATAGAGCTATGGCAGACAGGTAGACAGACAGAAAGCTGTGAGTTCTTAGTTCAGGCTGCTGTAGCAAATGCCAGAGATAAGGGGACTTACAAAATAGACATTTATTTCTCACAGTCTGGAGCCTGAGAAGCCCAAGATCAAGTGCTGGTCAATTCAGTTTTGTTTTTTGTTTGTTTGTTTTGTTTTTACATTGGAGTGAGACTTTAATGGCCCTTGAAATATCCAGGTACAGCAGAAGGGCAATTTGGTTCTTAATAATGGTTCTCTTCCTGGCTCTATGAAATGGCACTTTCTAGGGGTCCAAGTTGTCACATAGATTTTCTTACTGTATCTTCACATGGTACAGAGAGAGGCAGGCAAGCTCTTTGGTATGTCTTCTTTTAAGGGCACTAATCCCACCATAAGGGCCCCACCCTCATAACTTCATCAAAATGAATTACTTACCAAAAGCTCCATCCTCAAATACTATCACATTGGGGGTTTGAGCTGCAACAAGTGGATTTTAGGGAACACAATACTTAGTCCATAATAGTTCTGAATCTCTTTTAAAATAATTTTTATTGGTAGGTTTGTAATGGTACATATTTAGGTGGCACAGTTTGATGTTGTGATACATGTCCTTGTTGTATAATTATCAAATCAGTGTAGTTAGCCTATCCATCCATCACCTCATGAATTTACCATTTCTTCAAGGCAAGAACACTCAAAACCCTCTCTTCTAGCTATCTTGTACAGTACCTTATTCTTAACCCTCTTCACCCTACTGTGCAATAGAACACTAGAATGCATTTACCCTCCTCAGCACTTTGTATCCATTGACCAATCTCTCCTCATACCCACCTCCCCCCATCCCCCGCCAATATCTGGTAGCCACCACTCTACTCTCTATCATTTAAATTTTTCAGTTGAATAATATCATCCAGTATTTGTCTTTCTGTGTCTGGTTTATTTCACTTAACAAAATGTCCTTCAGGTCCATCCATGTTGTAGGGCGGCGCCTGTGGCTCAGTGAGTAGGACGCCGGCCCCATATACCGAGGGTGGTGGGTTCAAACCCAGCCCCAGCCAAACTTCAACCAAAAAATAGCCGGGCGTTGTGGCGGGCGCCTGTAGTACCAGCTGCTTGGGAGGCTGAGGCAAGAGAATCACATAAACCCAAGAGCTGGAGGTTGCTGTGAGCCATGTGACGCCACGGCACTCTACCGAGGGCAGTAAAGTGAGACTCTGTCTCTACAAAAAAAAAAAAAAAGAAAATGACAAGATTTTGTTTGTTTCTAATGGCTGAATAGTTATGGAAACCAAGATCCAGGATAGCAACTCTCCCAGAAAAGTAAGCTTTGTTTTTCAAAGATATTCAAAAATTGGGTTGGGGGAAAACATAATATAGAGAGCATTTGTTATCTAAGATGGGCTTCGGGCTTTGGAGCAAGCATTACTCTCTCTTTCCTCCTGACTCCAGCATACACCTTCATAACCAAGGCCCGAGCCAGCCAGCACCCACTTCCACATGGTCAAATAATTAGAAACACTCCACCGTACCCTGTATTTCTGAGATCTGGTTTAGGAATGCCAGATCCATGTGACAACTTGGACCCCTAGAAAGTGCCATTTCATAGAGCCAAAATCTCTGCAAGACTGTGTTCCTCTCTAGAATGCAGATCTCAAGACTGTTGGGGAATCACTACCTCTACTCATCCACCAGCACCCCTGCCAGGTGTTGTGTCTAGAAGTCAGGGGGTTTTCAGTCTAAAACAGAGGGCCTGGAAAGTGGAAGCAAATGAGCAGAAAATTGGAACCAGCAACAAGGAAGGTGGTACCATGTCTCCCCTGGGGTCTGAGCCAACTCTACTCATGATGTCTTAACTGCTTGCTCTCATCTACCTCCTGCCCATTTCAAATGCTCAGAGGTTCTACTAACAGACCCTTAGCTTTTTTTTTTTTTTTTGTAGAGACAGAGTCTCACTGTACCACCCTCGGGTAGAGTGCCGTGGCGTTACATGGCTCACAGCAACCTCTAACTCTTGGGCTTACGCGATTCTCCTGCCTCAGCCTCCCGAGCAGCTGGGACTACAGGCGCCCGCCACAACGCCCGGCTATTTTTTTTTTGTTGCAGTTTGGCCGGGGCTGGGTTTGAACCCGCCACCCTCGGCATATGGGGCCGGCGCCCTACTCACTGAGCCACAGGCGCCGCCCCAGACCCTTAGCTTTTAAGTTTTCTGCACTTGGTGCCTCCAGAGCATCAAATAATTCAATTTCCAGATTCATTTTTCTCTTTAAAAAATGATCATGTTCAGTGAGTTTAAGAAAAAAAATTCCCTGACTTGGTTTAAACTTTAAGTTTCTCAAGTAGGACAGAAGTTGAGGGCTAGATACACAGAGGACAAACCATGGGTAGTTGCAGTTTATTGTAATAATAATCCCATTTGCCTGTGTGCATTCAAGATGATAAATGGCCAGTGTAGCTTGATGGCTCAGCACATTATTCAGAATCATTTATCACAATATCCATCCCCAGGAAATATGATTATTCCAACACTACTCCACTTACCAAAATGGGCAAATAATTTTTTCTCTCTCTTTCTGTTAAGTATTTATCAGTAGGTACAATGGCATGCATGTGTACTTTCACATATGAGTATTTTTGTATGTACACATCACTATGTGGATGCTTTAATGCAAATGATATAGTACAGCTTAAGATTTCCTTTCTCTTTGAGGCAGTTACCTAGGGCATATGGGCCCAGGTCAGATTCTTAAGCAGGACAACTGTTTCACAAAGTGACACTTATTGATCACTTGGGGAAACCAGGGGAGAAAGAATGAATGGATATGGGTTAAAGTAGCACAGCTGTTGAGAAATAAATATCTCAAACTTATATTCATAGTGAATTGATTACTGTCAATTAAGGACAGAGAATTGTCTCTTTGCATATGGACAGGAGAAACTTCCCTAAATAATTTTGCAGAGACTTCCAGCAGAGCAGACAATAAACCACAACAATAGTGGTGATAATAATAGTAAGAAAAAGAACACATTTCTAACACTGCTTAGCACTTACCATATCTTGCCATGATCATAAGTGCAGCACAAGTATTAATTACCCCCATCCTCTCCTCACCCTATGCAGTATCCAATAGTGTCCACCCTTTACAAAACAATGATGATTCCAATGTCTTTCAAAACTTGAATCATAAAATCAATTCACTGTGTTTGACAAAATATTCATATATAGGTTATGTCTGTGTCCATTTTTCATATAATTTGGCTTTTATATTACTGATTAAAAAAACTTAGCCACATTTATAAAGAACAAAAATTAAGCAAAGTATTAACACATACCAAATTAATGTACACATTTTAGATTATCGGTGTCAAAGTTAATACCTAGAGAAGCTTCCTAGAGTGTGCTCCCCAAAGCCATAGATGCCTTTTCCAACTCGCTAGCCATGGATTTGACAGAAAAGAGGATTTCTTATTTAGGATCTGCACTTCTGATTTCCTTTTTTTACCCCAATGGATGTACACCACACAGCCAGCTGAAATACATATTATTTTACTGCTTTTTGAAGAAACATTGAGGTTCTATCAATAATTTTATATGGAATAGGTCACACACAAGTGTACAGCACCATTATTTCCCCCTTCATTTTGGCTGTATGCAAAGTGGTGCTTATGACCCCAGGTCCCACAGGGCAATTGAGGGGTCATGTAGCTGAAGCTCTTGAGTCACTGTTAATTTCCTCAGAGCTCCTCTGCCAGCTACCTAGTCTAAAGTTTAGTGACGCCCAGCTCCTTTGGCCCCCCCCCCGGCCTCTCTCTGTTGTATCTGGTAGGAAGTACCTCACCCAGTCCCTGAGTGCTTTCTCTGTGGGATCTATGGATCCTCAAGAGGCACAGAATTCCTTTCTACAACACATTCTCCTTTTCTCAGTACTTTTCTTCAGGTCCTCTGACATGTTTCTGTTCTTGAAGTCCCACTATCCTTTTCTGACCTTAGGTGCTCCCACAACCCCTGCTCCTTTCATAAGCTTCTGGGTTGTGGGTGCTGGTGTGAACTGTGGGATTCTTGTCTGACTCACCCATTTCCCAGCTGTGAAATCTGAAGGAAGCCTTTTGATGTCTTTGAACTGTACTTTCCTTACCTGTCATTGAGGGATAAAAATGCCTTTCTTCTTGGGTGGATTAGAAACTTAACCTTACACTGGTAATTCTCTTTTCCTCCTCAGTCTTTACCCCATACCTTTCCATTCATCTAAATAGAGGCCTCTCGCCCCACAGAACTGAGAACCGCTGACCTCTTGTGTACTGACACAGCATTCACTGAAACTCAGCCACACTTACATAGTACAGACTCACCCATTCTCCAAGTCCACACACCTGGAGAAAAAGAGTTCGGCATAGAATTCAGCCTACTCACTTATATTTATGAACACTGTTCTAAGGCTTGAATTGGCCAATTTATTCATCTATAGCTAGTTAGGTAGTGAATAAACTAGTTATGTGGGTAATTTTCCCTTCATTTCTTACTCAGCCTAAAAATTACATATAGCCCAAAATTACATATTACCTTGAATAAATGTCACCATAACCGCTGATGTGGCAAAATTTTGTCACATAATAAATTCATCTCGTGAAAGCTAGAGTTAGCTGAAATACTGGATTGTCATTGTATAAACAAACAGCTACTATCATGAAATGACAACAGCTACTATTTTCTGAATGTTCACTGCATACCAGGCCCAGTCCTGGGCACTTTGCTTGGACTGCCTAATCCTTATGGTAGGTCTATGGAGTAAACACTGAATGGTTCCCATTTTGCAGATAAGAAAACAGAGGCTTATAGAAGGACAATAAATTGCCTAAGATTATATGGCTAGGAACTGAAAGGGTTAAGTGTTGAGCCCAAGTACCTGGACTTCAGAGTCCATGGAGCTTGTAACCAGAAGAGAGTATTTCATCATATAGATGCCAGGTGTTTCACATTATTTAGATAGCAATGTCTGATTGTTTGGAAAATGGATACATTCATTCCAATTTGCTTTTCTCTCTATAGCTCCATCTGATAGGCAAACACAACCGTTAAATAAACTCCACATTTAATAGTGCTAATTATGAAACCATACTACAAAACAAGACCCTTTTTTTTTTTTCCTTTGAGACAGAGTCCCACCCTGTGCCCTGAGCAGACTGCAATGGCATCATAGCTCACTGCAACCTCAGACTCAGGCTGTGGGCATCTGCTGCCTCAGTCTCCAAAGGCCACTGAGATTACAGGCACTTGCAGTGGCACCCACCTGGGTTTTTCCATTGTTTTGGAAGTCAAGGTCTCACTGTTGCTCAGGCAAGTTGTGAACTCCTGAGCTCAAGCAATTCTCCCTCCTTAGCCTCCCACAGTGCTGGAATTACAGGTGTGAGCCACCGCTCCCAGCACAAGACCATTTTTTTACTTGGCATTCTTCACTGCCTATACAGTAGAACCTCTATGGTTGACCACCTCCCTACAATGACCACCTCACCTCTGTAAGTTGACCTAATTTTCATAGACTGGACATATACTACATGTACATATCAATCAATACAGCAGGCTTAATCCCTTACGTTGACCACCTCTGTATGTCAAACAGTTTGTTACAGTACCCTGGTGGTCAACTTACAGAGGTTCTATGGTATAACAGTGTGTTCTTTTCAAACTTCTAACCACCCAAAATTGCTAAGTATTTACAGAGGCTTGATGTCTCCAAGCTCATTAGAATTCAAAACTAGTAATGAGCCAATTTTAGTGACCATAAAGTAACTTTGAGAACCAGATGGTTTTACAGCCTAATGAGTCATATTTGGAGGAAGCCATATACTGCATTATACAAAGACATGTGGGACAGATTGTGTCATCCCAGAGCAGAAGCAGCCAATACTTTTGCTATGAGGCAAGTCTTTTTACTACCCCTCATTTTTCTGATGTTCAAGTTTTCATAAAATGCAAAATAGTATAAACTGTATTCTACTAATATGACTCTAGAAAGAATATGAAGCTTGTTCCCATTCCAGCTCTTCCATTATCTGGACCATTGGGTCCTGTGACCTTGGAGATTAAGTAGGGTATTTAGGACCTCAGTTTCCTGATCTGTAAAATGACAACGTTGGACTAAGTGATTTCTAAAGTTTCTCTGATTCTGACAGGAGTCTGTGCCCCTGAAAATAGTCCCCTTTTCTCTCTTTCCAATATACCCATGGTGGTCTTCATTCATCTACCTTCCACTCTTCCAGAGAAAGAGTGGCCCCGGGGTCCACTGCCAAGTCACCAAGCACATGCCCTCCTGAGGGCCAGAGACCATTGATCAAGAATGCAGTGAACATTTGTAGGAAGCTCTTGACACTGAACAGAAGAGTATCTATTTTGAGAAATACAACCTATGAAAAAGTGAGCATAGAGGTCAGAAAAAGTATTTTCTTGTAGAATATAGTATGAAATACAATGTGCAGTAGCAGAAAAAGCATGAGTTTGGAACTCAGTTAAACCTGGGTTCAAATCTCATCTCTGCCCATTTACCAACTATGTGATCGGAAAAAGTAACTTCACTTGTTTAGCCTTCCATTTTTCTTAGTCATAAAATGTATTGAATGGTGTCTACCTCAAGGTACTACTATCACACTTATAAAACCTGAATATAATCTCCTCCCAAGGAGAGAATAGAAGAGAAAAAAAAATGTATATATATATATATATATATATATATATATATATATGAAGCACCCAGAGAAGCCTAAATCTCCACAGTGGGGATTGACCTCCATCATCCACTAGAGTAGACTTGCCCATGAGACTCAGGAAGACCTCAGGGTACAAGGCTGGGATAGAGAGAAGAACACTAAGACCATCAAAAGTTATATCATCATTAGGGCAGATAGAGCATTGGAAACAAATAAATAGCAGAAAGTTGCAGGGGTGGTGGTTGAAATAAGATTACAAATTATAAAACATAAAGATATTCAAAGTCAGATGGCAGCAATCGGGGCTGTGTTCCAAATGCTGGGCCTGGAAACAAGGTCTATCCCATGGGGGTTGGCTAATTAGAGTGTCATGAGATTCAGATAAGTATCTAATCCCAGGAGGGAACCAAAGAGGCAAAAAAAAAAAAAAATGAGCCAATGAAGATCAGTCACATAGGTAAGGCTGCCATAGAAGGCCTGGGGACAAACCAGAATTCAGTTGCCTGGTGCCTGAGTGGGGTTTAGCCAGCATCTCACAACTCCTGGGAGGCCACTGGATACAGCTAAGTGGAAGAAACATGACCCAGTGGGACTGTCAGTGACAGGTTCTGCCTTATATGGGGACCTTATCTGGGTTGTAACTTACTGAATCAACCAACCAGGCCCTTCAGTCCACTAAGAATCATTAACTGAAAGAAAGAAACCAAGAGACTCAGGCAAGGGTTCTGATCACTTACCAATCAGGACAGGAAGCTGAATTTGCCAACCTCTCTTTTCTTTTCCATCTTTTCAGTGAAATCCAGCCCAACGCCACCGTGCAATGGGAAGAAGTATGTCGACCTTGGGTCTCTGGTCCTCGAAAGCTGATAGCCAGCATGACCAGTGACTCCTTGAGACATGTGTACGGCGAGCTAGACTTGCACATTCAAAGACGACCTTCTGTGTAGATGCACAGGAAGCCAAGATGGACCCAGCCTCCTGTAGTTGTGGCTAAGAAAATGCTAATGCAAAAATAATCAGCTCTTGCTTTAACTTAGATGTCAAGACCCAGACAGTCTGGAGAGTGCTGACGCCACATATTTCAAATACACACTTTTCAAAACCTAGGCTATTCAGCATGGAAGTTAGTTTTTTTTAATGGCTCTACCTTCCAAAAGATTCTGAGCATTAGCTTTAACTAGGTTCTAATTAAGCTTTCATGGCTTGTAAGAGTAAAAGTCATCATTTATCATCATGAATGGCTGCAGCTCCAAATATCAGGGGTCCCCTAGCAGGAGGATTTGATCGATACTGAGACTTGTGATTCCCCACCTAGTCTTTTGGGGTAACACACTCCTCGAAAGGGAAGGAAACATGTCATTTGGGCCCATGAAGTCTATTCCCCTTTCTTAGAATCAGGTTCTACGCTCTGTATCAGAATATTTCTCCCAGGAATTGAAAGCAACATCATTTTTCTTCTTGGCAAAGCTAGGGAAAGGTCTTCCATCTTGCACCTGCAGCCAACCGACTGCCTGCCAAATTTCACAGATTTACCTTGTGAGAAGATGTGGTCCCACATTAGCAAATTACATTTGTAGGAAACTTAATCACCTAAGAGGAGATAAGAAAGCAGGTGCAGTATACAGGTCTATTAAATAATGTAGTTTTATGGTGCATTATATAGAAGGTGTCACACAGTGGCCTGATCAGCAGGAAATGATATCCCCTAGTCTAACCCTTTCTGGTATATAGTAATAGAAAGTAAAGAGGCTGGTTTGGTACTGAATAAATGAGGAATTAGTCTCCTTAATTAGTGATTATACGTCACCTGCCTGTCTGGGATCCTTCACACAGGGATGCAGGCTCAGATCCTTTTTTAGAGATAGAATAAATCCAACAGGTTGAAGAAGCCAGCAGGTCTTGTGGCCAGACATGTGGAAGGATGGTGGCCACTGATTTTCTCCTGTCCTTCTCATCACCCATGTTGGGACCTTGGCGTGGCACTCAGGTGCTGAGAGGTGACATAGACTCAGCTTTGCAAATAACCGGTGCTGATTCTGACCCAAGAACAAAAGAATGACATTATTTGTATTATGCTCAAAGGCACCAAAAGACAAGGCTACCTGGTATTTATTTGCAAGGTTGATTTATGTTCAGAATTTCCCACTGATATGCCTAAGATGTGATATAGGTCAGCAGACTGTGATTCTTAGCAAAAAATGAACAGCACACTAGGGGGAAAGCCAAATGGAATACTCTGGTATATATAACTTCTAAGCCTTTGAGATGGTTCCTGAGCCTTCAGCACTAACCTGTGAGGGTTACTGGTTCCCTCTGTAGATGCATCGTACACAGCTCCACTAAGTCACCTCCCAGCATTTGCCAAGCTTCCCAATTTAAAAATGAAATGCATTTTTCTAGCCTGTTTAACTGGCTTAACTTAGTATATTTTGTATTAGTTAGAATGTAATAGAAGCTTAAAATAAAGTTGCTCTGATTATATTTGCATCTGCACAGATGTGAATGATTTTAATTTTCACAACACACTACTAATCAGAACTGCTTGAGAAGTCACCCTCCTTCTGCAGCAGACAACTCACCTTGGACAGGACAACAAGCATTTGTCCCAAAAAGAAAATGGCTAGAATTGGTGTTGAAGTCAAAGTCATCTTTTTTCACCTCCCTCTCTCCATCTTATTAACCATATTCACTGAAGAAACAAGTTGAATATTTAGTTTAAAAACCAGCTTCCAGAAACTTCAAAATCTCTGCAGATATTTTCTTATGAACCATCTCATGAACCATTGTACTGAATTAGTGGACAGCCAACATGGAGATCTATCATTATGAATGCCTGATACAATTTTAGGACAAGGATAGAAAATATGTGGCAAACATGCATAGGAGATCTATGTTCAAGGCAGACATCACTGAACAATTGCAGCTCAGATAGGACCTCTGAGTCCTTCTCAACTACAGGCAGCAACTACCAACTGATTTGGAGCTGGCATTCAGGATGAAACGTACTTTTCATGGCTTCATTAGAGCAAACTCATCCTCTTTAATAGCTGGAAATCCACACCATATAATAATGCTGTGGCTCTAAGAATCATATTTCAGCAATGGTAACAACCCATGTGTCTCAGATCACAGCAGAGACCATGAGTTCTAGCTTCTGCCTGTGCTAGCCCTCAATGCTATTAAACAAATCTTCATTTGTGTTTAGCGTTTCAATGACAAAAGAAAAGTAATAATAGTTATATTTCCACAAGGTTCTTCTGGGGGATATCTCAAACATTAACAACAACCCACATAGGATGATAGATAGAGATAGACAGTTGTATTTTATTCAAATAATTTCATCTCATCAAACTTGTGAGAGATGTAAAGATTACTATTTCCAACCTGTTAATGGAGAGTCTGGTAAAGCCTAGAAAGCTATGTGTCATGACAAATCAAGCTGGGGGTGGGAGTAGGCAGTGAGAACAAACTCCGGTTTAAGAACCACACTTACTCTTATTGTCTCTTTGGAGTTTTAAGAACACTGACATAAGATCAACTTCAAAACTCTTTGAACAGCCTGCAGTATGACAGCAAATAAGAATATGCACAATAGTAGGAGTGTGGAGGGAGATGGCGTTTGTGCTAGACTCATTGGCACAAACTCCATTAAAAGTCCCAAAATCCCAGGTGGAAGGTCATTGTTTATGAATGTCCAATGTCATTATAAAGTTAGTAAATAGTTCAACCAACCCAACCATCCATTCACCTTTCCTTCCATCTAGCCATTCCCCTACCATTCAGCCAACTATCCAGCCTTCCAACTGTCTATCCATCCTCTATTCCAACCATCCATTCATGTATGCATCAGGTATAATTCTAAAGAGACAGAGCATAGGAATTCAAAGATGAAAATTCCATAATACCCACACAGAAAGAGTTTATAAGGCAGAGGAAGGAGATGCAAGGTCTATAAACAGGTAAAGAACAATAAGCTAGGTATGATAATAGAGGAATGGCCAGAGTACCATGGGGAAAAAGACAAAAGGATGCCTGAAGAAGACATTCCTGTTGTTAACAGGAATAAGAAGAAAAGGTCTAGACTGAATCTTGAAAAAAAACAATAAGAGGTAAGTAGGAGACCGTTTAAGAGAGGGGCATGAACTACACCCTCGGTTAGCTTGGCGCAGAGAGATGGTGAGTATCCAGCAAGGAGAAGCAGGGCCAGAAACACAGGTAGGGGTCAGAGTTGGAGCACTTTCTGATATGAGAATTTGCTCCTCTGGGCTGTAATGCAGAGTGGAGCTAGTAGAGGATGCCAGCGACAAACTGGATACTGATCTAAAAGCTACAGATGAATCAAGGAGTGACAGGGCCAAAAAAGTAGAGGGTGGAATGCCTAATGCAGGCCAATGAGGAAGGTTTCAGATTAAGGATGTGGCCCCAGTTGGGCTTTGGAGCGGGAAATGAGATATATCCATTTGGGCCCAAGCAGATCAGTGGGAGAGCTGGCAGGTGGGGTGCTATCTATGTCCGCACTAATAGAAGTGTGAACAGACAAGTCTCTGGAAGCTAAAATTTGGGCAGACACAAAATCACGCTAGGAAGGGACCACTGAAGACTCAGGATCTTGGCCAAAAGGTCATGTTCACCTCTGTATTCAAGACAAAGTTCTTCACCTCAGGACCCAACAGAACAACCACTTCTGGAAACACTTTTTCCCACCTTAATTCAAGTTTGTCCCTCTGTTCTCAGCACCTCAACTCATTCACCTCAACACTCACCTTTCTGTACAGTAATGAGAACAAGCCAAACAAACAAAAAAAAGTTGTCTATGAGAAATCACTTTACAAAACAAACAAGCCAATAAATGAGAAACAAAGCACCCAGTTGCACTAAGAAAAGGACCAAGAAAATTGTGTTTACCTCAATTGCCAGGAATTACACTAAGCATTTTCCAGGGCTAGAAACAATGAACATTTTTTAAAGATACTTGGTAAACTCACTGCTGATACAATTCATGAACTCTCATTAATGTTCTGCTAGTCATTATTCTAGGACTTAAGTAATTATCTAAGTACTGCTTCACCAGCCCTGAGAATAACATAAGGGGTCTAATGAATATTATTTATTAGTAAAAAGCATGCACCTATCCACAAAGAAGATTCTTTCCTCTTCTCTCTGGTGTCAGCAAGAAGATAGAGCAAGGGAAGAAGATACAGCAAGGGAAGAAAAAAATTACACTCAGATTTACACTTTATTATCTGAAGATGGCAGATTTTAAATTACCTTTAAAAGACTATCACTCTTTACATTGAGAAGTGGGGTCCACATTTCCTTTCTTGTCCTTGATTCCAGGTGGGCTTTATGATTGTTTTGCCCTTTGACTGAAGGAATGTGATAGAAACAATGCTGCCAGTTCTCAGGCCTGAGCTTTGGAAAACTGGCAGCTTCCACTTCTTAACTCTTGAAATCTTCATGGAAGCCCTGAGTGTCTATGTAAAAGCTCAACTACTCTGAGACCAGCAATGCTGGAGAAGCCACATGGAGATGCTCCAACCATACTAGCTGAGCTCAGCCTTCCAGCTTCCTCCACCAAGGCACCAGACACAGTCATGAAACCATGTGGGACCCTCTAGATCTACCTATTCACTGGCTGAATACCACCATCAATTGATATCACTTAAGAATCACCCTGCTCAGCTTTGCCCAAATTCCTGTCCCATCAAATCAGTAGATAAGATTAAATAGTTGTGCTTTTTGCAATTATTTTTATTTTTATTATTGTTTGCTTTTATTATTATTATATACTTTGTTACATGCACAGAATGTGTAACGATCAAGTCAGGGTATTTAGGAGGTATCCATCACCTCAAGTATTTATCATTTCTATGTGTTGAGAACATTTCCAGCAAGGTTCCCGAATGGAAACAGCCTCCAACAGAAGGTCCTATCCAGTGACAAGTATAACATCCAGATAATATCCAATTAAACTGAAGACAGAGAGCCCAGCCAAGAGACAAGTGAGATAACTCCAGGTCACCCCTGCTGAGACAAGCTGCAACTCCAAGATAACAATCTTCAGGTACAAAACTCAACCAAAAGGAAAAGTGCCCGACCCCTCCCCCAAGAAACCTGCAGGTTCTTTTTTCCTTTTCCTTTCACTCCTCATTTGCTCCTGTGGGTTTTCTACAGGCGATCAGTGAACTGAGGATCTCTTGTCTCAACCCATGGGTGTGAGCAGTAGGAAGTGGGGACTACTTCCTCCAGAGGGACCCTGAGGTGACTCTGAACATTCTCTTACCAGGCAGAAAAAATTGAACTAACATTATCCCTGCCATTCTGAACTTCCAGTCCACCCTTCCCCCCTCACAGGATAAACCAGATCCCTAACCCCTGCAGAGACTGAGGGAGGAGGCTCAAGAGCAGGGCCTCCCCCTCCCAGCCTGCCTGACTGAGTGCCCAGCCCTCCACCCGGACTCACCTGGAGCCCTGCACCCGCACACTCCCCCGCCCTCCCTGTCTCCAAGCCATGCTGTGGGTCCAGAGCTGTGCACTGTGCACTGCAACCCACTGGCCGAAGACCCGCTGAGGCTATGCATCGACCCCGCCTGGCCAGAGACCCACTGAGGCCACGTGCCAGGCCTGCCCTGCCTCCATGCCAGGACCCCGCCTGACCAGAATTGCCAGTGGAGTAGTGTTCTCCTTGTTGAAGTCACTGGGCACTGGACACTGCCAGAATTGTTTGCAGCGTACCCCTGCTGCCAGATCTGTGTGCAGCACGCTCCTGGAGCTGCTCCTACAGCCAGAATTCTCTGGCTTTGACTGTGGCAGAGGAGCTGTGCAGGGGCACTTCCCACAAAGATTCAGCAACAATAGAGTGATCATGCCAAGGTCTAATCTTGGAGAAACATCCCCCCAACTCTGTACACTACCTGAGGAAACCAGAACCTACTCTATAGGGATACTGGTTCTGCAGAGTGGCAGAGGCAAATGCGTGGTGGCTCAGAGAGATAAGCATTTGCTGGCCTGGTACCCCCAGGATTAGAATGAGCCCAAGTGGAACACTCGCCTGTGGCTATTGAACACCTGAGGCAGGCAGGCCTCCACTCCCCCAGCTGGCTGGTAGCTGAGGGCAATGGCTGGACCTCAGGGGCATTGACCTTCCTTTGACTCTGACAGGCACTAAGCCCTGGCACTTCACATTATTGGAGGGAGCAGGACTGCAGCTCTACGGGGTCACCAGTGATTGGGCGTGAAAAATGAACAAAGTGGAGAAAGAGACTCAGCCCCCTCGTCCTACTGTGCTACTGGGCAGGCCTTTATGACTCCATAGAGCACCAGAGAGAACCAAATCTGAGCAGCCAGTAGACCTCTGCTATCTAGCTGCTGGGGACCTTTCAAACTCTCCCACCTGAGAGTTCATACTGACTGGGTCAATTGGTTTGGAACCCCTAACTTGGGACAATCACCCAAGGACCCTCTCGGGTGATACCCTGGTTGTGTCATAACAGGAAGGGTCGATTTTTCCCATTCCACTGTTTTCTGGGGAGGCGGGGATTCTTAATTGCTTGTATTTCTTCACAGCTAAGACTTCACCAGAGTCACTTATCCACCAGGATGGGACAAGAACCAGTTGAATATAAGACTGTGCCATCTAACCCCACCACACCAAGCAGGTTTCCCCAGCCTTTGAAAAACTAAAGGGGGAAAAGTTGCAGTCATCAGTCCCAGATCCTTAACAAAGGGCTGGTTAACCACAACTCCAGGAAACCCCAATCCAATCTCACCTACCAGACCACCTACCCAATAGTGATAAACAATCATGAGGCAGAATCAGTGGAAAAACTCTGGCAACATGAACAATCAGAGCAGATCAACTTCCCCAAGAAATGATAAAGCAGACATAGCATAAGATCCTATTCACAAACAAATGGCTGAGATGTCAGAAATTGAGTCCAGAATTTGGATAGCAAATAAGATCAACAACATGGAGGAAATGATGAAATTAGAATTTAAAGCAGAAATTCAAAAGATGTCTCAAGAATTCAAGGAATTTAAAGACAAAATGACCAAAGATTTTGACACATTAAAACAAGAATTTGCAGCCCTCAAAGATCTAAAAAATACAGTAGAATCCCTCAGCAACAGAATGGAGCAGGCAGAAGAAAGGATCTCCGATATTGAAGACAAAGCTTTTGGATGCTCCCAAACACTCAAAGAGGAAAAAAAGTGGAAAACAAAAACAGATCATTCTCTCAGAGAGCTCTGGGATAATTCAAAGAGGTCTAATATTTGCCTTATAGGAATATCTGAAAGTGATGAGCTTGCTGCAAAGGATACAGATGCTTTGCTTCATGAAATAATTAAAGAGAATTTTCCAGACATGCCCAGAGATTCTGAAATTCAGATAGCTGACAGTTTTAGAACACCGGCACGACTCAACCAAATAAAAATTCTCATAGACATATTATAATTAATTTTGCTAAAGTTAATATGAAAGAGAAAATTCTGAAAGCTCTAAGACAGAAGAAAACCATTACATACAAAGGGAAGAACATTAGAATGACTGCAGATCTCTCTGCTGAAACCTTTCAAGCTAGAAGAGGGTGGTCATCAACCTTTAATCTCCTTAAACAAAATAACTTTCAACCCAGTATCCTGTACCCAGCTAAACTAAGTTTCATCTATGATGGAGAAATTAAATACTTTAATGACATTCACATGTTGAAGAAATTTGCCATAACTAAACCAGCTCTTCAGGATATTCTCAGACCTATCCTCCATAATGAACAACACAAGCCTCCACCACCAAAGTAAAATCACTCAGAAACTTTTGATCAAATTCTAAATTCCATAGTGGTGAAAGGAATAAAAATGTCCACTGGACTTTCGAAAAACTCGATACCCAAAACTCTGCCTGGTTTATCCTTACTCTTAATAAATGTGAATGGCTTAAATTGCCCTCTAAAGAGACACAGGTTGGCTAACTGGATACAAAAAGTCAGGCCAGACATCTGCTGCATTCAAGAATCTCACCTTACCTTAAAAGATAAACATAGACTCAGGGTGAAGGGATGGTCATCTATAATTCAGGCAAATGGAAATCAGAAAAAAGCAGGTGTTGCAATTTTATTTGTAGATACAATAGGCTTTAAACCAAAGTAAGAAAAGACAATGATGATCACTTCTTATTTGTTAAGGTCAACACTCAACATAATAAGATTTCAATTATCAACATTTATGCACCCAACCAGAATGCACCTCAATTTATAAGAGAAACTCTAACTGACATGAGCAACTTGATTTCCCCCAACACCATGATTGTTGGAGACTTTAACACTCCTCTGGCAGTGTTGGATAGATCCTCAAAAAGAAGCTAAGCAAAGAAATTTTAGAATTAAACTTAAACATTCAACATTTGCATCTAATAGACATCTATAGAACATTTCATCCTAACAAAATCAAATACACATTCTTCTCATCAGCCCATGTATCATCCTCCAAAATTGATAACATCTTAGTTCACAAGTCTAACCTCAGCAAATTTAAAAGAATAGAAATCATTCCTTGTATTTTCTTGGACCACCATGGAATAAAAGTTGAACTCAGTAACAACGGGAATCTCCACACACATACAAACTAAATAACCTCATGCTAAATGATATTTGGGTCATAGAGGAGATTAAGAAGGAAATTACCAAATCTTTGGAACAAAACAATAATGAAGAAACAAACTATCAGAACCTCTGGGATACAGCAAAGGCAGTCCTCAGAGGAAAATTTATAGCATTGCAAGCCTTCCTCAAGAGAATGGAAAGAGAGGAAGTCAATAACTTAATGGGACATCTTAAGCAATTGGAAAAGGAGGCACTTTCCAAACCTAAACCCAGCAGAAGAAAAGAAATAACTAAAATTAGAACAGAATTAAATGGAATTGAAAACAAAAGAATCATACAACAGATCAACCAATCAAAGAGCTGGTTTTTTGAAAAGGTCAATAAAATAGATAAACCATTGGCTAACCTAACCAGAAGTAGAAGAGTAAAATCCATAATTTCAGCAATCAGAAATGATAAAGGCCAAATAACAACAGACTCCTTAGAAATTCAAAAAATCCTTAATGAATACTACATAAAACTCTACTCTCAGAAGTATGAAAATCTGAAGGAAATAGATCAATACTTGGAAACATGCCACTCACCTAGACTTAGCCAGAAAAAAGTGGAAATGGTGAACAAGACTATAACAAGCTCTGAAATAGCATCAACTATAAGAAATCTCCTCAAAAAGAAAAGCCTGGGACCAGATGGCTTTACATCAGAATTCTACCAAACCTTTAAAGAGGAACTAGTACCTATATTACTTAATCTTTTCCAAAACATAGAAAAAAGAAGGAACACTTCCCAACTCATTCTATGAAGCAAATATCACCCTGGTACCCAAACCAGGAAAAGACCCAATAAGAAAAGAAAATTATAGACCAATATCTCTAATGAATATTAATGCAAAAATATTCAATAAGATCCTAGAAAACAGAATCTAAAAACACATCAAACAAATTATACACCACGACCAGGTGGATTTCATCCCAGGGTCCCAAGGATAGTCCAATATATGTAAATCCATAAATATAATACATCACATAAACAAATTAAAAAACAAAGACCATATGATTCTCTCAATTGATGCAGAAAAATCTTTTGACAATATCCAGCACCCTTTCTTGATCAGAACGCTTAAGAAAATAGATATAAATGGAACATTTCTTAAACTGATAGAGGCCATCTACAGCAAACCCACAGCCAATACCATAGTGAATGGAGTAAAATTGAAATAATTTCTGCTCAGATCAGGAACCAGGCAAGGATGACCACTGTCTCCACTGCTTTTTAACATTGTAATGGAAGTCTTAGCCACTGCAATCAGGCAAGAGAAGGCAATCAAGAGGATCCAAAAAGAACAAGAGGAGATCAAACTGTCATTCTTCACAGACGATATGATTATACATCTGGAAAACCCCAGGGAATTAACTACAAAACTCCTAGAAGTGATCAAGGAATATAGTAACATCTCAGGATACAAAATCAACACTCAAAAATCTGTAGCCTTTATATACACCAACAATAGTCAAGGGGAAAAAACAATCAAGGATTCTATTCCCTTTACAATAGTGCCAAAGAAGATGAAATGTCTGGGAGTGTATCTAACAAAGGACATGAAACATGTCTATAAAGAGAACTATGAAACTCTGAGAAAAGAAATAGCTGAAGATGTTAACAAATGGAAAAATATACCATGCTCATGGCTGGGAAGAATCAACATTGTTAAAATGTCTATACTACCTAAAGCAATTTACAGATTTAACACAATCCCTATTAAAGCACCTCTCTCATATTTTAAAGACCTGTAAAAATTAGTACTTCATTATATATGGAAACAGAAAAAACTCGAATAGCCAAGACATTACTCAGAAATAAAAGCAAATTGAGAGGAATCACGCTTCCAGACTTGAGACTATATTATAAATTGATAGTGATCAGAACAGCATGGTACTGGCACAAAAATAGAGAGGTAGATGCATGGAACAGAATTGAAGACCAAGAGGTGAACCCAGACACTTATCATCATTTGATTTTCGATAAGCCTATTAAAAATATAAATTGGGGGAAAGATTCCCTATTCAATAAATGGTGTTGGACAAATTGGCTGGCAACTTGTAGAAGACTGAAACTGGACCCACGTCTTTCTCCTCTAACAAAAATTGACTCTCACTGATTAAAGGCCTTAAACTTAAGACATGAAACTATAAATATTCTTAGAGAGAGTGCAGGGGAAATGCTTGAAAAAAATTGGCCTGGGACAATACTTGAGGAAGACACCCCGGGCAATTGAAGCAACATTAAAAATACATTACTAGGATCTGATCAAATTAAAGAGCTTCTGCACTGCCAAGAACACACTAAGTAAAGCAAATAGACAGCCCTCAGAATGGGAGAGGATTTTTGCAAGTTATACTACTGACAAAGGTCTAATAACCAGAATCCATAGAGAACTCAAACTTACTACTAAGCAAAAAACAAGTGATCCCATTTCATTGTGGGCAAGAGACATGAATAGAAGCTTCTCTGAAGAAGACAGGCGTATGGCCTACAGACACATGAAAAAATGCTCATCATCTTTAATCATCAGAGAAATGCAAACCAAAACTTCTCTGAGATATCATCTCACTCCAGTAAGGGTAGCCCACATCACAAAATCCAAAAACAACAGATGTTGGCATGGATGTGGAGAAAAGGGAACACTTCTGCACTGGCTGGTGGAAACGCAAGTTAGTACATTCCTTTTGGAAGGAAGTTTGGAGAACTCTAAGGGATCTAAATGTAGACCTGCCATTTGACCCTGCAATTCCTCTTCTAGGTGTATATCCAAAGGACCAAAAATCATTTGGCAATAAAGATATTTGCACCAGATTGTTCATTGCAGCTCAATTCATAATAGCCAAGTCATGGAAGAAGCCCAAGTGCCCATCGACCCATAAATGGATTAATAAATTGTGGTATATGTATGCAGCAGTAAAAAAAATGGAGACTTTACCTCTTTTATGTTTACATGGATGGAACTGGAAAATATTCTTCTTAGTAAAGTATCTCAGGAATGGAAAAAAAATATCCAATGTACTCAGTACTACTGTGAAACCAATTTATAATAACTCACACTTGCATATGAAAAATGAAACACAATTTTAGCCTAAGATGAAGGAGGAAAGGGAGGGAGAGGGCAGGGAAAAGAGAGGAATGAGGAGGGGGTGGGAGGGATAGTAGGGGGACCACAACTATGGAGCACATTGCAAGTACAAGTTGGATCTATCATGTGTAGAGCACAAATGTCCTAATGTTATAATTGGGTAGATGAGGTGAAAGCTATATTGATTAGTATGATGTAAACATTCCAATTTGTACAAATAATCAACAAACTTAAATTGGCATAAATGTATTTATGATCTATGTGCAGAAGACAATAAAATAAATAAAAATAAACCAAAAATTTCATGCAAAGAAAGAAAAAAAAAGAGAATATTTCAAGTCCTCATGACAGGCTACTTTGAAATATACAATACAATATTGTTAAATGTCATTTTAAACCACCAGACTTGAGGTTATTTATAATGCAGTAAGACATTATCAGAACCCTTAGCCTTAAAAATCTCAGGAAAGAGAGGAAATCACTGATTAATGCTATTCTTTGATTCAAGAAAATGCTCTGTGTTTTTGAATTTCACCTTTTCTTTCTAAAAAATATATACAAATATAGAGTTTGCTGTTTCTTAGCAGCCTCTACATATTTCAAGAGACTTATTGTACGTGTCTGAGTGTAATTGCTTAAATTTGCCAGTTTCTTTTACCCCTTCCTGTTAAACTTGTTTTCAGAGTCTTTCGCCTCCCTCCTCTCCATCAAGATTTGGTTAGATGCCATCAGGGATAACTTTAAGATGATAGAGAGGGCACAGTGATAAAGGATGACATTGCTCTTTCACAAAAACTTAGGAAATGAGGCCATTGAGCAGCTCAAAGAGACAGTCAGATCCTCAACCATCATACAAACCCATTCTCCCTACCCCCACTGCAAACTGAAATAATCAGAAATGACCAGTTGAGTCATGAACTCCCTTCAGACATTTGAAAATGTTCTGATTTATACACAGCTTTACCTTGATTTAGTTCTATTGCATGAAACAAAATAGAACAAAGTAATTCATTTTCATGTTAGTTATACCTAACCCTACAATTTGCAGCCACTGGAATAAGTAAACCCAAGAATGACCTAAAACCAGGAGTTTCTGAGTAAAGATAAGTAAGAAACTAGCCATGGACACAAGCAGTCAGTCAAGCTTCAGCACGATTTTGATGCCAGTGACCCAAGAACAGTCTTGCCTTCTAATAATGTGTCCTCAGCCCTCAGTGGTGGTCACAATGGGTCAGCCATCCTCCTGCCTAGCCTCTATCTTCAAGGGGCTTTCTGCCACAGCTGGGACCTCACGTTTTATACAGAAGGCCTATGTCCAGGTGGTTTCCTTGAGGTCCCTGACAAAACGCATTGGGAGTGCATTCCTCCCTTCCACACAGCTCATCAGTACTACTCTCAGAAAGGGGATGAGCACTGGCTTGCCACTCTAAGGAACCTTTTCTCTCAGAAGAAAGATTCTTAAACTTAGTAGAGGATGCCCTTGTATTAATTTTGTTAACCATAGCATTTAATGGAGATTTTTAGTGTTTTCCCACTATGATGCCATTTTTATTCTTTTACTCTTAATGAAATCTTATCATTCACTTTTTTTTTACTGTTTCTTGTACTAACCACTTATGGCTAAAATTACCTATATTTCAAATTTGCACATTACACCCCACCAAGAATTCCTCTACCCAAATCAAACCCATCGAAGTTGAAGTGCCTGTGGTGTTGGCTTGCTACTGCCAAACTTGCTTCTTTATGCATTATACTTTTATTATAAACACAAGGCCAAGCTCATGAGTATTATTCTTTTGTCTTGCCTATAACTATGATTTCAAAAATTATGGCTCCCATAAAGAAATCTGCCTTTTATGTTGATCATTAAAAAGAAATGCTGGATATCTTCAATAATATCCCAATTAGCTTTATTGAGTGTACAATGCTAAAAAATCATATAGATCAACAAAATATTATTACTGATACAAAATTGAAAAATAGGCATAATACAATAAAACCTCTCTCTATAATGAAAAACAATAAGCTTCAGTAGTATCTTCACCAGCAATGTCAACCAGAAAATGAAAGACCACTATCTGGGAAATTTAAGCTTAAAAAAAAGCCTGAGCTCACCTCAATAACCTAAATATTAGAAATGTTATATAAAAGCATTCTACTTCAACTGCTTCTTTTCTTTAATCTTGGTTATCTCTTATAAGTCTAATTTAAGGATAACCACAGCATCTCTGCATGCTAACCAGCACTTAGTGCTTTGTTCCCTCAGTGCTCAATACACATAAAATTATAAAACATAACGAAGTACTGATTGCATCTTGCTTTTTAAAATTTAATACATCAGATAATTAGATATCTGAAAGATTATCTTGGCATACTTGGTCCTGTGCTAAATTGAGAGGCAGCAAAGAATCATGCTAAAATAATGAGATGAAAGGTGGTCTTGGATACTGCTGGTGAAGTTTAAATTGGTACAACACCATTGGAAAACTATTATTAAATCTGAACAAATACTATGACCCAGTAATTCCACTCCTAGGTATATGGCCGATGGAAAGATGCTGCAGTGGAATGGACAGATAAACTGTGGCATAATCACACAATTGAATAATATACAGCAATAAGAATTAAAAATACAATAAAATAAATATCTCCATACAATACAATATAAGATAAAATAATACAAAAAGCTACCGCCCAATATTGAGAGAAAGAAGCTAGATACCAAAAAGTACCTGCTGTGATTCTATTCATTTAGAGTTCAAAAATAGGCAAAACTAGTCTATAGAGGTAGAAGTCAGAACAGTAAGTCTAAAAAGGGCACAAGAGAAGATCTAGGATACTAGCCATGTTCTTGTGTGTTATAAAAGTCCATTGAAATATACATTTATGGTTGTGTTCATTCTTTATTGTTGATGTGACAAAGTACCCCAAACTTAGTTGCTTCTTTGTTTTTGTGGATCAGGAACCCAGGCACAGCATAGTTGGGTCTTCTGGCTCCAGGTTGCCCACAAGGCTGCCAACAAGGTAACAAGGTTAGCCAGAGGTCTCATCTGAAGAACTGACTGGGGATGATCTGCTTTCAGGCTTATTCATGGGTTCCTCACAGACTGGTCAACTGAAGGCCTAAGATTCACGTTCACTGTTGGCTCCTTGTTCCCTCAGGTCCTTTTTATACAGTGTCTCCATGAGGCAGCTCACAACTTGACATCCAGCTTCCACCACAGTGAGAAAGCAGGAGAGCAAGATAAAGCAATCAAGAGAGAAGCCAAAATCTTTGGGTAACCTAATCTCATATGTGGCAGCCCATAATTTTTGTCAAGTTCTATTAAAAGTGAATAACTAAGTTCAGCCCACCATGGGGGAGGGGATTGCATAATACATATATATTAGTAGGCAAGCATCACTGGAACATATATATTAGTAGGCAAGCATCACTGGAGACCATCTTAGTTACGCCTCAATAAAAGTGAGGGAAAAAATTATTCTTAGAATTGTGAAGAGGAAGTCACAAGGTCTGGCTACACAAGTTTTTTGGTTTCATATTGTCAGTCTTCCTTGGCTTAAGAAACTGTCCATGAATACCCATTGAGTTCTAATTCATTTTCTTGGGGATTTTTTGCTCCACAATAGAAGACATCAAGCTTCAGGATTTACTTATGAACAGAGCACCATCTGACCGGACCCACAAGAGCTGCCTTGAACCACTGGTTGAAGGCCCAAGTACTCTAGCTAAAAAGGCAATGTCTGGATGTCAGGGAGGGAGGTGTTGCTGTTCTCACTTCAGCACCACATTATAGACACTGCTTGGAAAAGGACCTGGAAAACTAACATTCTTCACTATTAATACTTGACCCATGTCATTTGGTATTTGCCCCATTGTGCAAAAATACAAGTAAAGGCAGCAGAGAATGTACAATAGATCATGTGTTAATACAGGGAGTAATAATACCCTTTCAGCTTCAAGTTGATTATCTTTTTCATCTCTGTTGTGCATTGGCATAGCTTCCTGGACAATTTCTACTAAATTCTGGAAGAAGTTATAGTGTCTGGATGACCCATAACAATAAATTCCTTTGCCAAAAAATGACTAACAGTCCCTAATGGCTAAAATAGAGCACATGTAGGAGTAGGGGAGGAGTGTTCCTCTTCCTGGTACTTCACAGTTCAAGGTGCTCCTGTCATCTTCGTTACTCCTATTCAAACATTTCTGCCACCAAAATTCCAAAGCCCTTTGTCTTCAGGTAGTTTATTTTCTTCTTCACCCTTCTACCTTCTAGGGATGATCCAAGCATCAAAACCCAAAATAGTCAAGGTAGGATGATAACCAGAACTTCGCCATTGAATGTAGCTTGTTTGAACATAGCATGTTGTCTGTGGGCTCCACCCCCCCCCCCCCAAATGAAACATCCTGAATCATCCTAAGCTGGATTATCCTAACCAAGTTTTCCCAAAAACTTACCTCCCACTTTCCCGTACACAAGACAATAATCATAAATTCAAAACCTGCCCTTTTCTCTCCCCCATACAGCTGCCAATGCAGCTTTTAACAGAAATTCTGCAGAAAACACTGTGCAGAAGTCACTCAAACCTCCTTTTGTTGTTGGGATTGGGGCTCAGGATGAGATTAAGTTTAGGAAATTTAGAAATGAAGGTAACATAAAAAGAGAGAAGATAAGCTTTAATTTTCTATCTCAAAGCCAGGTGAGCCCACCAACACTCTGAGCTGAAATGGTCACTGTGTCACTCCATCTTTCATGGCCAAGATGGTTTTTGTGGGTTGTACTTGCATGCCTGTCAATAAACATAAATTTTGTTTCCTTAAGTGAGAATTGAACCCACAACTTGAGCCTCATTAGTGTACACTTCCATCCAACTACTTTTATCAGGTAAAGACAATGTGATCTCAGAAAGCCAATAATGAAAGGTGATAGAACTAATAAAAAGAAAGACACATCCAAATTTATTAGCTGTATTCCCAGACTTTTTCCATAAAACTTGAGGCCTGATTTTTAATGAAAATTACCTTCCTATTAATAACCACGGGATGCCAGAAAAAGCAAGGAAAATAGAGGTCTGGAAGCAAAGAGATGTTGAGGACCAGGCAACTAATAATAATCCAGGCTCCAAAATTGACTGCTAATTATATTAATTGATTGGAGGAGGTTGAATTTTCAAGAAACAACACATATGCATTGGAAGCATAAATTTATTGGAAGACGTGTGTGTTGCATGCATCCATTCCTAGCTAACCACTGTCCAGAATATGGATGAGCCTTGAGATAGCAGGAAGGAGAATGCAGGACTGGGAGGAGATGCTACCAGAAGCAAGACAGCTGAGGGGTGTGTAATGAGGTAGAGGCTTCACCTCCATCAGAATTAGCTGAAAGGGCAACCTTCCTTTAAACACAAAAAGGGTGAGTATCTATTAGCTTGCATTCCCACCAGCAGTGTAGAAGTATTCCCTTCTCTCCACATTCACACCAACATCAGCAGTTTTGGGATTTTGTGATGGGGGCTAATCTTACTGGATTTAGATGATATCTCAAAGTAGTTTGGATTTGCGTTTCTCTGATGATTAAAGATGATGAGCGTTCTTTTCATGTGTTTATAGGCCATGTGCCTATCTTCTTCAAAGAAGCTTTTGTTCAAGTTTCTTGCCTACAAAGAAATGGGGTTATTTGTTCTTTTCTTATTGATTAGTTTGAGTTCTCTGTGGATTCTAGTTATCAGACCTTTGTCAGAAACATAACCTGTAAATATTTTCTCCCATTCTGAAGACTGTTTGCTTTATTTACTGTGCTGTTGGCTGTGCAGAAGCTTTTTAGTTTGATCAGATACCAGTAATATATCTTTGGTGTTGCTTCAATTGCCAAGGGGATCCTCATCATAAAATATTCTCCCAGGCCAATTTCTTCAAGCATTTTTCTTGCACTCTCTTCTAGTATTTTTATAGTTTCATGTGTTAAGTTTAAATCTTCTATCCAGTTAGAATCAGTTTGTGTTAATGGTGAAAGGTGAGGATCCAGTTTCAGTCTTCTACAGTTTGCCAGCTGGTTTACCAAGAATCATTTGTTAAATAGGGAATCTTTCCCCCAATGAATGCTTTTGATAGGCTTATCAAAGATCAAATGACTATAAGTGTGGCTGGGTTCATCTCTTGGTTCTCTATTCTGTTCCATTCATCTACCTCCCTATTTTTGTGCCAATACCATGCTGTTTTGATCACTATAGATTTATAGTGTAGCTTAAAGTCCTTTTTGGAAAAAAGTTTGGAGAATACTCAGGGAACTAAAAGTAGACCTGTTCAATCCTGCAATTCCTCTACTAGGCATATACCCAGATGATTAAAAATCATTTTACAAAAGAGACATTTGCACCAGAATGTTTATTGCAACCCAATTCATAATTTCCAAGTCATGGAAGCAGCCCAAGTGCCCATCAAGCCATGACTGGATTCACAAATTGTGGTATATGTATACCATGGACTACTATGCAGTCATAAAAAAGATGGAGACTTTACATCTTTTATGTTTACCTGGATGGAGCTGGAACATATTCTTCTTACTAAAGTATGTCAAGAATGGTATCGAATGTACTTAATACTATTATGAAACCAATATATAATCACCTACATATTCATACAAATAATAAGACACAACTATAGTCCAGAAAGAAGGAGGGAAGAAGACAGAAAGGGGAGGGGAGGCCATCAGGAGGGAGGATATTTGGTAGGACCTCACCTAATGTGCACAATGCAATGGTACATTTCAAAACTATTAAGAGTATAATATAAATGTCTTACCACAACAAATAAGTAAGTGATTACTTGTTAACCAGTTGTTAACCAGTCTGATGTAAGTATTCCACATTGTATATCAAATCAGTACATTGTATCCCATAAATGCATTAATGTATACAGTAATGATTTAATTTTTAAAAAGTGTGAGGACCCTTGGATAGATAGGAAAGGTAAGACAAAATGACCTAAGAATGAAGCACATGGACCCAACAATGCATGCTATGCAATAGAGAGACAAGGCATTTATAAGGAAAGTTCAAAATGTCCCGTACTTTATAGCTCTACATTCACTTAATATTACTCTGCCTTTTTTCTCTACTCTGGAAGAAATATTTAACACCTAATTATTCACAGTTTATTTGGCAGTAAAGAGTATCCCATAGTACACTGGAGTGCTAAACTGTTCTTCTAATGGTTCAGCACACACAGTCTATAACCCTACTAAAGGTCACAGAGAATTTGGAATGTATGTTTGTAAAGAATAAAGCATTAGGGGCTGATGATATAATTACCATTTTCTGTGCTCTTCATCTTTACAGAGCACAGGAAGTACCGGCCCTCCACAGAAAGAATGCCTGTTCAGATTACATTTTTGAATCTGTCTCTTTGCCGCCCTGATGTAGTTTTCTGGGAAAGAGAAAGCCTGTAATTCCAGATATGCAGATAGCTCATTTTGAATGAAATATGGATGTCTATTACTTGTAAACTCTTAGGGCTTTAAATGTCTAAGACGTATGGTCTCAGGGAAATCTGAATTAAAAGAAATGAGGTCATAAAGAAAAAGCATTTCTTATATCTCAGAAGACTAGTACTGAAACCTTCTCTGCATATATTATTAATGCATTGTCACTAAGTTCTAGGAAAGGGTGAGATGGGCTGAGAGGACTGGGAACTGGTAGGGCGGCCTCTAAACAGACAAGCTGGCCTGACACTCTGTCACTCTATGCTATCTCTTTTCACAGACTTCTCATATTTTCAGTAGCTTTCTCCTCAACATTCTCTGGGCCCTCAGGGAGGACTCTCAGCATCTTTGCCTCCCCTGCACATCTCTTCTCTATTCTGACTCATTTGCATATGTCTGTGGAAAATGTTAGATTTTAGAATTCCAAGAAAGGACAATGAAAGCAGATGCATGGTCTGGCTCTGGCTAATCCTTAAATGAACTCAAATCAACATCTGGGCAGTGCTGAAGACAAAAACAGTATCAACTATGGAGCTAACCCCAAGGGTTCTAGATTTGGGTAGTAAGAAAGCTTAAGATAAAGATAATAACCCTTCTCTTTAAAGATGTAGTCACCCTGAGCAGGACCTATTTTCCTTGACTTTTATGACAATTTTCTTTTAACTCTTTAACATTGAAGTCTATTTCTAATATAGGAAGAGAAAGGAAAGGAAAAGATGAGTGAAAAGCATTTCAAAGTTAAATGACAAAGATCTGCTATTTGATGACCCATCTCTTGATGACCTAGATAGTCTACTCCATAAACCAACAATGACAATTTTTATTACATGTTAGTTGTTGGAACACAGGATCATTTTAGTCTTAAAATGCCAGCTCATTATCTATGCTTTGGTCAGTATTCACATCAAGACAATAGACAGCCAGTAGATTAAAGCTTACAAATTCAAGGTTACACCTCCTGATTTTGCAAAATAAGTTACTTTTCTTAGATGGAGTTCAAACACATTCTTCATAGTAAAGTATCCCAAAAATGGAAAAAAGATATCCAATGTACTCAATACTAAAATTAAACCAATATACAAACAACTACATTCCACACTAAAGAAAAACATGAGTACAGTCTAGTGAGGGGCAAGAGAGAGAGGGGAGGGAGGAGAAGGGAAAGCAGTTGATGGGATCTCACCTAATGTGCACAATGTCAGGATGCTCAGCACGCCTCCTGGATGAAGTTCTCAACTACAATTTGAACTTCACCTTAGAAATGAAAACAATGTAACCTAAATATTTGTACCCTTATATTAATCTGCAATTTAAAATAAGTAAATAAGTAATTTTGCTTATTGGATCACCTAAACCAGACTTAATTAACCATTTTGTAAAGCTATCCAGGTAAAATTAGATAATCCATATAATTTGCCTAACTTCTGTTTTTCCACATCATCTGTGTAATGCTTTACATGTAATAAGTTCCCAATTAAGTGTAAGTTGAATTTAATTTCAATTTCAATTATTGGAGAGATTCATAATCCACATGGAAAAACTGCTTAAACTCCTCTTTTGCCCTGAACTAAAATCAAGCCTTTTTAGATTTTACATTTCTTTAGTTTTCTCAGGGTATCACAAAATGACAGAAGCAGAAATATGAGATGAGGGTCAAAGGCACTCCAAAGTTCCAACAATGTGTGCAGTGACAGAGACCCCCTCTGTAGTCACTGCCCAGGAAGATGAACAATGAAGCTAACGGGCTCATCATCCAGGGCCTGTCACTTGCAGATTCCACTTCCAAAGCTCCAGAGGGGCCCTAGTATTGTTTTCACATTGTCATAAACATTAGTAAAATTTGTAAAAAGAAGATATTTTAACCATAATCAGTTAAATTGACAGTTTTTCCCCAGCCCACTTCTCTGCATCAGATGGCATTAGACTCTCCACAGGCATTTTGGAGATCCAGATAAGGGAAGGATAAATTAAGACTATATTTACCTTGTATTTAGCTGAATATACTTAAATGCTTCACCATCCCTGAGCATATAGTGGACTTACTGCTAACTATCTCAACCTAAGAATGACTTCCAAGAATACTGCTAGCACCTACTCAAAAAGGTTTGTGGCCAAAGATCCAGCATGGTACACATGAATATGACCTGCAGGAACCAGCACCTGAAGTGTATGGGAAAAATATAGAGAGCTGGGGAAGGGGAGGGGGGAGGAGGGGAAGGGAAAGAAGGAGAAGGAGAGGGGGAGAGATTGGTAAATTCTCACCTAATGGGCACAATGTAACAGTATACAGCATATCCCCCAAGTGAAGGGCTCAACTATAACTTAGACTTTACCTAACAAACACAAAGAAAGTAACCTGATCATTTACACCCTCATATTAATCCAAAATAAACCCACCCCCCCACAAAACAAAACAAAGAAAATAAAGTTTACCACTCTGTGTGAACTTATAAACTAAGGATTCAGTTCTTATCAATACCAAGTCAAAAATGAAAGAACTCTACTATCATATATACTGAATAATATAGCATGTATAGTTTTAAACACACCAGGGAACTGTTTTTATGTAAATAATGTAAAATAGAATTATGAAAACTCTTGTGCACACAATCATTTCAGCCTATGAACTCATATGTTATATGCATTCCAAAACACCAGATCACATCTTAGCAGTTTGATACATCTAATCCAAATAAACTCTGTTAGTTCCAAGTAAAATATCATGAAATTTCTTCCTGATGTAGTGAAACAGGCTAAAGAACCAAGCATTCCAATGACAAGCTCCTACATATATTCCTCAATCAGTCAAATGTGTGATGTAATAGTAATCTGATTATGCAATTATACAATTAATCATAGCATAGCGTAATTTAAAAGGCATTTGAATTGCTCTTGCTCATGCCTTAATACCAAGTAAATTTTGAAATATTTTCAAAATTCCAGATCATAGTAAAATTCAAATGTGGTTAAAAGGAAGAATCCTAGTAGGAGCCAAATATAAACTAAAACCATGGTTCTCAACCTGTGGATTGTGACCCACAGGAACTGTATTAAGGGGCTGCGATATTAGAAAGGTTGAGAACCACTGAACTAAAAGAAAAAAGACCTGTAGAAGTTACACAACAAAAAAAAAATATTCTTCGTGCAGGATGAGAAGGGGTCATTACAGGAGAGTGATGTCAGCCCAGCACAGATCATTGGAGCCAGAACAAGATGACGAAGGTGTCCTAGAAATGAGAGGGGACTGACACCAGCACCCTGGGAACAGACCAGTGGAACCCATGCTGGGTGGGGAGGGTGGCATGATGTGGGATGTGCAAGCCCCAGAACAAGGAAGAAAAGCATCTCCACTGGACATGCAATTTATGGTGACAGCAACATAACAAAGCTCAAGCTAGGTGAAGAAATTGTCTTTGTGGAAGGAAACAAGAATGGGTGGGACAAGTGCTGATGACAGAAGACTGATAAGTAAACATATTGCAAATAGTTACAAATAGGAAAGAAGAAAAAAATGAAAATAATCTCTGTGGTATCAAATCAGAAGGCAGCTATACTCATCACTATCTCACTAATAGTAAGCTTGAATTGGAATTGGAAGTATTGATGTAAATGCAAGGCTTTCCACATATCAATATAGAAATATAGAAATAAATACAAAGATGTGTATTTATGTATATTCAAACACACCTAATTCACTCTGCTGTTATTTACACCTGTGCCTGTGAGCACACTTCACACACATTTTGGTTTCTAACCATTTCCCAGAAAAAAAGAAAAAGAAAAGAAAAAGAACTAGGACTTCTTGAATAAAAGGCTCATTCCAGGGCTGAAGCAGAGAAAATACAAGATTATCCTGGATTATTTTATGGGAAAGTTAGAAAGTACTGAAAGAATGACAGGGATATGTTAAAAAAAAAAAAAAAAAAACACACACACAAACACACACTAGAAGCCAACCTGAGGGGACAACCAGAGACTAACCCTGGCACATTTTAGCATTTAATAATAATAGTACCTAAAAGAGGTCATAACACATTGAGTAAGCCAGGATTCCTTGATATTGCATATACATACACAAAAAAAGAAAGAAAAATTTCATTCAGCGATCCTTAGTAAAAGATTGTTTGGTTTCTAAAATCATGATCCCAACAATTTTTACAGAGAATCAGTCAGACTGGACAGTGAATTTTAAAAAATATTTTTCTCAGACAGATATTTTAGTAATAAAAGTTAAATTTTCAGGCTCAGCGCCTATAGCACAGTGGTTATGGCGCCAGCCACATACAGTGAGGGTGGCGGGTTCAAACCCAACCCAGGCCAGCTAAACAACAATGATGACAACTGCAACAACAACAACAACAAAATAGCTAGGCATTGTGGTGGGTGCCTGTAGTCCCATCTACTTGGGAGGCTAAGACAAGAGAATTGCTTAAGCCCAAGAGTTGGAGGTTGCTGTGATGCCAGGGCACTCTACCCAGGGCAACATAGTGAGACTCTCTCAAAAAAAAAAAAAAAGAAAAAAAAAGTTAAAGTTTAAAATTATTATGAGATCTTGACTACCCTATTATAAAACAAAGATTTTGTTATTGTTTTGTCAATGTTTCATTCACTTTGTTGGTGAACTGCTTTTAGCAAGACAAACATTACTTGCATCACATGGATTTTTAGACTGTACAAATGTATTAAAATCTTTCAAAAGTCATAAATATTCCACAGAGTACAACAAGCATCTATTTACTGGGCTTACATTTAAATAAAATAAAAATGCACAGAACAAACATCTTAAAGAACAGATAGGAAAAAACATCATTTTAAGGTGCCATAAGAACGGTTGCTGTTATTACATTTTTTATGTAAAAGATATTTTCTCTTACCTAGCACATGCTAAAAAATAGCATTCTTCAAATAACAAAAATAGCTTGGAATTACCAAGCTAATTGCTAAATATTATTTATTATTCCTGACCACCTAGAAGAATATAAATAAAAAAACAAAGTGACTAATTGATCCAAAATGTTTCACAAAGAATTAATTGAAATAATATGAAAATGTGTACAAAATTAAATCAAATTACTCTGCTATTGTAGGTCTCCAGTAGATGTGGGAAATTCTTGTCATTTTGGGATTATTCTGTGTACATATTCTAATGTAATCTGCTATAAGTGATCTATATAATTTGGCAACTGAAAAAAACTATCTGTGAATTTATTAAATAAACTGAAAGAATAATTGGTGGGACTACACCTACAGTGCATCTTACAAGGGGTACATGTGAAACTTACTAAATGTTTTAACACAGTAACTAAGAAAATGCCATGAAGGCTATGTTAACTGGTGTGATGAAAATATTTCCAATTGTATATAAAACCAGCACATGGTACCCCATGATTGCATTAATGTACACAGCTATGGTTTAATAAAAAAAAAATAAATAAATAAAAATAAATAAACTGAAATAAGATCCGGAAGATTGTAATTTGCCACTGAACAACATACGTGAGTTCCATCAATTAATGATGAATCTGTTATGAATAGTGAGAACGAAGGACTCCAAGTTCTTTTTTGATACACTAGTAAAATACTTCAGCTTCTGATCATGATCAAATAATAGTATGAGACTAGCTCTTAATCTAAACAAAATTTAAGAAACAGTTGTTTCAAGATATTTAATATCAAAGAAAGCTTGAAAGAAGGCAAAAATAATAAAATGAGCCTGGTTATCTCTCCAGCTTTCTGCCTAGAAGTCCTTTTCAGATTATAGGAAATGAAGGAAGGGGTCAGCCCAATAAAACACAGCAGTTCTGCTGAGCTCCAAGGATAACAATCAAAATTCAGGACTACTGAAGTGTCAAAATTTTGTGGAACAGAATATGACATTGAAGAAAGCTATGAAGAGGAGGGACTCCAGAGATCAGCAAAAGGATCCTAATAAGTTCTTGCTTACATGGTAAGATATGTATGCACAGGATGAATTCCAAAAGGTCAAGCAAAAAATGACTACCAGAAAAAGAATTTCTAAGCCCTGCAAACTGAACAATTACCTGATCTCATCCAGGGCTAAGAAATGGTTAAAAACCAACAGCTCTCAAGAGAGATCTCACAAAGGCCATGTCTTAGGAATAAGGCTAACCCAGTCTTGAAATAAAGGCTACTCTTGACTCATCCTAACAATGCTTCAAAACTAGGCTCAAAAAGAATCAAGTTAATGCTCACTTGATCATTATTTTTTGTCCTCCAAGAACAAATATTAATACTCTGTTAACTCACACAACTAGTCCAGACACTCAAAAATATAGCAGCTATAATAATGTAAAATCAGCACACAACTAAATTCACTAGCCATGCAAAGTAGCAGGAAAATATGACCCATAATCAGGATGGAAAAAATAGCTAATATAATTAGACCCAGAAATGACAGGGATAGAATGAGCAGACAAGAGCATTATAAGAGCTAATATAAACATGGCAAAGATTTTTTAAAAAGCATATTGATAATAATAGAACAAATAAGGGTATTAATAGAAAATATAAAACAACTAAATGGAAATTCTAGTAAAAAGTATATTTAAGATGAAAAACTTCACTGGAAGTGTTTAACAACGAGTTAGACAATTGAAGACAGAACTATAAAAACTATTCAACAGAAGTACACAAAGAAAAAAATTCTGAAAAATTAATACAACTTCAATAACATGTAAAACAATATTAAGTGGCCTAAAAGATACATAATTAGAGTGCCAATGTGGGGGGCAATTGGAAATGAAGGGTGGGGGATAGAAAATATATTAGAAATAATAATGGTTAAAATGTTTTAATATTTGGTGAAAAATCAATTCCCTATGGGCTTAGTAAGTAGTTCAACAAATCCCAAGGAGGATAGACAAAGAAATCCACACCAAAAAACATTATAATCAAAGAGCAGAAAGTGGACAGTAAAGAGAAAAATGTTAAAAGCAGACAAAGAATTTTATACTACATACAGAAAATAATAAGAAGAATCATTACTGAACTACCCAGCAGAAAAAATACAAAATAGAAAACAAGGCAATGGCATATTCAGGGAGGTGGGGAACCCATCAATCTAGAATTCTATATCCAGCCAACATCTCTTTCAAAATATAAGAAAAAATAGAGATATTTTCCAAGGGAACAAAGGCTGAGAAAATGTGTTCCCACCAGACCTTCACTATAACAAATGTTTTTTAAAAAAAGTTATTTAAGCTGAAAGAAAATGATAACAGATGTATAGAAAGTTGGATCTACATGGAGGAATGAACAACATCAGCAATCAGTTCTTAGATATTATTTTCTTATTTCCTAATTTCTTTAAAAGATAATTAACTGATTAAAGCAAACCTAATAGCAGTACATTGAGGAATTTACAACACATGGAAGTAAACATGTATAGCAACAATAACATAAAGAATGGAAGAAGGAAAACAAAAGTGCAATGTTGTAGGATAATATTTAGAAATAAACATATCCTACATCAAGCACACAAAGTAAATTCAGTGTGAGTTAAAATGACTTGCTTTTCTTCCTGAGGCTTAAGGGACTTGGACTCCCCCTGGGTTACACACAGAGTTGGCTTCCTTAGAGTTGTAAATTCCTTAAGCCATTTCTCTGAAGCTGTACACCCCGTGAAGCCTGAGATCAAAGGGCATGCCACCCTTCCTCAGAGATACGGGCCAGAGGGTTGACTTATGTCAACAACATATTGTCAGAGGTCTATAGGTGCTCTGCCCTGAGGAGAAGACACAGTCGTTACTTCATACTGAGTAAACTGAGTGAATGCTTGAAGATATTTTTCCATTAACTCTGTTCCCCTGTGGCTACTTTCTTCTTTATGATTTTGTTTACATATCTGCTCAGAGATTAGTCAGTGTTTAGAAGAAAATGTTTACTGCAAAAGTGATTATGTTGATGTGGTAACAGGATATTTCCTTTTTAGTTGATTTCAGATAGGTAAATTGAGGTAATGGTAAATTGAGGTAAAACTAATAGATAATAGATTAGTGTGTACGTGACTAGAAAGATATAAATTCAAACCCCTAAATAAAGATCTTTGCTACACTCCATTTCATCTTGTGTAGTCTGTTTCTTGACTTAATCATTAGAGGAGCAAGTTTACACCCACAGCAAAGCTGCTGTTCGTTTGTGTCTCCAGTCACACAACAAATGTTGTAATGTTCTTGTGTTATAAGTGAAGTAGTATAATATTATTTGAAACTAGACTGTAAAAAGTTAAGCCCAAATGTTAATAACCCTAATATGTTAAAAACCTTAATTTGAGAAGAAGAAAAGAATAATGAATAGAAAAGTGGTACTCTTATATCCAACTACATAAAAAGACAAATGGACCAAACACTCAGTCAAAAGACAAAGATTTGAAGAATGCATAATAAATGAACACCAAATTATGTGTTGTTTACAAGAGATACACCACAATGTAAGAACACAGATATAGCAAAAATAACAAGATTAAAAAATATATAAATAACACTAACAGTAATCATAAGACTATAAGAATGGCTATGTTACTATAAGGTAAAGTAAACAGAAAGACAAGGAGCATTATCAGATTAAATGGTAGATAATTAATAATGGTAAAGAGTCACTACATCAAGGAAACAATAATATTTAATAGGTATGATTTAACACATTCATTAAAAACACATGAAGCAAAAATGGACAGAACTGAAAGAAGGGATAATCCATGCCTCCTTTATTAATTTATAGAACATGTAGACAAAAAAATCAACAAAGATAAAGAAAAACTGAACAACACTGTCAACCAACTTGACTTAATTAACATTTAGAGACCATCACAACAAAAGTAGAATTTACATTATTTTAAAGTATTTCAGGATAATTAACAAAGACAAAACATATTCTGGGCCACAAAATAAGCCTCAATAAATGTAAAATAATGGACATAATACAGAGTATATTTTCTCTGCTCACAATGGAGTTAAATTAAAAATCAATAATAAAAGGTATCAGAAGATGCCTCAAACACCTGGGAATCAAATACTGTTTCTGTAAATAACCTAAGGATAAATAAAGAAATTAAAAGAAAAGTTAGAAAATATTTTAAATTACATAATAATGAAAATACTGCATACCAAAACTTGTAAAATGTTGCTTTTTTAAAAAGTGCTTAGAGATGTGTATATAGCTTTGAATATTTTATTAGAAAAGAAAATGGCTTAAATTTAATTATCTTAACTTCAACCTTACGAACCTAGAAAAAATAGTAAACCTAAAGTAGAAGAAAGAAAATAATATTTTTGGACTGGGGCCCTAGACAACGGCCAGAGTTCTCCGCACTCCCACTCAGGCCTTCCCCAAGGCAGTTCAACTCAGTGCCAAGTCCAAGGACATCAAAAGAGTTCACAGAAATTTCCAAGGAAATGCTATTTCTTACATTGATGAGAATGTATGGAAATCATACCGTTGGACTGAGAAACTAAATCTTGGTTGCAATTTAATCACTGAACTGAGCTTCGGAACGTTTCAGGCGTGGCATGGAATGCAATTTTTACACAAGGTGTAAGTTAAATAGATGAACACATAAAAAGCTATGTGTAAAAGCATCATACAGTTATCAGTTAACTAGGTATAAGCTCATTATGAACTCTGAACAGCATATCTTAATATCTATCCAATTTTTTGAGGGGCGGAGCAAGATGGCAGCCGAGTAACAGCTTCCTTGCATCTGGGCACCGTGAGTCTGGGGAGATAGGACTCCAGGCATCTCTGGCTGGTGGGAACTGCCTATCATCACTCCTATGAGGATACAGGGAGTCAGCGAGAGACTTCTGGACCCCAAGAGGAGGACTAAAACAGTGGAAAACCGGCAAGTGGTCGCGTGTGTTCAACCCGTCTAAACCCGCCCACAACTTCCACAGGCACGAGAACTTAAAGAGCAAGAGGAAGTGAAAGGAAAATTAGGGCAAGGAAACAGATAAAAGAAATCACTCATGAGGAAGAATCAGCAGAAAACTCCAGGCAACATGAAGAACCAGTCCAGAACAACCCCGCCAAGGGACCATGAGGTAGCTACTGCAGAGGATTCCACCTATACAGAAATGTTAGGAATGACAGAAAGGGAATTTAGAATACACATGTTGAAAACAATGAAAGAAATGATGGAAACAATGAAGGAAACTGCTAATAAAGTGGAAAATAACCAAAAGGAAATCCAAAAACAGAATCAAATCAGAGATGAACGATATGAAGAATATAAAAAGGATATAACAGAGCTGAAGGAAATGAAACAGTCAATCAGGGAACTTAAAGATGCAATGGAAAGTATCAGCAACAGGTTAGACCATGCAGAAGAAAGAATTTCAGAGGTAGAAGACAAAGTTTTTGAGATAACTCAGATAGTAAAAGAGGCAGAAAAGAAGAGAGAGAAAGCAGAACGTTCACTGTCAGAATTATGGGACTTTATGAAACGTTCCAACATACGAGTTATAGGAATTCCAGAAGGGGAAGAAGAATGCCCCAGAGGAATGGAAGCCATACTAGAGAATATTATAAAAGAAAATTTCCCAAACATCACCAAAGATTCTGACACACTGCTTTCAGAGGGATATCGGACCCCAGGTCGCCTCAACTCTAACCGAGCTTCTCCAAGACACATTGTGATGAACCTGTCCAAAGTCAAGACAAAAGAAAAGATTCTGCAAGCTGCCAGGAGTAAGCACCAGTTGACCTACAGGGGCAAATCCATCAGAGTGACCTCAGACTTCTCTAATGAAACTTTCCAAGCAAGAAGACAATGGTCATCTACCTTTAATCTACTTAAACAGAACAATTTTCAGCCCAGAATTCTGTACCCTGCTAAGCTAAGCTTCAAAATTGATGGAGAAATCAAATCATTTACGGATATACAAACATTGAGGAAATTCACCACAACAAGACCAGCTCTACAGGGAATACTTCAACCTGTTCTGCACACTGACCACCACAATGGATCAGCAGCAAAGTAAGAACTCAGAAATCAAAGGACAGAACCTAACCTCCACACTGATGCAAAAGATAAAACTAAGCAATGGACTCTCACCAAATAAGACGAATAGAATACTACCACACTTATCAATTATCTCCATAAATGTTAATGGCTTGAATTCCCCACTGAAGAGACATAGATTGGCTGACTGGATTAAAAAACACAAGCCATCCATTTGCTGTCTGCAAGAAACACACCTGGCTTCAAAAGACAAATTAAAGCTCCGAGTCAAGGGTTGGAAGACAATTTTTCAGGCAAATGGAATTCAGAAGAAAAGAGGAGTTGCAATCTTATTTTCAGATACATGTGGATTTAAAGCAACTAAAGTCAAAAAAGACAAAGATGGTCACTTTATATTGGTCAAGGGAAAACTACAACAAGAAGACATTTCAATTCTAAATATCTATGCACCAAATTTAAATGCTCCCAGATTCTTGAAACAGACCTTACTCAGTCTGAGCAATATGATATCTGATAATACCATCATAACAGGGGACTTTAACACACCTCTTACAGAGCTGGACAGATCCTCTAAACAGAAATTAAACAAAGATATAAGAGATTTAAATGAGACCCTAGAACAATTATGCTTGATAGACGCATATAGAACACTCCACCCCAAAGATAAAGAATATACATTCTTCTCATCACCCCATGGAACATTCTCCAAAATTGATCATATCCTGGGACACAAAACAAATATCAACAGAATCAAAAGAATTGAAATTTTACCTTGTATCTTTTCAGACCATAAGGCACTAAAGGTGGAACTCAACTCTAACAAAAATGCTCGACCCTATCCAAAGGCATGGAAATTAAACAATCTTCTGTTGAATAACAGATGGGTGCAGGAAGAAATCAAACAGGAAATCACTAACTTCCTTAAGCATAACAACAATGAAGACACAAGCTACCAAAACCTGTGGGATACTGCAAAAGCAGTTTTGAGAGGAAAATTCATCGCTTTAGATGCCTACATTCGAAAAACAGACAGAGAGCACATCAACAATCTCACAAGAGACCTTATGGAATTGGAAAAAGAAGAACAATCTAAGCCTAAACTCAGTAGAAGAAAAGAAATCTCCAAAATCAAATCAGAGATCAATGAAATTGAAAACAAAAGAATCATTCAGAAAATTAATGAAACAAGGAGTTGGTTTTTTGAAAAAATAAATAAAATAGATAAACCATTGGCCAGACTAACTAGAAATAGAAAAGTAAAATCTCTAGTAACCTCAAACAGAAATGATAAAGGGGAAATAACAACTGATCCCACAGAGATACAAGAGATCATCTCTGAATACTACCAGAAACTGTATGCCCAGAAATTTGACAATGTGAAGGAAATGGATCAATATTTGGAATCACACCCTCTCCCTAGACTTGGCCAGGAAGAAATAGACCTCCTGAACAGACCAATTTCAAGCACTGAGATCAAAGAAACAATAAAAAAGCTTCCAACTAAAAAATGCCCTGGTCCAGATGGCTTCACTCCAGAATTCTATCAAACCTTCAAGGAAGAGCTTATTCCTGTACTGCAGAAATTATTCCAAAAAATTGAGGAAGAAGGAATCTTCCCCAACACATTCTATGAAGCAAACATCACCCTGATACCAAAACCAGGAAAAGACCCAAACAAAAAGGAGAATTTCAGACCAATCTCACTCATGAATATAGATGGAAAAATTCTCAACAAAATCCTAGCCAATAGATTACAGCTTATCATCAAAAAAGTCATTCATCATGATCAAGCAGGCTTCATCCCAGGGATGCAAGGCTGGTTCAACATACGCAAGTCCATAAACGTTATCCACCATATTAACAGAGGCAAAAATAAAGATCACATGATCCTCTCAATAGATGCAGAAAAAGCATTTGATAAAATCCAGCATCCTTTTCTAATTAGAACACTGAAGAGTATAGGCATAGGTGGCACATTTCTAAAACTGATTGAAGCTATCTATGACAAACCCACAGCCAATATTTTACTGAATGGAGTAAAACTGAAAGCTTTTCCTCTTAGAACTGGAACCAGACAAGGTTGTCCTCTGTCACCTTTACTATTCAACATAGTGCTGGAAGTTCTAGCCAATACAATTAGGCAAGACAAGGAAATAAAGGGAATCCAAATGGGAGCAGAGGAGGTCAAACTCTCCCTCTTTGCTGACGACATGATCTTATACTTAGAGAAACCCAAAGACTCAACCACAAGACTCCTAGAAGTCATCAAAAAATACAGTAATGTTTCAGGATATAAAATCAATGTCCACAAGTCAGTAGCCTTTGTATACACCAATAACAGTCAAGAGGAGAAGCTAATTAAGGACACAACTCCCTTCACCATAGTTTCAAAGAAAATGAAATACCTAGGAATATACCTAACGAAGGAGGTGAAGGACCTCTATAAAGAAAACTATGAAATCCTCAGAAAGGAAACAGCAGAGGATATTAACAAATGGAAGAACATACCATGCTCATGGATGGGAAGAATCAACATTGTTAAAATGTCTATACTTCCCAAAGCAATCTACCTATTCAATGCCATTCCTATCAAAGTACCTACATCGTACTTTCAAGATTTGGAAAAAATGATTCTGCGTTTTGTATGGAACCGGAAAAAACCCCGTATAGCTAAGGCAGTTCTTAGTAACAAAAATAAAGCTGGGGGCATCAGCATACCAGATTTTAGTCTGTACTACAAAGCCATAGTGCTCAAGATAGCATGGTACTGGCACAAAAACAGAGACATAGACACTTGGAATCGAATTGAACACCAAGAAATGAAACTAACATCTTACAACCACCTAATCTTCGATAAACCAAACAAGAACTTACCTTGGGGGAAAGACTCCCTATTCAATAAATGGTGTTGGGAGAACTGGATGTCTGCGTGTAAAAGACTGAAACTGGACCCACACCTTTCCCCACTCACAAAAATTGATTCAAGATGGATAAAGGACTTAAATTTAAGGCACGAAACAATAAAAATCCTCAAAGAAAGCATAGGAAAAACACTGGAAGATATTGGCCTGGGGGAAGACTTCATGAAGAAGACTGCCATGGCAATTGCAACAACAACAAAAATAAACAAATGGGACTTCATTAAACTGAAAAGCTTCTGTACAGCTAAGGTGACGATAACCAAAGCAAAGAGACAACCCACACAATGGGAAAGGATATTTGCATATTTTCAATCAGACAAAAGCTTGATAACCAGGATCTATAGAGAACTCAAATTAATCCACATGAAAAAAGCCAACAATCCCTTATATCAATGGGCAAGAGACATGAATAGAACTTTCTCTAAAGACGACAGACGAATGGCTAACAAACACATGAAAAAATGTTCATCATCTCTATATATTAGAGAAATGCAAATCAAAACATCCCTGAGATACCATCTAACCCCAGAGAGAATGGCCCACATCACAAAATCTCAAAACTGCAGATGCTGGCGTGGATGTGGAGAGAAGGGAACACTTTTACACTGCTGGTGGGACTGCAAACTAGTACAACCTTTCTGGAAGGAAGTATGGAGAAACCTCAAAGCACTCAACCTAGACCTCCCATTCGATCCTGCAATCCCATTACTGGGCATCTACCCAGAAGGAAAAAAATCCTTTTATCATAAGGACACTTGTACTAGACTGTTTATTGCAGCTCAATTTACAATCGCCAAAATGTGGAAACAGCCTAAATGCCCACCAACCCAGGAATGGATTAACAAGCTGTGGTATATGTATACCATGGAATACTATTCAGCCATTAAAAAAAATGGAGACTTTACATCCTTCGTATTAACCTGGATGGAAGTGGAAGACATTATTCTTAGTAAAGCATCACAAGAATGGAGAAGCATGAATCCTATGTACTCAATCTTGATATGAGGACAATTAATGACAATTAAGGTTATGGGGGGGTGCAGAAAGAGGGATGGAGGGAGGGGGGTGGGGCCTTAGTGTGTGTCACACTTTATGGGGGCAAGACATGATTGCAAGAGGGACTTTACCTAACAATTGCAATCAGTGTAACTGGCTTATTGTACCCTCAATGAATCCCCAACAATAAAAAAAAAAAAAAAAAAAAGAAAATAATATTTTTAAGTCAATCATTTAAAAATGGACTGTTCACATGAAAACTATAATCCAGTTACAACCTAAGAATGGGGGAAGGGGGAAAGGGAGGAGAGGGAGGGGGGAGGTGGGTAGAGGGAGGGGGACAGGCGGGATCACACCTTACATCTTACAAGGATATATGTGAAACTTAGTAAATGTAGAATGTAAATGGTGCATCTTACAAGGATATATGTGAAACTTAGTAAATGTAGAATGTAAAATGTCTTAGCACAATAACTAAAAAAAACCCCAGGAAGGCTATGTCAACCAGTGTGATGAAAATGTGTCAAATGGTTTATGAAGCTAGTGTATGATGCCCCATGATCATATCAATGTACACAGCTATGATTTAATAAAAAAAAAATAATGGGGGCAAGACATGATTGCAAGAGGGACTTCACCTAACAATTGCAATCAGTGTAACCTGGCTTATTGTACCCTCAATGAATCCCCAACAATAATAAAAAAATAAATAAATAAAAAATAAAAAAAATTAAAAAATTAAAAATAAAAAATCAATAAAACTAAATGATGGTTATAAGAAAATATTAATAAAATGAATAGTTCCTATGTAGATTGTCCAAGGAAAATGGAGAAAAGACACATATTGTGAATAGCAGAAACAAGACATTGCTATAGCTTCTACAGATATTAAAAGAATAACAAAGGAATAGTGACTTTATGACAATAAATTCAATAATTTAGATAAAATGAACAAATACATTGAAAGACACAAATTATCAAAACTGACTCAAGAAGAAACAGAACATCTGAATCACCCTATATTTTCTCAAGAAATCTAATTTGTAAATAAAATCCTCCCAAATAAATAAATAAATCCAAACCAGTTGACTTCACTGGTGAATTTTATCAAACATTCACAAATTCTACACAAACTTTTTTAGAAAATAGAAGGAAAGGGAACACTTCTCAAATTACTTTATTAGGCCAGCAACACTCTTGATACCAAAACCACACAAAAATATTTTAAGAGGGCGGCGCCTGTGGCTCAGTCGGTAAGGCGCCGGCCCCATATACCGAGGGTGACGGGTTCAAACCCGGCCCCGGATGAACTGCAACCAAAAAATAGCGGGCGTTGTGGCGGGCGCCTGTCGTCCCAGCTACTCGGGAGGCTGAGGCAAGAGAATCGCTTAAGCCCAGGAGTTGGAGGTTGCTGTGAGCTGTGTGAGGCCACGGCACTCTACTGAGGGCCATAAAGTGAGACTCTGTCTCTACAAAAAAAGAAATAATAATATTTTAAGAAAGTAAGATTATAGACAAATATCTTTCATAAATATCAACATAAAAATCCTTAACAAAATATTAGTAAATAAAATCCAAGTATATATAAAGAGGATACTGTATCATAACAAGGTAAAGTCAAGAAATGCAAAGTATTTTTAGCATTTGAAAACCAAATCTATACATTAACAGAATTAAGGTGAAAATAACATATGGTCAACTCAATAGAGCAGAAAAAACACTGACAAAACTAAACATTTGTTAATTATTAAAAAAATATATATATAAAGTAAGGATGGAAGGAACTTCCTTAACCTTATAAAACTCAATAGACTAGAATAATGTATAGTGAAAAATGCAACACTCTCCAATTATAGTTGGAAGCAAGGTAAATATATGCTCTCTTACTGCTTCAGTTCAACTTTGTAACTGGAGGTCCTAGCACAATAGAAAATAATAATAAAAGGTATGCAAATTTTAAAAGAAGTATTAAAAATGTCTTTATTCACAGATGACATGACTGACATGACAGCTACTTATAAAACCCCAAGGAGCTGCAAAAATATAATGACAGTAACAACTATGAGATCTGATAAGTGAATTTAATAAGGTCAAAGGTTACAGAGTTATTATACAAAAATCAAATATATTCCTGTATACAAGAAGTAAAAATTTGTAAAATAAAATCTTTTTAAGATCTATTTATTGTCGCTTTTAAAGCATAAGAGAAAGATAAATATAATAAAATAGTGAACGACTTCTCTCTATACTGAAAACTATAAAAAAATTACTGAGGAAAAATGAAAGGTATTAAAGAAATTAAAAATATGGAGAAATGGGTGGCCCCTGTGGCTCAGTGAGCAGGGGGCCGGCCCCATATACCGAGGGTGGTGGGTTCAAACCCAGCCCCGGCCAAACTGCAACAAAAAAATAGCCGGGCATTGTGGCGGGTGCCTGTAGTCCCAGCTACTCGGGAGGCTGAGGCAGGAGAATCGCCTAGGCCCAGGAGTTGGAGGTTGCTGTGAGCTGTGTGATGCCATGGCACTCTACCGAGGGCGATAAAGTGAGACTCTGTCTCTACAAAAAAAAAAGAAAAAATATATGGAGAGATATACAATGTTCATGGTTTGGAAGTCTTAATACTGTTAAATATTAATTTTCTTCAAAATGACATATATATATATATATAAACAATTCCAATTTAAAAACTCAGAAGGAATTACTGTAGAAATTGACAGACTAATTCTAAAATTCATATGGTAATGTAAAGGACCTAAAATACACAAAAAAATCTTAACAGAAAAGAATAAAATTGGAATATATATCCATATAACATGATTTTAAGGTTTGCTGCAGTTACAGTAATCAAGGTATCAGTGTCTGGAGCAAATGGAACTTGACTCACAAGACTCATAAAAATTAATTTGGGTTGAATCCTAGATTTATTTATTTATTTATTTATTTAAAGTGCTGATTTTATATACAGTTTGAAATATTTTCATCAAACTGGCTAACACAGCCTTCGTGGCATTTTCTTTTTTTTTTTTTCCTTGTTTTTTTTTTTGTCCAGACACAGTTCTACCCTATGCCCTGAGCAGAGGGCAATGGTGTCCTAGCTCACTGCAACCTCAGACTCCAGGTGTGGGTATCCTGCTGCCTCGGCCTCCCAAGCCACTGGGATTACAGACGCTCCCAGAGGCGCCCGGCTGGGTTTTTCCATTTTTTTCATGAGTCGGGGTTTCACTCTCGCTCAGACAAGCCTCGAACTCCTGAGCTCAAGCAATCCTCCGGCCTCAGCCTCCCACAGTGCTGGGATTACAGGCGTGAGCCTTCGTGGCATTTTCTTAGATATTGTGTTCAGACTTTTATATTCTACATTTAGTAAATTTCACCTTTACCCTTCTAAGATGCACCATAGGTGTGGACCCACTAATTAACCTCCCTCCACCCATCCTCCCCTCTCCCCTCCCTTGCCCCTTTCCCCATATTCTCGTGCTGAGATTCAGTTATAGCTTTTGTATAAAAGCTATAAATTAGTTTCATATTAGGGCTGAGTACATTGGGTGCTTTTTCTTCCATTCTTGAGATACTTTGCTAAGAAGAATATTTTCCAGCTCCATCCATGTAAACATGAAAGAGGTATAGTCTTCATCTTTTTTACGGCTGTGTAATATTCCATAGTATACATATACCACAATTTATTAATCCTTTCATGAGTCAATGGGCACTTGGGCTTTTTCCATGACTTAGCAATTATGAATTGGGCTGCAATAAACATTCTGGTACAAATATCTTTGTTATAATGTGATTTTTGGTCCTCTGGATATATACCCAGTAAAGGAATTTATAGGATCGAATGGCAGGTCTATTTTTAGAACTCTAAGTATTCTCCAAACCTCTTTCCAAAAGGAACATATTAGCTTGCATTCCCACCAGCAATGTAGAAGTGTTCCCTTTGCGCCACACCCATGCCAACATCTCTGGTTTGGGGATTTTGTGATGTGGGCTAATCTTACTGGAGTTAGATGATATCTCAAAGTAGTTTTGATTTGCATTTCTCTGATGATTAAGGATGATGAGCATTTTTTCATGTGTCTGTAGGCTGTGTGCCTGTCTTCTTCAGAGAAGTTTCTCTTCAAGTCCCTTGCCCAGCCTGAGATGGGATCACTTGTTCTTTTCTTGCTAATACGTTTGAGTTCTCTGTGGATTCTGATTATTAAACCTTTGTCGGAGACATAACCTGCAAATATCTTCTCCCATTCTGAGGGCTGTCTTTTTGCTTTACTTAGTTTGATCAGGTCCCAGCAGTGTATTTTTGATGCTGCTTCAATTGCCCGGGGGGTCCTCCTCATAAAATATTCATCCAGGCCGATGTCTTCAAGAGTTTTCCTTGTAATTGCTTCTAGTATTTTTATAGTTTCATGTCTTAAGTTTAAATCTTTAATCCAGTCAGAGTCTATCTTAGTTAAAGGTGAAAGGTGTGGGTCCAGTTTCAATCTTCTACAGGTCACCAGCCAGTTCACCCAGCACCATTTGTTAAATAGGGAATCTTTTCCCTGTTGAATGTTTTTCAGCCCCATATACCAGAGGTGGTGGGTCCAAACCCAGCCCTGGCCAAAAATTGCAAAAAAAAAAAAAAAACTTGAATCCTAGATTTAAATGTAAAACTTAAAAATATAAAGCTTCTCGGAAAAACATAAAAGAATATTTGTTTTATTTTCTCTCACTTTTCAGCATACATATATCCTATGAACCAGCAGTTCCACTTCTGAGTATTTACCCCAGAGAAGTGAAAAATATATGTACATTAAAAAGTTGTATATGAATATCATTAGCAGCTTTCTTCAGAAGAGGAAAAAAATGGAGGAAAATGTCCCCAAAAGGAGAATGGATAAACAAATTGTGGTTACATTTACACAAGGAATAATCCTCAGCAATGAAAAAAAGCAAAACACATGTATCTGCAACAATATAGATGAATCTCAAAATCATTTTGCTGAACAAAAGAAGCCAGACAGACTATGATTACCTTTGCATGAAATTCAAAATAGGTAAAACTAATCTATAGTGGTAGAAATCAGAAAGAAAATTGTTGTCTCTTCTGGGTAAGAGTTGAGCAAGGTTCAACTCTGAATGTGAATGAAGTATTTTCTTGGAAGAGGAAACATTCCGATCTTGATGATAGGCATGTGAGTTACACAGATGTAAGGTTCTCCAATCTCAGGTAGTTTGCTCACAGGCACTCAAAAGTCAGTTCTCTTCTTAATACTCAAGAATAGGATGAAGGCTGAGCACAGTGGCTCACGCCTACAATCCTAGCTCTCTGGGAGGCTGAGGTGGGTGGATCACTTGAGGTCACAAGTTTGACAGTAGCCTTAGCAAGAGCAAGATCCTGTCTCCAAAAAATAGCTGGGCATTGTAGTGGGTGCCTATAGTCTCAGCTACTCGGGAGGCTGAAGCAAGAGGATCACTTGAGCCCAAGAGTGTGAGGTTGCTGTGAGCTATGATGCTATAGCACTCTACCAAGGGCATCAAAGTGAAACTCTGTCTCAAAAAAACAAATAAAAAAAAGGAATAGGATAAGTTTGCATGGCTGGTTCACATATTTTGTAAGCTATCTTGTCCAAAACAAACAAAAACGCCCCACAAATTGCTTTGCTTGTATATTCTATGTAAGTTAGAAGGTGAGAATGAAGATGATAAACTAACATTATGTTCAGTAAGGATTTTCCCCTGATCCAGATGTGATGAGGTGAAAGAACCCAGGAACAAAATCAAGCTCCATCTCTCAGCAGCCCCTGCTTGTGTACCAAATGGGAGTAGTTTAAATACACCCACAAAGACAACTTCTCAATGACAGCGAGTTTTAGCACAGGGAGGTTGATGCTGCCATTCCTATGCTTTCATTTCCTGTGATTCAATGAGCTGCTTTGACATTATTCCCTGTTAATGATAGTTATTAAGATGCTTTGATTCTCTTTCTCACTCTGTGGACCATTTTACTGCCCATCAGTGACTTTCAATTCTATTAGTGACAAATCAATTCTATTCACGAGCTATCAAGGTCAACTTGAACAAATGCTATAGTCAAGCATCTGTTAGAGCACGGTGGAGGGAACAATTTATTCATTCCCATCTCATAGCTTGACTGTGCCTCCTCCCCACTGTGGTGATATGATTCAGTTGCTTGTTCAACACATTGAATCAGCACTTCCTATGTGCCCGGGCACTGGGCACAGAGCAGTGATCAAAACAGACAAAATCTCTGCCCTCGTGGAGCATATATTCTAGCTGAGGGAGACAGAAAATAAACAATTTGGTTAAATAAATTACGCATTATGTCAGAGGTAAGAGCAAGAAGAAAGTTAAAGCAGAGAAGTGGGAAAAGGAGTGTTGGAGCTCAGCAGTGGGGTGTGTTTTGCAACTTTAGATGGACTAGCCAAGGAAGGCCTAAAGGAAGAGTGACATTTGAGCAAATACCTAAGGAAGAGGGTGTGAGCCATTTACATCTCTTGGGTAAATGAAAGCATTCAGAGCTGAGGAATAGCAAGAGCCAAAGTTTTGGGTCAGGAGACCATCTATCATATCCAAGATGGCTGAAGCAGAGTAAATGGGAGAGTCTAGAAGCTGAGGCCAAGAAAGTCACTGTGACCTGATCACATAGGGCCCTAGCGTCATTCCAGGGGCTCTGCTTTTGCTCTGAAGTGGGAAGCCGCTGAAGGCCTTTGAGTAGAGAAGTCACACTCCAGCAGCTCTGTTGGTAATGACTAAAGGAGCTCAAGAGCAGACCTAGGAAGACCAGTGAAGCCCTTGTTAAATGCAGTGAGATTGGACCGGAGATGTCTTCACCCTAGCTTCTGGTCCTTAATTTTACACATCTAAGTTAAAGCAATGTCAGGGGGAAAGGAAAGAGTAAAGCAACTCAAGGAAAGTCTACCTAATTTCTTGGCAACAAGCTATAAAAAATGTTCAGAGGTAAGTAGAGAGAGAAAATATCAAGAATTTTTCTCCTTCACCTTTCTTTCTCTCTCTTTTTAGCCAAGCTTTACACACTGACCTAAACTCATGGCACTTTTGTCTTCAGACACATTGGAAGTGAAGAAATGATTTTATGGCTCAAGGGGATTCTGGCTAGACTTCCACATATCTGTGAATTAAAAAGCAAAGACAAGTTTCCTAGGAAGGACTAAAGAGAGTTAGGAAAGGTGAGTTAGAAAAGGGGAGAGAAATTCCTAGGGGGACGTAGAAAGTTAAAAGAAAATCCTCTAACTGGATCTTGTTGAGAAGCCAACCTAGGAAGCCTGGATTTTGTAAGGAGTATTGATCATTAGTTTCAAAGAAAGGAACACATAGAAGTACTGGGAAGGTTTTCAGCCTCAACATTATTACTGTGGGGGGCCCTTCATGATAGGGTCTTGAGTCTCAGGGAATTAAAGCACAGAGGGTAGCCTCAGGGTTCCATGACTGTGATCTCATACAAAATGAACAAGGAGAAACAGTTCACCTATCCCAGGGCACTTAGGACACAGAGGAGTATTTCCTGCAACGGGTTGGTGACTACTCTTTATACAAGCTGCTAAGAAGACAATCCCAATAACCATCTTTCTTTTATTACCCATGGAGTGCATGTCTATCACAGCTGGTGCTTAAGGCAGGGCACAGGGTTCACAAATCTATGGTAAGTGGGTTACAGAGTTTGGGCAGAAATATAAAGTAGCATTAAATGTGTTTGATGCTGGTACAAGGCTGTAAAGAAGATGCAGGAAACACTTCTCTCACTTCATCGTTTCACTCAGCATCATTGGGGATTGAGGAGGGTAACACTCAAACTGGAAATAGTGAGGTTTCTCTAATTCTGCCCAACTGCAAGGGGGAGTACTCAAGAGATAAACCTGGCAAAGTTGATGGCCACCATCTGAGCTTCTAACTCACACTGGAACAGGAAGGAACTTTACATTATGAATACTACACGTTGTTGAGATTTGTTTTAGGCATTTTTCAGTTGTAGAACAAAAGTCCTTTTGGCTCACAAAAATGGTTCCAAATGTTGCTATCAGAGTCTCTAAATATCTCCAGAACTTCAAATCCAGAATAATTAATATTGATCTTGAAAGAAGTTTATTACGATCTCTTTAACACACTAAGTTTTTTTTTTTCTTTAAAAGAAAGCATTATTTTATAGCAAAAGAAAAAGATGATATATTTTTAGGTGTTTTCTCTCAATGAATAAACTCCCCATTTTTCTTTCTTCACTGGTATGTTCAAGGGTAAAAAAATGGCCCAAGCACCCTACTACAGCAAGGACTATCAGTTTCTATACTATCATAGCCCCTCAAGAAGTGACTATTCACCCTCCAGTAGTGAATTTCTATAATGTTATGTTGCCCTAGCATCTGTGTTGAGTATAAGTCATAGTTTCTCATACAGAATCAGGACTCAGTCATTCTTGAGACAGTTTCCAGTTCTTCAAGGTAGTCTGTACAGATATCTGCCTTACACAAACACCTCCTGGGGACCACTTTCCTTTGGGATAGCTGGATACAACCTACTTGACTCATCTAGCTGACTCCACACCCCACGCAGACTATGGAAATGTGCCATAATGACCACCTCTCAGTCACAGTGTGACTCCGTGGAACTCACAGCTCTTTGCTCTATACCCAGCAATTAGAACTCCTCATGGGAAATCTGATTAACACCGTGTACCCCAGTAAGATCCTTTATTCTCTCTCTCTCTCTTTCTCCCTTCCATCTGCCTCTCTCTCTTCCCACACCTGTTAGTTGAGGGTGCATGTTCCTGCCAGTTACCCCCTTCCTATTGGCCTTGTGAGGTGCCCTCTTCTCTCTGGGATCTGTAAATAATACACTGCTTCTGATATTGCTTATGTTCTACTAGGCTGCCCCTCTGGGTCCCACCTGACCAACACACCTGAACCTAACTTTCACAGGTAAAGGCTCTTCTAGAGTGGTCATCTTGGTAGGAAGAAACTTGTGAAAAGAGTCACAAGGACAGCTTCCAGTACAAACAAGTTTCCTGTAAGAGGGACACCTGGTCACGTTGGACATTCAAGCATTAAGATAAAGAAGTGTCCCATGAAAGGCACAATGACCACCTCTCCTGGAGCCACATCAGGGCAGAGGGAGAGTTTATACCCATAAAGTGACCTCACAACCAAATTAGAGGAAAATGCAACACCCTCATACTTAGTCTCTTGCCAAGAAAGCGTGTTCAGGAAGTAGGTTTTTATTTTACTCCTGTTCTCTCCCCCCCAGAAAGTCAACTGTAGGTTGACTTTTTCTCTTATAGATTTTCTAAAAGCAAAAGCAATTATTTTAACCATCCAAATATGAAATTTATTACTTCTAACAAAAGACACAAGTTACAAAAAAGAAACCACCAAAGGCCTGTGGTGATCTTGGTGCATACTACCTTCCTGTCATAGTTGCACTGTTCTGGAGAGACCTCAGAGAATCCTGGTCCAATGGTGAATGAACAGACATACTAATTAATGTTCACGTCTCTCAAAAACTTTAACAATGTATATGGTCAGGCCAGGATTATAGTTTCTACAAATTTGAAAAGCTGTCACTCAAAACAATATCTGGCCATTTATTCGCTGGATGGTCAGGCATGAGACACAATTTCTCCTCTTATTACCAGCAAGCTAGAAAAGGCTGAGAATATAAACTATCTCCAGTTAGCCCAGAAATTTCCACAGAGGTTGATGTTCTTCCCACATTGGCTATGTCAGAGCAGGCACTGGAAGTAGCTAATGTAAACATCAATAGGATACAGTGGTCTGGAGCAGTCCTGTCCAGTGGAAATATAATACAAGCCACACATGTGATTTGGAATATCCATTAGAAAACCCATGTGATTTGGAGTGCCCACATTAAAAACAAGTAGAAAGAAACTGGTAAAAATTACTTTATTAATATAGGTTATTCAACCCAACCCATAATATTGCTATTTTAATATGTAAGTCATAATGATTCTCTGAGGAGCTATGACAGGAAGATAGTATACACCAAGACAACCACAGGCCTTTGATAGTAAGTTTCCTTTTTAAAACTAGTGTCTTTTGGTTAGAAGTAATAAATTTCAAATTTGTATTGCTAAAATAATTGCTTTTGCTTTTTGTAAATCTATAAGAGAAAAAGTCAACCTACAGTTCTATTGCTGCTATAACAAATTAGCACTTCTTAGTGAACTAAAATGAGGCAGATGTATTATGGGGAGGTCAGAAGTCCAAAAATGAGTCTCACTGGGCTAAAATCAAGGTGTTGATTTTATTTATTTATTTATTTATTTATTTATTTATTTATTTATTTTTATTTATTTATTTATTTATTTTGAGTCTCTAAGGCAGAATTCATCACCTGGTCAGTAGAGGCTGGCCACATGCCTTTGCTCATTGTCAAAGCCAACAATTGCTAGTGGTGTCTTTCTCACCTCACATCACTTTGTCACCAACTCCTCTGCCTTCCTCTTCTGCATTTAAGAACTCTTTTGATAACATCATGCCCACCCAGATAATCTGGATAATCTCCTTATTTACAGTCAACTGATCAGCCACTTTAATGTCATCTGTAACTTTGATTCCTCTTTGCCATGGCACAGAACATAATCACAGGGTCTGGAGATCAGGACATGCACTCCATGGAGGAGGAGACCTTATTCTGCCTACTATAGCCAATATAAAAATTATTCATGAGATACTGTTTTTGTCTTCAAAGTCTTCAAACTTTGATATATATATTTTGTACTAAAAATATTCCCTGAAGAAACGCTGTACTTTACCCAAGATGAGGGGTCCCCCTTCACCTCAGGAGGAGACATCCCTCTGTACTTTGTGTTTCTGCTCCACAACTCCCTACGTAACTTTCCCCTCACTAATCCCTGAGGATGCAATCTGATTGGTGTCTTTGTGCATGTTTATGTCTGGTTCTCCATATTGGTCAGGGTTCTGAAAAGAAACAGAGTCCATAGAATGTGTATACAGAGAGAAAGATTGATTTTAAGGAACTGGGTCACATGATTATGGAGGCTGACAAGTCCAAAATCTGCAGAATGGGCCAAGAGAATGAAACCCCAGGGAAGAACCAATGTTGCAGTTCAGGTTCAAAGGCTGTCTACCAACAGAATTCCCTTTTCTTCCTAGGAGGTCACTCTTCTTTTCTACTCAGGCCTTCAACTGATTAGATGAAGCTCCCCCACTTTACAGAAAGCAATGTGCTTTACTCAAGTCCGCTGATTTAAATGTTAATCTCATCTAAAAAGCACCTTCCCAGAAACATCCAGAATGTTTAACTAAGTATCTGGATACCAAGGCCCCCAGCCAAGTTGACACATAAAAATTCACCATCACAACCTCTCTGAGCATCTAGAGGACAAAGACTATCTAACTTTTTCCTCAATGCATGCCCATGTGCCACCCCATCCACAGCATGCCATGAGGGTTATCTGTGACAGGCCCTCACTTGCCATGGGCTGCGTTGAGCTCTACCAATGGAACACAGTGGCACAGTTTCCCTTACCATTAAAGTCAGGATTCCATCACCAAAACTACATATCTGAGGTGCTATCCTTTTGCAGAACTTCTCTTGCCTTTCTGGCATTTTCCTTTCTTTCCCTGTACTTGCCTATAAGTAGGGAAAATTAAAGAAAAAATAAATAAATCAAAATATAACTACCTGCATTCAAAATCTTCTTGATCATAATAAAAATCTCAAACTACAACTTGGGAACATCAGAATAGCCAAATATATCTTTGTCTGAGCAAGTGTTAAGGATCCTAAAGAGACAGCCCTGGGAACAAGGTCTGGTTTGCTGCCCTGGAAATTGCTGCAGGACTGAACATCCCCTGTTGATGTCCCCACAGGGCAGGCTATGGCCCAGGACAGTACACCATAGGCACAGGCCTACAAGACAGAGGCCATGTTAAGGAGGAGGGGGATGTGGAAATAGGGGACCCTCACCCCACCATATCCTATACCCTGAGCAAAGTTGAATAAGCAGTTGCCTGCTGACCAGAAAGCTCAGGGGAATTACAACTGAGGGGGGCAGAGAGAGGCAGCTGCTGCCAGACTGCCCCATCCATAGAGTGCCTTACGGGAAGAGACAGAGCTCAGAGAGGCTCATTTCCTTTTTTTTTTTTTTTTTTTTCTCTTCCACTAAGACCCACATGGTTTCATAATGGCATTTTAAGCTAGCTGTTAATGTGGGTAATGTAGTTTGGGAAAAAGCAAAAAGGCCTAATTATAGGAATCAATATATTGTGTGAAGGGAGAAGAAAAGCTTCTATTAAATATGAAGCAGGGCTTCAATTCCAACAAGAACTAGGCCAAACAAGGAAACTGAAACTATTGCATGAGACTGATGTGACTTGCAAAGAGGGAAGGTTCCCCTGAGCTTGTTCATTCCTGTTGAAAATGAGGCAACTCAATGGACAAATTAGATGAGCTGTGTAATCCTAGGCCTACCCAGCACAGAGAATACAATAGTTCCTCAGGAAATATTTGGTGGAATAAACAAATGAATGAAAAGATGAGTTGATAATGGCCGTCCTTGATTTCTTTTAGACCGGTACTTTCAAAGTATGGTTCCCCCAACCAGCAGCATTGGCATCCCCTGGGAACTTGTTCATAAGGAAAGGTTCTCTCCTCAAAACTTTGGGGATGAAGCCCAGAGATCTGTGTTTTACCAAGCCCTGCCAGTGATTCTTATGCACACTAAAACTTTGAGAACCCTTGCTTTGGGCAAAGCCCAGGTTTAAACCAGGAAATCTACTACTCAAGAACTACACATTATTAGCACTACAGAGATAAAAATGTGAATCTGACGTATCCCTTACCCTTAATGAGTCTTTTGCAACTATTTCTTTGAAATAATGGCACTTACAGAGTTCAATGAGAAAACATTTTTCTCTCCCATTGACCCTACAAAGATAGCTCAAACCCAACTGTGGGTACCATGTTCTTGACTGCTGGGTGAAATCTCCTACACAACTCATCATTTCTCCAGACCCTCCCAAATAACAAAAAGGTTTTGGCCCATTTTAGGTTATCTAATTGAGTCTCAAAATCTCCTAACACTGTACTCACATTCTCTCCTTCCAACCATCTCTGTCTTGCTTTAAACAAGAAGTCAGTAAGGAAGGGGGTGCTTAGGCACCTTCTCCTGTGGGACTCATCATTTTTCCAGGCTCTTCAGAAGGTCAAGAGGTGACTAAGTCATGAGGATAGAGCCCTCTGAATGGGACTAGATGTGCTTATAAAAGGGCTTGATTAAAGAAGTCCATCCCTTTTGTTCTTCCTCCTTCTGCCATGAGACTACATGGCATTCTTCCCCTTTAGAGGAGACAGCCTTCAAAGCACTGTCTTAGAAGCAGAGACTAGACCTTCACCAGACAATGAACCTACTGGTATCTTGATCTTGGACTTCCCAGCCTCCAGAACTGAGTGCAATAAATTTCTGTTTTTTATAAATGACCCAGTCTTTTATATTTTGTTATAATGGCACAAAAGGACTAAGACACCTAGGTTCCCAAGAACTCACCTCTCTCCTGTCCCATCACAAAGATCTCAAAGTGCACAGCTAATGGCCTCATATTAATTAAGTTTAAATACAACTTCCAACTTGACCAGAATTCAGAAGAACCTTGCTCTGTGGACCCTGAAGAAGTTAATCTGCCATTCTTCACTTTGGGTGTCTCATCTGTAGACCCGTCTCTAACGTGTCATGACTATGTAATCTACCATCAAGAAGACAGCTGCAGAAACTAATGTAGAACTGCTATACTTAACCAGAGATTTCAAATATTGATAAAGCTTACCCCTCACTGCCCAGGGCCTGGCCAAAAAACATTAAGTATTCAAGAAAATGCATAAAGCTAATTGCTAAACAGCACTCCAGAGTTGGACTCTCCTTATGGGGCCAGTAAATGGAACATGGGAATAATTTTACAGCACAAAGAAAATTGCCTCCAATAGTGCCTATGCTCTGCAATGCTTATAAGTGGGTTGACGGTACCTCCTGCATCTTCTCATTTACTACCCACTCACTACTTATTTGTAATTGTTTTGAATGCCTGGAATAGCCAGCCCTGACCTCTTTCTTCACAGTCTGACATTTTCCCAGGATTATGACCCTCTTTCCCATGCTTGCTGAGCCCACTCCACTCCATGGAAGCCTTGACTAACTTGTCTGATGCCCTCTCCTTGGCTCCCCCAGCCATATAAATATCTTTTCTCCAAACTTCCATTCTCTGCTGTTGCTGTCTTCTTTCTCTACCCATCATGCTCTAGACCCTGTACTTAGGGAACATCCTTTTCTAAAGCTACATCAACAACTCCAGCCTCTCCCCTGAGGTTCAGTCCAAATTTTACAAGTATCCTTATAGACACTTGTGCTTGAAGACTCATTTAGCTGCCTGGCATAGAACCCCCTTTGCTATCTGGGGGGACCTCCAAGAACTAATGAGCTTTGATGGACCACAGAGGTTGCACCCCACTATAAATGAGCTGAAAAGCCACATACTTTCCCAGCTGTGCTTACAGCTAGGCATGGCTTGTCTCATTCACGTGCACCTGTCCTTTGTATCAGGAACTAATGACTCAGGAATTAGGGACACAGAAGCCTGGCAGCAGTGGTGACTGCAGCAATGGCCAAAAGTGTCAGGAGGTCTGAAGGGAGGCTGCAGCTTCTAAGACTTAGAGGTAGCTTCCAGGGCTGAACTCCTGACTTGAGGCATCATTTCAGGATGAGAAGTTCTAAGCCTGGTTCTCTGTACATCTCCTGAAGACTGCAAATGATTCCATCTCCCTTTAAAACGTTCCTATGCTGCTTAAGTCAGAATTGATGTTGGTCGCTTCCACCTAGGAATCTTAATGACACAGTTACTTATCCATCATCTCAAACTCCACTTTTCTAAAATTGAATTCTGTGTTTTTCCCTAAAACCTGTTATTTATTGTAACTTTCCTTTTCTTTCCAATGACATCATTATTCCAGTCACTCATGCTGTAACTTCAGAGTTATCTTTAACTTTCTCCATTCTCTTTCCCCAAGCTTCCGTTCAAACACAGATGCTGTCAGTTTTTCTGTGATAATGCCTTCCTCATTCATTTCTCTCTTTTTTTGTTTGGCCACAACCCTATTCTTTTAATTTAATCTAACTACAACATCATGTGAACGCAATAAGCAGTTTTCTGACTGGTCTCCCTACCTTCAAATTTTCCTCTTTTCATTTTAAGTACATATCGCTAGAAATGCTCATAGCCCTGTTCTCCAACATATTGGCCTCTGCTTAAAATTTTCTGTAGAGCTCCATAATTCCACAGAGTAAATTCCAAACAGTTTAGTGTCACCCAGAGGCAAACTGGCCCTTTATCCTCAGGTTCTTCCTTCACGCAATCTCTATTTTTTTCCCCACATCAAACTGGATAGGGAGTTCAGCCCCTCTTTGACTTTCCCCAAATAAATCAAACCTTGCAGAGTCTTAGTGACCAACTCAGACCTTGAAGATTCCATAGAAGATGGAGAATAGGAGTTCACATTGCACACCTCTCAGCAAACATGGTAAAAATCTATACCCAACACCTCTACTCAAGTTCTTTCTTGGCAGTGGAGCCATCGGGTTGGTTTTATTGTTGGTGTTTCCTGTCTAACCTTTTGCCTGCTCAACACTCAGTCTCCAAGACCTTCATTCCCTCCTTGACTCACTGCCTCCTGCACATGATACAGAGCTAGACTGCTCTGCTGAGGTATAATGCACTGATTATGAGCCAGCATGGAAGGGTTTAAATGCCAGTTGGACCACTTACTAGTCAGGTGACCTCAAGCATGTTTCTTATCTCTTGGTGCTGAATTTACCTCTCTGTGTGGGTTTGCTTAACAACAAGATGAAAATAATAACAGAATGCAACTCCTTCAGGTCATTGGATTAACTGGGTGGATGGATGTAAAGCACTTGAACTATAGCCTGGCACATGTTTATTATTATTGCCTCTGAACTTCCCAGGTGCATAAGCCAGACATCCTATCTTTGCTGAACCAAATTTGGTTTGGGCTCCTGTCCCCTTGCCATAAATGACCTGACCATAAAAAATTAATAAATAAAATGAAGACCATTAAAGACACAACTGTGCAAAGTAGCTTTTGTTTTCTTCACTTTACAGTGACTTAGTGAAGCCAGATCTAACATCGTTACTTTTTGGCCTTCAGTGCTGTTTTAACCATGAGAAACTGGTGTATGGATATCATAAACATTTTGCCTCTTAGATTTTCTGAAACTGCCCCCCCCCCCCAATATGGTATAATTCAGCCAAACATCTAGTTCACTTATTTTTTTCTTAAATAATTTTTAGCTATGAAATATTTTAAATATACAGAAAAATAACTAAAAATAACAGACATCTTGAGGATATTTCTAAAACGCTTAGCTTGTTTTTCATAGTAAGTCTGTCACCCACCAAGAATTTGTTTTTGTGCATAGGAGGAGATGGGAATCTAATTACATGTTTTTCCATATAAATTTGTCTATGCCTATGCTGTTCCCTCCCATGACAGTGTGTTTTGATTATTACACCTGTAGCTGTCTCTGATACCTTCTTTTTTCTTCTGTTCCTGCTTTTGCTTGATCCCTGGAGCTATTGCTTTAAAAAAGTTATTATTTTTTTTTTTTTTACTGTTTTTGGCCCTTTACTGTTTATATGAATTTTAGGGTAAGCATATTGAGTTCCATAAAAAAAATTTCTGAGGATTTTTTGATGAGTGGGATTTTTATTGGAATCACATTGATTTTACAAATTATTTGGAAGAGAGTTAAAACCCTTACAATATGGTCTCCTCATCTAGGAATGTGATCTGTTTCAACATTTATTCACATATTCTGTTAGGTCTTACGGTAAAGATTTTTGATTTTCTCCCTGATGGTGTCCTTTTTTTTTGGTAATTGTACTCCTCATAACCTTATAGTTTGGGTTAATATTGTAAATGCTATCTTTCCTTACATTACATCTTCAAATATAGTTCTGCTATTTAAGTATGCTATTATTCAAGCAGTGTAACCTGGCTCATTGTTTCCTCAATGATTCTCCAACGATTAAAAAAAATAAGTATGCCTTTATATTTTTTAATGTTTACCTACTTAAACTTTTAAATTGCTGAGTCATGGAAAAAGCCCAAGTGCCCATCAATCCACGAACGGATTAATAAATTGTGGTATATGTACACCATGGAATGTAATGCAGCCTCAAAGAAAGATAGAGACTCTACCTCTTTCATGTTTACATGGATGGAGCTGGAACATATTCTTCTTAGTAAAGTATCTCAAGAATGGGAAAAAAAAGTATCCAATGTACTCAGCCCTACTGTGAAACTAATGTATGGCTTTCATATGAAAGCTATAACCCAGTTATAACCTAAAAATATGGGGAAGGGAGAGAGGGAGGGGAGGGAGGAGGGAGGATGGACAGAGGGAGGGTAATTGGTGGGATTACACCTATGGTGCATCTTACAAAGGTACATGTGAAACATAGTAAATGTAGAATATAAATGTCTTAACACAATAACTAAGAAAATGCCAGGAAGGCTATGTTAACCAATGTGATGAAAATATGTCAAATGGTATATAAAACCAGTGTATGATGCCCCATGATCACATTAATGTACATAGCTATGATTTAATAAAAAATAAATAAATAAATAAAAATTAAAAAAAACTTTTAATTGTCACTTTTCCATTTTTAAGAAGCTGAACACACAAAATATTAATTCTCTATATTGTTCTATACCTACTGAATGTTTGTTTGTTTGTTTGTTTCAACAGATTGCCTATAATTTCTTGATTTTTCCACATAGACATTCATGTTATCTGAAAAAGAAAATAACAGTTCGTTTCTTCCTTCTCAGCCTCTATTTATTATACTCCAGTGTCTTGACTTACTGCTATGACATGGGCCTTGTGCACAATATTCAGTAGAAACAGTGATAGTGACATCCATATCTTGTCACCAGCTGATTCTTATATATCATCCTAAAGAAATTGCCTTATTTCCTACTTTATTAAAGTTTTTATATTGATGAGTGTTGAATTTTAATAAATATTTTTCCACATCTTTTGAGATAATCATAGAACCTCTTCTTTAATCTGTTCATGTCTCAAATTACATTTATAGGTGCATTATGTAAGATTATTAATGTGAGATTATTTGTCTATTCTTTTATTTGAAGACCTATTATTTTAATCAGAATTAAAATAATATGTTGCTGAGAATTGCATAAATTTTCCTTGTTAGTAATTCCCTTGATCAATTTTTGGTTATACCAACCTCAGTGGGATTGCCAACTAATACAACCTCTATGGAAAGCAGTATGGAGAATTCTCAAAGAACTAAAAGTTGACCTTGCATTTGATCCCGCAATCCCACTACTAGATATCTAACCAGAAGGAAAAAAAAATCATTTACCACAAAGACATTTGCACCAGAATATTTATTGCAGCTCAATTCATAATTGCCAAGTCCTGGAAGCAACCCAAATGCCCATCAACCTATGCATGGATTAACAAACTGTGGCATATGTGTACCATGGACTACTATTCAGCTATAAAAGAAGATGGAGACTTTACATCTTTTATGTTTACTCAGATGGAGTTGGAACACATTCTTCCTAGTAAAGTATCTCGAGAATGGAGAAAAAGTATCCAATGTACTCAATACTAATATGAAACCAACATATAAACACTTACATACTCATATGAATGATAAAACACAATTACAGTCTAGCAATGGGGAGAGGTGAGGAGAAAGAGAGAGGGGACCGGGGAGAAGGCCATTGGGAGGGAGGCGGGAGGGCATTTGCTGAGATCCCACCTAGAGCGCACAATGAAAGAGTATTTAGCACACTCCTCTATCCTACAACTTGAATTTTACCTTGGAAGTGAGAACAATGTAACCTAAAAATGTGTTCCCCCATGTTAATTTGAGATAAAAAAAATACTTTACCAGCCTCATAAAAGGAATTAGGTTACCTTTTATTTTTTTTTCTATGGAACTTGCTGTATAAGACAAGAATTATTAGTTGCTTTATATTTGATGGAAATAACTAATGAAATGGTTTGAACCTTTGTTTTCTGGAAAACGTTTTTTACTATCTATTAAACATTTTTAGTCATAAAACTATGTAGATTTTCCCTGTCTCATTGAGTAGATTATGTTTCATCTATTTCCCAGGTGAAAATTGCTTCTTTCCACTAAATTTTCATATTTATTAGCATAAATTATTTTATATTTCATAATCTATATAGTTACTATAATTAAAGCTCCTTTTCTATTTCAAATGTCATTCTTGGTGCTTCACTAACCTTAAAGTTTTACTGATGTCATTAAGGAATTTTTTTCCTTCAAAGAAATAATTTTTGGTACAGTTGATCTTCTCTAGGGTTAATTTTGTATTTCTTTAATTTCTGTTCTTTTCTTCACTATTTTATTCTTCAGATTTACTCTGTTCTATTGTTATAACTCCTTGAGTTATATACTTAACTTGTGAATTTTTTATTTTTTAAACTATACGCATTTAAGGTTACAATTTTTTCTAAATACTACTTTATCTATAAAGTAGTATCTCAAAGTTTTCTTATGAAAAGACTATGTTGTCTTTCTTTCTAAAAATTTTCTAGTTTTGATTGTAACTTCTATTGACCCAAACCATTTAGAAGTGTGGCTTTCAATTGTCTGAATTTATAGGTTAGTGTCTTTCTTTCACTAATTTCTTTCTTTCTTTCTTTTTTCTGAGATACAGTCTCATTATGTCGCCCTTGGTAGAGTGTTGTTGTATCACAGCTCACATCAACCTCCAACTCTTGGGCTTAAGCGATTCTCTTGCCTCCGCCTCCCAAGTAGCTGGGACTACAGGCACCCGCCATAGTGCCTGGCTTTTTTTTTTGGTTGTAGTCGTCATTATTGTTTGGCAGGCCTGGGCTCCAACCCACCTTTGGTGTACGTGGTTGGTGCCCTAGCTGCTTGAACTACAGGCACTGAGCCACTAATTTCTAATTTTATTGCATTGAGATGGCAAAATGCTGACATCAACAGATATCTGTATGATATGGGTTTCTTAACATTTTTGAGACTTGCTTTGTGATTCCTTAAATACTTGATTTTATTTTAAATGTTTTATGTGTGCTTAAAAATATTTGAATCTCTAAATGCTGGATACACCATTCTGTATATGTAATTCAAATATTTTGCATATTTATTCATTATTTGTGAATTTGATCTGCCAGTTTCTAAAATGAAGTATTAGAAACGTTCATAAATACTTGAATTTGTTTATTTCTGCCTATAATTATATCAACATTTGCTTTATGTATCTTGGTGGTTCTTTGTTAACTGAATAAAAGTTCAGAATTCATCTACTTTCTGGTGAATTAATCCTTTTGTCTTTAAGTAATGGCTATCTTTATCTGAAGTGATGCTTTTAGTCTTTTTAAAGTCCATTTTGTCTGGTACTATTACTGAACCAGCTTTCTTTTGCCTAGCATTTGTCTGAGATAGTTTCCATCCTTTGTATTTTAAAATTTCTCTAGCATTAAGTTTTAAGTATGTCTATCTTGTAAACAGCATATAGCTTGATTGGTGAGATTTTCTTAATCTAATCTGAGAATATCTGGTTTTAATAAATGTTTTATTTTAAGTACCATATTTTTGTAATTGTTGCTTAGTTCTAACTTCTTTTCACCTTATTTTGTATTTTCTATTTTACTATGCTTTTCTTTTCTTTTTTCTTTTTTTTTCTTACTTTTCTAATCTTAATTTTTTTCATTAGGTACTTTTTAATTAAATCATAACTGTATACATTTATGCATTTATGGGGTATAATGTGCTGATTTGATATACAATTTGGAATGCTTACATCAAACTGGTTAATACAGCCTTCACTTCACTTATTTAATTATTGTGTTAAGACATTTATACTCTACACTTAATAGATTTGACATGTACCCTTGTAATATGCAGCATAGGGGTGGTCCCACCGATTAACCTCCTTCCATCCAACCCCTTCCCTCCCCCTTTTAAATTGGTTATTTTCTCCCTCTACTGATCTGGAAGTTATGCATATATTTTTATTATTTTAGTGGTTATATTTAAAGTCTATAATTATTTAGAAAAAAGTGGGAGGCAAGAGTTAATATTTCTAACTTCCTCCTGAGCAAGGCAAGAACCTTAGACCATTTTAACTTTGATTATGATTATCCCATCCCATTTTTTCTATCATTATTGTTTAAATTTTTAGTTTCAACTTCTTTTTATCACCCTAAGTAGTCATGCTACTATTGTTTCGGCTTTTATTGACATTGTGGTGGAGATGGGTTGTTTCTAACCTCATGTTTTACAATTTCTTCACTCATCATTGCTCTTGTTTACTACTTCTTACTTCAGGGTTCATTTTGTTTTCCTCTAAATTAGTTCATTTTATGAAGAGCCATGATTGTAAATCTCTCAGTTTTATTCTGAAATGTTTTCATTTTATCTGCACAGGTTAGTGCTAGTGGTTGTTTCTCTATGTGTACAATTCTGAGTTAATTTTATTTTCTCTTGCCCTATCGAACCTATTATTCCATTGACTTCAAGCTTCTATTGTTACCATTGAATAGTCTGTTTAAAGTCTGCTGTTGTTCTTTTGTAGGTAACTTTCTCTCTGATGCTTGGATTTTCTCTTTGACTTTAGTGCTGCCTCACAACTTCACTATAATGATTCTATATGTGTTCTTATTTTCATTCAGACTCCGTAAGACTCTGAATTTCTTCAATCTGGGAGCATTGCTCTTTAATTCTGATAAAAATCTTCTGCCATTATTAATAGTGTATGCCTCATTCTATGTATTCTTTTCTTCTAGAATTCCCATTAGATAAATTACACCTTCCTATTTTATTGTCCATGCTAGTAATTTTGCCTTCATGGCTTTTTTATTGTATTTTGGGTAATTTTTATTACCATTACAATACCATGCATTTAATTAATTTACTCTTCGTAATTGTTACTTACCATATACAAAGATTTTATAATAGATAACCATATTTTTTAATTCTAGAACTTAAATTGATACCTTTTGTTTTCTCAGGCTCTTGTTCTTTCCTTAGGGCACCAATTGCTTTTCATGTCTTTACTATTTTAAACATATTTAATTTGTGCTCTCTCTCAGGTGATCTATTGTAAGTTCTTGGGGGCAGGGTCTAACCTACTATCTGTGTCTGCTAAATCTTACCCATGGTGAATTATTTCCTCATCAATTTTATAACTTTTATATGGACTCATTTAAGATATATATATATGTTTTGTTTTGTTTTTTTCTGTCAGAAAGCTTTGTGGTCTGGGTAATAAATGCACCTTTCCAGAGTGATTATGGTCGGGTTCTGACACAACGACAGGGTATTAGCATCCCAGGTTGAAGTTCATATTAATATTTCTTGGTTTAGCTTAAGATTATAAATTAGAGGGAGGGAAATTAGAATTCCAAGCTTCTGTGATGTTCTCACTTGGGTTTTAGAAACTTCAGGAGAGTCCTATTTTTTTCCACTCAAAACAGTAGATACAAATAAGCTTTATTTTCCTGTTCTGATTCACCTTTTTACTGAGGATATAGCCCTTCAAAGGTTCTACCATCATGTCAAGCCTCCTTTGATTTATGCTTCACATAGACCCAGGGCTTTGTCTTCTGTTCCCACATGGACAACACCTAAGTTAAGAAAGCCTATTCACATTCTCCCTCCCCAGGACATTGATACCCATTTCACTGAGTTTTCCATTTCTTCTCTTTCCTAGCATTGGCTTTTTTTTTTTCTTTCTCTCTCTCTTTCTTTTTTTTTTATATTAACTCTAAACATGCATAGTCCCTAACTTCTAATGGTTTGACTTACAATTTTTCAACTTTATGATAGTATGAAAGCAATACATGTTCAGTAGAAACTACACTTAAATTTTGAATTTGAATCTTTTCCAGGCCTAGTGATACGTGGTTTGATATTCTTCTGTGATGCTAGGCGGCAGCAGCAAGCCACAGCTCCTAGACAGCCACATACTCATGCTGTTAAACCACCCATACCTGCTGTCTTCCTGAAGCATACTCTGCCTACCAGACCAATAACAATGCTGATGCCCCTATATCTTCCATCAACTATTCTAGAGCTTTATCAAAAGAGAGAAAATGATGATCCTGTCATCATAGCACCCTCAATGTCCAGAAATTAATTTTTTTTTTGAACAAACTCTCACTCTGTCCTGTGGGCTAGAGTGCAGTGGTATTATGATAGCTCACTGAAAGCCTCAAGCTCCTGGGCGCAAGCAATAATTATCCCTCAGCCTATGGAGGAGCTGGGACTACAGGTGTGTACCAACACACCTTGCTAATTTTTCTATTTTTTTGTAGATATGGGGTCTCTCTCTTGCTTAGACTAGTCTAGAACCTCTGGCTTCAAGAAATCTTCCCATCTTGGCTTCCCAAAGTGCTAGAATTACAGATGTGAGCCACTGCCCTTGACCCCAGCAATTAATTTTAGCTCAATGCTTTGAACATTTTCAGCCCAGTGTGCTTTCAACCATGTTTTTTAAGGCTGAGTACCCATATAGCCACTGTGCTTTGCATTTTTAGTACACTATTCAATAAATTAAATGAGATAGTCAACACTTGATTATGAAATAGGCTTTGAGGTAGATGATTTTATCAAACTGTAGGCTAATGTAAGTGTTCTGAGCATATTTAAGGTAGATGGGGCTAAGCTATGATATAAATTAGATAAATTAAATGAATTTTGACTGATAATATTTTCAGGATGCAGCCCCATAATAAGGTGAAGAGCACCTATAATCGAGAGATTTATTTATTACTATTCTATCAACTTCTCCTAGATACTTGGAGCAAAAAGGCTTCAGGTTACCTTGGTTTCATCATATTGCCAGAGACAGAAGCCCCTCATGCATGTATCCTCTTAATTTTAACCATATCTAAAAACCCTATCATAGGATAGTTGAGAATAACCCAGAGAATAGCTATGTTAACATGCTTCCTCACTCATAGCTCCCTACCAATCCTTGCTTATTTTTTTTTTTTATTGTTGGGGATTCATTGAGGGTACAATAAGCCAGGTTACACTGATTGCAATTGTTAGGCAAAGTCCCTCTTGCAATCATGTCTTGCCCCCATAAAGTGTGACACACACCAAGGCCCCACCCCCCCCTCTATCCCTCTTTCTGCTTCCCCCCCATAACCTTAATTGTCATTAATTGTCCTCATATCAAAATTGAGCACATAGGATTCATGCTTCTCCATTCTTGTGATGCTTTACTAAGAATAATGTCTTCCACTTCCATCCAGGTTAATACGAAGGATGTAAAGTTTTTCTGGGAAGCAACAGGTATGTTCCATACTAATGCCAAACTGATAGAAAGCCTTTGGTACTACTAGTAGTAGTGATCATTTGAGACAAACTACTTGAAGAAAGTTCCTAAGGAAGAAATAAATGAATAAAAATACCTCTGAAGGTGTGTCAGGAGCAGTGGCAGCACTTTGAGAAGTCAAAGCAGGAGGCTGGCTTGGGGCCAGGTATTTGAGACCAGCCTAAACAACATAGCAAAACCCCATCTGTGCAAAAAGTAAAATAAAATAAAATAAAATAAAATACCTCTGAGAGAAATAATACTTTCAATACTAGATGTGAATTAGTGGTAAACACCTAGAAGATTGTTGCAATAGTTTTAGTAATTGCAAAATACAGAAATGAGAAAGCATGGCCTGTCACCATCATGGGGAGGCATTCAAGATGATTTCCTTGTGATTTGAACAGAGGAAATTTTACTTTTCCATGTTAAAATACAGTCAATGGGACCACATCTTTCTTTGAAATGCCCTAATCATACACTAAAATAACAGATTTTCATAAGAAAAATGAAACAAGGTTCCACACAGACCACCTAAACTTCACTTCAGTGCTGAGAGAGCACTGGCGATGAAAGGTCTCTAAGGTCAGAAGACCTCTGTGAGGCCTCTGGCCAGCACTGTGCATTAGCCATTTAATGCAAGCCACACATCCAAGTCTAAATTTTCTAGGAGCCACATTAAAAAATAAAAATAAACAGGTGAAATTAATTTTATTACTGTATTGTATTTAATCTAATATATCCAAACTATTTTCCCTTTAATGTGTACTCAATATAAGATGTATTTATGAGACATTATATGTTACAGCACTTTTCTGTATTAAGTCTTGAAATATGGCCTATATTTTACACTAAAGCTGATCTCAATTCAGACTAGCTTACATTCAAGTACAGATGCTCCTCAACTTGCAATGAGGGTTATGTCTTGATAAACCCAAGTGGTTTAAAATAGCATAAATTGTGACTTAAAAATAGCATAAATTGAAAATGCATTTAACACATTTAACCTACTGAACATCATAGCTTAGCCTAGTCTACCTCAAACATGCTCAGCACACTTGCGTTAACCTAACATTGGGCAAAATTATCAAACCCAAATCCTATTTTGTAATGAATGAATGTTTCATGTAATTTATTGAGTACTGGACTTAAAGTGAAAAACAGGATGGTTATATGAGTGCTCAAAGTACATTTTCTACTAAATGTGCATTCACTTGCACCATTATACAGTGGGGGACCATCTATACTCAATAGTTCAATATGACTAATAACTATCATATTAGATGGTTGCAGCTGTATTAACCATGTTTTCTTATCTTCTGTATGTTTTATTGATACTTAATAATTGTACATATTTGTCAGTAGTAGAATAATGATTTACAGAGGCTAGAAAGGGAAGAGAGGTTGGTTAATGGGTATAAAAATACAGTTAGGTAAAAGTTGCAAGTGATAGTGTTCGATAGATAGCACAGTGGGGTCACTACAGTTGACAGTATATTCTGTATTCTTGATGTTCTGACATCTGAGACCTTGCTGGCCCCAGAGGGACTTCCCATCCCAAGATTAGCTAATTCCTAGAGAAAATAAAGGACTTGCGTATGAGCACACCTATGAGATGCAAACCAAACAATCCAGAGCTCATACTCCCAACTTTTGTGGCTCTTACATTTGGACCTAATCCTTTTGCCCTAATCACTCCAGGACCAGGTACCTAACATCTAGGGACAGCCCCTGTATCCCAGAGCCCATAGAAGGAAATTATTTAAACAGCTGGCGTGGCTGTGGAGAGAAGGGAACATTTCTATACTGCTGGTATGACTGCAAACTAATACAGCCATTGTGGAAAGAAGTATGGAGAATTCTCAAAGAACTAAAAGTTGATCTTCCATTTGATCCTCCAATCCCATTACTAGGTTTCTACCCGGAAGAACAAAAATCATTTTACCACAAAGATATCTGCACCAGAATATTTATTGCAGCTCAATTCATAATTGCCAAGTCATGGTAGAAACTGAAGCACCCATCAACCCATGAATGAATTAAGAAACTGGCATATGTATACCATGGAGTACTATTCAGCCATAAAAGAAGATGGAGACTTTACATCTTTTGTGTTTACTTGGATGGAACTGGAAGACATTCTTCTTAGTAAAGTATCTCAAGAATGTATTTAAAAAAGTATCCAATGTACTAAAATCAGGGGTCCACATGTGGCCCACCAAGGACATTTATCTGGCCCACTGGGTGCTTTTGCTGCTGCTGCCTGTCCTGCTTAGCAGCCAACTCGTTCCGGGCCCACAGTGCGCACGTGTGGAATGTGAACCGAACTCTCTGACTCCCCTGCATTTATATTCTGATTGCTGTTCAGTTGTGTATGATGTTGTATGCTGTGTGCTATGTAAGCCCCAGTTCACACTGTTGTGATCTCTGAGCAGTGTGAGTTCAGCCATATGTTTGTATGGCTGAACTCACATTAGATTCAGAAGGAAAAAGGCATATGTGCCTTCTTTTTTCCCGCAGTGGAATCTGATGGCATGGGTCTTCTCACCCATGTGATCAGATTCCTGTGCGAGTTCACAGATCACAGTGTGGCTCGCACAGGATAGTGTGAACTGGAAAGGTGGTGGAAGAACCGGTTCTGTAATCATGCCTGTTCCCGCACCGCACCAGTGTGAGCCTGAGGTAAAAGCGGACTTCCACCAATATGGGCACTGGTGAGGCTGAAATGATGTGGACTGACAAGGCTGCATTGATGGTCACTGATCAGACTGCATTGATGGGCAGTGCAGTCTATATTTCTCTGTGTGGGCAAAGTTATTGCTGGTATATTGTTTTTGTAGCACTGTATATATCTATATATCTATCTATCTATATATATATATATATTGGTATTTTACTAATAGCAATTTGGAATCCCTAGGAAACAATGATATCAAGAAAGAGAAAAATTGAGTCAGAGCATAGGATATTCAAAGAACAGCGGAATTATGATTACTTTTTCATGCAGTACAAGGAAAGAGCTGTGTGTTTGATATGCCAGAATATAGTGTATGTGTTCAAAGAATACAATTTGCATCGACACTATCAAACTCAACATAAAGATAAATATGATTGTTGGTCGAAGAAGTGAGAAAAGATAAAATATTAAAACTGAAAAATACATTGACAACTCAGCAAAATACTTTTGTGAAGCAGAAGCAGCTAAATATATCATCACTGCAAGCAAGTTTTCAAGTTGCCAAGCTAAGAGCGTGCACTGGCAGACCATTCATGGAGAGAGAATTTGTTAAAGAATGCCTTCTTTTTGTTGCCAAAGAGATGTGTCCAGAGAAGGCCAATTTATTTAGTACAATGAGTCTTTCAGGACCTACAATTACATGAAGGATTGAAGAAATGGGAGACAATTTGCATCAGCATTTGCAAAACTCCGCAAAAAAACTTTCCTATTTTTCCTTGGCACTCAACGAAAGTAATGATGTTCGTGATTCTGTACAACTTCTAATTTTTATTCGTGGGATGAATGGCTATTTCAAAGTCACAGAAGAGCTTGGTGCACTGCAAATCATCAAAGGAACAACTACAGGACTGGATATGTATGAAAAGATTTGCCAAACTGTGAATGGTTTGGAGCTGGACTGGGCTAAACTAGCCAGTGTGACAACTGATGGTGCTCCTAGCATGGTGGGGTCTAAGAAAGGAGCAATTGCTCGCATTAACCAAGAGATGGACAAACATAACCATTCTCATCCAATAGCCATACACTGCCTCATCCATCAACAAGCACTGTGTAGTAAATCACTGAAGTGGGACTCAGTTATGAAAATTGTGGTACTTTGTGTTAACTTCATTAGAGCTAATGCACTAAAGCACAGACAATTTCAGGAATTTCTGTCTGAGCTAAATGTTGCCTATGAAGATGTTCTGTAACACACGCAAGTCCATTGGCTAAGTCAAGGGAGAGATTTGAAACATTTCTATGACTTACTTCCACAGATTACAGCTTTTCTGCTTTCAAAAAACAAAGAAGTATCAGAGCTCAATGATGCAGAATGGAAATGGCACCTTGCCTTTCTGACAGATATAACAGAGCTACTCAACAGTTTCAACGTGCAACTTCAAGGAAAGGGAAAGCTCATCTGTGATATGCAATCACATGTGAAAGCTCTCGAAGTAAAATTAGGCCTCCTCATCAGTGGCTCAGTCGGTGGGGCGCCAGCCCCATATACCGAGGGTGGTGGGTTCAAACCCGGCCCTGGCTGAACTGTAACCAAAAAATAGCTGGGCGTTGTGGCGGGCGCCTGTAGTTCCAGCTACTCGGGAGGCTGAGGCAAGAGAATCACTTAAGCCCAGGAGTTGGAGGTTGCTGTGAGCTGTGTGATGCCATGGCACTATACTGAGGGCGATAAAGTGAGACTCTGTCTCCACAAAAAAATTAAAAAAAAAAAAAAGTGAAGGAGGAAAATGTCTGCCATCTCCCCACAACTCAAAATCTGTTAGCAGAAAAACCACTGGTTTCATTCCCAAACAAAACATTTGTGGATTCACTGGAAAAGTTGCAAAAGGAGTTCCAATTTAGATTTAAAGAGCTTCATCTTCATGAACAGTACATACAGCTTTTCCATGGATACAATTTACCAAATGGAACTAGCTGAACTGCAGAATTGTGACTCTCTGAAAGACGCATTCAACTCAAGCAGTCTTCCTAATTTCTATACATCTCTCCCCTCTGAGACATACCCTAATCTCAGGAACCATTCACTCAAAATGGCAACCATCTTTGGCAGTACTTATGTCTATGAACAGACTTTTTCCAGAATGAAACGTCTGAAATCTCCAACCATATCTAGACTAACTGATGCACACTTGCATCACTTGTTACCACTAGCAGTAACAAATATGGAACCAGAAATTGACCATCTTATTAGCCAAAAGCAGGCCCATACTTTCCATTGCAATACTGGTAAGTTTGTTGATTTAACTTTACTTGTTCTTCATTTTAAATACTGTATTTGTTCCTGTTTTGTTTTTCTACTTCAAAATAAGATATGTGCAGTGTGCATAGGAATTTGCTCATAGTTTTTTTTTTTTTTTTGAACTATAGTCCAGCCCTCCAACAATCTGAGGGGCAGTGAACTGGCCCCCTGTTTAAAAAGTTTGAGGACCCCTGTACCCAATATTAATATGAAACCAATGTATAAACACACACTCATACAAATGATAAAATATAAATGTTGTCTAGCCATTTGTATTTGTCTAAGGGACAGATCTAAGGAGAGAAGAAAGGGAAGGGGGAGGGTAATTGGTGGGAGGAGGGAGAGCATTTGGTGGGATCTCACCTAATGTGCACAATGTGAGGGTGTTCAGCACGCCCCCCTCAGTAAGGGGCTCTCCTACAACTTGAACTTTACCTTCAAAGTAAGAATAATTTCATCTAAACATTTGCTCCCTCATATAAATTTGAAATTTTTTAAAAAAGCAGAAAAAAATTAAAAATTATCAGTTCCACCCTAAACCAGTTTAACCTGCTTACCTCATCTCACCCCTTCTTTCCTATGAAAACTACAATAAAGTCTCCCCTCCTTACCACCTCAGGACCATCAGAAAACAAAGTTTGGTAACCAGGATATATTATTCATGTTAAAATTATACTTTCCCTAATTAAAAATTAATGTATCCACAATGCGTTGAAAATATTAACAAAGAAGAAATCATTTATAATCCAATAACCCAAAGAAACCTGCTGTTAATGTTTGGGTTTCTATCTCCCCAGATTTATGTTCTATCCCTTGCTTATATTTAAATAAACCTAAATACACAAAATTATGAGCAAGTAAATATATAGCACAGGTATGGAACAGATTAAAAATTATAATAGAACACAATAAACTGTGTTTAAAAAATTAAAATCATAACAAAATATTGCTGCCAGAGCTGCTCGTGAGGAAGTTGGAACTGGCATAGATTAGCAACTTTGGAAAAATATGAGAAAAGGAAGTATCTCCCCCAAAGCCTCCAGGTTTAGAATGTTTTACAAGTAAGTTCCTTAAAATTTTAAGAAATAGAATTCCTGACAAAGGCAGAGCAAGATGGCAGCCGAGTAACAGCTTCCTTGCATCTGGGCAACGTGAGTCAGGGGATATAGGACTCCAGGCATCTCTGGCTGGTGGGATGTGCCTATCATCACCCCTGAGAGGATACAGGGAGTCAGCGAGAGACTTCTGGACCCCAAGAGGAGGACTAAAACAGTGGAAAACTGGCAAGTGGTCGCGTGTGTTCAATCCATCTAAACCCACCCGCAACTGTAAGTTCAGTAGCAGCAAGACTGCAAACCAGAAAGGCTTTACCTGTGAACTGTTTTGGTGTCTTTGGACTTGGCACTCAGCTGAACTGCCTTGGGGAGAGCCTGAGCGGGAGTGCGGAGAACTTTGGCCTTTGTCTGGGGCCGAAGTCTGAGCCACTGAGCCAGACGGAGCTAATGGTGTTTGGCTCTGGGTCACAGGCAGACATTGTGAGCGATCTGCCCCGGCAAGCTCCACCCTCAGGGTCACAGAGCTGGAATTGGGTGGGAGCTGGTAACCCAGCGAACAAGTAGCCTAAGGGCGGGGTCTGAGCCGCCTTGCAGCCCTAACCCTCAGGGGCAGAGGGAGACCAGTTTTGACACACAGGGTAAGTGGATAGCCACTTCAGCAGTGATTCCAGCGACAAGCACTTCCCTGAGAAAGCTTCTGCTCGTCCACAGGCATGAGAACTTAAAGAGCAAGAGGAAGTGAAAGGAAAATTAGGGTAAGGAAACAGATAAAAGAAATCACTCATGAGGAAGAATCAGCAGAAAACTCCAGGCAACATGAAGAACCAGTCCGCCAAGGGACCATGAGGTAGCTACTGCAGAGGATTCCACCTATACAGAAATGTTAGGAATGACAGAAAGGGAATTTAGAATACACATGTTGAAAACAATGAAAGAAATGATGGAAACAATGAAGGAAACTGCTAATAAAGTGGAAAATAACCAAAAGGAAATCCAAAAACAGAATCAAATCAGAGATGAACGATATGAAGAATATAAAAAGAATATAGCAGACCTGAAGGAAATGAAACAGTCAATCAGGGAACTTAAAGATGCAATGGAAAGTATCAGCAACAGGTTAGACCATGCAGAAGAAAGAATTTCAGAGGTAGAAGACAAAGTTTTTGAGATAACTCCGATAGTAAAAGAGGCAGAAAAGAAGAGAGAGAAAGCAGAACGTTCACTGTCAGAATTATGGGACTTTATGAAGCGTTCCAACATACGAGTGATAGGAATTCCAGAAGGGGAAGAAGAATGCCCCAGAGGAATGGAAGCCATACTAGAGAATATTATAAAAGAAAATTTCCCAAATATCACCAAAGATTCTGACACACTGCTTTCAGAGGGCTATCGGACCCCAGGTCACCTCAACTCTAACCGAGCTTCTCCAAGACATATTGTGATGAACCTGTCCAAAGTCAAGACAAAAGAAAAGATCCTGCAAGCTTCCAGGAGTAAGCGCCAGTTGACCTACAGGGGCAAATCCATCAGAGTGACCGCAGACTTCTCTAATGAAACTTTCCAAGCAAGAAGACAATGGTCATCTACCTTTAAACTACTTAAACAGAACAATTTCCAGCCCAGAATTCTGTACCCTGCTAAGCTAAGCTTCAAAATTGATGGAGAAATCAAATCATTTGCGGATATACAAACATTGAGGAAATTCGCCACAACAAGACCAGCTCTACAGGAAATACTTCAACCAGTTCTGCACACTGACCACCACAATGGATCAGCAGCAAAGTAAGAACTCAGAAATTAAAGGACAGAACCTAACCTCCACACTGATGCAAAAGATAAAACTAAGCAATGGACTCTCACAAAATAAGGGGAATAGAATACTACCATACTTATCAATTATCTCAATAAATGTTAATGGCTTGAATTCCCCACTGAAGAGACATAGCTTGGCTGACTGGATTAAAAAATACAAGCCATCCATTTGCTGTCTGCAAGAAACACACCTGGCTTCAAAAGACAAATTAAAGCTCTGAGTCAAGGGTTGGAAGACAATTTTTCAGGCAAATGGAATTCAGAAGAAAAGAGGAGTTGCAATCTTATTTTCAGATACATGTGGATTTAAAGCAACTAAAGTCAAAAAAGACAAAGATGGTCACTTTATATTGGTCAAGGGAAAAATACAAGAAGAAGACATTTCAATTCTAAATATCTATGCACCCAATTTAAATGCTCCCAGATTCTTGAAACAGACCTTACTCAGTCTGAGCAATATGATATCTCATAATACCATAATAACAGGGGACCTTAACACTCCTCTTACAGAGCTGGACAGATCCTCTAAACAGAAATTAAACAAGGATATAAGAGACTTAAATGAGACCCTAGAACAACTGTGCTTGATAGACGCATATAGAACATTCCATCCCAAAGATAAAGAATATACATTCTTCTCATCACCCCATGGAACATTCTCCAAAATTGATCATATCCTGGGACACAAAACAAATATCAACAGAATCAAAAGAATTGAAATTTTACCTTGTATCTTCTCAGACCATAAGGCACTAAAGGTCGAACTCAACTCTAACAAAAATGCTCGACCCCACCCAAAGGCATGGAAACTGAACAATCTTCTGTTGAATAACAGATGGGTGAAGGAAGAAATAAAACAGGAAATCATTAACTTCCTTGAGCATAACAACAATGAAGACACAAGTTACCAAAACCTGTGGGATACAGCAAAAGCAGTTTTGAGAGGAAAATTCATCGCTTTAGATGCCTACATTCGAAAAACAGAAAGAGAGCACATCAACAATCTCACAAGAGATCTTATGGAATTGGAAAAAGAAGAACAATCTAAGCCTAAACTCAGTAGAAGAAAAGAAATATCCAAAATCAAATCAGAGATCAATGAAATTGAAAACAAAAGAATCATTCAGAAAATTAATGAAACAAGGAGTGTTTTTTTGAAAAAATAAATAAAATAGATAAACCATTGGCCAGACTAACTAGAAATAGAAAAGTAAAATCTCTAGTAACCTCAATCAGAAATGATAAAGGGGAAATAACAACTGATCCCACAGAGATACAAGAGATCATCTCTGAATACTACCAGAAACTCTATGCTCAGAAATTTGACAATGTGAAAGAAATGGATCAATATTTGGAATCACACCCTCTCCCTAGACTCAGCCAGGAAGAAATAGAGCTCCTGAACAGACCAATTTCAAGCACTGAGATCAAAGAAACAATAAAAAAGCTTCCAACCAAAAAATGCCCTGGTCCAGATGGCTTCACTCCAGAATTCTATCAAACCTTCAAGGAAGAGCATATTCCTGTACTGCAGAAATTATTCCAAAAAATTGAGGAAGAAGGAATCTTCCCCAACACATTCTATGAAGCAAACATCACCCTGATACCAAAAACAGGAAAAGACCCAAACAAAAAGGAGAATTTCAGACCAATCTCACTCATGAACATAGATGCAAAAATTCTCAACAAAATCCTAGCCAATAGATTACAGTTTATCATCAAAAAAGTCATTCATCACGATCAAGTAGGCTTCATCCCAGGGATGCAAGGCTGGTTTAACATACGCAAGTCCATACACGTTATCCACCATATTAACAGAGGCAAAAATAAAGATCATATGATCCTCTCAATAGATGCAGAAAAAGCATTTGATAAAATCCAGCACCCTTTTCTAATTAGAACACTGAAGAGTATAGGCATAAGTGGCACATTTCTAAAACTGATTGAAGCTATCTATGACAAACCCACAGCCAATATTTTACTGAATGGAGTAAAACTGAAAGCTTTTCCTCTTAGAACTGGTACCAGACAAGGTTGTCCTCTGTCACCTTTACTATTCAACGTAGTGCTGGAAGTTCTAGCCAATACAATTAGGCAAGACAAGGAAATAAAGGGAATCCAAATGGGAGCAGAGGAGGTCAAACTCTCCCTCTTTGCTGACGACATGATCTTATACTTAGAGAACCCCAAAGACTCAACCACAAGACTCCTAGAAGTCATCAAAAAATACAGTAATGTTTCAGGATATAAAATCAATGTCCACAAGTCAGTAGCCTTTGTATACGCCAATAACAGTCAAGATGAGAAGCTAATTAAGGACACAACTCCCTTCACCATAGTCTCAAAGAAAATGAAATACCTAGGAATATACCTAACGAAGGAGGTGAAGGACCTCTATAAAGAAAACTATGAACTCCTCAGAAAGGAAATAGCAGAGAATATTAACAAATGGAAGAACATACCATGCTCATGGATGGGAAGAATCAACATTGTTAAAATGTCTATACTTCCCAAAGCAATCTACCTATTCAATGCCATTCCTATCAAAGTACCTACATCGTACTTTCAAGATTTGGAAAAAATGATTCTGCGTTTTGTATGGAACCGGAAAAAACCCCGTATAGCTAAGGCAGTTCTCAGTAACAAAAATAAAGCTGGGGGCATCAGCATACCAGATTTTAGTCTGTACTACAAAGCCATAGTGCTCAAGACAGCATGGTACTAGCACAAAAACAGAGACACTTGGAATCGAATTGAACACCAAGAAATGAAACTAACATCTTACAACCACCTAATCTTCGATAAACCAAACAAGAACTTACCTTGGGGGAAAGACTCCCTATTCAATAAATGGTGTTGGGAGAACTGGATGTCTACATGTAAAAGACTGAAACTGGACCCACACCTTTCCCCACTCACAAAAATTGACTCAAGATGGATAAAGGACTTAAATTTAAGGCATGAAACAATAAAAATCCTCCAAGAAAGCATAGGAAAAACACTGGAAGATATTGGCCTGGGGGAAGACTTCATGAAGAAGACTGCCATGGCAATTGCAACAACAACAAAAATAAACAAATGGGACTTCATTAAACTGAAAAGCTTCTGTACAGCTAAGGACACAATAACCAAAGCAAAGAGACAACCTACACAATGGGAAAGGATATTTGCATATTTTCAATCAGACAAAAGCTTGATAACTAGGATCTATAGAGACCTGAAATTAATCCACATGAAAAAAGCCAACAATCCCTTATATCAATGGGCAAGAGACATGAATAGAACTTTCTCTAAAGACGACAGACGAATGGCTAACAAACACATGAAAAAATGTTCATCATCTCTATATATTAGAGAAATGCAAATCAAAACAACCCTGAGATATCATCTAACCCCAGTGAGAATGGCCCACATCACAAAATCTCAAAACTGCAGATGCTGGCATGGATGTGGAGAGAAGGGAACACTTTTACACTGCTGTGGGACTGCAAACTAGTACAACCTTTCTGGAAGGAAGTATGGAGAAACCTCAAAGCACTCAACCTAGACCTCCCATTTGATCCTGCAATCCCATTACTGGGCATCTACCCAGAAGGAAAAAAATCCTTTTATCATAAGGACACTTGTACTAGATTGTTTATTGCAGCTCAATTTACAATCGCCAAAATGTGGAAACAGCCTAAATGCCCACCAACCCAGGAATGGATTAACAAGCTGTGGTATATGTATACCATGGAATACTATTCAGCCATTAAAAAAAATGGAGACTTTACATCCTTCGTATTAACCTGGATGGACGTGGAAGACATTATTCTTAGTAAAGCATCACAAGAATGGAGAAGCATGAATCCTATGTACTCAATTTTGATATGAGGACAATTAATGACAATTATGGTTATGGGGGCGAAACAGAAAGAGGGAAGGAGGGAGGTGGGTGGGGCCTTTGTGTGTGTCACACTTTATGGGGGCAAGACATGATTGCAAGAGGGACTTTACCTAACAATTGCAATCAGTGTAACCTGGCTTATTGTACCCTCAATGAATCCCCAACAATAAAAAAAAAAAAAATCTCAACTCCAACAAAAAAAAAAAAAAAAATTTTTAAGAAATAGAATTCCTAACCTATATAAACAGTTTTAGACCCTAGAAAAGAAAGGAGAGGATAATCCAAAAAGTTTCAAAAGCCAGAGACTTGAGAAGCTATAAAGAGGTAAACTTTGAACATGGACCGCATCATTCTTATTCTCCTTCTTTATGCACTGCTAGTATTAGTCCATCCAGGGGTCCTCAAACTGCGGCCCGCGGGCCACATGCAGCCTTGTGATTGTATTTGTTCCCGTTTTGTTTTTTTACTTCAAAATAAGATATGTGCAGTGTGCATAGGAATTTGTTCACAGTTTTTTTTTAAACTATAGTCCAGCCCTCCAATGATCTAAGGGACAGTGAGCTGGCCTCCTGTTTAAAAAGTTTGAGGACCCCTGGATTGCTCATAAAGACATCATGGATTTAGTCCCTCAATGTTATGGGGGGATTTTTGTTTTTTTGTTTTTGTTTGTTTGTTTTGCTTTTTCTAATTTTTTTTTAAATTTATTTGTTTTTTTGTTTTACATTTTTATAACCCCACCCATTACCCTCCTCAATGTCCTGTTTTATCTGTTAGGGTGGGAGTTCAACTCTTCTTAATATCCTGGCCCCCACGCTTGAGGACTGAGTACTACTCAGATGTAAACTTGGCTTTCAAAGAAATTCTACTCTTTTCAGGGTAATATTACGTGATGCAACACACCGAGAAAGATTGTTGAAATATGGCTCACACTGAAAGATAAATAAGTTTCATTTATATTCATTCTGGAAACTTGCTATGACTTCTCTCCCATAATAATAAAAATCCAGTGACTATTTTCGCTTTCTTGTTTCAAAAGTTCTGGGTATCTAGTTAAAATATTCAGTTTAATCTGTTCAAGAATGATTAATCAAGATGATTGAGTCTATTACCATTTCTTTATCTTTTAAAAATCATATTGTCTTATAAAATTTCCTATGTGCTATGTAACGATTTCCTTTAGCTATATAACAAATTCCTGGAGAACAGAGATTGTCTCCTTTCACAAGGTCATTTGTCTAACTCAAATATTATTTGCACTTAGAAGGTAAATTATGGCATCAGTGCTTCACTGTAAAAAATAATCTTAAAACATCTATCATGAGAAATAATTCCATTCTACTGACTTATAAGTAATCATTAATGCTAGGCAGAATTAAAGTCTTTTCTGAAAGGTACGTTTTCTGTGAGTATTAGAAGAGAAAATATCACAATGAATGAAATTACCTCTTGAAAAATCCCAAAATATTAGATTGCTTTTACTTCATAAGCCTTTTATAAAGTTAAAATCCTATCTTGAAATTTTTAAATGACCTTATCTTTTATACACATAATAAATGTGTATAAAGTCTATTAATGGTTCAATTTATGATAATATATGCTCTTTGAAATCTAGAGATGAAAGGCTTTCAGCAGAGCAAGTTTTTATTATATTTTATTTTTTTTTTTGCATATAATGCTATGACCACTTCTACTAAGGATGTTTTGAGATACCAAAAATAAAATTAAAAAATAAGAAGTTGTACTGAAGAGTTGACTATTTCTTTCTTCTTTGCTTTTTTCCACCTAACTATAAATCTTAGAGATATCCTACGCTAATGCATATAGGTGTACTCATTCTTTCTAACAAATGTGTAGCATTGCTCCATAGCATGGAGTGGTCATTAATGAACAATTCTACTTTTTTATGGATGTGTTTTTGCACTTGTGTATTTCTGCCAATGAAATTTCTAAAAGTAGTTTTAGAAATAGAGTTATTGATTCAAAGGACATCTGAATTTTTGTTTTGATGTAGCTGCCTTATGATTTATAGGAAGGTCATATAAAGGTAAATAATATAAAAGTTCAATAAAATATAAGAAACATCTTATTAAATTCATTACTAAGCTTGGTCCCCCAAAAGTAAGGAATCTTCAAAGAAAAAAAGTGAAAGTGAAAACTTTAGATTAAAAAAGTATCCAAATTGACTTTGGTCCTAACATTGACCCTCAATCTCTACTGGTCATGTAACTCCACTTTTAGAACAACATAGACCATGGGTAAAAACAAGGGTCCAACCAAAGTAGGAACCACATAGAAAATCCCCACTAGGGTGGCACCTATGACTCAGTGGGTAGGGCGCCAGCTCCATAAACCTAGGGTGGCAGGTTCAAACCCAGCCCCAGCCAAACTGCAACAAAAAAATAGACGGCCGTTGTGGTGGTCACCTGTAGTCCCAGCTACTTGGGAGGCTTGAGGCAAGAGAATCGCCTAAGCCCAGGAGTTGCGATAAAGTGACACTCTGTCTCTAAAAAAAAAAGAAAGAGAAAAAGAAAATTCCCACTAAAGCTGGGTCCCTCAAAGAGCTAGTGATTCACTATAAGAGTGAATAAGAAATAAATCCTTGTTTAGAAACTTTTCTTCTCTTGACTCTTGTACTTGATAGAAGGCAAAACAGATTTCCCCAAGAATTTGTAGCAAATTGGTCCTCATATAGGTTTGGGTCCCAAGTTCACACTACCTTCACAATCCAAAAAAGTCTCAAATGGATAATTTAATTTATGGTAGTCTAGGATAGTGAATACCCCCAGAGAACTAGAAGAAAGAAATATAAATTCTCAGTGAAGGACTGTAATTTCAATACAGTACTCAAAGTATTTTAAAAATTTTCTCAAGAAAATGAACATGGCCAGGTGCAGTGGCTCATACCTTAATCCCAGCACTCTGGGAGGCTGAGGTGGGTGGATTGCCTGAGTTCATGAGTTTGAGATCAACCTGAGCTACAGCCAGACCCCATCTCTAAAACTAACTGGACATTGTGGTGGGCACCTGTAGTCCCAGCTACTCAAGAGGCCAAAGCAAGAGGATTGCTTGAGCCCAAGAGATTGAGGTTGCTGTGAGCTATAACACTGTGGCACTCTACCAAGGGTTACAAAGTGAGATTCTGTCTCAAAAAAAAAAAAAAGAAACAAAGAAAGAAATGAACATGCAATTCAAAATCACTCATCGAAAACATGTGGAGAATAAGCACTATGAGTGAGAGTCAGCAGAAAAAAACAGACATCAAACTCAGAATCACAAATACTTTTGAATATAAAATTAACATGTTTAATGTTAATAAGAAATAAAAGTGACATTTAAAATATGACAAAATTAGATCTTCATTAAAGAACATAATAGAACCATGGAAATATAAAATTCAAGGATAACTTAAACAGAAGTATAGACAGCTGAAAATAGAACTAATGAACTAGAAATGGTCCAAAGAGCCACTTCCAGAATGCACTCTGGTGAAACTAACAGATAAAAAGTACAAAATAGATGTGCAGGATAAAATGATAAGACCTACCTTACATTTAATTGAAATTCCAGAAGAGATAATATATTGATATTACTGAGAAAACCAATATGCACAGAGATTGTGACTGAGGATTTTCCAGAATTGTTGAAAGATTCCAAACTGCATATTTAGAATGATTCAAGAAACTTAAATAAGATAAATAAAAAGAAATGGACACCTAAGAACACTATTGTGAAACTAGAGAACACCAAACACAAAGAGAAGAATTTAGATGCAGCTGGGGAACAATGACAGTTTACCTGTGAAGAAAGATAGTTATACTAATGGTTTCTAGAACACAATGGAATAATACCTTTAATGAGCCAACCTAAAATTCAACGTGCAAACTTAGAATTACATACCCAGTGACAATGTCTTTCAACTATAGGAGTGATATAAAGGCATCTTTTAGATAAATATAAACAAGATGGTCTACTACCAACAGATCTTACCAAAGCAAATCATAATTTTTGTAAGAAAAACTTCATGGGAAAAAAAGAAAAAAAAATTTCATGTTTAAAAAAATAACTTATTGTCTAAGGTACCGTGCAAAACTAAGGTAGTGTTTTAAATTACTCGATAGGATTAATTATTCCAGGACTAACACAACATAATTTTATAAATGATTTAAGAATACTCAGACTTTACTGCACAAATAAAATATTTCAAAAATGTTTACTGTGATTTGACTTTGGTTTGCTAAAATCTATAGACCACAAACTTATTTCCAAATTTAAATTTATACTTTGGTCAAAATTTGCTCAATTGGAATAACTTTGAATGTGTTATGATCTACATTAAGTGTATTCATCATTTTCAACCTTTTATAAATATTGGGCACCCCATTTAAAAATAGAAAATTCTCAAGTTTATAAGATGCAACATGCCCAAGAAGTCTTTTTTGCTTAGCCCCCAAAAACTATATCTTTATTTTGATGGTCTTATCTCATAAACTTGGTGTTACAATCCCCATCTTAGAGTTCTGAATCCTAAATCCTTTCTAAGGATTGCTATAGCTTTAGACACGTAGATATATCAGATATCTATACATAGATGTATATCTGTCTACATAGATACATCCCTTATTTTGTAATTTCTCTTCCTGTGCACTCGCCTTGAATCCCCACCTACACTTTAAGCCCACTAAAGACAGGAATCATTCTTGATTGCTTTTCATGTCCCAACTTAGCATTTTAATACATATTTGTTGCTACTGCTGATCATGCAGATAATGATAATTTTGAACTCCTTCTATCCAAACCCGCTCAAAACCTATTCATGGGAAGGTCCATAGGTAATCTATAAATGATTTATAAAAATATCTTACATCCTGCTTCCATGGGTCTCTACTGCCTCAAACTCTGCCATGTCAAATCCACCCTCACAATAAGGAAAAGGCCAAAAAACCCAAAAGAGCAACAATTCTTAGATTCATCAGAGAATTACAGTCACATGGACAATTGCCACCACAAAAACTAAAGAGGTGCATGAATACAGAGAATCAATCACAACTTAATGAGATAAGACTTCTCTTCAGAACCATGCAAACAAAAAGCAAGTAGAGTGAAACATTTAACGTGTTCAAAGAAAAAGGCACCAACTTATAATTCTGGGCCTAGTGAAATTAACCTTCAAAAGTAAAGAAGTAAGGACTTTTTAAGATAAACGAACGCAGTGGTTCACCCCCTTCCCTGGCCTTACCCACTCTGAGCTTTGTTACACTGCCTGCTTGGACTGTCCCACTGGGAGTTCTTACCATGATCCCAGCAGTGACAGTCTGGGTTGTACAGTGCTACAACTGCCCAGGCTCTTGTGAAAATAAGCAGAGAACATTCTTTCCTTCTGTGCTTAATTTGGAGACAGAGTGGGAAGAAGAAGGGTAGTATCCCATCACAGGTCTGCTGAAGGTATACAGAGCAAGCAAGATTCTACATCTCCCAAACCCACTGGATTCCTTCTGTTCTCCCAGTGACTTCACCATTCTTTCCCTCAGTCTCATTTCCATTGCCCTCCACTCGCTTGGCTTAGATGAAAAATCTGTATGTGTCTGAATCTCAACTAAAAATACTATTACTATGTTCGCAATGCCAGGTTCATTAAAAGATAAAAAAAAAAAAAATCCCAAAAAGTTTTATACCCAACAGCCAAATGTAATGGATGGACTTTGTTTGGATTTTGACCACCCACCTCCAAATTAAACTTTTGATTAAAATTTAGACATAAAACACATTTTCACTGCTGGTAGGATTGCAAACCTCTATGGAAAGAAATATAGAGAATTCTCAAAGGACTAAAAGTTAACCTTCCATTTGATTCTGCAATCCCATTACTAGGTATGTACCCAGAAGAAAAAAGAAATCATTTTACCACAAGGACATTTGCACTAGAATGTTTATTGCAGCTCAGTTCATAATTGCCAAAAAATGGAAGCAACCCAAGTGCCCATCAACCCATGAATGGATTAAAAATCTGTGATATATGTATACAATGGACTACTATTCAGCCATAAGAAAAGATGGAGACCGAGTTGGGGGGGTGGGGGGTGGTAGCAAGTTGGCTGACTGGAGCCAGCTTTCTAGAGGCTCCCGTCCAGAAGGAGAGTTAAAGGACAGAAGTTTAGCAAGTAAGCTAAAGGTTTGGAGCTGAGCTAACAGAGAAGGTTGAAGAACGCACATCAATCCTGCTGAGGTGAGCTGCGACCCAAGAAGCAAATGTTGCAAAATTTTGATATTTGTTAAATCTGGGTGATGGATATATGAAGATTTATTTTATTGCTCTATTTTTATATATGTTTAGAATTTTTCATAATAGTTTTCTTTCATTTCACTCTCATTTCTCCTTCGGAAAGCATGTCAGTTTCCATTTAATAGAAGGTCAACAGGTAGTAAAGCATGGCTTGTTTACTTAGTTTAAATTCCATTAATTTCCAAGTCTAGGTCTAAGCCAGCCAAGACCTAGTACAAAAATAGCATTTCAATGAAAAACAGTGGTAACTGAGGTGGCACCTGTGGCTCAATGGAGTAAGGCACCGGCCCCATATGCCGGAGGTGGCGGGTTCAAACCCAGCCCCAGGCCAAAAACTGCAAAAAAAAAAAAAAAAAAAAAAAGTAGTAACTCAAATCTTGGCTCACTTTTCTTGTTGTATTTTCTTAATGTGTTGAAAGTAACTCCTGAGTCATATTGATCGGTTTTTGTATAGGTAAAACCAAGTACATTCCGTCCATTGGTAGACAAGGTGCCCTCTTTGGCACACCTCTGCCAACCTCAAGTTGTCATTTTTTTAAAAGCCTTTTGTGAGTGATTGCAGAAAGATAGGGGTTAGCTTGTCTCAACCAGGGGAAAGAATGTTCAAAGAGGCAAAAACGCCCTCTGCAAAGGCACTGAGATGGGAAACCATTTGATTTCTTCAGTTCTTTATTGCTAGAATTCACTCATTTACTAATTGATTTTGCCCAGAGCCTCTATATTTAAGTGGGATTAGCAGTTAACGATACTTTAGTAGCTAATTGAGTCCTTCCTCCTGATGAAGTAAGAAGACCTGAAGGGCTGGCTTTAAAGTTGCTGGGTTTGGGAGGTGTCAAAATTGCTCTTCTGCAGACTCTACAGAATATCTGGAAATATTGTGGAAGTCAGCTCGCATGTTTTTCCTTTCTTCCAGGCCTTCCTCACTACACTGCGATTACTGAAATTTTAGAACTATATCAGGACCAATGACATCCTGCATTTTCCTTCACCTAGTTACCCTTTCAGAAGGTGTCATGGCTTAAAGCCCTTATAGTACAGCAGAACATTCTCTAACAAGAATTAATAAGCTCTTCCTGAAGAATTAAAAAGCAAGCTCCCCTTTAATAAAGACTGGAAAAGACACATTCACTTTTCAACTGGGCTGAAATTTTGAAGCTTTCCATAATTAGATCCCAAAGTCATAATGTTTACCACAAGGAGAGTAATGCCTGTTCCAGGTTAATTGGACAGAAAGGATGTTTCCCTTCGGTAGTCACTGTAGTAAATTATCCCGGCATTGCAAAGCCTCATTGCTCCGTGTTAGGTTTTTAAAAGTTGAATTTCTCAACTCTAACGAACTGCTTTGCTGTGTTTAATGCTCAAATGGTTGCTCCAACCTGCTCTCAGCAGCTGCATTTGAACTCCAAGGTTTGGGAAGGAGGAGCGGAGAAACAATTACCAAGACAATGAGCGCGAGCCAAGGCAGGGAAATGGTCTTCCCGCTGCAGCGTCTTACGATGATGTTTTCCAAGGGGCCCGTTTGGAACCAACTGCATGCTGGAGAAACCGCGAGCAGGAGCAGTTTCTCTGCTCTGTGCCCAGACGGCGCCTCGGGACCCACACTGCAGCTGACCTTCCGGTCCCTGCCAGCTCCGCGCTTAGGGGGCCAGCAGAACGGAAAATAGCTTCAAATGGGAATTCTTCCTTCTGGCACTTAACTATCAAAGTCATTTTCAAGAAATTCATATTCTTCCTGAAAAGGGAAAAAACCAATAATTCCTACCCTTAGAAGCCAGAATCACGAAAAACAATATGGCTTTTTAAAAGGCCCTACTTGGATTATTTCACATGTTGAGTAAATGTGAGATACGAGCTTGCTTCATGTTTGAAGGTATTGCCATGCGTTATTTCTTCTGCAAGCCGTGTTTTCACACATAAACAATTTCATTCCGGGGGTGGGAATTCTTAAAGGAATGTAAAATAGATAAATATTAGATAAATATGCTATATTACATTATAGTAAGATAAGTTGTAATGTAGTGCATGTTTAATACTATATAATATACAGATAAATATATACATAAGGACAGAGGTACAGTGCCCTCTACTGGATCAGATTGAACTCGATTAACCTCTCCCCCTAAATATTAATAGTTAATTTAAGCATTCCCTCAAGTGCCTATCATCACCAGACTGTAAGCTTCAATGCCAGATTATTCTTCATGGTAGGGGCTTCTTCCCTGGCTTATACTAGCGATAGGGACACATAATTTGTCTTGATGATGCTAGCTTACTATGCCTTGTTTTCTGATCATTCATGTTCAAAAGGATTATTATGCAAATTGACTCTACAAGTGTGCTTGTGTTGCTGTCTGTGGTCTTTGGAAGACAGTGCACAACATGAAGTAAAGGGAAATTTGAATGATAAATTTATTTAAGCTATCTAAGCAATAATTCAGATTCTGTCATTCCTAAACTGAATTAGGAATTGTGTGCTAGTTATTTATATTTTAATGTTTTATTTATTGTGTGCTATTTATTTATATTTTAATTTTTTTATTTTTTTGAGACAGAGTTTCACTATGTTGCCGGGTAGAGTGCAGTGGCATCATATCCCACAGCAACCTCCAACTCTTGGGCTTAAGTGATTCTCTTGTCTCAGTCTCCCAAGTAGCTGGGACTACAGGTGCCCGCCACAACACCCAGCTGTTTTTTGGTTGAAGTTGTCACTGTTGTTTGGCAACCCGGGGCTGGGTTCCAACCTGCCAGCTCCAGGGTATGTGGCTGGTGCCCTAGCCACTGAGCTAAAGGCACCAAGCCATATTGTGTGCTAATTAGACATGATTTTTAAAAAAACAGACAAGCATTTGAACACAGTATCCATGTTCAAAAAGTTGGACTATTCAAGACATCATGCAAATTGGGAAGTGTTGATTTGATTAAAGGCAACATTATGGGAGATGACCTAAATGATACAGAAATCATCATCCTGAATAATGTGTTCTTAAGTAATACACATACAAAGGCCCCATAGAAAACACACATTTCCCAAATAAGCTAGAAATAAAAGCTCTTATGTGTATTCTTAAAATTTGGGGATAGTGGGGCGGCGCCTGTGGCTCAGTCGGTGAGGCGCCGGCCCCATATACCAAGGGTGGTGGGTTCAAGCCCGGCCCTGGCCAAACTGCAACCAAAAAATAGCTGGGCGTTGTGGCGGGCGCCTGTGGTCCCAGCTACTTGGGAGGCTGAGGCAGGAGAATCGCTTAGGCCCCTGAGTTGGAGGTTGCTGTGAGCTGTGTGAGGCCACGGTACTCTACCGAGGGCCATAAAGTGAGACTCTGTCTCTACAAAAAAAAAAAAAAAAAAAAAAAATTGGGGGATAGTAATGCAATTAAGGAGTGTGTGGTATAAAAAATTATTTAAATGATAGAAAAGCAATTTTTAAAGTAGGGATTGTTTCCAAAACTCTGCACACTATAATTCAAGGTGTATGTGACATTGAGGGACAGCTGGACAGCCGAAAATACTAGGTTCCCACTGCCCTGTCAAGAGCCTTCTCTACGCTGGCAATGAAAACATTGGCATGAAAATATGTTAAATGGTATATAAAACCAGTGTATGGTGCCCCATGATTGCATTAAAGTACACAGCTATGATTTAATAAATAAATAAATAAATAAGAAAACATCGGCATTTGCTTTTCCTGAGGGGAATTGTATTCCCCTTGCCTCACCTACAACTAGTCTCCTGGCCACTAGTGCAAAAGCCCACTAAGTTAACCTTCCACAGATTTTCAGAAGCCAGGTAGAGCTTGTTATGGGTGTTCATAATAGCTGGGAAATAGGATACCCGTCTCTTTCAAAGGAAATTGCAAGAGAAGATGTCCAGGTTGATCTGGAATTCCTTCCCACCTCTGCTGTAAAGAAACATAGGAGAGCTGAGGAATTTTCTAGAACCTCTCAGCTGTCCATATCAATAACGTGAAACCTCTGGGAGAAGAACTATTGCTGGAGGTGGGATTTTCCCTCTCACACACCTGGGTTTCTTAAGGGAGGCTCAGGCAGCACATGGGGCATTTTAGCTCTACAATTCAAGCAGCCTGAGAAAAATGTCACCTCTCCTACAGAGCTCGTTCCTGTCCAAGTAGAAGATGGTGAGGCAAGGCGACCAACCCCTCCCTGGGCACTGGCTGTCACACTGTGTAGGAACCTCTATGGGCTGTGAAAAAAATCTAGAGTCCACTGTACTCCCTGAGTCTCTGATTCAGCAGTTCTGGGGAAGGACCCAGAAATCTGTATTTCAATAAGCCACCAGCATCATCTGCTGCAGCCAGGACCATGTTAGAAATACTGCCTGGGGAAGTGAAGAAATGTATATTTAGCTAAACACACTGACATCTTCAGACCTTCTCTTTATGAACATCCATCTTTTAATGAGATCCTCATGGAATAAAAACTCCTTTGTACTGATTTCTGTCCTTACCTAAATTGGATTATAATGCATGTAGCTATTACTCTGAAATTTAACCAGATGACAGTATGTAGGACCTCCTGCCAATGGAGATACCCCTGGGACATTCTGTAGTCCCAGGCTAGCCCCCTGCTGTGCTTTTGCATTTTGTCCATCACCTTCTGAAATTGGATTTTTCTGCTCCTGTCTGATAATGGCCTTCATCTATTGTTTCTGACCAGCATCTTCTTCCAGCACCACTGCAGAATATGCAGTCTCATCACTTTCCCTCACCTGTCTATCCTGTCTCAAAAAGGGCACAAGACATTTTAGGTTTTCCTTGAAGCTTTATTAAAAGCCATGAGGGAAAAAGAGGAAGATAAACATGGACATAGAACTAGAGAGAAACCTCAGTCTTATACAGAAGTGACTCCCCAAATTCTGTTTTCTTTTCAGCAGCCATTAACTCTACAAGGACAATACCTGTTTTATTCCTTCTCTACTTGCTTCTTTCCTTCCTTCTCTTCTTCATTTCCATTCCCCCTCCCTCTCTCTCCCTTTCCCCCTTGCACAACCTTGTACTGACTGTCTGCCGTGCATCACGCTCTCTCTGTGATGGTGACTCTGGTGCACAGTCAGCAGTGCATCAGAGTGCTAGGAAGCAACAGAGAACAGCAGCTTCTCAAGGAGGCTGAGATGGAGAGTCTGGAGAAAGGGGAAGAGTTGGCCAAACAGATTGTGGGGAAAATGAATTGCCATCAGCAGAGAGATGCCCCCTACAGAGAACTCAAACAGGTCACATCCTGAGAACCCAGTAGCTGAGTGGAGTGGGAACACAGAGTTCACTGGAGAATTGTTGTAAAGTGAACCGGACTATTAGGTGGGACCAACTTGTTAAAGATGATGTGGACCACAGCAGTGAGTGGGGATTTATCTTAACACCCAAATGTAAACAACCATATAGTGACTTATTATAACCTGAAAGTTGGAGGTTTTATAAATCAAATCATTTGAGGTCCAAATCAAGTAGGAGTGAGGGAAGGAGAGAAGAGAAGCCAGGACTGCTAGCAATTATACCACAATAGGAGGTATCAAGCTGGGCTCTCTGGGGCAAACCAGACGACCACTCTAGCATAGAGTGTCCAGGTGATAAAATTCTCTGACTCATATCTTCTTCCTTGTGGTGGACAAAGTCTTCACGTTAAGAGGCCTACCCACTTTAGCAGCCAAATACTGTCAGTAGAAACACTTAGATGCAAAACTCCAAAGCACTACTGTCTTTAATTTTTTTCTCTTCACAAAGAAGAGTTCTTCTAGGCATTTTCTTGATTTAAAAAAAATAGCAGTTTCTTGAAAGGAAGAATGGAATCTTTCAATAGATGGTGGATAATACTGACCATAATGTGACTGACTTCCTCCTTATTTTTTTAATTCTTCAATAAGGGACTGAATTTCTGCATGATTTTGAAATCTTCAAAATCATGTGGGTTTTTTAAGTACTAAGAATGTCCTGTATGTTTTTTTAAAAGTTTCTGCCTATTATATTAATCAAAGTTCTGTAATAAACTGTATTATCTTAGAAATCTAATAGTACTAATTGTTACCAATAGCATCTTGAAAGTCTAATTCCTAAATTAATTTAAGGAGCCAGTGAGAGGGATGGGTCCATTCCTGGACCCACTCCCCTCAGCTGCTGGGGGTACATCATTCTTACACTGGAAGAGTGCCTATGACCTTCCAGCTGCCACATGGGCTCATTTTTCTGCTCATGAACAACAACAACAAAAAAATCACAAATTAAACAAATATTTGGTATCACTCCAGGGTTTACAATGAAATATCTTTATCCAAGGACTAAAGAGTCTCAATAGCAGACATATTGTGATGCTGTTCCCTTTCAAAGCTCTTAATCCTTTTTACCAGTGAAGCCAGATGTATACTAAATGAACATTGGCAGATCCCACTCAGGCCCATGTCAAGGAGAAGTTCAGCTCTGGTAATGGGAAGATACAACCTCCTCTGCACTTCTCTACAAGGGTCACTGAGTCCTGCTCTGACAAATAATTTTTGCGTAGCCAATTACAAAAGGTGGTTCAGAAACACGATTCATAAACTAGAGACTTCATTAATCTGCACTCACTAGGTCTGAGAAGGGAACGGAGACATTTGACGTTTCTAACAAGCTCCCAGGTGATGGCACTGCTGAGGGTCCACAGCCCAGATTTTGAGTCCCAAGGGCTTAGCTCACATTCAGTAACTAAAACTTCGGTGTTTCTGAAACATTTCATTGGTAACAGGGACATCAAGCCAGAAGAACTGAGATGCTGAATCAGTCCAGAATATCTGAGGTGTGCAGTTCTCTTTCTTTGCACCCAGTGTCACTTAGCTCCACATACGTGAGTTATGAACCATCACGATTTCTTACACAATTGTGCAGGCAAACCTTATTTTGGATACTCACCAAGGCTACCCGTAAGCAACCTGGTAACAAGGGGCTTTATGTTTTGTGCTGTTCTTGCTCATGTTCTGTGTGCTTTTCCCATTTCATGGCACCATTTCTCCTTTCTCTCCCAACCCCATCCCTTCGACCCCACTTCCCATTTTCATCCAAAAGGCCATAGAAACATTGTTTCAGGAGGAAAACCTGACCAATTCATCCCTGTATAAATAACCATATCTTAATGTAGTGTTGGCCTGAGCTAGAAAGATGACTGTCTGCTGGTACAATTACAAACACCAGCTAGGGGTGAGAAAATAATACAGGCAGTCCGTGGGCTACTGAGTTCTTAATGTTAAACTATTAAGTTGAAACAGGTACATTTAACTATTACCTATAATAGCCTCCATTTCTAAGTGCAAATTGTATAGTCAGATGTTCGCAACTCAGAGATTTACTATAATAGCCTCTATTCATAAGTGTGAGTTGTGTGTAAGTTGGTTGTTTGTAACTCAGTGACTCCTGTATTGGAAGTCTTAAGGCCTGGGCCACAGTGGTTTTGATCCATCCCAGTGTGTTTGAATATACTTCCAGACCCTCTGTGGCCTTGGGTCCCTCAGACCCATCCTAGAAAAAACATTTATCCCAAGAGTGGTCCTAGCACCTGACCTGGGGCTACCACAGTCCAAGTAGGCCCCTGGCCAACACCTCAAGATTGCTTTTATGAAAGCATCTGATTCCCTGTTGGGTATTACATTAATTTAACTCAAATTAACCAAATGAAAGTTTCTAATTTCAAATTTATTTACTCATGTTCACAGAGGCAACAGATGCAAGTAGAAAACTCCTCTAAGTGAAATCTTTTAACCACTCTAGAACAACAGATTTTACTATAGCTGAAGGCAGGAGAGCCCTCTATTTATTCTTCATCTTTAAGTTCATTATTTATGTCAAATGTCAGCAAGCAGTGGCGGGGGGACAGGAACAAATGCCAGATCTAATTCCCTGCCTCCCTCCCATCTTTGTGTCCTCAAAAGCACCCCTATGGCCTGCTCAGTGGAAAAACACAATGATTCCTGCATCATGTGGGTTGGATTTCTGGGCTTAAACCACTGGGGTTGAGCCATGGGGGCCAAAGTACAAAACACTGTTGCTATAGGTTGCCCAGTCTGCCCACCATCTCATTTAAGACGTAAAGGAAACACTGAATTAGGATACAAGAGAACTCTGAATCCAGATGCCCAGCTGGTAGAAAGATCGGTACGGTAATGAGAAAACAGAGCTGACCTCTTTCAGCAAAGCTAGGAAATGTCAGGGGAATGCAAGAAGCAGCTGCTCACTTTTAGCAGCTGCAGTGAAGGGCAATGTTATGGAATGTCAAAAAATGGCATATTTCCCTGCCACTCCTCCACTGGCCTTTAATGATTCAGGAGCAGAGCCATCTTTAACGACACTTTGCATGCTGTCTGGTTTAAAGGCAAATAAAATGTTCTCATTTCATAAGCCTTTCCAGAGAAGGAGAATTTGAAAAGCTGGAGAGAAAGGGATAATAGTCAAAATATGTCTTGCTCATGTACCACATGAATATTAGTTTCTTACCTGGGAGGACCATTGGTATACTCCTCGCCTTCATCTTTGCCTAGGAAATAATTTCCTTCTTTCCTTTGAGAACATCCACTGAGATATTTTTTTCTCCTTTTTTTTTTTTTATTAAATCATAGCTGTGTACATTGATATATTCATGGGGCATCATTCACTAGCTTCACAGACCGTTTACCAAGTTTCACATATACCCTTGCACTGAGATATTTTTAGACCCCATTTCTATCATGATAAGCAAATACTCCAAATAACATGAATCATATTTCATGATATAATACTAAGTCAAAATAGAGAATTTTTACAACCAATACCCTTACCTAGGACCTTCCTAATTCAACAGTGAATAAACTTCATTGTTATCAGTTGCAGTATGTTCACCTGTAAGAGCTCTATTTTTATCAGTGTCCTCACCATTGCTGAACATTATGGTCACCTTCAAAATACTCCTCTTGGCCATTAGGTGGACCATAGTGATATTAAGCAATGAGGTATGTAGCACTTTTTCTAGGTGAATTTGTGAACTTAATTGTCATACCTCATATGTCATTAATTTTCACCCAAGATACCATGACTTAGAGACACTTGACTTATCAATATCAATTCTAACGTGCATCACAAATAATTTATTATACTTAATTATTAAAGTACTTGAGTTTTTAAATAACTTTTTTTTATTTTGGCAACATAAATTGACATGCATATGTGCTAAATCAGATTCAAGATTTTTCCTAAAGTATCATTACTCTCATTTACAATCCATCTGAATTGTTTTCTAGAGATGGGTGAGGAAAGAGAGAGAGGAAAAAAAGATAGAAAGGGATGACAGTGGGGCAATGACTATTGGATCAAAACCATGTGCAACCAATGATAAGCAACTGGTATAAATGCCATGAATAATTGCATTTAAAGGGCCTCCCTTGACTACCCATTTCATTCATAGTGTTCCTAGTCAGTATATCCTGTTCTTCCAGGCCCCCACCTCTGAGAAAGAGTCAGACATGGGCTAGGAAAGCTACCTGACCCTGCTGAGCAGGTAGACAGGAGAGAAGCCTACCGGAAAGCCAGGCAATGAATCACATAAACACTGGCAGAAACTATGCAAACCTCCTAGAACTAACCAATCTAGATAGATGTTAATTTTAAGAATACGAGCAAACATGAAAGGAAGTATCTGAGTAATGTAAACAATTGGCTCCCACTAAAACTGAATTAAAGCAGAAAAGGACAGAACTTCTGAAATATTCCGCTTTGAAGCCTTAGTGAGACCTGAGAAGTTTGAGAAGAGAAGACAGAATCAACAAAGGAACAATATGAGAACAAGAAAGAACTCTTGGGAGTGAAAAAATAAAATAAAAAACAGATGGTAGGATTTTGCCACCTAGAAAAATTCCTAAGAGTTAGCGGAAAAATTTTTTTAAACTACACATTTTGGTAAGTTGTTCAGTTAAGGGATAATTATAGAGTTTTTTAATCTTCTTGAATCCCCCATAAAAACAAAAAATAGGATCACAAAACCAAAGAACTACAGATAAAAGAAGAATGATGTTCATCTCTACAACAAGAAGAGATGAAATGATATCCCCACGAATATCAAAGAGGAGCAGGTGGGGACCCCATGTGGTGTTAGCAGCTCTGCAGACGGGAGCAGAGGAAGGCAAGAGGGTGTCTGTCAGCCTTGAGAACAGAAGAGCCCTACAATTGCTAAGAATTTCACTATCAGGCAAACTGACCTTCAAACATGAATTCTGCAAAGACACCATTATGGACATACAAGATCTCAGAGAATATGTTCCCGCACACCCTTCTGGAAATCCACAGAAGGACAAGCCACAATCGGTCAAAATAACTAGAGAGACCTTGATAATAGAATTGGAAGGAACATAAGCAACAGAGGAACAAGTTAAATGACACCACTGGATTCAAATAGAAAATTTCAAAATATGGGGAATTCTAGAGGAAAAAAGACCTGAATTCTTCAACAAGAGGCAAAAAAAGTGAGGATGAACGTATAGGTTAAAAAATATTTGTGATACATCAAATAATTACAACAAATGGAATTTATGTATTTTGAAATAATTCCTAATTCAAAGGAATTATTTCAAAATATTTCAAAGATAATTGGAGAAATATGAATATTTGATATTTAATGATATTAAGGGATTATTGTTAGTATTGTATAGGTGTGATAATAGAATTGTAGTTATGTAATTGTACTCTTTTTAAGAAAGAGTTCATGTCTTTTAGAAATGTATGCAATATCTGGTAATTGCTTCAAAATATCCCAGAGTTGGTGGGGAACATGCAAGAGGGTACAGCTGGCATGGGATAGGCTGTAGCATGACAGATGTTGGGCTAGGTGCCGGGGATTTATTATATATTCCTTTAGTTCTGTGCATGTTTGGAATTTCCTATAATAAAAGCTAAAACAAAAATAGATAACTTTATAAAATGAGTAGCAAACATATTCCACAAACAACTAATTAGATAATATAAAGGCAAGAGGGAGTGACCATTCCTAATAGCAACAAAAGAAAAATACATAAAATACCTAGAAATCAATCTAAGAAATACAGAAGATGTGAATGAGGAAAAATAAATTACAAAATTTGACTGAAAGACATCAAAGAGTTTAATTAAGACATTTTATGCTCCAAATGAAAAGCCAACATTTGAAATGTCATTTATCTACATGTTCCTTTAGCATTTAATGCAATGCCAACCAACATTTTAACAAGATTTTTTGAACTTGACTAATTAGTCATAAGTTCACCCAATAAATAAAAGATAAGAAAATAATAAAGAAATTTCTGAAAATAATTAAGAAGAGACAGTATTTGCCTTGCCAGTTAACAAAATAAATTATAGTACTGGACAAATTAAAATAATACAGTACTGTTCTGGTTCAGACTAATCCATCAGTGAAACAGAATAGAGACTTTTGGAAACAGCCATGGGTGTTTATAAGAATTTATTATAGGGTAAAGTGACATTTCTAATTAACGTAGAAAAGATGAATTATTCAACAACCCCTGTTGGGACAACTGGATCTCCATTTAAAAAAGAAAAAATGCTAGATGCAAACCTTACAAAAATACTTTCCAGGCTAAGTATATAAATATAAAAATAAAGAACATCAGAATACAAGAAGTATGAGAAATTATTTTTATAATTTTAAAAGTTGAAATGCTTTCTTATCAAGGCACTCTATAGTTTTAAAATAAATGATTAAGTGTATAACATACTGATAACGTGTCTGAAAAAACTCCAAGATATACTACTAAATGAAAAAAATAAGATACAGAGTATGCGAATAATTTCCTACCTTTATGTATATAAAAGGAGGAAAAGTAGACATCTATATTTGTATTTGTTTTTGTACACAAAAATAAACTCTGCAAAAATACGTAAGGCATATTACAGTACCTGTCATGGTTGGCTGGGGGGAGTACAGAAACTGGACAGATAGGCACAGAGATTTTTCACTCTACAGTTTCAGAGTTTTATTTTTTTATTTTTTTGAGTTATGTGAATACATTGCTCATTTTAAAAGTTAGAGAAATAAATTTGATTTTAAAAATTAAAATATTTTCACCATAACAGATGCTATGAACAAATTAAATTGACAAATGAGAATAGAAGGAAATGTTTGTCACCACCTGAATAGCAAAGAGTTAAACTCCTTAATATACATAAAGCTCCTAACATTAAAGAAGCGGAGGGGAATCACTTGGATAGAAAAAGCAAACAAAATACATATGTAAATAATTTACTCTAACACCCACCCCACCCCCAAGAAAGCAACCTAAAAATGCTCAAAGCCTGGAGAAATTCAAAGTCAAGTAACAGATATTTTTGCCTTCCAAATCAGCAAGATTGGTAATACCTAATGTTGGTGAGAATGTGAGTGAAACAGAAGTTTACACAGGTGGTGGTGGTGATATAAATTGGTATAATCCACTCCGACCTATTTTTAACCCCACCCTCTCTGCAATGCTGCATCTGCTAAAGTTTGTAATGATTCCTACCTCACTAAATTCAAGACCAATTTTCAATATGTGTCTTTCCACATCTTTCTTGCTTTGGCTTACATGACCCTATTCATTTATTCATTAAAAGCATTTATATACTCCAGGAATTTTGCTAAGCTGTGGAGATAAAGTAATAAGCAAAAACAAACCTGGTCCCTAACCACAGGAAGCTTACAGTCTACAGGTTTTCCTTCTCCCTGGCTTGTTCTCAGCCTCATTTTTCAGCCTACAAGCAGCCTTTAAGTGCTAGAGTACCCCCCACACCTTGGGACCAAAGCCTTCTCTTCTCATTTAATCTGTCTGCTAGGGGGTCCACTGCCTTAGCCTCTATCACCAATATACATCTGATACACCACTCATCTGTACTCCAGACCGGTGTGTATTCACTCAGATACTCCATAGGTGTTGATCAACATAATTTAAGCATGCCATGGAAGTTTAACTATAGGTTCAAGTGTGCTGTGAGATAAAAATGGTTGAAAAACACCTATCTAGACTCATCACCAGGCCCTGCACTAGTTGGCTCCTATGAAACTACTCTGTTTGGCAATGATTAAAAGAGTGTAGTAGACTTGTATGTGCTGACATGGAAAATTATCATGTCATTAAGGTTTTTTTTTTGTTTGTTTTGTTTTTGTAGAGACAGAGTCTCACTGTACCGCCCTCGGGTAGAGTGCCGTGGCGTCACACGGCTCACAGCAACCTCTAACTCTTGGGCTTACGTGATTCTCTTGCCTCAGCCTCCCGAGCAGCTGGGACTACAGGCGCCCGCCACAATGCCCGGCTATTTTTGTTGTTGTTGTTGCAGTTTGGCCGGGGCTGGGTTTGAACCCGCCACCCTCGGCATATGGGGCGGGTGCCCTACTCACTGAGCCACAGGCACCGCCCAAAATAGGTTACAGAGCTTATGGACTTCTGGTTCCAAAATGGCAGTTTAGAGATAAGCTGGTTTTGTTTCCCATACACCACAGAAAAGCAAATCCAAAAACAATGCTGAGATTTTTCAATAGCAATAACCTAGAGTTCAACTATGAGAATGAGACAGTTTCTGGGGCCACAGACAGGTGGCAAAACTACAGCAGAAGAGAGGATAATCTTACTTCCGCATTCATCATGCTCTTCCCACCAATTCTGCCTGGTACCAAGCATACAGAAAATCTCTCCCCAACTCATGGTTTCTACACCGGAAAAAGTAAAATTCAGCCAGCTTCCCTATCTTCTTGGGTTCTCTGGTTGGAAACCTGTCCTTGGCTTCACCCACAGGAAGCATCATTACTGCCTGAAAGCAGAATTATCCATGAAGTCAGCCAAAGACAAAGAGGAACAGCATGACTACCATCTCTAGCCCTGGAAACTCTGTTCTGTAACTTGACCAAAGGAGACATCCAATTAGCATAGTTGTTCAGCAGCACCACTGCACAGTCCTCAGGTCCCTTGGACATAAACCCCTGGCCAGCTTTCCGACACTGCCAAGGTAATCCCTTTGTGACCAGCAGTCCTTTGACCATTTGTTAGAGCTAAGGTGAAACTGGGTTTACGGTACCACCTAGAGCTGAATGGGACCCAGTTTCAGTGACCTAATGGTAAAGATACACTAAGCAAATTTATTCAACAAAAACAAAACAAGCTGGATAAAGAAAACTATAATATTCCTTCAATGCAAAGACATCAATGTATACTCACAACAAACAACAGTAAACATAAAACCATGATTTCCACAAATCATGGTGGAAATCAAAAATCCAATGACTGGTATTAATGAAATGGTAATTTATGAGCTCTCTGACCAAGAAGTCAAAATAACAGTTTTAAGGAAACTTAATAATACCAAGATAACACAATAAATTCAAAATTTACCAGAGAAGTCAAACAAAGAGATTGAAATAATTTTTAAAACCCAGAAATCTTAGACCAAGAAATACATTTGCTGCCCCGAAGAACTCTTTTTTTATTTTTTATTTTTTCAGAGACAGTCTCGCTTTGTCACCCTCGCTAGAGTGCTGTGGCGTCACAGCTCACAGCAACCTCCAACTCTTGGGCTTAGGTGATTCTCTTGCCTCAGCCTCTCGAGTAGCTGGGACTACAGGCACGGACCACAATGCCTGGCTATTTTTGTTGCAGTTGTTTAGCTGGCCCAGGCCGGGTTTGAACCCACCACCCTTGGTGTACGTGGCTGGTGCTGTAAACACTGCTACAGGCACTGAGCCAAAACAAACTTAACTCTTAACATGAGAAGCTTCTAGAAAAGTTTCAGGCAGGAAGATATTGAGGCTCAGAAATAGACTCCCAAATATGGCATTTTTACATGCTGAATTGAAAAAACAGTCTCCTCTCAACTCTGTTGACTGTGATTCTTGGAAGTGAAATAATGGACCATAACACAGTCTGTTTCAAAATTTTTGTAGTGATCTACCTATTTGCTATTTTTTTTTTTTTTTTTAGAGACAGTCTTACGTTGTCACCCTCACTAGAGTCCTGTCGCATCACAGCTCACAGCAACCTCAAATTCTTGGGCTTAAGAGATTCTCTTGCCTCAGCCTCCCAAGTAGCTGGGAATACAGGTGCCCACCACAATGCCTGGCTATTTTTTGTTGCAGTTTGGCCAGAGCTGGGTTTGAACCTGTCACCCTCGGTATATGGGGCTGAACGCCCTACTCACTAAGCACAAGCGCCGCCCTCTGAGGAACTCTTTAGAAGCTCTCAGTAGTAGAATGAACCAAGTGAAGGAAAGAATAAATGAGTTCAAAGAACAGATATTTGAAAATACACAGTCAAAGAGAAAAAGGGAAAAAAAGAAATAAAAAGGAATGAAGACTGCCAAAAAAATTTAGAAAATTGCCTCAAAAGACCAAATCTAAGAATTATTGGCATTTAAGAAGGAGATGACCAAGAGCAAGGGTAGAAGCTTATTCAAAGAAATAATAACAGAAAACTTCCAAAAAACTTGAAAAGATATATATAGCCAGCTATAGGAAGATCTTAGAACAAACAGCTTCAATGCAAATGACCACATTCCATGGCATATAATCAAACTCTCAAAGGTCAAAGACAAAGAGAAGATTCTAAAAGAAGTGAGAGAAAAGAAGCAAAAGGAAGCAAAAAGGAGAGACATAGTATAAAGAAGCTCTAATTCATCTGGCAATAGACTTCTTGGTGAAAACTGTATAGTCCAGGAGGGAATGGAGTGACATTTTCAAAGCACTCAAAGAAAAAAACTGCCATCCAAGAGTATATCATCCAGCACAATTATCATTCAAACATGAAAGATGAATAGTCTTTCTCATATTTAAAAAAAAAAAAAAAGCTGAGAAAATGCATCACCACCAGACTTATCTTGAAAGAAATGCCAGTGGGAGTTCTTCAATATGAATGAAAAAACATTAACATGTGAAAGAAAACTTTTCAAGGTATAAAACCCACTAGTAAAATTAACTACTTGAACAAACCCAGAATGTACTATTACTACACTACTGGTATACAATCTATTCATAACTATACTATGAAGTCCAAAAGACAAATGTATAAAAATTAATAACAGCTACAGCAATCTGTTAAGACATAGGTAATATAAGAACATGTAAACTGAGAAAACTAAAAGACGAAATGTGTGGAGGGGGTGGAGTGAAAGTATAAATTTTTTTTGCATTTTTTGCCTTTGTTTTTATTCTTTTATTTGTGATATAGGATAATTCGCCATCTCTCTAAAATAACCTGTTGTGCCTGTGAGATGTTTTTTATAAGCTTCATGGTAACCACAGTGTAAAACCTATAATAAATTCACTAACAATAAAAAGCAACAAATTAAAATATACCACCAGAGATGATCACTTAACCACAAAAGAAGGGAGTAAAAAAGGAAGAAAGGAAAAGAGGAGTCTCAGAACAACCAGAGGATAAGGACAAAATGGCAATAGTAAGTTCTTACTTATCACTAATAACACTTAGTATAAATGATCTCAATTCTCCAACTAACAGGCATAGAGTAGCTGAATGGATAAAGTGACAAGACCCAACTATATGCTGCCTTTAAGAAATCACTTTTCCTATAAAGACACACAGACTGAAAGTGTAAGATATTCCATGCAACTAGAAACCAAAAAGGAGCAGGAGTTGCTATGCTTATATCAGATAAAATATACTGTAAATCAAAGACTGTGAAAAAGAAAAAGACAAAAAAGGGCACTATATAATGAAACAGGGGTCAATTCTGCAATTATATAATAATTATAAAAGACTATGCACCCAACATCAGAGCTCCTAAGCATCTAAAACAATTATTAATAGATCTGAAGGGAGAGGTAGACTGCAATATAATAATGATAGGGAACTTTAACACTCCACTGTCAATAATGGAGAGATCATTCAGACAGAAAAGCAAACAAAGAAATAGTGAAATTAAACTACACACTAGATCTAATAGACCCAACTGATATTTACAGACCATTTCACTCAACTGCTACAGAATACATTCTTTTTATGAGCACATGAAACATTTTCCAAAATAGAACATATCTTGGGCTATAAAACAAGTCTGAACAAATTCAAAAAAACAGAAATCATATCAAGTATCTTTTCTGACCACAATGGAATAAAACTAGTAATCAGTAACAAAAAGAATTTTGAAAAATACACGAACACATGGAAGTAAAACAACATGCTCCTGAACAACCAATGGGTTAATGAATAAATTAAGAAGTAAATTTTAAAATGCCTTGAAACAGATGAAAACAAAATAAAACATACCAAAATTTGTGGGAGCTAATAAAAGCAATAGTAAGAGGCAAATTCATGCTAATAAATATCTATATCTAAAAAGTAGAAAGACTTCAAATAAATAACCAAATGATGCACCTCAAGGAACCAGAAAAGCAAGAACAAACCAAACCCCAAATTAGCAGAAGGGAATAAATAATAAAGATCAGAGGAGAAATAAACACCAAAATTGAAATTGAGACAAAAAAATACAAAAGCTCCAAGAAAAAAAGTTGTGTTTTTTTAAAAGATAAAAAAAATTAACAAACTTTTAGCCAGACTAAGAAAATTAGGTCAGAAACAAAAAAAGGAGAGAGAGAAATGAAAAAAAAAAAAAAAGGAGATAACAATTGAAACCTCAGAAACACAAAGAATCATTAGAGACATGAACAACTGCATGTCAACAAGTTGGAAAACCTGAAAGAAATGATAAGTTCCTGGATGCATACAACCTACCAAGATTGACCCATGAAGAAATGGAAAACTTCAACAACCAATAATAAGTAATAATATTAAAGCTATAGTAAGAAGTATTCCATCAAAGAAAAAGCACAAAATCTGATGTATTCACTGTTGAATTCTACTATACATTCAAAGAACTAATGCCAATCCTACTTAAATACTCTTCAAAAGAATTTAAGAGGAGGGAATACTTCCAAACTCATTCTATAAGACCAGCATTACTCTGATAACAAAACAAGCAAAGACACAACAAAAAAAAAGAAAACAGGCTAATATCACTGATGAAAATAGATGCAAAAATCCTCAACAAAATACCAGCAAACCAAACTCAACAACATACTAAAAAGATTATTCACCATGATTGAGTGGGAGTTATCACAAGGATGCAAGGATAGTTCAACATATGCAAATCAATAAATGTGATACATCACATTAACAGAATCAAGAATAAAAATTATATAATTGTTTCAATAGATGCTGGGAAACCATTTGATAAAATTCAACATCACTTCATGATTAAAAGATAAACCCTCATCAAAATGGGTGTAGAAGGAACATACCTCAAAATAATAAAGGTTATATATAGCAAACCTATGACTAATGTACTGAGTGGGGAAAATCGAAGTCCTTTCTTCTTTACCATCTTTACCACCTTTACCACTGTTGCTCACCGTAACAATGGAAGTTCTGGCCAGAGCAACTAGACAAGAGAAAGAAAAAAATGACATCCAAATTAGAAAACAATTTGTTAAATTATCTGTGCTTACAGATGACACAATCTTATACCTAAAGAAACCTAAATATGCCCACCAAAAAACTGTTAAAAATGATAAATAAACTCAGTGAAGTCACGGAATATAAAATGAATTACAAAATCAGTAACATATCCCAACAGAGGATAATCTAAAAAAAAAAAAAAAATCAAGAAAACAAACCTGTTTACATTAGCTACAAAAACTATAAAATATCTAGAAATTAACCTAACCAAAGAAGTGAACCATCTATATATGGGAAACTATAAAACTCTGATGAAAGAAATTAAAGAGGACAGCAAGAAAGGGAAAAATATTCCATCAATTAGAAGAATTAATATTGTTAAAATGATAATACTATGAAATCATTTGCAGAGTCAATATAATCCCTATATAAATACTGATGACATTCTTCACATAAATGGAAAAAAATCCTAAAATTTATATGAAACCACAAAAAACCCCAAAGAGTAAAGCAATCCTTAGCCAAAAAAAAAAAATAGCCAGAGGCATCACACCACTTGACTTCAAAATTTAGCACAAAGCTATAGTAACCAAAAAAGCATGGTACTGTAGAAAACAGACACATGGGCCAATGGAACAGACTAGAGAACCCATATATAAATCCACAAACTTGTGACCAACCCATCTTCAAGAAAAATGCCAAGAACATACAAGGAGAAAAAACAGTCTTTTTAATAAATAGTTCTGGAGAACTGGATAACAATATGCAGAAGAATGAAACTAGATCCCCATCCCTGCTCACTACATACAAAAATCAAATCCAAATGGATTAAAGATTTAAATTAAATGCAAGGCCTGAAACTATGAAATGAGTGGAAAACAATATTGGGGAAATGCTCCAGGACCTTGATCTAGGTAACGATGTTTTGGGTAAGACCTCAAAAGTACAGATAACCAAAGCAAAACTAGGCACTTAGATTACATAAAGCTAAAAAAGCTTCTGCACAGCAAAGGAATCCACAAAGTAAATAGACAACCCACAGAATGAGAGAAAGTATTTACAAACTATGCATCTGGCAAGGGATTAAAAACCAGAATATATAAAGAGTTCAAACAACTCAGTAGCAAAAATTAATTAATCCAATTAAAATGGACAAAAGATATGAATAAACATTTCTCAAAAGAAGACCTACAAATGGCCAATGGGTATATAAAAAAAATGCTTAACATCATTATTCATCAGATAAATGCAAATCAAAGCCACAATATCTCACCCAAGTTAAAATGTCTTACGTTAAAAAGGCAGGCAATAACAGATGCTGGCAAAGATGCAGAGAAAAGAGAACTCTTATCCACTGTTGATGGGAGTGTAAATTAGTACAGCCATCATGGAGGTCAGTAAGAAGGTCTCTCAAAAAAATAAAAATAGAACTATCATATGATCCAGTAATTCCACTATTGGGAGTATACTCAAAAGAAAAGAAATCAATATACCAAAGAGATATCTGCACTCCTAATGTTTACTGCAGCACTATTCACAATAGCTAAACTATGTAATCAGTCTAAGTGCCCATCAATGGCTGAATGGATAAAGAAAATGTGGTATCTATACACAATGGCATGTTATTCAGACATAAAAAAGAATGAAATCCTGTCATTTACAATAACATGGCTGGGACTGAAGACCATTATGTTAAGGGAATAAGCTGAGCACAGAAAACTAAATATTGCATACTCTCACTTATATGTGGGAGCTAAAAAAGTAGATCTCAAGAAGACAGAGAGTACATTGGTGGTTACCTGAACCTAAGAAGAAGAGGAAGAGGGGAATAAAGGGAAACAAAGATTCTGAATGTATTTATTACCACTGAACTTACACTTAAAAGTGGTAAAGATGGTAAATTACATATGTATATTTTCTCAATTAAAACTTAATTTTTAAAAAGAAGTTATAGGATATTCCCATTTTTTAATACACATTTTAAACCTTACATATATACTTTGTGTGTGTGCTTATGTGTATATACGGTGTACATATATAGAATGAGCCTCTCCAGTATTATTCATGTTTTATTTGTAGAGTGTGATTACAGGGGAGAAGTTGACTTTATGCATTGTATATTTTATCTTTAGATTATGTGATACACATATACTACTTCTTATAATAAAAACAACAAAACATTTAATTCTGTTTAAAAATTTATTTGGGAATTATGCATTTTTTAGTGTTTCTAAGTTGAGGTTTTATAGTTGATTCTGTTTGAACTTCTAGTTGACCTAAGGAAGAATGTCCCAGTAGGTAAAGAAGCCTGATTGACAGGTACATCCATAGCTTCAGTGCATAGGAGTGAGAAGGATGCTACAAAAGTGCTGCGTAGCGCATCCCAACTATTATCTCAAAATTGAAGGTAGACAAAATGATTCTGCAAATGAAATCAACAATAATATTATTCCTAGTGATAAGAGTATGCTGAAAACTGATAAATTTGCATGTCGTAATTTTTGCTTGAAATAAGTTTTATTTGTGCTCCTTCTTTAACAGCATGTACTCTCTAGCTTGTCAATATTACTTATGGAGTGACAGTCAAGAAGCATCAAGTCTCTTTTTATAAGTTCAGCCATTTTTCCGAAATTGGGTAAGCCATATTTTCTTTGTAAAAGGACAAATTTTGAGATCTGCAAAGGCTGATTCATTACTCGCATGTTTATAAAATACGTTTTACGAATACCATAAAAATTGTAATGTTGTTTGCTCTACTTCTCTGCAACATTTTACAGAGGTGCATCAAAATTCAGAAATACAGCAACGTGTGGTGTAGATGAACACCAGCCCTCATGGTGGTGTTCATGGTATAGAAGAGGAGAATGGGAAAAGTTGAGAACATTTAATCATTTAACAAACAGATCAGGGTCACACCTTTGGCATCACACACAGCCTTAGTGCACGTTCCATTGCAAGCTTTTGTAAAGCCTGAATTCTCCAGCTCCTTTCTCCCCATCAGAACATACAGTTGTAACGCCAGCATTGCTAGACCAAAGCACTTTCTTTCAAGTTCCTCACATAGAAGACACAGGAGAGAACTACACAGAGAAAGAAGGGTCATGACCTTGACCTAACCCTAGTCAGGAATCTGTTGATGAAGCAGTTCCATATAGGAATTGTAGAAAATGTTCTATATTTCTTTCATGCTCCATTCTAATAGCTCTTGTCACCTGTCTGAATACCAACAGTGATCACATGGCTGTTCTGTTGGGAAATTACCATAAATAATAAGTAATACTCCAGAGTTTAGGAAGGGCACCATGTCATTTTTTAAAATCTCCACCTGCCAGTATTAAAAATAATCTCATGAAATAAAGTTAACGTATTAAGCATTATTTTCTCACAGCTGTATCTCTTCTCAGCTAACATTCCATTCCTTCTGAAAATGTCACAAGCAATTGTTTTGCTAACAACACAATCTATTTTCCTTCTCCTCCAGCTGCTTATAACTCCTGAGAGAGAATGGCAGGGGAGAATATACTTTGTTGTTTTTTTTTTATTTCTGTGTTTGTTGTTTTTCAAAAATGAGGCCATTTCAAGGGGTAATGCTGAGGGGGCTACTTACTTATTGGTGGCTCTTTGATGCCTTCTCTGACCTTCCCTTCAACACATGAGTTTTATGCATATTGAACAGCAGGTTCTCTGTGGGTCCATGGGCTCCAACCAGCAGCACCTGACAACAAACATGATGGGGTCCTCCATCTCAGGACCCGATCTACACTCATGTTGCATGTTGTAATTTTTCTCCATCCCCTCGTCTGACTCAGCAACCCTTTTAATGGTCTCTGAACACTCAGAAATATTTTGGTCATTGCTAAGCCTAGCATGGTGGCTCAAACCTATAATCCTAGCACTCTGGGAGGCCAAAGCGGGAGGATCCCTTGAGTTCAGGAGTTCAAGACCAGACTAAGCAAGAGCAAGACCCTGTCTCTACTAAAAATAGAAAAAAATTAACCAGGCATTGTAGCAGACATCTATAGTCCCAGCTACTAGTGAGGCTGAGGCAGGAGGATCACTTGAGCCCAGGAGTTTGAGGTTGCTATGACCGAGGCTGAGGCCATGGCCCTCTAGTCTAGGTGACAGAGCAAGAATCTGCCCTCCCCCTCGCCAACAATATTTTGGTCATTGCTTGCTGTGGACTAGGAACAAGCAGGTCTGAGGTGGCTCCAGAGAGATGTACTCTCCTAATCTCCTATTTTAGGGGGCCCCATGCTGCACAACTCAGCTCCCATGCCATGGCACTGCTCCAGATCCACATCCAGCTGAGCTGAGTCTCCACATCCTCCACATGGTCCATTTTGTGTCCTTATGGAGCCACATTAAGCTATCCATCCAGCCCTTCAAGGACAGACTGATAAAAAACCTAAACTCTGAACCTCTTCTACCTCTTCCTTACCTGTAAAATACACTGGGATCCCCCAGAACTGAAAAGGACAGAAAAAATCTAAAATCAACACCCCCTGGCTCCTAAAAGTGATCATAACAGAACCCAAAACGCACACCTTACCCTCTACTCCAGGCTACTTCCAGCTTTGTGTTGATCACTTAGACTCCTATCGGCACCAGGGATGCTGCAGGTGATCCTAAAATATCTACAGCCAGCCCAGAGAACAGGGTGTGGGTGAGGATACCAATCATCACAGTACACTTCCCCTCTCATCTCCTGGCCCATCGCAACATGTCACAATGTATCCCCTTAAACCACAGAGGATGGAAGAAAACACCCCTGTGTTTCTACCTGTGCTGTCAATCTTGGCTCATTCACATGCTGGCCAGTATAGGACCACTCAGCAGGAGCCACTTGAAGCCTTTCCAGTTCAAGGGCACAGAGAAAGGAACTATAAAACATTTTTTTTAATGTGTATATAGTTTGGGGCATTCCATTTCCCCTTCCTCAGTTTTCCCATCTGAGAAATAAAACAAGGGAATTAGAATAAATAGTCCTTGATAGAATTCCCAGCACCAACCAACCAAACAGGATGTGGGTGGTGACACAGTGTGGTGAAAGGATCCTTTCTGGAAACCTACTGGACATTGTGCAGACTGATCATGTCAACTCTGTCTTATGCATTGAATCCAAGCTCGCTGTTGTAACACTCTGCAACAAGTGAACAACACTATTATTAATAGAACTGTTTTGCTACTTATCTCTCATGCTATGTTAACAGATGTCCATAATTTCCAACTTGAAGCACTGCAAAATCTTGTCAGAAATTGTCAGAGGGAAAAATGTATTCAATTTGATTTTGATAGACTGAAATATAGTCCTTGGAATATCAGTTCTGCCATCATTCTCTCTCTCCTACCATTCTGGAAAACAGTTTACCACAAATAAGTTCACCCATACTTCTGTCAGTGTACAATTAGAACATTCTGGCATTCTGGCCTTATGTTTTTCAGACTACATTTGTTTATATTCTTTCCCTAGTCAAATGTCAAGAATTATTAAACATTCATAAGAAACTCATTTTGATCCTTTGCTATAAACTGGTAAGTCTTGATAAGTCTTATAACCTTCACGTCTGAAATACTAAAATAGAACCTATCTTTTCCAAATACAAACAAAGTACAAAAAAGGGGGATAAATGCCAGAAGTCACAATAGGTCTAAAAACACAGGTCAGATGAGGTTCTTATAAAAAACTCCGTAGAAAGGCTTTCATTTCTTCCCTTATGTGTGCATTGATTGAAGGCTGAGACATATAGCCCCAATATTGACAGCTTCTTGATTGATTAGATCCGCAATACTCTAAATCTGATGTAGTTTTAGTGTAACCATAACCCCAAAGAAACCAGGCATTTTTATTCTTGTATCAGTCATTGGCTACAGTAGATTACCTGGCTTGGAGGTTTGCTATAACCTTCCACTTTCAGTACACAAAAGACTCCTAGTAATGGAGGGGGAATCTCAAAACAGCTCCAGCTGTATAATCTAGCAGGCAACACTCCAGCCTGGCAGCTGTGGGCTGGAGACCCCAGCCCCATGAAGGTGAGGTGGGCAGGCACCAGCAGCATCTGCTCCATAGCTATAGCCCAGAACTGCCTCTGGAGCTAGGGGAACAGAAGGACAGTTTTCTCCAAAGCCAAATCAAACATTGTACTGAGGACAATGAGAGTTCCTGAATGCTGCATAATTTAGAATTATCAGAGAACATTTTTTGAGTGTAGGGAAAGACACTCAAAAAAGCTACCCCTGGAGACTGCCAAATTCATCCATTGGTTGATTGATTCAGAAAATACATATTAAATGCCTAATATTTGCCAGTCTAGACTTTGGAGCTCTATGGATAAATAAGACTTGTGCCTGCCCTTGAGTTTCTGACCATCTAGTGATGAGGATAGGCATTTGAACAGATGATGACACCTGCCTTATGGGATATGTAATGGCAGAGATACAGGAACACCTGCAAAGAACAACCATTGCCTCATTTTGACTTACTCTGGTCCAGATGCTAGAGATTTATACACACTATCTCATTTAATTGCCACAATGATCCATAAAGCATATGAGACAAATGAGGCAAAAGAGGATTAGGTAACTTGCCCAAGGATACACAGCTAATAAGTCCAATTTTCTGACTCATGACTGACTCCCAATCCCATACTTTAGACTACACATGTGCCATGGCACATTAAGCTGGTAGGGAAAGAGAAGAAATAGAGAAAGAACTATTTCTATAATTATTTAACCCATAAATTCCAAATGGGGGGGGCTGGGGAGACAAAATGGGATGATTTCCAGGGATGATTAAGTATAGGAAACACCATACTTTTTTACATTCTAAGAAATTGGCATATTTTGAAGAAAAAGAAAAAGAAAGTCATGTGCCAACCAGATATATCGTATCTGCTGAAACAAGGTAAAACTTTTATGTATATTTTTTCTCTAAAATAAGGGATTTTTTTGTCACTGAGGCTTCCAATACATCTGTGAGTGCAGAATTTTTCATTATTTATATAGCAACATAAATGCATGTGCCAATTTATTACACATAGCACCTGCTGAACAATCAACTCCCTCTCCCAAAGAGCTAAGAAGAGTATAATACAGAATGATATAATGCAGGACAACCATAATCTAGATAAATAAAGGGTAGTTTCTGGTCTTTATGGCCATAAAACTTCATAGAACAGAAATCATTCTGTGTTTGTAGTACTCCATGATAAGACTCTGTACATTGTATTTGCAAAATATGGATTCTCCTGATCAGATACTTCATTTCTATGTGCTTCAGGAAACCAATGAAACCATGTTTTAAAATCTTCTCTTTGGAAATCAGAGTTGAAAGAAGGGCAGTGGTTTAGGAAATGGAGTGGAAGAGTGCATAGAAGAAATAAAACAGGATATGATAATTAATATATAAGTGATCATGGTGTAGAATTTACTTGGCAGTTAGAGAAGGATTGAGTGTCACAGAAGAGTGTTTCATAGTTCGGCAATGGATAAGAATAAGGCCAACATGTCTCAGTGCAAATTATGTACTTTCATCTGTGACCACAAGTTCAATCCCATGGTATACAGAAGCAAGTCACAATACGGCTTGTAGATTACCAAAGGAAACTGGCTAACGCATGGCTTCAGAGATAGAAGTTTTGACTATTCAGATAAAGTTATTCAAGTGAGTTTCTATAATGATGGCGATGATGACAGCTAATTATTAGTGATATGACTTAAGTTAGTTAGAGATACAGTGTAGCTGTATCATTAAAATATCCGTTAGCCAACTAATAATAGGTTGAGTGGTCATGTTATTTCTTTTCTAAGCCAGAGGCACGTTTGATGGGAAAAACGACATTATTAATAATTACCCTAACACAAGATGGGTAAAAAAATGACTGTTTCAGGTAAATCTGGACATGTGGTTGCCCTAACTATTCATGAGCTATGTACAAAAATGAGGAAATTGAATAAGTTAGCAAGAAAAGTTTGAGAACTGAATCCTTTTTTACTCATCTTCAGCCTTCAAGGAAGTCAGTTACTCTCCAGGAAATAGGATAAATACCAGACTACACTCCACAGGGCCTACTGCCTAGAAGTCAAAATTAGGTTTCAGACAAGTTTGAAGAGTGAGTTTGTCCTTATCATTTACTGTAGTTCTTAATAAGTTTTATTGACTCCAAAGAAGCTTTGAAGAAAAAAGGAACTCTTTAACATGTGTGTAAAAACCACAATATAAAGGGCATATTTGGCAGTATTTCTGGCTCATTGCTTAGGAATATATGACCTGACAAATGTGAGTTAGAATTTATCCATCCAGCAACTCTCTTCACTGTTCAACAGAAGATGTTAAAGTATAGACTAGAGTTTCTCAACTTTGCCACGATTGACATTTTGGGCTGGTAATTCTTTGTTGTGGGGGGCTGTCCGATGCATTTTAGGATGTTTAGCATCTCCTTGGCTTCTGCCCACTAAATGCCAACATCATCCTCTCCTCAGTGTGACAAACTGTCTCCGGTCATTGCCAAGTATTCCCTACAGGACAAAATCACCTTCAGTTAAGAACCGCTAATATAGATCATGACCCTTCTTTGCCATTCCAACACTGCAAACTTAGTCCTTGCATCTTTCTGTCAGAAGGATCTGAAAGGAATCCTCTTTTCCACTTATTAAAGTAACTGTAACATTCTTGGCTAGATCGCCTGGATTCTACTTGGCTTTCCCCAAATGACGTTGGGATCTCGCTTTCTTGTGAGATAACCTATTTCATGTTTAGACATATTGAATGTGAGAAAATTCAATAACTTAGAGCTGAAATCATCTTCCTTGTGATTCTCTCTTTCCTCCTAACTTTTCCAAGAAAGCTCTATAGGGGGTGTCTCCTCCTTCTTCTACCACATAGCCCCTCTAATATTTGGAGTCTTTTAATAATCTTCCCAAACAAGCTTCTCTCTCTCCCTCCATAATAAGTGCCCTAAAAAACCTCCTAGTTTATCTCTCTGTCTAAGGACTTTCTCAATAATGAAAATCATGATGGCAGTGAAGACGATGATAATGGGGGTAGTGGTGATGACATTGCTGGTGATGATAATATTGATGGTAATTATGGTGGTGATGATTGTCATGGTGATGAGGGTGGTAGTGGTGGTAATGTGCATGATGGTGGTGATGGTGCTGGTGGTAATGATGGTGATGGTGGTCATAGTAATGGTACTGAGAGGATAGTGATGATGATGATGGCAGTGCTGGTGGTGGTGGTGGTGATGATGATGGTGGTAGTGGTATAAATGATGATAATGATGGTAGAGGTAATGGTGGTGATGACAGTAGTGATGGTGATGAAGGTAATTATGATGGTGGTGATATTGGTGGTGATGACATTAGCCATCATGTATTGAGTTCCTTCTATGTACTATGTGTTCTTCATTCCTCACAATGCAATCCAGTGTACCCAGCATACTTGCTACCTTAAGGAAAGTTGGAAAATTAATCTACCTAAAATATCACTTCCACCAAGTCACTCCTATTTCATGAATCTACACTGTATCTCTACCATATAGTTCTAGGTTTTCAGAGTCTTTCCTAAGCTGTGTCCATTTTTCTAAGACAATAGATAGTTTCCATTATTAAGCCACTATTAAATGGAAAATAGATTCTCCACTTTGCTGAGATGTTCTAATTCTATCTGCCTAGACTTTTCACTGTCCCCCAACCTCATGCCAGCCCCACCACAGACAAATAAAACCACAAGTATACACACCTTAATCTTTCTTTCTCTAGAGTACTCTCCAACTGTCTCTATCCACTCAAATCATGTTCTTCCTATAAAGCCATGATGAAGTCCTTCTTAATTTGCTTCCATTCACTCACATTTTCCAGTACGTCTTTGTGCCAAACATGGTGCTATACATTGAGATGCAGAACTCCTAGACCACCTCTCAGATTATTCATGACAGTGATGAAATTTGGTCATTAATCAGAGTTCCCAGCCTCCTTCTTCTAGTGACAACCCACTCCCAACAATTGTGTCTGACCAGTTCAGGTTATTCTTCTCTATCACCCTCCAAAGAGAGTCTTTACCAATCTGTCTTCTGAGGCTGTATGAAGCAAAATTAAGAGAACAGAAGACATATATACAAAAAGAAAGAAAGGAGAGAGAGAGTTAAGAGAGAAAAAAGTGACAAAATAAAAGATGTGGTTGGGTGTCAGGAAAAATAGGGGTGTTCTGTTTAAGAGGCTTGTGAGTAGCCAAACTCACTGGATCCCTTAGGGAAGAAAGAAATAGACTTCTGCAGAGTATCACCATAGGTTAAAAGTTAGATCACCTTTAATGTTCTTGAGCCACAGGGAGCATTTCTAACTACTTTTGCCTACTGAATTGTGCTTATTTGAATGCAAGAGCATAAAAACCCTAAGCTATGTGGCCCTCAGTTTATGTTTGCGTTATAATTTATATTTACCATCTAAACTGTGACACTTTTGAGAAGAAAAGAGAAGAATATTAATAATATCTGTCTGGGATAACAGACATACCGGGACAGTGCTGGGAAAATCATAAGATCCAATCACTCAAACCGCAATCATAATGAAATGTGTTAAATAAAGGAATAAGATGTGCTCAGGACATACTAATTGAGCATATCACCCAGCCAGTGTCAAGAGAGAGGAGAGCAACTCAGGAGAAGAAAATCTTCCCACTTAGACAGGCCTACCTAGAGTGAACTTTCTCTTTTCTAAATTAAACACCCTATATCACCTGGGATGAACTAAATTACACTATATCTCATGTTATGTGAATCATTATGAAAGTTTTGAGACACATTAAAATCAAGAAACATAAAATCCGCATGGATAGAAACAACAGCAACTTCAATAAGCCAAGCAAATTGAAACTCATGCAGGCGAATCACAAAAAAAGTCTGTTGACTGTGTTTTCTTGGAAGTGAAATAATGGACCATAACACAGTCTGTCTAAAAACTTTTGTAGTGATCTACCTATTTGCTATTTTTTTTTTTTTTTTTAGAGACAGAGTCTCACTTTGTTGCCCTCAATAGAGTGCTGTGGTGTCACATCTCCCAGCAACCTCCAGGTCTTGGGCTTAGGTGATTCTCTTGCCTCAACTTCCTGAGTAGTTGGGACTACAGGCACCCGCCACAACACCCGGCTATTTTTGTTGTTGTTGTTGCAGTTTGGCCGGGACTGGGTTCGAACCCGCCACCCTTGGTATATGGGGCTGGTGCCCTACTCCTTGTGCCACAGGCACCGCCTCTATTTGCTATTTTTTGTAGTGTTGACAAAGAATAAAACCAAAGGAATACTTCAGTCTTTTATATCATCAAAAAGAGGTATCATTATTTTCTATCTCTCACAGTACTGGCAGTGTAGGGGATACAAAAGGAAAAGGAACACAATAAATGAATGTTGTCTGAGCAATCTTGTTCCCCTGTACCAGTGATTTTCAACAGGTGTGCCGTGAGAGGATCTTAGGAGTGCCATCAAAAGTTTTTAAGATCATTAATTAAATTATTTTATTTTATTTTATTTTATTTTATTTTATTATTAAATCATAGCTGTGTACATTAAGCGATAATGGGGCACCATACACTGGTTTTATAGACGATTTGACACATTTCCATCACACTGGTTAACATAGCCTTCCTGGCATTTTCTTAGTTATTGTGTTAAGACATTTATATTCTACATTTACTAAGTTTCACATGTACCCTTGTAAAATGCACCGTAGGTGTAATCCCACCAATCACCCTCCCTCCGCCCATCCTCCCCCCTCCTGACCCTTCCTCTCCCCCTTCCCCAAGCACAGTAAGTATATTCTTTTATTTACTCTTTTTTTGGATCAACGTAACTTAAGTGTGCATGGACGTTTAACTGTAAGTTCAAGTGTGCCATGAAATAAAAAGGTGGAAAAACATTGCCCTAAACCAAGGGATATGCCCCCATTTTCCAATTATTTTTTAATAGCCTTTGAACAAATGCTCAGTAATGGGGCAATAGCATAATATCAATACTTACAGGCAAGCATGCAAACATTTCTGTTTTTGATTAATGGAGAAGAGAGTGAACTAGAGTCTCATTTACTAGGCTTCCCCAACATCCCAACCCACCACTTAGCAGCCCAACACATTATACACCTACACTGCCAAGTGGAAGTAAACACTACTTGTCTTCAGCTGCAAAAAAAAGATGCTTATTAGGCTCACCATCACTTTCCTCTCTCCTCACCTAATCTGCTGCTCCAACACTACTCTAGTTGGCTAGAGAGAATGATTTCCAGCATTGTTCTGTAACGGGGTTGCGGGGGGAAGGCCTGGGGGAATACTATATCTCTTTTCCAGTCAAGTTCATTGTAATGCAGAACCTCAGACAGCAGGAAATCCACCCTGCAACCACTCCTTAGCCTCCTCTGGGGCAGCAAATTTCTGGCAGTGGGGGAGCACAGCGCTGCAAAGTCATGTCTTTGGGCCCTTCAGACAGTGCTGCTAGAGTGGTGGAAATTGGAAAAGACCAATTAAATGTACTGTAGTAAATGCCTGGATGTCAGACAGGAACACCACAGATGGAAAAGGAAACAAACGAATGGTAACCCAAGATGGGGCTTTTGGTTTAGATATCAAGTTCATCATGGCTTTTTGCCAATGACAAATATGTTCTCTCACCCTGCCCAACCTAAGGCAGACTCCACTGATTGATAAGTTCCATTATAAAACTGTTTCTTAGGTTCCCAATTTTATGACATATTGCTTAAGACATATTTCTGCAATCAACCAGTTATCCTAATAGCTGATATTTATTTATTTATCTCACATATATACGTATTTAATATGATAAAATTCAGTTATATTAAAAGAAGGAAGAAATGAAAGAGTTTTATGATGCTCAAGGTCAGCCTGATAAAGCATTGACAGTAATTTGTTGGATTCTACAAAATGGCACAAACTTGGATAGACTACTGGTCAAATCATATCACCCCTACCTTCTCCCCATTTCATTCCTTGAGAAGCATAAGGGACTACATAAGACAGATAGATCCTGATTTCCAATACCAATATTATTAAGGATTTCTACTTTAGAGGACCATGAAATATATTCATTAATAAAACGACCTTCCTATTTTTCCATCAAAACACCTTTGTCGTCACCACTGAAGGGGACTAGAGATGTGTGACACTAGGCTCTGTTCAAGACAGATTATAAGTAGGAGCAATCTACCACAAGCTTTTGGTACATTTTATCCTGTTTGGTGGCCTAATACAAAATAATTATACCAAAGGGTAGAAGGAATAAAGGTCTATAAAGGTCTTGGAGTCTAAATAGTCACTCGTCCTTTTCTTTTACTGCTAATACATATTTTATTGTTGTTTAGAGAGTATGTATGTGGAAATAACAATTTCCTTCTTGTTGCCATCCTCGTAATGGTAGTTGCTTCTTCATACACAAAAACAAGAATTTCCTTTTAGCTTCTTGCCTATGAAGAAAACCTCACTTAGACCACAGCCAGTATGCTTCCAAGTTTTTTAACTTGGTCATATGTCTAAAGAGATAAATACTAGACTTTGGGAAGCCCTTGCTAAGATATTTGTTCTCATGGCTGAAGTTTTCTGCAATTTACAGTTCTTTGTGGTATCAGAGTTTAGAGATTAGTTCATGGGGAAACATCCAAACCAACTTTCTAATGCACTTGTAATTACTGAAATGCCTGGTCTTTCCAACAATACTAGAAAATGCCTTATTTCCTACAATGATTTATCACCTGAACAGTGGAGTTCAATACAAGCTTTATTTTTTAGAATTCCATCATGTTTGTGAGGCTCCCCACCACACACACACAAAAAAAAATATACTACATACTTTCCTGTTTTCTTAAACAGAATATAATTGGCATATAATACTATCCTGGGTTATTGGAAAGGCTGCCAAGACTTACCACAAATGGTTCCAAGAGAAAGGACAAATAGGAAGCGAGAGACCTATTGCATTTGAAACTTGAATCCTTCCTTGAGAATCACACAGACCACCTTTGGTATTTGATATCCTCCTTCTCACTCAAGTTTATGAGGCCTTTTATTCCAAATCCCAAATACTCAGTCAAGCTTATGAATACATTTATTCTAAATCCCAAATGCTCAAGGACTCACCCACAGGCACATATGCTCACAAAGAAATACACAGAGGAACCACACGAAGGAAAACCACCTGCTTATCAGAACTAGGAGGAAACCTAAGCCAATAGAGGAACCAGGTAAATAAAGTAAAATCAAAAAAGGAAGTGATTGTGGGCAGAGCAAGAGGGAGCACTGCAGGAAGTGGGGAGTGCACTGTCTAAAGTGGGGAGCTGCTCCTAACCTCCAGCTCATCTGGGGCCAAGCAGTCTTGCAGACTCCACTGTTGCCAGCTTTTCCAGTTTTGCAAGAATAGCTAGAGATCTAGATTTTTATGTGAAGTATTCCTATTATAAAAATACTAGGTAGAATACATTAAGGCTATCTCAGGTCAAAGGTGAGCTGAAGTCTATCTTTTGTCAACACCTAGTAAAAGGTGTTGGACTCAAGCTCTTACATGGACACCACTGAATTCATGTAAGTGAAATTTGATCAGCTGAGTGAGGCCATGTGCAAGCCCCACAGCTCCCATTAGGTGCCTTGGGACCAAGACAGATGTTAGAATCAATCCCAATCAGTCCAGTTGATTCAGTTTCCTAAAGTCTCAGGAATCCATCCACTTCTTTCCAGTTCCACAGGTACCACTATACTTTCTCACCTGCCACCTGTCTCTGCCCTTACATGACGTTGTTCTTCCTTCGAAACCCTGCAATGGCTTCCTATTGCTCTTAGAATCTACTTGAAACTCCTTAAGACTGTAAGCAAGCCTTGGCTCTGTGCCACCTTGTCTCATCCCAGCCTCCCCCTCCATATTCTTTACCTTCTCTGACTCTTTTAGACTCTCGCAGGAGCAAGCTCCTTCTCACCACAACTCCCTAATACAGGTTTTCATTCTTTTCCTGGGATGTTGTTCCCTTGGCTCTTTGCTCTGTTGTCCCTGTCTTTGTTCAGATCTTAGTGTAAGTCTCACCTCCTTGGGGAAAACATCTATGATGCCTATAGCAGGCTGAATTGTGTCCCCCAGACAGATATGTAGAAGTCCTAAGCCATGGTGTCAGTGAGTGCCACCTCATTTAGAAATAAGGTCTTTCTAGATGCTCAAATTCAGATAAGATCATTAAGTTGAGCACAAAACAATGTGACTATTTCCTTGAAAAGTGAAAATTTGGACACAGAGAAAGAGCATCACATGTGATGATAAAGGCAGAGATTGGGGTGATATGTCTGGAAATAAAGGAACGCTGAAGACTGGCAGCAAATCAGAAGCCAGGGAGAGGCATGGAACAGACTGTCCCTCAGAAGAAACCAACCCTGTTGACATCTTGATTTTAGACTTGCAGACTACAGGACAGTGAGAGAACACGTTTCTATTGTTTGAGCCACCCAGTTTATGGTAACTTGTCACAGCAAGCCTTGGAAACAATCACTCAATCCAAAATAGGTTCCTCCTTTTAACTCTTCTTTCACAGTTTGTCATTACTTATTGGTGTGTTAAATACATCTCTCCTTCTAGATTATGAGAGGCATGAACTCAGAAACCACATCCACATCATTCCATTTCTTTCTGTCCACCCAGATAGTGCTGGCCTCACAGAGGATGCTCAGTGAAGGCTGTCTTAGTTCTATGAATTCTGCTTTACTACTTCATGCTCCTTTGTGTTCTTGAGATGTGTAGGGTGGTTTGTCCTAAAACTAAATAATCCTAGACTGCTCATTTGACACAGTAACTGCAGGACTAGTAAAGTCATTCTTTCCTCTCCAAATCATGAAATCTAGTGCTAGAGAGAACCTTAGCAACCACCTACCTTCCCACCACCACCAGCCCCCAGTGGTATTTCAGATGAGAAAATTGAGCCTTCTCGCATTCCACCAGCCGCCACTTCTTACAGTGGTCAGTATATTCCTACATACGAACAGCAGCCCATATCGGGCTGCATATGGACTACAGCTGCCCAGCTTGAGGGTTCAGAGTTGGCTTTCTCTCACCTGCAGAAGAAAGCACGTGACTCTGTCACAGCTATTCACCGCTTGATGGCAGTTTTGATTTATTACAATAATAGAATTTTAAGCCTGGAAGTGTCATCATTCCTTAGACATCATCTGAGGAACCTCCTGCCCTCATTTATTGAGGAAGAATTCTCAAAAATAGCAAGCTTGATTGCCAGGTTATCCAATTTACTACTCACAGTGTGAGTATGTGTTCTCCCAGACTTTTCTGAGCATTTCTCAAAAGTCCACCTCCAAGGGGCAGGAACATACCGTTAGGATTCTCCTGCTCAGGTACATCCTGGGGCTTGCTGAGTTGGTAGTGGCCCCAACACAGCCTTGTACCTCTGCTGGTACTTTCTGTCAACTTCTCGTCTACTTCATCCCAAATGTGGGACATCATTCTTCACCAAACAGCGCTATAAACTTTTCATGAGATTTTCTTGAAGGTTCAGGAACAATAGAAGAGAAATACAACACAGAAAACAACGTAACTGCTCCTGCCCACAGCTATCCAAGGCTGCACCTGGCCCCAGCCTGCCTTCCCATGTCCAGAGATGCTTATGGGGCCAATTACAAGGGGGAGCACTCCAGCCCACCCCCAACCCCCCATTCCCCGGGCCTCAGAGTCTCAGCCCAATGTCCCTCTGGCCACAGATAAGGTGGGAAGCCCTTTCTTCAGCTCAGCCTAAGGCCTCCTACCTCACTTTCTGCTCCAAGACTTATGCCTCCTAGGAATTCCATTTCTTTTAAGGGAGCCCTACCCTGACCCTCAGCAATGTCATCTGTATTGGGTTATTAGAGTTGGCATAACAAAATGGCACAAACTGAGTGGCTTAAAACAGAGATTTAATTATCTTATAATTCTGGATGCCCAAAGTCCAAGATCAAGGTATAGACAGGGTTGCTTCTTTCTTTATGTTGTGAAGGAGAATCTACTCCAGCCCTCTGTCTAGATTTTGGTGCTTTGCTGGCAATCTTTGGTATTTCTTGGCTTGGCTTATCAATACACCATTCCAACTCTGACTCCATTGCCACATGACTATCTTCAAATTGTTTTTCCCCTTCTTATAATCACTAGTCTTGCTGGATTGGGACCCACCCTAATGACTTCATTTTAATTTGATTACTTCTGTAAAGACCCTACTTCCAAATAAGGTCACACATTCTAAGGCTCTGGGAGTTAGGATTTTAACATGTCTTTTTGGAGAAACACAATTGAGATGACAAGGTGTCATCTCATAACACCTTGTAACTCCAGCAAGACAATCACATTGCAGTCTAATATCAATCTACAACTCAAAGTCTGAGTCATTCATTTCAAAATAGTGCCTCATCAGCTACCCAACCCAGATCTGTCTACTCTAGGCTCATTCAAATTTCTTATTCAACTCTCCTCCCTAAAATCTTGAGGTTCAGGTTCACCCTGGGTTATATGTTTTATACACATAAATGTACATATGTAAGGCTTCAAATAGTGACTGTATATATCAGGGGTTTGGGTACTATTCACCTCTACCTTTGCCCAAGGTTCTGAATAGCAGTAAGAAACACACAAAAACACTGAACTGGAAACAAAGAAGAGCTCCATCAGTATTGGCACACACCAGGCACCTCATAGCAAACCTTTAATAGAAACTGGATTAGAGAAAGTGATGCAGTTAAACTTGAGGCCTAAATGGGTCTCTCACTTTCTGATTCAGATTTAGATCTTGGACTTAACACCATACTCACCTATCTCAACAAGGAGAGAGAGATGAACAGGTTGCAGAGTGGAGACTCCAAGTTCAAGTACACAGCAAGTTGTCCACAAGTGGAATATGGGGGAACCTCCAAAGGCAGAAACCCAAGGAAAAGATCATTGTGCATCATAAAAACAAACCAATAGCACGGTGACCTGAACCACTTGGGAAAGATGACTCAAAAATACCAGGCTCCAAATAACCAGCAAGAAATTAAGCGGCTGAAAGACAAAAAGTATAGCATGTGAACTTCAACTTATCTTTTAGGGGAAATGCTACCCTGAGTGGAAAGAACACACAGTGGATGAAAACTGAAGCCTGAAAAGCCAGACAGGATTTACTCTCTTCAGTTCTATCTACAATGCATGCCACCTACAATGAGCTCTTTCAACATGACACTATCTTCTCAACAACTCCCATTTGATAAATATCTTTATACCTATTTTAAAGGTAAGAAAGCTAAATCCTAGAGACAGTAAATAATTGGGCTGTATTTTCAGAGCCTACAAATTTGGGGAGGAAGTCGAAACTCAATCCCATGTCAGTTCGTCTGACTCTAAGCTGTGACCCAGGGTGTGATCATTTCCATTTTGTGTTAATAAATGATTCATTATGATCAGGAATTTATTGGTTGTGACTGGTGAGGTTGAGTTTCCTGTTTTTTCCTGGCTAGACATATTAACTTCCAAAAGTTAGTTACCAGGAGCCTTTTTATATCCTCAAACAGAAAGGAAGTTTGTCCTAAAAGTTTTCCTAAAGATTGCACTGGAGTCCAGCCTCACATCAGGGACAGAGCTGGGAGCCAGAATGCCAGTAGCTGCCTCAGTGCCAATTGAGTTCTCTTTCCAGATGTTTCACAAAATAATTGTTGGCATTTGTAGCCAAACTTGCCTCTGTATCAGGATTGCCTCAGTGTCTGAACAGCATAGCTTCAAAAAGATATAATCACAGTTTTCAGAATGATAGTTGGGGTAAAAATATATGTCTTCGTAAAGATGAATCAGTCGAACCTATTTTTTTCAAATCATGGAAAAGTTTAAGAACAGGAGAAATGATACCACACAGGCTCTATTAAAATAAGTAATTGCTCTTTCCTTTGTGTGACCACAGGATCTTAATGGGCAGGTAAAGCATTCTTTGGTGACAAACAGCCACTTTATAAAGGCCTTTCTTTTTTTTTTTTTTACAGGGGAAAGCGCAAACGCAGTCCCCCACTACCACAAATTATGCAGTCGAGTTTCCCACATTTAGGGAAATCGCAGGGGTCAGCACATCCAGAGTGCAATGGATAAGCCTCGCCCTGGGAAAACCACCTTCATGATCATGGTGTCTCCCCTGCCAGGTAAGTATACAAAAGCCACTTTTAAATCTCCTTCTAGGTCTAAAAGAAAAGGATGGAAGCAACATATATTTTATTGAAATAAAGAAAGAAGAGTTGCCAAATTTGATAAATTCCCTGAAAAGAGATAATTAAGTCATTTAGCAGGTAAAATAACTAGGAAAGATGAATGTTGACACCTTCAGGCTCTCACCTCTGCAAATGAGAGGATTGCTTGCAACCTACAATGAGACGGTGGAAAATGCTAAGCAGAGTGAGCCACAGTCATCTAAAGGTTGAGAATTAGCATCATCTTGCAATACACCTGTGCTGAGTGAGATTTTTTTCTGGATCTCCAAGCTTTTTAAAGGGATGCTTCTCTCCTCCTAAATGGGGAAGAGAGAAGCTTCTGGTGGCCTGAATAGTTCAAGGTAACCTGAGGTTAAATATTATTAAGCCCATCCACCCAAATCTCTCCATCTCAGATGTTAGGGTATCACTTGATCAGGCCTATGCACTTATTCTGCTAGCTCAAACACCTTAAAATTAAACTCATCTTCAGCACAGTCTGAAATATGACTGCTGAATATCTTTAAATCATTAACTACCCAGTATGGCAGCCACTAGCCACATGTGTCTAATGAGAACTTGAAATGTGGCTATTCCAAACTGATATATATATATATATATATATATCATATATATCACGAGATATATATGATATATATCACGAGATATATATAATATATATATATATATGCTGGAAGATAAAATACTAACTGGTCTTGAAAACTTAATACCAAAAAATGTTAAATAGTTCATTAATAAGCCTTTATATTTGTTACATATTGAAATAATGTTAGGGACATAATCAATTAAAAAATATGTTATTAAAATAAATCTCTCCTGTATCATTTTTACTTTTTAATTTGTGGCTACTACAAAATCTAAAATTACATATGTGGCTCACATTATAGTTCCATCGGATGGCATTGCTTCCAAGAGGGCTTTTAGGCTTTTGCAGTGTGCCTTGAGATGAGAGTCAGTCAAGCTGAGATTGTTTTCTTTTCTCCAGGATTCTGAAGCTATACAGAATCCATCAATTTCAATTTGCATTTGTCAAAGCACATAGAACTTTACAGCATAAAGAGTGAACCTTAATGTATAAGCATTTTTTAAATATGAGGTTGGGATCCTAAGAGATGGCCAAAGAGTCTAATTATCATATAAAGATATGTAACAACCTCACTGAAGAGGATAAAGAGGGGAAAGGTGCTGACCAAAGTAACTTTGAACTGAGTGGAGCCTGTAAAACTAAATGCCAGAAGAACTGAACATATATAAGATAGGCACAGAGAACTTGGTAGTGCTAGAAAGCAAAGAAGTGCTTCAATAAAAGAAAACAGCCCACAGTTATGGGGTATGTCAAAGGGATATGGCCAACGGGAAAGAGCGCCCAATGGCCAAAATGGAACCATGTGAGCAATAAAATAAATAAAATGCTATTGGATTGTAGCTCAATCATAAAATAAGTATCAATGAGTTCATAGTGACATCAATAAATGATTTAATATTTAAGTGAATGGGGGGAAAGAGACAAATATCCTGTGCATAAGAATTCCAAAAAATATTATGCAGTTACTCTCAAGGATATGGAGCATTACTCCCTACTCCACATGTGCATGAAAAACAAAACAAAAGGAGTAACTTTACAGTGGAGAAGCGTAGTAAATAGTACTTGAGCCACACAATCAAAATTAACATGAATAGTGATGAACCATTTCTTAGTCATCTCTGCCTGCACTTGTGAAATACCACATACTAGGTAACTTAAAAAAGAGAAATTTATATCTCACGGTCCTTCAATGAGCAGTCCAAGATCCAGGTACCAGCAAGATAGGTTTCACTTTTGAGGCCTCTTATCTTATGGGCAGCTGCTATTTTTCTGAGTGCTCACATGACCTCCTCTTTGTGTGTGCACAGGAAGAGAGAGTGAGCTCTCTGGTGTCTCTTATTATATAGGAACTTAAAAGAGCACGAATTCTATTATTAAAGCCTCACTCTCCTGATCTCATCTAACCCTAATTATCTACCAATAGAATCATCTCCAAATATTCAGTCCTTAATGGTCATGTTGATAATATTACCTTGGTATTAAGTGATGAGAATGGTACTTAACCTTCATAATCTTCCCAAAATTGGTAATCACAGTCTAGTTATGAGAAAAACATAAGACCAATTTAAATTTCAGTTGAAGTTGGCCATTCATCCTCAAATTCCAAGTTATCAAAGACAAAATCAGAGAAACAGCTACAGAAAAATTTATCCTAAAGAAGCATAATAAGTAATGTGGTAGCCAGAGTGGGTTCCTGGAACAGAAAAGGAACCTGAGGTATAAACAAAGGAAATCTGAATAAAGTATGAACTTAAGTAGCAATAATAAATATAATATGCTAACAATAGGAGAAATTGCTTATGGGATTTCTGGAGCTCTTTGTACTATCTTGGTAATTTTTCTACAAATCTGTTCAAAACTAAGGCTGTTCAAAAATAAAAAGGTTATTTTCTAAAAGACCCAAATAGAAATTCTTCTACTGTCTTCTAGAACAATGAGTAACATTAAAAACCTAATGAATCTGTTCAACAACAAAATAGACACAGATAAAGAGAGAATTTATAAAATAAAAAACTGACAAAAGAAAAATTTTAGAATGAGACATGGCAAAGCAAAAAGATGAAAATATGAAAGAGTAAGGCATATAGAAGATGCAGAGAGAAGAAACCACAAAAGACTCAGAAGAGACAAAAGCAATCTTGAGCAAGAAGAACAAAGCTGGAGGCATCACACTACTTGATTTAAAAATATACTGTAAAACTGTAGAAATCAAAACAGTATGTCACTGGCATAGAAAACAGACACATAGACTAATGGAACAAAATAGAGAATTCAGAAATAAGTCTATATATTTCTCATCAGTTGACCATCAACAAAGGTGCCAAGAGCACACAGTGGAAAAAATATGGTATCTTCAATAACTGGTATCAGGAAAATTGTATATCCACACGCCCTTATCTCACATGATCTATAAAAATCAACTCGAAATCTATTAAAGACTTAAATTAAGACTTGAAACTACAACTCTACTAGAAGAAAACATAAGGAAAAAGCTTCTTGATAATCTTAGCAATGATTTTTCTGATATGACCCCAACAACAAGGGAAACAAAAGCAAAAATAGAGAAATAGGATTGGAGGAAAGTGTCCTTGTTTGCGGGCAATGAATTCTAGATGGTTTAGGAGTGATGAAACATGAATATCACACTAAAAGCTTCTACACGCCAGTGGAAATATAAGAAAAGATAAAGTATAGAAACAACCTACAGAATGGTAGATTACATTGGCAAATAATACATCTGATAAGGGATTAATATCAAAAATATATAAGGACCTCAAACAACTCAATAGCAAGAAAACGAAGAACCCAATTTAAAAATATGCAAAGGGGATGGGTGCAGTTGCTCATGCCTGTAATGCCTCTGGGAGGCTGAGGCAGGAGGATTGCTTGAGCTCAGGAGTTCTAGACCTGAGCAACAGTGAGACTGTATCTCTATTAAAAATAGAAAAATTAGGCCTCATGGCAGACACCTATAGTCCCCACTGCTCAGGAGACTGAGGCAGGAGGATTTCTTGAATCCAAGAATATGAAGTTGCTGTGACCTAGAAAAAAAGGTGGGGGGCAGGGGGAGCGGCAAAGGACTTGAATAGATTTTTCTCAAAAGAAGACATACAAATGGCCAGAAGGTATATGAAAAAATGTTCAAAATCGGAGCGGGCGGCCAGGTGTCCAGCGGGAGGCGTTTTTGCGTTGCCGGCGGAGGCCGCGGGGCCGGGCGGGCGCGTGTGCGTGCCGGCGCGTTTTGGGGATTTTTTTTCTTCCCCACGCCCTGTGGGCTTCTCCTTCGCCTTCGTGCTTCGGCTCCTACTGCCTGAACCATGTCCGCAAGAGAAGTCAAATTTGGAGCACTGTGATCAGGAAGGAATTACTTTCTGGGTCAACTGTTTGAAAAATCAAAGTTCCGAGGGCGGAGCAAGATGGCAGCCGAGTAACGGCTTCCTTGCATCTGGGCACCGTGAGTCTAGGGAGATAGGACTCCAGGCATCTCCGGCTGGTGGGAACTGCCTAGCATCACTCCTATGAGGATACAGGGAGTCAGCGAGAGACTTCTGGACCCCAAGTGGAGGACTAAAACAGTGGAAAACTGGCAAGTGGTTGCATATGTTCAATCCGTCTAAACCCGCCCACAACTGTAAGTTCAGTAGCAGCGAGACTGCAAACCAGAAAGGCCTTACCTGTGAACTGTTTTGATGTCCTTGGACTTGGCACTGAGTTGAACTGCCCTGGGGAAGGCCTGAGCGGGAGTGCGGAGAACTTTGGCCGTTGTCTAGGGCCCCAGTCTGAGCCGCTGAGCCAGACGGAGCTAATAGTGTTTGGTGGTGGGTCACACGGAACCATTGCCAGTGATCTGCCCCGGCAAGCTCCGCCCTCAGGGTCGCAGAGTTAGAAACGGGTGGGAGCTTGTAACCCAGCAACCAAGTAGCCTAAGGGTGGGGTCTGAGCCGCCTTGCAGCCCTAACCCTCAGGGGCAGAGTGAGACCGGTTTTGGCACACTGGGTAAGTGGATAGCCACTTCAGCAGTGATTCCAGCGAGAAAGCTGGGAAAGCTTCTGCTCAGCAAGTTTACAAGTTCAAAGTGCCTTTTAAGTGGGCTGAAGAGAGATTTAGGGTGTCTACCTGCTGGGGTTTGAGAAATCAGCAGGCTCCAGTCGTATCAGAACTGTGACTAACATCTCATACCCCAGAAGACCACGTGTTGCCCAGACAATATTCAATAACATATACAAACTGCTTGGTTTTTGGTTGTGTATTTTTTTCTTTTTTTTTGTTTGATTGGTTTTTTTTTTTTGTTTGTTTGTTTGTTTTGACGTTGTTGATGTTCTTTTGTTTTTTTAATTTCAATCTTTTCCATACAGATCCCTTTTTCTTTCTCAATTCTTCTAGTTTAATTATAATTTCCCATTGCTGCCTTTTTTAATAACTACAACTTCATTTTTGCTAGTGTTTCTACCCCTATCATTTGGTTTTTCACCCAATTGCATCCCCGTAAAGTTTTCTGTTTGCTTGTTTTGGTTTGATTTATAGCATTTTTGTCTTTCCTCTCTACTGGGTGGAGGTGGGGTACTGTGTCTGATCAGGTTAGCAAAGAGCTGCTGACCTCAAGGGAACCACCCAACTGGGCATCCCCAGAAGGTGGGTTTTTTTAAGGTTGTGTCAAAGTACCCTACTGTATACCTATATTGCCCTATCTCCCTCTTTCTGTACCTCTCTTCTTTTTGTCAATATTCCTTATCCGCACCCCCTCTCCTTTCTCTATCTTTCTTTTTTTTCTGATCACTCGGTCCTCCTTTCTTTCATCCCTTTTTTGCTCCTCAACCTTCTCACCCTTCTGGTCCTGTAACCCTTAGTCCACAGGCACAAGAACTTAAAGAGCAAGAAGAAGTGAAAGGAAAATTAGGGCAAGGAAACAGATAAAAGAAATTACTCATGAGGAAGAATCAGCAGAAAACTCCAGGCAACATGAAGAACCAGTCCAGAACAACCCCGCCAAGGGACCATGAGGTAGCTACTGCAGAGGATTCCACCCATACAGAAATGTTAGGAATGACAGAAAGGGAATTTAGAATAGACATGTTGAAAACAATGAAAGAAATGATGGAAACAATGAAGGAAACTGCTAATAAAGTGGAAAATAACCAAAAGGAAATCCAAAAACAGAATCAAATCAGAGATGAACGATATGAAGAATATAAAAAGGATATAGCAGAGCTGAAGGAAATAAAACAGTCAATCAGGGAACTTAAAGATGCAATGGAAAGTATCAGCAACAGGTTAGACCATGCAGAAGAAAGAATTTCAGAAGTAGAAGACAAAGTTTTTGAGATAACTCAGATAGTAAAAGAGGCAGAAAAGAAGAGAGAGAAAGCAGAACGTTCACTGTCAGAATTATGGGACTTTATGAAGCGTTCCAACATACGAGTTATAGGAATTCCAGAAGGGGAAGAAGAATGCCCCAGAGGAATGGAAGCCATACTAGAGAATATTATAAAAGAAAATTTCCCAAACATCACCAAAGATTCTGACACACTGCTTTCAGAGGGATATTGGACCCCAGGTCGCCTCAACTCTGACCGAGCTTCTCCAAGACACATTGTGATGAAACCGTCCAAAGTCAAGACAAAAGAAAAGATTCTGCAAGCTGCCAGGAGTAAGCGCCAGTTGACCTACAGGGGCAAATCCATCAGAGTGACCGCAGACTTCTCTAATGAAACTTTCCAAGCAAGAAAACAATGGTGATCTACCTTTAATCTACTTAAACAGAACAATTTTCAGCCCAGAATTCTGTACCCTGCTAAGCTAAGCTTCAAAATTGATGGAGAAATCAAATCATTTACAGATATACAAACATTGAGGAAATTCGCCACAACAAGACCAGCTCTACAGGAAATACTTCAACCTGTTCTGCACGCTGACCACCACAATGGATCAGCAGCAAAGTAAGAACTCAGAAATCAAAGGACAGAACCTAACATCCACACTGATGCAAAAGATAAAACTAAGCAATGGACTCTCACCAAATAAGACGAATAGAATACTACCACACTTATCAATTATCTCCATAAATGTTAATGGCTTGAATTCCCCACTGAAGAGACATAGATTGGCTGACTGGATTAAAAAACACAAGCCATCCATTTGCTGTCTGCAAGAAACACACCTGGCTTCAAAAGATAAATTAAAGCTCCGAGTCAAGGGTTGGAAGACAATTTTTCAGGCAAATGGTATTCAGAAGAAAAGAGGAGTTGCAATCTTATTTTCAGATACATGTGGATTTCAAGCAACTAAAGTCAAAAAAGACAAAGATGGTCACTTTATATTGGTCAAGGGAAAAATACAACAAGAAGACATTTCAATTCTAAATATTTATGCACCCAATTTAAATGCTCCCAGATTCTTGAAGCAGACCTTACTCAGTCTGAGCAATATGATATCTGATAATACCATCATAACAGGGGACTTTAACACACCTCTTACAGAGATGGACAGATCCTCTAAACAGAAATTAAACAAAGATATGAGATTTAAATGAGACCCTAGAACAATTATGCTTGATAGACGCATATAGAACACTCCACCCCAAAGACAAAGAATATACATTCTTCTCATCACCCCATGGAACATTCTCCAAAATTGATCATATCCTGGGACACAAAACAAATATCAACAGAATCAAAAGAATTGAAATTTTACCTTGTATCTTTTCAGACCATAAGGCACTAAAGGTGGAACTCAACTCTAACAAAAATGCTCGACCCCACCCAAAGGCATGGAAATTAAACAATCTTCTGTTGAATAACAGATGGGTGAAGGAAGAAATAAAACAGGAAATCATTAACTTCCTTGAGCATAACAACAATGAAGACACAAGCTACCAAAACCTCTGGGATACTGCAAAAGCAGTTTTGAGAGGAAAATTCATCGCTTTAGATGCCTACATTCGAAAAACAGAAAGAGAGCACATCAACAATCTCACAAGAGATCTTATGGAATTGGAAAAAGAAGAACAATCTAAACCTAAACTCAGTAGAAGAAAAGAAATATCCAAAATCAAATCAGAGATCAATGAAATTGAAAACAAAAGAATCATTCAGAAAATTAATGAAACAAGGAGTTGGTTTTTGGAAAAAATAAATAAAATAGATAAACCATTGGCCAGACTAACTAGAAATAGAAAAGTAAAATCTCTAGTAACCTCAATCAGAAACGATAAAGGGGAAATAACAACTGATCCCACAGAGATACAAGACATCATCTCTGAATACTACCAGAAACTCTATGCCCAGAAATTTGACAATATGAAGGAAATGGATCAATATTTGGAATCACACCCTCTCCCTAGACTTAGCCAGGAAGAAATAGAGCTCCTGAACAGACCAATTTCAAGCACTGAGATCAAAGAAACAATAAAAATGCTTCCAACTAAAAAATGCCCTGGTCCAGATGGCTTCACTCCAGAATTCTATCAAACCTTCAAGGAAGAGCTTATTCCTGTACTGCAGAAATTATTCCAAAAAACTGAGGAAGAAGGAATCTCCCCCAACACATTCTATGAAGCAAACATCACCCTGATACCAAAACCAGGAAAAGACCCAAACAAAAAGGAGAATTTCAGACCAATCTCACTCATGAGTATAGATGGAAAAATTCTCAACAAAATCCTAGCCAATAGATTACAGCTTATCATCAAAAAAGTCATTCATCATGATGAAGTAGGCTTCATCCCATGGATGCAAGGCTGGTTTAACATACGCAAGTCCATAAACGTTATCCACCATATGAACAGAGGCAAAAATAAAGATCACATGATCCTCTCAATAGATGCAGAAAAAGCTTTTGATAAAATCCAGCATCCTTTCTAATTAGAACACTGAAGAGTATAGGCATAGGTGGCACATTTCTAAAACTGATTGAAGCTATCTATGACAAACCCACAGCCAATATTTTACTGAATGGAGTAAAACTGAAAGCTTTTCCTCTTAGAACTGGAACCAGACAAGGTTGTCCTCTGTCACCTTTACTATTCAACATAGTGCTGGAAGTTCTAGCCAATACAATTAGGCAAGACAAGGAAATAAAAGGAATCCAAATGGGAGCAGAGGAGGTCAAACTCTCCCTCTTTGCTGACGACATGATCTTATACTTAGAGAACCCCAAAGACTCAACCACAAGACTCCTAGAAGTCATCAAAAAATACAGTAATGTTTCAGGATATAAAATCAATGTCCACAAGTCAGTAGCCTTTGTGTACACCAATAACAGTCAAGATGAGGAGCTAATTAAGGACACAACTCCCTTCACCATAGTCTCAAAGAAAATGAAATACCTAGGAATATACCTAACGAAGGAGGTGAAGGACCTCTATAAAGAAAACTATGAACTCCTCAGAAAGGAAATAGCAGAGAATATTAACAAATGGAAGAACATACCATGCTCATGGATGGGAAGAATCAACATTGTTAAAATGTCTATACTTCCCAAAGCAATCTACCTATTCAATGCCATTCCTATCAAAGTACCTACATCGTACTTTCAAGATTTGGAAAAAATGATTCTGCGTTTTGTATGGAACCGGAAAAAAACCCGTATAGCTAAGGCAGTTCTTAGTAACAAAAATAAAGCTGGGGGCATCAGCATACCAGATTTTAGTCTGTACTACAAAGCCATAGTGCTCAAGACAGCATGGTACTAGCACAAAAACAGAGACACTTGGAATCGAATTGAACACCAAGAAATGAAACTAACATCTTACAACCACCTAATCTTCGATAAACCAAACAAGAACTTACCTTGGGGGAAAGACTCCCTATTCAATAAATGGTGTTGGGAGAACTGGATGTCTACATGTAAAAGACTGAAACTGGACCCACACCTTTCCCCACTCACAAAAATTGACTCAAGATGGATAAAGGACTTAAATTTAAGGCATGAAACAATAAAAATCCTCCAAGAAAGCATAGGAAAAACACTGGAAGATATTGGCCTGGGGGAAGACTTCATGAAGAAGACTGCCATGGCAATTGCAACAACAACAAAAATAAACAAATGGGACTTCATTAAACTGAAAAGCTTCTGTACAGCTAAGGAGACAATAACCAAAGCAAAGAGACAACCCACACAATGGGAAAGGATATTTGCATGTTTCCAATCAGACAAAAGCTTGATAACCAGGATCTATAGAGAACTCAAATTAATCCACATGAAAAAAGCCAACAATCCCTTATATCAATGGGCAAGAGACATGAATAGAACTTTCTCTAAAGACAACAGATGAATGGCTAACAAACACATGAAAAAATGTTCATCATCTCTATATATTAGAGAAATGCAAATCAAAACATCCCTGAGATATCATCTAACCCCAGTGAGAATAGCCCACATCACAAAATCTCAAAACTGCAGATGCTGGCGTGGATGTGGAGAGAAGGGAACCCTTTTACACTGCTGGTGGGACTGCAAACTAGTACAACCCTTCTGGAAGGAAGTATGGAGAAATCTCAAAGCACTCAAGCTAGACCTCCCATTCGATCCTGCAATCCCATTACTGTGCATCTACCCAGAAGGAAAAAAATCCTTTTATCATAAGGACACTTGTACTAGACTGTTTATTGCAGCTCAATTTACAATCGCCAAAATGTGGAAAGAGCCTAAATGCCCACCAACCCAGGAATGGATTAACAAGCTGTGGTATATGTATACCATGGAATACTATTCAGCCATTAAAAAAAATGGAGACTTTACATCCTTCGTATTAACCTGGATGGAAGTGGAAGACATTATTCTTAGTAAAGCATCACAAGAATGGAGAAGCATGAATCCTATGTACTCAATCTTGATATGAGGACAATTAATGACAATTAAGGTTATGGGGGGGAAGCAGAAAGAGGGATGGAGGGAGGGGGTGGGGCCTTAGTATGTGTCACACTTTATGGGGGCAAGACATGATTGCAAGAGGGACTTTACCTAACAATTGTAATCAGTGTAACTGGCTTATTGTACCCTCAATGAATCCCCAACAATAAAAAAAAAAAAAAAAAGTTCAAAATCACTATACAGAGCTAGAAATAGATGTATGGGTGTGGATAGAGATGTGTGTGTATATATATACACACATGGCATTATGTTTCCTACCTCTGGAAGTACAGAAGCAATGACACACTATTAGCAATGGGAATTACTGGGGCCTAGATCTTGGTTTGGAAACTTAAAGGATCTAGCACTTTTGGAAAAATGACTGATTCTAGGACTAGGGTCAGACAAAATGAGCCTAGAATATCTTTTTGTGTCAGAAGTAAAAATTCTCAATGAAAGATCAGGATACACTGAAAGGACACAAAAATTAATATAAGCATCAAAATAATAAAAACAGATGCTAACACGTTAAATAAAACAGGAATCTATGAATTTATAATGATACAAACAAATATGTGAATAAATGAACAAGGAAGGATTTTCCTTACAGTTGAATGCCAAATAAGAAATTGGGAAATAAAAAAGAAAAAGAAAAAGAAATTGAGAAGCAACGAGGAAAATAGAAAATCTCCATTTGTCAGTGTGGTTGATTTACACAGGAGTGGGCAATAGATGATAAAGCCACATTGTGGGGATTTGAAAGGGACTAGGATATCAGTCCCTACAAAGTAATCTCAGATGACTTCCCCACCAAGTATTAATTGGTTAGAAAATGGTGAATTTAAGAAAGAGAAACCTGACAGACACCAAGCCAAATTGACATCACCAGGGGTGATCAATGAGGTGATCTCATTCATCCTAATGATACACATTAAGAAGAACATAGCTTCATTTTTGAGATAATCCCACCCTAATTGCATCTTCTGAGCATGTTCATAAGGAAACATCAGAGGGACCACTGTGAAGTCATTCTAGAACGTAAGGCCTATAATGTTTGAAGTCATCCAGGACATGAAAAACTGGAAGACAATGTGATTTTTTAATGTTAACCAAGTTTTGACTGCATTCCTAGAATAAATGATACATGCTTTTTTTTCTGTGATATTTATTTTAAGGTGTGTGTATGTGAGGGAGTTCTTAAGTTTTCAATATTAATTTTTGTGATAGTCTCCAATTTGCACTTTCATTTCCTTTAAAGTATTACTTTACAAACAAAAACTTTTCACTTCTTATGATCAAATTTATCAATCTTTTTCAGTTCACACTTTTTATGCGTATTTAAAGCTTAAAAATATTTACCTACATGCTTCACTTATTACTTTAAAGCTTTCTTTTTTTGTTTTTGTTATATGTAAGTCCTTAACTTTATCTAAAGTTAAATTTTTAAAAATTATTTTGAAGTGACTTCATAGTTAAAGAAAAATGTACCAGAACAAAACAAAGAACTTGCATACCTCTTCACCCAATTGTTTAAAATTAACATTTTACTATTTGTTTTATTGCTATCTATTTATCCCCATTATACGTATTTCTTTTTGAATATTTATTATTATTATTAGAGATAATTAGAGAGAAGGTATCTCTCTGTTGTCTAGGCTGGAGTGCAGTGGTAATATCACCTCCAACTCTGGGGCTCAAGCACCCCTCCTGGCTCAGCCTCCCAAGTAGTACAGGTGCATGCATGGGTAATTTTTAAATATTTTGCAGAAATTAAAGTCTCACTCTGTTGTCCAGGCTGGTCTTCAACTCCTGGGCTCAAGTAATCCTCCTGCCTTGGCCTCCCAAAGAGCTGGGATTACAGGCATGAGCCACCATGCCCAGCTCCTTTCCTGAGTCTTTTGAAAGCAAGTTATAAAGTCTCATCACTCCTAAACTGTTTAGAATTCATTCCCCGCAAACAAGGACACTTTCCTCCATAATCACATACAGCTCTTCAATCAGGAAATCAATTAGTCAAACTAATGCATAATTCACAAGCCCCATTCAAATTTTGCTATCAATGTCTCTGTCCTTTCTTCTAGGAATACAGGTTGGATTTAGATGTCATGTCTCTTCCAACTGTTTCAGTGTAAGGACCACATAGATGTTCACCGTGTAATAAATTGATGAGCTATGCATTATTCTTTGTGTTATTTCATAATAAAATATTTATTTTTTAATAAAATATTTATTGTTTAAGAAGAAAGCTAATCTCCACAAAATATTTATTGTTTAAGAAGAAAGCTAATCTCCACAAAAATCTCATTCATACATTTCGAACATAGGTTTGCTCCAAAAATTCAAATTTCTGAATTAAAATAGTTTCTGCAGTCTTCCATACGTTAAGGCCTAGAAGTTTCAACTGATTTTGGAAAGAGTCTCATGAGCAAAAACCACCTAACTGAATAGCAGACGCAAGGGTAGACCCAAGACTCCCGAAGTGGATTTTTATTGAGACTCCAACCAACATATATATCTCCACAAAAATCTCATTCCCGCGCCGGGCCCATATGCCAAAGGTGGCGGGTTCAAACCTAGCCCTGGCCAAAAAAAAAAAAAAAAAAAAAAAAAAAAAAAAAAAAATCTCATTCCCATCCTAATTTATATGATTGTTTAAAACGGCGTAATTGTTATAACTTCAAGGAAAAGAGTTATATATATTTAAATTCATATTTTATTAGCAGTTTCAGTTGAAGGCATCAGCATGGCAGGCTGAATTTATGAGAGAGATGTATCGCCAAACCAATCCATTCTAATAGAGCAGTGAATTTTTTTCTCACCTAAAAGACAGAGATGGAATTTCCTAGTGGCCTTGGCAACTGTTCTTGCTAATAATTCCAAGGGATGTTTATTGAGATGGCAGCTTCTGGAAAGTCCACTTATGATGGATTGATAGAAAGAGTTGCGTAGTCAACTGCTAAAATGCTCAGCCAGACTCAGGGGCAGTAGCAACAAGAACTGAGAAAGGAAGCTGGTGCCAAGCAAGCTTAAAATTAGTCATGGTCTTTGGCAGTTTTAAAGATAAGGAGTTTTGCATATTTATTGCCTTAATTATTCAGACCTACTTTTCAGAGTTACTTTGGCTCAATTCAATATGCAGACCCAAACAAAATCAATGGCTTTTTTCTATCTCCTAAACTATATTTGTTCCTTTAACTTTAAATAGAATTACTTATCAAAAAGAAATACGTTCTTTGCAAGAATTTAACCTATCACAAATATTCTTATGTAGACCTTACCCTTTGAATCGCACATTTCCACTTCCAATATCATTCACAGTATTCTAGAAAATTCTTGGTTCATAAAATTTCAAAAGTAAAAACAGCCTTGGAAATTACAGTTCTGTCTTTTTCATTTTCCAGAGAAATGTAGGTGCAGCCTCCTAACTACCTGAGTTTCTTCACCCTTGTTTGCTGCTCTTTCTACTACTACTGTACCTTTGACCTGAAATATGATATGAACTGGGCTTTTCACATCAATAAAGGAAAAGAGGAAACATTCTCCAAGGCCACTGCCAACCAAAGATGTTGCCCTCGATTTCTCCAAATAGTCAGCATGCCTTGGGCACCAGGGATTGATTGCGTTATCTTTTAATTAAGGAACTAGAAACAACGAACCCAGCATGGAACCTCGACTGCAAAACGAACTGTAATTTAAAACATAAGAAATTTTTGATTTTTTTTTTTAACCCACCATCAGCACTGGCTTTCAACAGTACTAGCTCTCCTCGCCTCTCCCTTCTTCACTTTCAAAAAGACCCACACCAGAGACAGACGTGTGGGACACAGCGGTAGGAAAGTGGATAGGGAGAAGCGAACAGAGGTCTGGAGGATGGCGCGGCGCAGCACAGTCCCAAGGCCACTAGGGAGAACCCAGCACCGAGCCCCGGCGCAGCAGGCTGTACGCACGCGCGCGGGGCCCCAGCCTGCGGTTCTCTCCTGTTCCGCTCCACTCGGCTTTATTTAGCCCTTCAGCGCCTCTTCTTCCCATATCCTCAACGCCCAAGTTAAGGGCGACAGAGAATGCGGTGAGGAGGATCCCGGGGCACCTCAGAAGATGACGTTTTGGAAGATACCGTGTGGGTGGACAGAAAGAAAGCAAGGACGTTGAGGACAAACTCTAAGCCATTCCCCAGCCTGGGGCTCCGCAGGGTCTGAGCTGGAGGGCGCCTCCGCTATCGAACTAGGAGGGAAAAGCCAGTGGGCCCGAGCGGAACCCCAGGGGCGGGGCGGAGCCGCGATTGGGGCCGCCCCTTGAACCAACCTTCCGCCCTGCCATTGGAGAGCGTAGGGGGCGGGTCCGAGAAACGCCCCCCTCTCACCACAATCCCCTGCCCCGCCCCCTGCCCGCCCACGTTTTAGGCTCTTCCCAGAACCTCCAAGCACAGGGTAAGGAAATACCCGGGGCTGCCACTGAGCCCTAGGCCGCCCGAGAGACTAGCCCCCTGACGCTCCTCCCACCATCCGGTGACATCACCGGAGGCGGGGCGACGTGACTCCGCCCCCAGGTCCCGGGCCTTATCCTCCGAGTCCTCCGCTCCCGCGGGACCCGAGGAGAGGGCTTCTCAGTACAAACGGTTCTTCTCACCAGGTGCTGTAGTCAGGACCCCCGAGCCTCACCCTCCACCTACCGTCTCACTCCTATTATTTTGCACCGTTCTCTCTCCCTTTCTTTTCTGTACATCTCCAACTGTCTGAATGTTGGGACTCCAAGATAGGTGCAGGAGGGCAAGCTACCTAGTGAAGAAAATGCGTATGCCCATCTCCTTAATTTGTTTGCATTTCTACTATTTATCTGATATTTTGACATCTTTTTGGAAAGTTTTTGCAAGTTTTGGGCGGAGTCGTTTTCGTTTGGGTTTTTTTCCTTTCAGAGCCTTAAGGAATAAAGTTACCCGTTGGTGTGTAGAAAGGAAATAGCCCTGTTAATTTTTTATTTTTCACTTAAGCTATCATGATAGCGCTTTGCACAGAGCACAAACACAGCTGCAGAAGCATTTCATTGCAGAGTAAGCTGCATACACAGGGTTTGCACCGGGACATCAAAGATAGTGCAGGTGTGCGTGGGTCCGGGTGTGCGTGTGCGTACGTGATGTACGTGTGTGCGTGAAGTGAGCGTGAGGGCGCACCCCAACACATAATCCCCAAAGGCATATCAAGATTAGAAAGAAGACCTCACACTAGCGCTTTGCCTTGGAAATTTCCTAAAACTCTTAGTAAATCACTAGTACCCGAAAATCGCCTTAGCAGAAGCTCCTTCCCCGGTGCCCTCCCCACCCCCTAAAGCTGGTCACTCTACCTCCTGAAGCTGCCCTTCGCACACGCGGGCTCTGAGGTCTGAAATTCACTGAAGTATCCCCAGGGATATATTTCAGGGGCCCCAAGCGTCATAGGAAACCCCTGGGTTCTAGGTATGTGAGCGCACTCGAGCGCAGTATGTGCAGAACTGTAAGGGTGAGCTTGGTGCGGTTCTCGGGCGCGCGCGCTCGCGCGATCGTGTGTGTGTGTGTGTGTGTGTGTGTGTGTGTGTGTGTGTGTGTGTGTGTGTGTGTGTGTGTGTGTGTAAGAGAGAGAGCGCGCGCTAGCTCGTGTGAGGAGCCAGGCTGTGAGCTCACGCGCTCCAGACTGTGCCCAAAGCTCAGCTGTTGGGTCGGAGAACGAGAGGATAGGCGAGTGCAGGGAGCGGGCTGTCAAAGAGGGATTTTGAATTAATTCAGCTGTTTTTCCCTTTCCCTCATCCATTCCTTTTAAACCCCCTTTCATAGCAGGGACAGGAGGGCTGGATTCTCAGTTGTGCTGATGGAGGAGGGGGAGCAGGTTGAAACAATTGAGTGGGCGCGCCAGGACTCCCCAGCTCCTGGCGGGGAGGGGAGGGGTAGCCCCAGTTCTGCGCAGGGAGGGGGCGGGGTTGGGGGCCCCGGGAACCAGGAAGAGGGATGACCACGGCATGGGGAAGTGGTCACCCCTGGGAGGCGAGATTTCGTTCGATCGCACATTAATTGGAGATATCTGATTAATTCCAGCTTCTGATGACTATAAATGGCGATTCTCTACCAAGGTGTCTATATTAAAAAAAAAATCATTCCGTGTCATCCCCCACGTCAGGCCTGCTCGTGGGCGTGAGGCTGTACTTCCTCCGCCCCCTCCTAATGGAGTGAACCATTCCCAGCTCTTCTCCTCTCTCTCTCTCTCTCTCTCTCTCTCTCTCTGCCTCTCTCTGTCTCTTCCTCGCTCCCTCTTTTTCTCTCCTCCCTCTACCTTCCCAGTGCATAAAGTCTCTGTCGCTCCCGGAACTTGTTGGCAATGCCTATTTTTCAGCTTTCCCCCGCGTTCTCTAAACTGACTATTTAAAGGTCTGCGGTCGCAAATGGTTTGACTAAACGTAGGATGGGACTTAAGTTGAACGGCAGATATATCTCACTGATCCTCGCGGTGCAAATAGGTAAGTGGCCGCCCAGCCCGGCTCTCGGCGGGAGGCAAGAGGCAGCCAGCTGGGGACTGAAGCGCGGTGGGGTACCGGCTGGCCCGCCACTGCCCTGGGGTGCGGAGAAGCCGGCAAACCCCCGAGGGTGGAGGCTTCGGCTCCTGGGGACTTGCAGGTCGAGGTTTGGTTTTCCCAAAGAAGGAGACTCTAAACCTTTCCCAGGAAATGTGTGCCACGGGTCGTTTTCCAGATGGGGCTTATCCCCCTTTTTCCCAAAGCACACATCCATTTTTGCTTCTCTTTCTGGGGTTAGACCAGGTTTCGTGCGCTCTGGAGCAATCAATGCATTAGCCCCTGCGATACTGCAAGATTTTATTTTGAAGGGTCGAAAGGTGAATGCAGGAACAAGGTGGCTAGGCAAGTAGGACTGGAAAGTTTATGTGCAGAAAGCAAAGATATTCCGGGGCTCAGACTGCTGCATTTAGAACTTTGTCATTCTCCCGCCCCCCTCCCCCCATACCCTAGCTGCAGTGTTTGCACCGGGCACCGCAGACCCGGTTGAGCGGGGGGAATAGAGAATGATAGGGACCTCCAAATCATATATTTTAACACGTTTACCATTGAAGAGGATGAATTCAGCTAAACATACGTGGATATACTTTTCTAGGTACATTTGCCAGTTACTTTATACATCAGCGTCTGTATTTTATATCTAGGAAGGGGTTAAGAAGTGTGTGCAATATGTCATGTGGAGTGTTCCTTATTTTTTGTTATTGTTAACTGCGGTCAGATTTATTTTGTCCCCATTTTATGTTAAGGAATGTTAAGTTACACTGTCAGGGGGCTTTTTAAAGTTCACATTTTTTGTTTCCCCATCTAGAATAAATTAAACATGTGGGAGGAGGCAGTAGAAACCCCTCTGCTCTGAAGCCCAGTCAGGACATTAATAAGGTGGCCTAAAAGTGAAAGTGAAGCCGGTTATTAATAGAATGGACAAGAGGGGGAAAGACTAATCAAAGGGGTTTTCTGGAGACCAAGGGAATTGTTACCCCCTATCGGTTAGTGCTGTAGCATTCTTTGCAGACAAATCCTTGCAGTATTGGGGGGTGGTGGGTGCTTTAGCGAATTGGTTTGGGGGCAAGAAAGGGAATGCATAACATGTTTTCATGAGAAATGTGGAGAAAACAGGATTTGGAGTTTTCTAGACATTAAAATGGATTCTTTGCAGTAAGGTTTTATTCATTTGACATGATTTTGAGTACCTGATATTTTTGTAGGACTTTTAGAGTGTTGACTGCGGAATTTTGATGTTTTCCTTTCATTCTAAGAGATGATAGTGCTATGAATCTGGTTGTTTTGAATCTTTTACTTTAGTGCAAAGATCTTCAATAAATAAAAAAGTATCTCTAATGGCAGCAAATTCTTTAAATGCTGGAAATAAGTGAATGTGGCATTTTTCAATTAGCCTGCGAATTTTTAGGAAGCAGAAACAGCAGCTGTTTTTGACACGGGGGTGTTAATCAGGGATGTTCGGGGCTCTGTTTTCTGAGTGCGAAATAACCTTACCGTGAAAGGGGGGGAAGCGGTTGTGCATGAGGGATGCGTTTTGAACACATCGGCCTGAAAATGACCATTTGTTGGCTGTGGAATTGAAATTGAGCGTATTTGTTCCCGAATGTCTGTCCTTTGCTGCACCAGAGCCTCAGTCTTTATTAATTCATGGCTGGGAGCTGTCCCAAATCATTGACATTTGGCAAGAAACGTGGGGGCTGGGGAGGAGCGGGAAGGTGGAGAGGGTAGTGAACGAGAAAGAAGACACAGCGGGAGGAAGTTTAGAATGAATGAGAGAGGTCCAGCCATTGAATAAACCGATGGAAACCGCATAAGGGAGGCCAGAGAGCACAAGGGAGGCGCAGGGTAGCCTTCCTGAACCTCACAGAAACCGGGTTCAAGGAAAACAGCAGAACAGCGAAAGACGCGCGGGCTGCGACCTACTGGGACGCGTGCGCCTGCAAAATCCGTCCTCCGCGCAGGCTCCCGGCCTCCCAGAGAAGGCTAGAACCCAGGGAGTCACAGTTGCAAAAGACAAAATTTCACGACTTCTTATTTTACACACGCACACACTCACACATGCGCGGTGTGCAGGGTTTTCTCTTGCAGCGCCTGGAAAGATAACGTGACAGGAGCGCTTCCCGCCCACGGCGAGCCCAATTCCCCTTTAAAAAATTCTCAATGCATCTTATGGGCTTCATTTTCGCCACCGAGTTTTAGGGGTGGAGGTAAGGGGTGAGGAGATATGGGAGGGATGGCTAGGGGAGAGTAGACTGTGCTTTATTTCGTTTCTTCGCATCAAAACGGTATTTCTGACATGCATTATGGTGGAAGATGTGTAGCCTTTATTTCATATTGAACGAGTTGGACTGGGACAAAGATTCGTTTGTTTTGTAAATAAGTCAGTGTTCGATTTGCTATTATGTAGTTGCAAGGGCATTTCACTTGTGTAAGGGGAACCGGAGGTTTATGAAGGTTTCTGCGTCTGCCTCGGCGGAGGTCGAAGTGAACCTTGGTCCCTTCCCCAGAGCTTCCCGTTCCGGATTAGAAAGCGCAAGGCCCGCCTAGCTCTTCCTGCAGCAATTTGCAAACGGTACGCTCTGCAAGGCTGCTGTGGGTTCGGTCACCTTCCCACTTGTCTGCGTCTGGCCTGACGCTTGGGGAGAGGAGGCTGCGTGGGGGTACAGGGGAACTAAGGTCCTCCTGGGACATGTCTACACACCAGCCGCGGCAGCCAGAACACTGACCAGGAACCGGCCGGCGCCCTGGGCCTGGCAATGGATGCTGACTTCGATTCTAAGACTTACCCTATCGTCCCCTCTACGCGCCCCAACAACCCTGATCTGTCTTCTTCCCCGCCCTCCTGGCGCCAGGGTGCTTTTGACCGCTAAATATTGAGCCTCCAGTCCAGATCCTTGGCTTCAGGGTAGAAAGATATGTCCACTGCCGCGCGCCAGCGCCTTGCAGCCGTGTCTCCGGTCCGGCGCCTCGGGGGTTGGCTGACTGGAGGCCCACAGCTAGGACTTCGGTGTGGCCTGAATTTCCTCCTCCTCCTTCTGCTCCAGTTTTACCTGAGCCCCCTCTCTGAAAAATCTGAGCTAGAAGCCTTGAGCCCCAGGCGGCAGAGAACTCGGCACTCTGCAGCCAAAGGCTGGGACCCCGGACATGGAGAAAAACGGTCTCGCCCCACTTCTGTCCCAAATGGTGGCAGTATTTCGGGAGATGTGTGGGGACCTGGGGGCGGACAGAAGCGGAGGGGAAGCATGGGACTCAAGGCTTCTGGATTTGGCCTCCAGGGAGGTGACTCTGTGTCACCGGTTCAGAAGCTTCTGTGGCCCTGTCTGTCCTCTGGCCCTGACCTCCCAGACCACTCATCATCCCTGCTGGGTATCGGGACACCTAAGCTGTCCTCTTCCTTTTGGGGAGGAGGGGGTGGATTGGAGGGTCTCACTCGGAACACAGAGGCAATTGGTTTTATACTGAAACCATCTATTTCAATGACTGCTGGTGACTTCCAGAGCCTTTATTCTTTCATTCATTCAGCAGCAGTTGCTGAGCGCCCACCCACTGGGCACCGAGCTTGAGGCTTATTAGGGCGTTGTTGGCCGGGTTCTGCGGGCGGAGCCTCCCCTCCTGCCTTCGGATCCAGTTCTCCAGCCCGCGCCCTGCTGTTAAGACCCCTCTGTCACCTCAAAAATGGAAGATTGTATTAGGAGAACAGCGACATGACTTGCTGGGGAAGTGTTGGGAGATGAAGGAGGGAGTGAAGGGAAAGAGAAATAAGAGATGAGGGAGGTGAGAAGAGGGGGGCGATGAACACAGAAAAAGATACAGAGTGAGATGCGGGAGGGAGCTGGGCAAAAGGAATGGACACACCTACCTCCCACCCACCCGCACCTGCTCTCACACGGACGATCTGCACTAGATGCGGCCTTGGGTGCAGGTCGGGCATTCTTAGGCCAAGTTTTTCAACCACCTTTAAACACTAGGGCGCCCCAACGCTAAGCGCTGGGAGAGACTACTAGACGGGACGATGATGTGTGCAGTCGGGGGGACGCAAGCACACCGTGGGGCGGCAGGGTGGAGTCGTGGCGCTGCTGACCAGTGTCCCCTCCTCCCCGCAGCATACCTCGTGCAGGCCGTGAGAGCAGCTGGCAAGTGTGATGCAGTCTTTAAGGGCTTTTCGGACTGTTTGCTCAAGCTGGGCGACAGCATGGCCAACTACCCGCAGGGCCTGGACGACAAGACGAACATCAAGACCGTGTGCACGTAAGTGTTCTCTCGGGCGGGCTGGGCGCTTCTGTTCTGGGGGCGCTGTTGAGGTCGGAGAGCGCTGCGCCTCCCTGCCAGCGCGAATCTGTGCTCTCTGGCCTTCCGGCTCCTACACCCAGGTCTAGGCCTGGGGACAAGCTCTCTGGCTCGGAAGACCAGGACCCTAGGTTCGAATCTGCACTGTGCAAGGGGACCCCAGCGCCTGGGTGGGATACAGAGGAAGATCTTCCAGCGAAGGGCCCAGAGTCAGCCCTCCATGGCCTCACAATGCGCTGGGACCCAGGCTTGGGGCCACAAGCATTGCTACCATTTCCTTCTGCTCCAAAATCTCTCTACTTTGAGGCCATCTTTTCGCCATTCTTTCATCTCTCCCGCGTGAATGAGGGGCCTTCCAACTCTCTGAAAAACAGTTCGTTTTGGTTTGAGAAGCCTTTGGGTGAATACTAGATTTGCCTAAAGGGAAAATCACTTCCCTATTTTGTCCATTTCCCCTGATAAAGCACCCCTACCATAGACACCAAGAAAATGTGGGGACAGAGTGGATGGTGGCCTCTCTTTTTCTTTCTAAGAGATGGGAACAATATTTTATTGTGTAATGATTTTGCCCAAAAAGGAATGTGTCTGGGTCATCCATTAATAGGTTCTGCTGAGTTTGTAGCCAATTCTGAGGTTTGGGGTAGCCACCCTCTTTGGTTCCCCACCCTGTGGTGCATCTCCACTCTCCTGAGATCAGGCAGCTGCAGTCAAAAAGAAGGAAGGGAAGGAGCTCATGGCCAGGCCCAGTGGAGTTTTCTCAGAGCTGGGGCTGGAAAGCAATGCTCCCACTAACAATGAGGTAACCAGCAGAACCCTACTGCCACGAACCTGCAGCATTTTAGCTGCTGCAGACCTTAGAAATGTTCCCATCCTCTGCAATGCATATTCTTTTTTTTAATTTGGGTGGGATTTTCTACCCCCACAATGGTCCTTCCAATAAAGTCAAGGCATGTTGTGTCCCTTGTTCTCAGAGAGTGGAGTGACCTTTCTGTACTGTGAATTCCTTGCTCTCTCTCTAATTGGCAGGGGAAGGGGTGGCAGAAGAAGAGGTGTTTATTTGTTTGAGTAATGAAATGGGGGCCAATTTTGCTTTCCTGGCCCCCATTTCATTACTGAAACAAATAAACAGACTTTACAGTCTTTCATTACAATCTTTCCTTGCCACCCCAGTGCCCACCAGGAGCCAGAGCAGCTTATTGGCTAGCTAGTACCTTCCTACCATTAGAGGGACAAAAATCATTTAATTCCAAAATCCTGGTGATAAGTAAGAATGCATCTATAAGGTATAACAAAAGGTTACACATAAAGCAACCTCCAAGTCCTCCATCATGTGCTGGAACTTCATTATTCCAAACTATTTTAATTTTTTAGCAGAACTTTGTGAAAACCAAGGAACTGAGGAGGGCCCTTGCCTGAGGTTGGGGTCCAGGCTCTACTCAGTTGGTGCCTTTGGTTGTTTAACATCCTGTTGAAGCCTATTTCCTCCTTGCCCTGGCTGGATGTCTGTCCCTCTTCCAGGAGGGGATGATAAAGGGAGCAATTTAAATATCCTTTGGGATGTGCAATTACACAGAAGCTCTGCAGGTGAACTGTCCTGTGGACTTCTTTGTGTCTCTAAATCTTGCTATTTATTACAAGTTGAGGAAGTGGAAACTCTGTACCGGAGGCTTCCCAGTCTTATAAATTAGAAAGGCCATTAGAATACAACCCGAGTTCAAGGCAATCCAACAAACATTTATAATTTCACCGTTAGCCAGAAGATGGGGTGGGCGTGGAAGCAAGGAGAATCAAACCCAACCCCTGCCTTCAGCGTGCTTACAGCCCAGACTAGCTTGCAGAAGGAGAGGACAGACTGGGGTGAACTGGCCTTCAGGGCCAGCCTGGAGTTACCAAGACTCACAGATCGACCCATCTCTGAAAGGAGACAGCGCCCCAGGAATCAATCACGGGTTGGGATTATATTTAGTCTCAGGATCTATTTTTGGATATTCTGAAGAAAGGGGGGCAATAAAAAAGGACAAGTTGGATGAAGGTTGAGGGGGCGGGGCTAGGAGCAGAACCTGGGAGGAGGAAGTGCAGTTAGGCACGGGACTCCAGGAACTAAAGGAAAGGCGGGAAGGGGGAGCCTCGACGGCTGGCGGTGGCGGCCGCTGCGCCCGCCCTGGAGTTCCAGCCTGGGGGGCTCGGAGCTACACCCCAAAGGAGGTGAGCAGGAGGCTCCGTGCGACCCTAGCCCATGGAAAGGACTGGGGGAGGAGGCAGAAGAGAGACCCAGAGCGCAGGCCTGAAGCGCTGGGATTTGCAAAAGCCGGAGGCAGCTACAAGGCTGGCCCTAAGGTGCTCCGGCGGCACCAACACTCACCGACCCCACGGAAAGAAGAGGCAGACTGGAGTCTCCTAACTGAATCTGAGCCCGGGGACTGGAGAGCGAAGCGGGATGGGCCACGGAAGAAGGAAGCAGATGACAAAGAGAAAGAGGAAGTGAGAACAGAAAAGAGGAAAATGGAGGGAATAGAAAAGGAAAGGAAAGAGATGTCAGCAGGACGGGAAACAAAAGGACGAGGTGCGGTGGGTGGAGGGAGAGAACGAGGGCGAGGCTAAGGAGGGAGACAGAAGGGGTGAGGGGGAGGAGAATGTGAGAAGCCCAGACGGGGGGCCGTGATCAGAGCAAGTAACCCATCTTGCAAGCTAAGAGGCATTAATGGGCGGCAGCTTGCAAGGCTTAGCACTGTTTTCCTAGCTTTCCCTGAGGAGGGCTAGCAATCTGTTTGCGCTTGCAGAGGTGCCAGCGCAACGCTGCGGGTGCCGCTCGGCCTCCGGCTGCGGGGTTCCTGCCCAGCTCCTGAAAGCAAAAACCTGACTGGTGAGGGTGCAGCCCCTCCTCTCGGACAGCTGCATCTGGGGTTGCCTGAGGTCCGGCGAGTCCTGACCTTTGCTGCCCAGGCACCTGGGCGGTGAAAAGGAGGAGGGTGGGGGAGTAGCCCGGGAAGTGTGCGAAGAGGCGAGAGGGGAGGCGCGGGCACGCTAGCCTGGGGTCCTTCCGGAGCCCAAAGTGAACCTGCTTTTTCTGTTTTGTTCTGTCCTTCGCCAGGTATTGGGAGGATTTCCACAGCTGCACGGTCACAGCCCTTACAGATTGCCAGGAAGGGGCCAAAGATATGTGGGATAAACTGAGAAAAGAATCCAAAAACCTCAACATTCAAGGCAGCTTATTCGAACTCTGCGGCGGCGGCAACGGGGCGGCGGGGTCCCTGTTCCCCGCGCTCCCCGTGCTCCTGGTCTCTCTCTCGGCAGCTTTAGCGACCTGGCTTTCCTTCTGAGCGCGGGGCCGGCTCCCCCTCCACGCCCACCCACATTCACTTCATGCTCCCGGAAATCGAGAGGAAGATCCATTCGTTCTTTGGGGACGTTGTGATTCTCTGTGATGCTGAAAACACTCATGTAGGATTGTGGGAAATCTTGATTCTCTTTTTGATTTCATTTGATTTCTTTTTATTTGCCAAATGTTACCAATCAGTGAGCGAGCGAGCACAGCCCAAATCGGACCTCAGCTTTAGTCGTCTTCACACACAAATAAGAAAACGGCAAACCCACCCCATTTTTTTATTTTTATTTTTTTGGCAAAAAAAATCTCAGGAACGGCCCTGGGCCATCTACTCTATAATCGTGTTAATACATGAAAAATGATGGGCTCCTCCTAATCGGAAAGCGAGGAGAGGAGAAGGCCAGGGGAATGAATTCAAGAGAGATGTCCGCGAGCGAAGCAGATGGCGAATAATTCGCGCTCACGTCGTTCTTCCACAGTATCTTGTTTTGATCATTTCCACTGCACATTTCTCCTCAAGAAAAGAGAAAGGCCAGACTGTTGGCTTTGTGTTTAAAGGACAGGAGAGAGAAAGGAAAGGGGTTGAGGGAATCTCTGGGTAAAAGTAAGGCTTCCAGAGGAAATGCTGCTATGGCCACTGAGGGATTAGCTTTACCTGCTGTTGTTGACGCATCTTTCCAAGTTCACTGTCGTTATTTTCCCTCCTCTCTCTTGTTTTAGCTGTTACACATCAGTAATGCCCAAATAGCCAACAGTATAGATCACAAGGGGGGGATGTTCAATGTTAATCTAAAATATAGTTAAAAAAAGATTTTGACATAAAGAGCCTTGATTTTAAAAAAAAAAAAGAGAGAGAGATGTAATTTAAAAAGTTTATTATAAATTAAATTCAGCAAAAAAAAAGATTTGCTACAAAGTATAGAGAAGTATAAAATAAAAGTTATTGTTTGAAATGGGGTGTTGTTTGTTTCCTACCCCACCCCTGCCTTCTTGACCGAATTTTCAGGGTACCCCCGGGACTCCTGAGAGGGTAGCTTCCCTATTCACAAACCTGCCTGATCGTCTGCCTCCTTCACGCAGACCTCCTCGCTCAAGACGCTGCCATTTCTACGACATTCTGCCTACTTAAAGAAGAGAAGGTTGAAAGTTGCTTTCCTTAAATTAATGATTTAAAAAACAGAGATTCTTTCTAGGTGAGGTTTGGAGGAACTGGGTTAGCTCGCAGCTGAGAAAGCACGGGCAGACGGAATGCCAGGGGCCGGCCCGCTGCCCCCGCCCGGGGCGGGTCGGAGCCCTAACCACGATTTGCCTCTTCCTCTGCGGTGGCAGGTCGTGCAGGAACCGCCATTAAGGGCTCCAGCATAGGGGCCTGAGAGGCTGCGTTCCCTGGCAGGGATCAGGTGAATCCTTTCATAATTAATAAGTCAGCTCTGCCGAAATGGCGAGGAGACGGGGCCCTATTGATCTGGCCGGAGAGCTGCTTTCACCTCTCCTATTTATAGACCCGGCATGGCCTTACAAAGAAGTAAACATTCCCGAGTAAACGCCAGCGGCGGCGACCTGGGTCCGAAGGCTGCGGGCCCGCAACAAGCGCGGGTAGGGAAAACTGCACGTAGGTTTTGGGGTTCAATAAAATCGAAATTCGATTTCTTGGGAAAAGGTGGGCTGGTGGGGTCTCCGGGGTATGTGTGGGGGAAAGGGGAGGATGGTGGGAGACGGAGGAGGCTGCCGTAGGTTCCCGCATCCAGAAGCCCGCCGCCCGCCCACCCGCGGCGAGGTGGGTGCGCCCGGCATCTGAAATGCAATGTGTAAACAATCGCTAGAGTAACAGTTCATAAATCAAACCCAGTGGGTCGCAGCCCAATCTGCATTCCCCCCACGGATTGAATTCCAGCAACACATGCGTCCCTTCGCCCCGAGCGCTGGAAGCTGCACGGATTCTAAATGGCTGCATATATATTACCGCCGCCCGTTCACGCACGCGCCGCCCCCCACCAACACTTCGCCGGCTGCCCCCACCTGCCCCCTCCTCGGGCGATCTCCGGTTCTCGGTCAAAACCAAAGGAGATCGCCGTTGCTTGAGCAGGGGCGGGGGACGTACACCTGAAACGGGCTTTTTTGGGAAATAGTTGCATTTTGTTAGTTTCAACAGTTATTTTCGGTCTAATTACACATAGGATGTTCCTAACCCGAGTTCAACCCCTGGAATTCAAATTAAAATATCCGATCCCATTTTAAATACGAATCTATTTAATGAGGGAGAGGGGAAAGAGAGAAAGAGGGAGGGTCGTCTCTCCTCTCTTTTGCCATAACAGCACTCTGCCTCCTACCGACCTCTTTTTCTCTGAAAATCGGAGGCAACCCGGTGCGCACACTTGGGCTCCTAGCCAACCACAATCAAAGGATGCGCCGTTTTCCTGGGACTTTGGGGACCAGGGGGACTCCCGCGACTCTCGGAGGACCGCCCTCCCCTCTCAGCTCCGGCTTCTCCTCTAGAAATGGATCTATCCTGAAAGATCCAGGAGGCGGCGGGGCTAGGGGGGCAGAAGCGACAGGAGGCGGGGATTGGGAACGCGGGCTCCTATGCTCTCACCACTCAGTTTTTCTCCAGGAGCCCCCAGCTCCTGCTATAGTTGCAACTGCTTCCCCGGGTTGGGGGAAGGAACCCCAGAAGGAGAGCGCCCTCTTCCTCCCGCCAGGTCCCTGCGCGTCCCCAACCCACCTGATCCCAGAACGCCCGGGGACTCTGGAAACATTGGTTCCCTTGTCCTGTCTAAGTCTGAGAACCACGCTTAAGTGACCTTTGAGAAATGCCCGGGTACACAGGGCCCCGATTCTTGGAAAAGCAGGCTTCCGCGTCTGGCTGGGTCTAACGTTTCTTCTTGCAGTGATTAGATCATTATCACACCATCTTCTACCATAATTTTCTGTTTAATCATGACGACATTTCCATATGTTAGTTGATGTTATTGTTTTTAAGCAGCAATGCAGCTAGTCTTGCTGACAATTCCGAGAGATATTAGCCTGGATGAACCTGTCCCATCAAGGAGGTGGGCGTGGGAGTGGGACTGAGTGGACGTCAGGCACGGAGGACATCGGGTTACGTACGTACCTCCACGGCAGACTCCCTCCAGGTCTTCACACCGTCTGTGGCTCTCCACGTGGCCACTGGCGATGGCCTCAAGCCATTGAGGAGCTGCTGGGAGTGGAGAGGGACCTCCTTTCTCCTTCCCCAGTCTGAGCAGATACAAGACGTGGAAGTTCACTTGAATGTAATGCCTGCCAATTCCTGCGAAAATGTCAGAGAAGCAGGTTCCAGAGCCCAGCCGCAACCGGGGAATTCCAGGGCCGGCGCGCGAGCGGAAATTAGGAGGAAGAAGTAAACTGGGAAAAGGAGAGGGATGCGGGCATGGAAAATGGGGGACGCAGGGAACCGTGAGAACAAAGTAGCGTTATGTAGAGGAGAGAGATGGGCGATCGTCGGAGCCCAGAAGATGATGGACACACCGAGGGGGGAAATGATGGAAACGTGGGGAGAGGTAAAGGACAGACCCAATCCGGGCTTAGTTCCAGTCGGGACTCTCAGAGAAGCAAATGAGCACAAAGACTTTGCGGATCCAGAAATCCTTACCTTCTGGTCCGAACCCCTGAAGGCCAGGGCCACATGGGAAGTGGCGCCAGGCCTCAGGTTTTGGCCTGAGTCCACCCCAAACCTGCTTCCCGAATTCTCCCTCAAAACCCCGCAGAGAAGGTTTCCAGAAGGCATTCAACCATTCATCCCCTCCCCAGAACAGTCAAGCCCCGCTCAGGCAGCGCCCTGGGCCCTGCAGGAGGGTCCGCTCTCTGCAACAATCTACCGTCCTATCCCGTGAGCCCGGGAAGGTAGGATCATTGCGTCCACTTCTTCCTTCAGAACACCTACCAAGGAATCAAAGCGTTGTTGATATCTTGTCCCTCACCCTCGCCCAGCCTCTGACGTGAAAAAGAAACGGAGGTGGAGGCGGAGGTTGGGGCCCGGAACATTTCGAACAGAGCCCTAAGCTGCATGGATGCCACGCCTTGGGGTCCAAAAGACTCCGTATTCGACTTCTCTCCACCCCATCCCAGGTCACTGCGACTCCCTAGGCCAACTTTGTAATGTTGTAGTTTGTGGTTACAAACACACACACACACACACACACACACACACACCTCACGCCCCAAATAGAAGAATGGCATAGAGAAGCCCCCTATGGGCCCTTTCGAGTAATTAGCCCTGGGCAGCCTCAGCCAAAACCCCAAAGCCCAAATAAGGAAGGCGAGCTCGCCCTGCTCCCTGGGGACAAGGAATCTGGGCTAGGAGCCTTTTAGGACTGCCGCAGGCCAGCCTCCTGCGCGGAGGGGTCTCTTTCTCCCCCTCCAGTCTCATGGGCTGGGAGGAGGAAATGTGATATTTCCATCCAGATTTGAGTCCTAGGAGGACATGACCTTTGGTGTATCTTCCAAGATCTAAAACTTCCCACGGGAAGAACTCTGTTACCACCTGCAAACCCCTCTACACCTGAGTTTCCTTTGTGGATAATCAGACCCACCTCATAGGATGGTACCTTGCATCAGATGAGATAGGGAAAACGGTGTTTGTTTGTTTGTTTGTTTGTTTTGCTTTGGGACAACAGGCCAATTACCTAGTGCTGGCTATTATTAATGCAATTTCCTCCTGCTGTGAACTAGCTTAATCCAATGGGTTTCACTGAATTCTTCAAAATAACCTTGAGTAGAGAACCTTATTCTGACTTTTAACAGTTTTTCTTTATAGGTTAGTAACTTAAATTCCTCTGGCTACAGGTTATACCCAGAGCTCCATGCCCCTCTCTGGCCTTCTCAGAGGATGCTCTAGGCAAGCTCCTTGAATTAAATCAACCCTGCTCCTCAGAAATGACTGCTCCCCCAGCCTCAACTCCACCTCACCTGGTGCCAGAGATGAGCCAGTCCCCAGGATTTCCTTTCTGGAACCCCCAAACCAAGTCCTGGGGTTCTCCCATCACAGGATTCTTCCTCTGGGTGCCTGCTTTATATTAAATTATCTCCCAACATTAAAAAAAAGTAGCATGGGTAGTGTAAACAATGAAGCAATTCAAGGATACATAGAGGAAGAATAATAATCCTCACTCCACTAACACATGTTAGCAGGCTGTCTTCCACGCCTTTCCCCAGGCTCCTATAAACATATACTGACATATATCCACACGGAGGGTGGGTTTGTGGCTTTTTAAAAATTGTGTAAAATTAAAATATATATTTCTCTGTGCCCAAATTCTTCAAAATCAATAGTTAAACAAATATTTTCTCCCTTTAAATAGTTGCACAATATTTCATAGAATGACTATGCTGCAATTTACTTAGTTTTCCACCTATTGATGGACCTTTAAAGTTTTTCAAGAGTTGTTTTCTATGGTTTGGGGAAAATATAAATATGATTGTCATAAATATTCCTGTTCAAATAACATTGAGTATTAGTGTTTCTATTTCATCAATAGATTCCCTTTTCAAAGTTGGATTCCTGGACAGAAGACATATAAATACACTTGCAATTTGAAAATATGTAGGGTTACTTTCTTAAAGGATATAGGGTGCCAGTTTCCCTGCATTCTTCTCAACACTGTATATTAATAATCCTTTTTTGTCTTTGTCAACCCAGTAGGTAACATCAAAGCTTTCTGGAAGGCAAGCCTTTCCTGGCACCTGCATTGGGTTCTGTGAGTCCCTCTCTAGCCCTGATCACCTCCAAAGCTACTCTTGCACTGGTGAGGGTAGGAGGAACATCCTGCTAGGCTTTAAGTCCCCTTCCCTGGGGCAGTGGCAAAGGATGCTCCAGCAGTGACTTTTGTGCAAAGCCAGGTGTAATTAGTCCTGGCTCTGGCTCACTAATCTAATCAGAAAACCTCAGGGGGCTTGGGCAGGCTCTGCAAATGACTGTGGGCAGGCAAGAGTGGAGCTTAGCACTATTCTTGCAGCTTCCACTAGGATGTTGCCCTACCTGGTCTATGATCCCCAGGCACCAGGCTGCAATTCTCTGGCCTATCTGCAGTGGAAAGCCCACAATGGAAGGAGCCAGCAAAGAAAAAGCAAGCAACAGCGCAAACCAAGAGCAGGAAAGATGACAGGTAAACTTTTCTTTTCCTTGCCCAGAGATGCTGAGAGGTCTCTACAGGTGGGATCCAACCTAGGGCAGGAGACAAGCAGTGCTGAACTTTACCTGTGAGGGAGTCATGTACAGAGATCCCAATTACACTTTCTTTTCTCTCCCTTTCACCATTCCCACTTCCTCCCCATCTACTCTGCCTAACTTTTTAAGAAACATTTTTACCAAGCATTTACTATATGCTAGGCATCATGCTAAAACTTTGCAAACATCATCCCATTTCCTTCACAATTCCTGTGAGAAGATTGCATTACCCCATTTTACAGATGAGAAACTGAGGTTTAAAGAGAGGTTAGTAGCTTGCCCAAGATCCGCAGGTAGCAAGAGTGGGAGCTGATATTTGAGCATTAATCTGTTTGGGGAACCTGTGTTGAGACCTCACTTTACTTTTCTTATTCTATTATTATTTTGAGCCAAAAGAGAGCTAACACAAAAAGACAATGACAACAACAGAGAGATTTAAGTCCTATGGTAGGCAGAATACTGGCCTCACAAAAATGTCTTAAGCCTCAGTCTCTGGAACCTGTGGATATGTTAATTATATGGTAAAAGAGAATTGAGGTTATAAATGGAACTAGGCTGCTAATCAGATGGGCTTAAAATACAGAGATTATCTTGGAGTGCCCCTAGGGACCAATGTAATTGCAAAGGTCCTTAAAAGTGGAAAAGAAAGAGAGAAGAAATCAGAGTCACATTGGGAGGATTCACTCAACCCACCATTGTTGGCTTTGAAGATAGAGGAAAGGGCCACAAGCCAAGGAATATGGGCAGCCTCTAGAAACTGAAAAAGTCAAAGAAACAAATTCTTCCCTAGAATCTTAAGAAGGGAAGTCTGCCCTGTGATTTTAGCCCAGTGAAACTGTCAGATTTCTGACCTACAGAATTAACTGCAAGACAAAAAAATTATATTATTTAAGTCATCAGGCTTGCATTAATTTGTTACAGCTGCAAAAATAAAATTACTACAAGTCCTAATCTGCATTGGTACAATTACATTGTACCAGTTTAATTGTGAGAATACATCACATCCAGAGAGGCCAGGGCATTCAGGTTATACATGTGCAGGGAGTTTGCCAGGGCCCTTCTGTGTTTCTGTGGGTTTGGAGGAGGTGGCAGCCTCCTTTCAGCTGGGGTGATGGTGTATGTGAGAGAAAGAGGACATTACAGAATAGATTCCTAAAGACAAACAGCAAAAAGTTGTATTGATGTTTCCAATGTCTTGGTATCTCACAATAGAACCTTTTCTTTGTTGTGGTTTCTATCTTCTCTTTTTTGTGCCCCTTTTCACTTCAAGAGTCTTCTATTTGCTCCCTTTCCCTCCAGTAACTTAGTAGACATACAGAGGAGTCCTTCAGTTATGGATCTGCCCAGATATGAGAAGTTCGTCATTAGAGTGACAGATGAAATGTATCACTAGATAGTTATTCTCTTGATAAATCACAGTGACTATTATTAGCTACATATCTTATCACCTGGATAAATCATATGTGGCACTGCTTTGGATGGTGATGGCATTTCCAACTTTGTACATTACCCAGAGCACAGAAGGAAGTGGGTCCAATCTCTATGGAATTCCAGAAATGAATCGCTTGCTATGGATTGGTAAGGAGGATCACAGGCAAATGCAAAGCCAGACAGACAACAGGCAACCACAGCCTTTCACATTGAAAGAAACACCTTAAAAATAATCCAAACCTCCGGGTAAAGAGGAGAAGGAGAAAAGGACACACTTGTCCATCCTTGATTTGTTAATTAAGTCACAATTTGTTTTGTTTACATTAAGACACCACCATGGGAGGTTCTTCTTGATTAAGAAAGAAGCAAGACCAAGCAAGTCAGCTAGTGAGGGTGCCAGGCTAGATAATTAACTTCAGGACACCTCACCGACCAGGTTGCCCAGGTTCCTGCACCCGGGCCTGCCTCATCTTTCCATTTCCTTTCCATTCCACAAATGAGCTTCAGTGAGTGGCTATGAAAAATGACTCTCATAGTCCTCTGGTTGCTTCCTGGGGCTGTCGCCTGAAGCACATTTAAATTGTGCTCTCCCTGGGGGCAGGAGGAGAAATCCCAAACAAAATGATTCATTTAACTCTAGCCAAACACAAATTCTTCAAAATAGGCAACTTTGAAGGGGACAAAGAGTATCAGAGCTTGTGGGAGGCACATCCATCAACCCCAGTCCAGAGCTGTGACAGTCCAGCCCATGTGGCCGCTGAGCCTCTAAGAGGATTTCTAGCCACTCAGCCAGCTGGGTGGTCACAGCCGCATCACACACACCTTCTGCTTGTCACACTACAGCCTCTGTAGTGCGTTTTCCTGCGTGATCATTCTCCTCCCTTCCACTTTGCAATAGTTTCAGCTCTTTTGAACATAATGAACCTAAGGAGTTACAAACTGCATTTCCCACTTTCCTTTGCTTATAGGGATTATTGCATACTTTTTCCTATTTCTGAATAGCCTTGGGATACTCGCAGATAGCAGAAAAAAACAATCTCTGCCCCAGTCTCTACTCAGTCTCTGCCCAAATCTTTACCTTCAACAGTCATTATAAAGTCAAATCCAAATGTACTCCTGTGTACCCACTTACCCAGATATTCAAAATTACATATTCTCTAATTTAGCTATTTTCTAAGACACACAGATACATAAGAATTTGTGTGCATACACACTGCACTTGAAATCCTGATCTTATTCCCTCTGGCTGCCTCTTGGATCTCGCCTCTTACCTTCTGAATTATCTTTGCCATTTTATGTCTCATTGCCCACACATGCTCCTTCTCCTTAGCTTACAAACACCCACTTCCTTGTCCATCCTCTTCTGTGCTAACCTCTATCTCCATCAAGCTCCTAGAACAGTGCCCAGTCCAAGGTGGACACTCAGTCAACACGGGACAGATATATGAATGAAGTTCTCTCTTTCCTTCTTTGCCAGCTTCCCTCGGAGCCAGGTTCTTCCCTTCCAGCTCCAGAGACTTCATTCTTAGTGGCCTCCTCCTTTTCCCTTATTTGTAACTTACCCTTTAAAAAGTATTTTATGCATTCTATTTTTAAAATTTTGCCAAGAGTCCACATTCACTGTGGAAAATTAGACACTGCAGGTGACTCAAAAGGGAAAAATTAAAATAGTCATGATTTCTTCAACCAGAGATATGTATTTTGGTCTCAGTGTCTCTCGTGTTAATTCTCTCCTTTCTACATGGGTGTGATAATGTCATTTTCCTCCTTAAGAACCTTCACTTCCTTCCCATTGCTGAGTCATTGCTGAGTGATTCTGACTCCCTGTGTGGCACCAAAGACTCACCAGGATCTGGTCCTGTCTCATTTGTCAGCCTCCTCCCCATCCACAGCACTCTGTGCCCTCCACCCCATACACGGCAGCCAGATTGAATTCCTTGTCACCCCTGAACTGACACATCCTCTCCCCTATCCCATGATCACTTAGTCTTCCAAGCTAAAGTTCTCTGCACTTCCATCCAAACCCTCCTCTTACCTGTGGAGTCCTAAGCTCCTCTCAGGTTCAACCTTGCATAAATCTTTCTCTCATCTCCTACTCAGAACAGTTGAGTAGAGTAGAACAGTTCCTCTAGTATAGGGGTCCTCAAACTTTTTAAACAGGGGGCCAGTTTACTGTCCCTCAGACCGCTGGAGGGCAGGTCTATAGTTTAAAAAAAAACTATGAACAAATTCCTATGCACACTGCACATATCTTATTTTGAAGTAAAAAAACAAAACGGGAACAAATACAATCACACCGCTACATGTGGCCTGCACGCGGTAGTTTGAGGACCCCTGCTCTAGTACCTCTTGTGGTTCCTAATTTGGTATTATAATTGGCTGTCTGCTGATCCATTTTGTCTTTAAACCTTAAGTTCCTTGAAGTCAGGGACTATGTCTCATTCATCTTTGAATCTCCCACAATTCTTAGCATTGTGCCTGACACAAATGTTTACTGGATAAAGAGCTTTCCCAGCTCTTGTTGCCTCACACATATGTAGTTGCACATTCTAATTTTGAAATAAATAAAAGCATTCCTGATGCCAACCCCTCTCTAGACTACTTCTTGCTAATCCTTTTCTCCCTCAGAATCTCCCCCTTGACTATTCAAGAATGTATTCCTGGGAAAGTAGAGGCATAAATTGTTGGATGAAGGTCATTAAGTGCCTATCAGTGGTTAGAAACAAAGGAATAGATGCACCCACAGCAAGGCAGATACGAAAGCATGAACAAATGATGGCTAGAATGAGTGTGGAAAGAGAAAAGAAGTCACCCCTAATTAGTATATCTTTTTCATGCCTCTCAGAAAAACTTACTCAGCATTTCATCAGCTTCTTATACTTTCTCTTAGGCTACAGAGAAACCTGGAAGACTCATGTTCCTCCCCTCATTCCCTCCCTCTCATTTAAGAAACTCTTAGAATCCGTGACTTTCCTACTCCCTTGTTTGAAGAGAGAATTCTCCTTATCTCATCATCACTTAGACCATGCACTTATCACCTAGTGTGTACACAGTGGCTGTGCACATGGTAGCCACCTGCCAAAATGGCCTTTGGTGATCCTTGACTCCTGGTATACGTGCCTGTACATAGTCACTTTACACAATGAATCAGGGCTGGCCTTGTGTGACCAACAGAATATGAATGAATATCATGTGACTTTCAAGGCTTGGTCATAAAAGGCACTGCAGATTCCTCCCTGGTCTCTTGGATTACTTCCTTTGCAGAGAGCCAACTGCCATGCAATGAGACACTGAAGCAGCCCTGTGGAAACGTCCACAGAAAAAAGAACTGGGAACTCCCACCAACAGCCAGCACCAATGGGCCAGCCACATGAGTGAGCCATTTCGAAAAGAAGGTCCTCCAGCTTCAGCCCAAACTTCAGATGACCACAGCCCCAGCTAATACCTGACTGCAACTTCATGGAGACCTGAGCCAGGACCGTCCAGCCAAGCTGCTCTCAAATCCTTTACTCACAGAAACCATGAGAAATAATAAATGATTTTTGTCGTTTAAGCCACTGTTTAAGGATGATTTGTTATGCAGCAATAGGTAACTATTAAACACATCTTTCATTTTACTGTTCAGTTTTCGTCCATTTGTACACATACATTCACATGGGTGTTGATAGGTTTTATTTATAAGATCAATAAAAATGAACTTTATATACTTAACTCACTTTATATAGTAAATAGTGAAATTCTTAAACCACTTAAACTCTTTAAAAAGTTATTCCCATCAGCTCTGACGTAATTTGAGAACACCAGTCCAAATATTTCAAACAGAGGTTACTCTATACAAGGGGTCAACTGGAAGAGTAAAAAGAAGAAGTAATATTACCCAAAGACTAGTAGGAAACCCACTGCAATACTCAGGTCTGAAAGAGCAAATAGGAAAATGACATTGCCACTGGGACACCAAGCTGCTGATGTAGTACTAAAGATACCCTCCAAAGCTGCAGGTAGAAATCTTGTGTTAACTTTCCTCCCACCTTCCAAACTCCTACCAGAGCCTCCCATTGGCAGAGACTAAATAGTGAAGTAGACAAAGGATTCTGGGAAAGGTAGTTTGTAGGCTTCCTGCCCTGGCAATAGAAAAAAAAAAACTATAGATAGGGCAACTGAGGAACTAAGAGTCAATAGTCACTATTTATCACTGGGAACAATAACAGCTGAAATAAGGGGATATGTATTTGATAGGGCTCTACTCAAAAATGAAATAGCTAATATTTATGATTATAGCAATTCACATAAACTCAAATAATCCCACATTCATCTTCCAAGATGTATTCCAGGATCCTACCAAAAGACTGGGAACCCACCATTGGTTCAGAACTCTAAATTCTTCAAAAGGGCGGCCATGACAAAGCCTTTCTAGCAATTGGAGAAGTATCCCCAATAAGAACTAATACACTGAGCACATAACATGGGTCAAATGCTGTTCTGCTTTTCAGTTTGTTAACTCATTTACCGCCCACCACATCACCATAAAGTAGTTCCTATGTGATCCATTTTACAGGTGAGAAGACTCAGTCCTTAAGTCACAGAGATGGTGAGTAGCAGAGTTAATTCCCAATATGGTCGTCTGGCTTCAGAGGTTCTGTGGTTAACCACTCCACTGTGCTCACTCTTATGATCTTATCACCTCGCCTGAAATGTGGGGGTTACTTATCGCTGATTTAAGCTAGTCCCAAAGTATTAAAAGAGACTAACAATACAAAAAGGAACAAAAGAACAAACCTTGTAAAACCCAACCCTTAAGACGAAGGACCAATTTTTGACTCAGCTTGTCCAAACGAACGTACTATAATGCAACCCATTAATTATTTTAGAAAGTCCACAGTTATTGAATTATCTGGAGCCATTTTCTGAAACTCTGAAAGAGCCTTTTTAGTCTGGAAATATCCCAACCCAAATGTGGAGGGAGGTTAATAACCAGTACCCTGGAGGACCTGTGTACGAGAAGGCCATGTGGTTGGGCAGTGATAAAAACCTATGCAGAACTCTAAAATTAGGGTGCTGTTTCCTGCCAGCCTGCACCCATGCTGAGCCTGAAGATGATCATTTTAACAAGCTTAGGTATATTCTTTCACTTTGATGGAGAGGTAGAGAGGGGGTAAAGATCAGTTCATCAGAAATGTCATTCCAGCATCTCTGAAAACTTCATTTTTTCATAGTCAAGGGATTTATCTTGTGTTTTAAATAGCAGGTGATTTGTACCATTTTGAAATAATCAGTATCTTTCTCCTCATCATACCTTGCCAGAGACCAGGCTAAAGAGAAAGAAGAGCCCACTGAATGGAACACATCAAGTAGTAAAATCAGACCCTTCTATCAACTGCCCTTGTTTTCCAAAGATGCTATTTCACTCTGGGAGACTACACATTGCAACTGCCTGTTATGTTTTTACAGGAGCAGAAGGGCAACAGTGGAATGTGTAGATTCTCAAGTAATTTTAGACAGCAGATCTTCAGGACCTGGGTCCCACTGAGCCTGATACCTGGAGCACTGATGCTTCTTGTGCGCTAATGTAAACAGCTGTCAGAAAGTGGAAAAGCAGTGCTCCACTTGGCCCAGAGCTGCCACCAGGCACTGTAGGGCATCATTGGGTGTTAAATAATGTTCATTATTTTATGGGCACTCCATGTACAGACTTGCATAATAAACCAATCAGGTTTGCCTTTGCTATATTTTGCCTTCTCATGGTCAGGGAAGAAAAATTGCAATACCCAAAGTAAAAAGAAATGAGACCTATTATTTTGATGGCCACATGCTTATGCATGGTCATGGATGGAGTTGGGGAGAAAGAAGACTTAATGTGCAGTAAACTTTCTCAAAATGAATGGCTCACATTAAAGAATATGTGTTTCATTTTTTGCAAGTCCAGAGCTCCTACAAAACAACCATCTCTGCTAATGCCTTGCATGCCCAGTGAGAACAAGCCATCTTGTCTTGCTCAAAGGATGTACCAACTGTGAACTTTCCCCTCCAAACATCCAACACAGGGGGTTGGTAATGACAAAGCTCAGGCATGCCCCAGAGCAGGCTTTTTAGGTTTTGTCTCACTCCTAGAGGGTCTTCTTATAACACAGCTGTCCACATGAAGAGAAGTCAGAACCAGGCTGATGAGCTCCAAGAGCTGGCTGATTCAACAGACACACAGTGGTTTCAGGGCAGTTGCAACAATTTGAAACAGGGTAGAAACTATCAAGCCATGGATATATGTGTGCTACTGAGAATGAAAGTAAAGAGACAGGAGAGCCTATTGTAGTAGTTCTCAACCTTCCTAATGCCACAGCCCTTTAATACAGTTCCTCATGTTGTGGTAACCCCAACCATAAAATTATTTTCATTGCTATTTCATAACTGTAATTTTGCTACTGTTATGAATCATAATGTAAATATCTGATATGCAGGATGATCTTAGGCGACCCCTGTGAAAGGGTTGTTCGACCCCTAAAGGGGTCGTGACCCACAGGTTGAGTATCACTGGCCTATTGGAATGTGGATCTTCATTTGCTCCTTCTGTAATGAGCCTGTCCCCACTCTTCCAGCATCTGCCTCTTTCCCTTACCTCACCTTTTACCAGCACTGTCTCTGCCTTGAATGCCCCAAGCTTATTCAGCCTCAATGTCTTAAGGCTCCTTCTTGCCCTTTAAGTTCAAATTCAGTATTACCTCTCAGGAGATACCCACCCTTCCTGGAAACTCTCCAGCATTGTCACATTGCCTGGTGGTGTTTCATTTATAGCACCTAACATTTGCACAGTTAAAAAAACAATCACTGTTTAACATCCTTGCATCCTCTAAGTTTTGATGCCCTAAGCACAGCTATGCCCTACGCCTTGGGCAGATAGACTCTTTCTGTGTAATTCTCTGCCTCCTAAAGAGCCTAACCTGGCACCTCTGAGCCTCCCCTCTGCTTCTCCTTGTATTTGCATCACTATAGCTCAACATCCAGATTTTATCTCCATCTTGATCTTCCTTGGACTTAACAGTAAGCATGTCTCACTCAACAGCACTGAGGAACAAGTGCCTGGAACCTGCCATCTGGTGTGGGCTGTCCTCCAGCTGCACCAGCAGCAATTGACAGGTAGGTGATAGTGAAACTGGTTTGGTTGGAGGCTCAGCTGGGTGAGACTGGTGCTGTGGGCAAAGGTGGGTGTCTGATCATCATGGGGGTGACTGACTGCATTCCAGCCATAGTGAACACCCCAGAAACTGATGTCCAGTTACAGTAGAATGGTCTAGATGGTGCTCAGCCCAAACAAATCCAGCACTGGCCTAAAGCTCCTGTCCAGCTGTTATCTACACAAACACAGAGAGTAACTGAAAATAAGATGATATTTCACATGAATGTTCTCTTCATGGGAAACCATACCATCTTTATAATAACTTAAAAATAACAATTTTTTAACAAACTTCATTCCACTGAGGGAGCTCTCTTTCTTTGTGATAAGACGCAGGTAGAAAACTGTCACTTTCTTAAGTAAACCCACCCCATCCTCCCAACTTCTGTTTCAAGAGGTTCACTATTTCCATGACGGTCTCTTGGAAATTGATTCTACCACAACTAGACTCACTTCTTGGGGCCATGCTTGCCTACTCCGGCCCAGGGTATGGGCCTCAACCCTGTGTGCACCCCCTATTTCCTGGGGAAGGTTTTGTTTGAATTCTCAAAACACAGGTCAGCAGGGCCCTACCTGAGTCCTACTGAATCCAGAGGCCAAGTGGGGACCAGCACTGGTCGTGGACCTAGCAAATGTAGTTTGGAAAACTCCATAGATAACTTCTGGGCCAGAGCCAGGTTGGTGCTCACTAAAATGTGGATGAACAGCTCGTTAACGCCTCCCTTAATTCCCCATTAAACAGCATGGACAAGACAAGAACATTTAAAAAAGACATTACTAAAGACCTGGGGAGAGGAAAATGAGCACAATAATACCCGGATAGACGAGCAGGGTTACAACTTATCTGCTTCGGGATCCCCCACAGCCTCAATTTGAAAGGAACAGTAACCTAGAAAGTCCTGTTAACATTAAAACACAAGAGATGTTTTCACAGCCAAATGAGTTTGGTTGCTTAGCGGCTCCCAGTCTTGGCAGTCATCAGGTACCTTGCATTTTGAAGTCTTCTCAAAGTCCTGCGGTAAAGAAACCCACTGACATCTGTTTAGCTCATCGTTGCCTAAATGTACATCACTGCCAAAGACATGCTAAAGCACTTCCAGATTTGTTCAAAGCCTAAAGGCTCAGGGGCAGATTTGGGCCTCTCCCACCACCTGCTTGGTCCAGCTACAGCCTCCCGGTTATTCTCTTCTGACAGAAAACCCCACTCCGTAGGCCAGTGTCTCAGAATTCAACATAACAAAACTCCTCAAGGGATACACACAATACCGTAGCAAAGAGTCTGGACCCAGGAAATTGATACATCCAGTGGTCCATCCAGGTGGGCAGAGAGTCAGCTGATGTAAATCACCTTCTTCACTGCCTGATGCCGGGCTCATCAAGCCCTGAGCACATGAGTATAGTCTCTAATGTGGGGCTGAGAGTTGAGAAGGGTAGAAAGAACAGGGAGGAAAGGAAGCTCTCTGAGACTGCTGGGCAAGGACACTGGGGAGAGAAGGGATATGTGTTTCCGGTGTCCCTTGCTAAAATTTGGAACACTTTTCTGAGGTGTTTCTCAACCAAGGTCACTTTGTCTCCTATGAGAGAGGAGACATTTACTTACATTTACTTAAGTAATGTCTGGAGATGTTTTTGATTGTTACTTGTGGGGAGGGGCTGCTGCTGGCATCTAATGGGTAAAGGTCAGGGGTGCTGCTAACCATCCTCCAATGCACAGGGAAGCCCCCACCACAAAGAATCATCTGACCCACAATGTCAACAAGGCCAAGGCTGAGAAACACTGCCATAGACCAAGTATGTACGTGGCAATTTGACAATTAGGTTTAGTAACTCAGCCATGGTGACTTACATAGGTTTCATATTAAATGTAGGTTTTAATATTTTGCTATGCATCTCCACAAGATACTGTACTTTAAGCTTTACTTGGTCAAACCACAGCAATTACATGGTTCACACATGTTAAGTACATACATTTCCTTGTTCATTTCTTTCACAGCACTAATCATGAAGTGGAACAACCTCTTTAATTTGTTTAATTAATGACTACCTGGCCCTAAGATAAAAGCTTCTAGAACATTGCCTGATCTGGAGGAGACACTCAATAAATATTTGCTGAATTAATGAATTCAGACAGGTGGCGAGTACCCGGTTGTTCCCGTAAGCAGAGGCGGTCTCTTCTTTAAGGGTCCACATCCACCATGACCAGTTCAGATTTTTGCCGATAGAAAAGACTCAGTATACAAATCAAGGCATGTGAATGAGTAAACGGGCAAACACTATTAAAATCTGTGTCTACTGTGAAAAATGAATAAACATGCATGCTACCTTAGAGGATATATAAGAACACGGGGTGAGTTTAAGGGCCTTGTTGCTCCAGGCTCCCAGTTCTCCTCTCTAGAACTTTCTGCCAGGGAAGCAGGTGAAGAGTATAGAAGGAGTGCTAGAAACAGTGGTTCTTAGCAGAACCCTGAACCCAAGCTGAGGAAGTGATGATTCTTCTCCCTTCCAAACTATTTTCTAACAATGTTTTGGCATTCACTTGTCAAAGAATGAACACTAAAAGTGGTGAGAGTTAGCGATCCTGGGAAAATGGTGATTCAAAGGGCTTACAGGAGGCAAAAAAAATAAATAAATAAAAGAGACTTTGTTACAGTTTTCTCCTTCCTGTTCTTATTTTTATAAATAATATATTTTTTTTTATTAAATCATAGCTACATCAATATGATCATGGGGCACCATACACTCGGTTCATAGAATATTTGACACATTTTCATCTCATTAGTTGACATATGTAAATGTCTTGGCAAAGTAATATATTGATTTTTAAGAACTGTTAGATCTTATAAACTTGTTTTCCAGAGTGATGTATCAGTGTCAAGCGTTACTGTCATACTGTAGTCCCAAATTCCTCTCCTGTGGACAATAAATTCATCCTTACTCTTTTCCCTATGATAAACCTTTGCATGATTAACAAGTCTTTAATTAGGGATCACAGTCACTTTGGAGATCACAGCCAACAACTTCAGGTTAGGAGACTAAATACAGGATAGAAACTAATTTTTGCATAGTGTCCCAATAATGTCTCTCATAGCGCCCACCACAACCCTGAGCAAGGGTCCAACACAGAACCATGCATTGCATATAATACACTCTCCAGATTCATCAGCTTGGTTAATTGGAAAGATTTTATGTATGTATGTATGTATGTATGCACGTATGTATTTATTTAAGAGGTGGAAAGTGCAGGTGTTACCCAGTTGCCTAGGTTAGAGTGCAATGGCAGGATCACAGCTCACTGCAGCCTCAAACTCCTAGGCTCAAGTGTTCCTCTCACCTCAGCCTCCTGAGTAGCTGAGACTATAGACAGATTCCAGCTACTTGAAAACTGGATAAGTTTTCTTGCATTTTTTAGAGACAGGAGTCTCCCTTCATTGTTCAGGCCAGTCTTGAACTCCTGGCCTCAAGCAATCCTCCCACCTCAGCTTCCTGAGTAGCTGGGATTACAGGCACAAGCCAAGTCCCCATGCCCAAGTCTAGAAAGTCTTCATTGTTTTAGTACATAAAGGGTTTCTGTAAGAATCATTAATAATGCAGTATTTTACAACAGTAAATATGTTTACAACTACGACAACCAGCATGGAATTTCAACATGGGAAGTACATAAAGAGATTTTTCACCCCAAACTACATCTAGAACACTTACCTATATTTGAAAACAACTACTCGGATACTGAAAATATAACCAAATAGTGTCTTATGCATATTAGTTATGTTGTTATGATGATCACATGTGATAATCCAGGCACTCACATGCTTATGGATTGCAACAAGGGCAGGAAGGTCAGACATATTGCTGAAGCAATTGCTTAATTATTTTACCTTCTAAAGGCCAAGGCCAAAGCCAACTAACAGATTTTGTTTAAGACTCAGGTCATAGACAATTTTTGCACATCTACTACATGTTAATCTGAGGTGGATTTACTGTGAAGCGAAGGGAGCTTAAGTTGGGACCCTTGCTGTGTGCTAGCTGGGAGGGACACTAGCATGTACTCCATGGTGTACTATATGCCTCCCACACCTTCTCAGCCCACCTTTCGCTCCAGCAGTGCTGCAGTGGTCACCCTCATGAAGGTGTCACTGGGAAGCACTTGCCTGGACCACACCACATATCCCTCTGCCCCAGGGCTTATCTGACTCCCAAGCGAGGGATGCTTTCTAGAAGCCTGTTCAGTCCTTACACATGTACAGTCTGGAAGCACAAGAAAAACAACTCTCTGTGGGCAACTGCTGATGACTGAAAGATGAGAAGCTGATGAGATAAAACCGAAACACTCTGCTCTTCTCCTCCTTGGGTGGACAATTCTGAGACAGTTTCTGCACATTTCCAGAAGGTCCTGGCAGTATTGATATGCACTTACCCACAAAGGTGTCTGCCTTAGTCTGTATGAGCTTCTACAACAAATATAGATTGGGTGGCTTACAAACAACAGAAAATTATTTGTTACAGTTTTTTTTTTTCCAAAAGATTATGTTTATGTGAGAATAGAGCATTGCAAGAGAATTACACATGCCATGGCAAACCGTGTACGTATTCAGGAAGTCGAAGGAAGGCAAAGGTTTTTAAATGGAAAAAAAGAAGAAGATTATATAATTAATCACTTCGAGATAATTATCCTTGGCTACAAAGATCAATAACAAGGGTGATGCCAGTCTGAGGTTGATCAGGAAGTTGCTAGGCAGACGTCCTTACACAAGTATTATTTGTTACAGTTTTGGAGACTAGAAATTTGAGATCAGCAGTCTTCTGCTGTCTCCTCTCACATGACCAAAGGAGGAGAGAAAGAGGCATCTCTGGGGCTCCTTTCATAAAGGTACTTACCCCTTTCATGAGAGCTCCACTCTCATGACATCATCACCTTGCAAATGCCCCACCTCCTGATAACATAGACTTGGGGGTTATAATTTCAACATATGAATTTGAGGGGCAGGGCACAAACATCCTCTCCATAACAGTGACCAAGTTAAGAACTCACTCTTGCAAGAACCCCAGAAGGAATAGCAAAAAACCAACTATTTGACCATTAAAAAAGAGCATGTTTTGTAATAACCTGGATAAAGTTGAACCACATTCTTCTTAGTAAAGTATCACAAGAAGGGAGAAACAAGAATCCAAGGTACTCCATTCTAATATGAAGCCAGTAGACTATCTGATACATGCGCACACAGGAGAAAAACTCAATTCAGTTCAAGGTGGGGGCGAGGAATGAGGGAGTGGAGATGGAGAGCAGGGAGCGGGAGGGAGGTTACAGTGTATGGCACACCTCTTAGGGGCAGACACTCTACCTAACAAATGCAAACACTGTAACCTAATTCTTGGTACCATCAATGATCCTGAAACAATTAAAAATAAATAAATAAATAAAAACCAACAGAAAATCAACTAAAAGAAAAATGTGATTGAAAAGTTAAAAGACATGCAGCCTTCAACCAGGAGCTCACATATTCACTGATGGGAGCTGGAGGAAAGAACAGAGAAAACAGAAAAACGATTGAAGACATAAAAGAAAATTTCCCTAGTTGAAGAAAAGCATCAGTTGTCAGATTGAAATTGCCTGCCAAGTGATTTCTTACCTACAAAAGAAACAGAAGGAAACTGGTACTACACTTCACCGGACAATAGCGATGCCACAAGACATTGTAGCAATGGTGTCGCCGTGTGGCTGGTGAAGCCCTCTAAGGTATTTATTTCCTCCCTGGACAAAGATGTCTTTTCAATTTTCTCTCCCTGAGTGTTGTGGCAGTCTGGAGTTCTCTCAACCTCTGCTGTCCTATTCTCGTAAGCCCCTATACCAGGACGTCTCTCTAGGGTAGGAAGTCTGCTTGCTTCAGAGTGTGGTAGTCAGATTTCAAGCAAGAATTATACACATGTGCTGACTATAAACGGGGAGAGTGGACAGGGTTGGTTCTGATGTGGTTCTTTATTAGACACTGGTTTCTCCATAGCCCTTCCTTTCTCCTTCCATTTGTTCTCTCTGAGTTTGGAATTTCTCCGAATCCGTTCTTCCCTCAGGGGAGTTTTGGGCTTTTCTCTTCATGCCTGTCATCAGTCTCGTCCCATTCATTTTCTAATTTCTTTCCAGGAATGTCTGTCAAGACATTCTAATTTTTTGATGATGTTTTCATTTCGTGTTTTCTTCAGTTGTTGTAAATTTCTTCTTTTACAAGTATAGCTTTTTATTTTAATAGATCCAGGATTATAGAGAAGGTGGAAAATTGTGATCATTGTATCCTCTTGATCTAATACCATTCATGTTTATGGATGTATATATGTATATCTGTTTTATATTTTTAGTTTTATATACTGTAGAAAAAATTGTACTATGAAATATATATTAAAAATCACATTGTGTTATTTTGTAATCTTTTTTTTTTACTTGGCATTGTACTTTAAACACTTCCCTATAGAAAGACTTCAATACTGTGGGTAAATTTAGCACATGACAAGAAATAGGATACTAAATTTAGGGACTATTTAACTGAACTGATGAATGTGTGATATATTCTTTTTTTTCTTTAATGTCAAATCTTAAAGCATCTGGTTTTTACCCCACCAAGAACTCCATAGGATTATCAACGTGCTTGTTAATTCAGCTGTTTTAAGATCCGTGGTCTCAATTTCTTAATGGCCAGTTGTGTCAACTGTGCAAGAATCCAGTGATATAAAGTCAAACATTTGTTCTGGGCGGGTATTTTTTTTGATCTATGGCTATCCTCACAACATGAAGTCAAGATGCAAGGAAATTACACAAACATCTCTATTTAAAAATGCCCTTGTGGAAACATCAGAATGCAAGGATTGTATATAAATTTAAAAGTCTAGGGAAACAAAACAAAAGGCAAGTGAGAAAACTCTTTCTCGTCTCCCGGAGACATATTTTTCCCCTCTGGAAAAAAAATAGGGAAATTTATGATCTCTAGACCCTCCCCAAAAAGCCTAGCAGAAAGGGAATAAACATATACAACAAGGAAAATCAACATACATTGTAGTTGATGACTCTAAGAAAAAAGAGAGTTCAGGAATAAAATAATGATATTGAGGCTCTGGCATAAAGCTCAGTGGGGAAGGGTAATAACGTTCTTTGAGAGTTTTCTAAAATATAAAGGAATTCTCTGAGAAATAGCAAAGGCAAGAGAGTTTACAAGCATATCTTTTTGGTTCACAGAGGAGCTCATTCAGAGTTCTAAAGAAAATCTCTCAGTGCCCACCCTGCCTGAATCCAATGAAACATCATCAAGGTAGGCAGAATAATGGCCTCCCTCAATGATGTCTACCTCCCATCCTCCAGAATATGATACCTTTCATGGCAAAAAGGATTTGCAAATGGGATTAAAGTTAAAGATTTTTAAATGGGGAAATTAGCCTGCATTATACAGATGGGCCCAATATAATCAGGAGTTCTTAAAAGTGGAGAACATTTCCCAGCTGCAGTGAAAGAGAAGGAAAAGAGATTGAAATCATAAGAGGGACAGACCACCATTGCAGGCTTTGAAGATGTGGAGAGGCTTTTACTGAGAGGAAAAGATAGAGTCAGATATTTGAGTTTTTATAAAATCTTTGTGGCAGCAGAAGATTGTGAGGCAATAAAGTTTCAGGTGAGAAATGATGGTAGGGTAAAATGGTTCATAGGGAAGGTGTCCCTCCTACATCTCCCTGATTGAAGCTCTGGGTAAATTCCTTCATAAAGCCATCAGGTCTAGGGCTTTTCTTTGTCTGGAGATAGTTTATTATTGAGTCGATCTCTTTACTAGTTACAGGTCTATTCAGATTTTCTCTGTCTTCATCACTTAATCTTGGTAGGTTTGGTGTCCCTAGGAATTTGTCCATTCCATCTAGGTTATTCAATTTGTTGACATACAATTGCTCATAGTACTCTCTAATAATCTTTTTTGTTTGTATGAATTAGCAGTTGTACCCCCACTTTCATTTATAATTATAATAATTTGAATCATCTCTCTTTTTTTACTTAATAGATCTAGCTAAAGTTTTGTTGATCTTTTCAAAGGTTTGTTGATCAATTTTGCTGATCTTTCCACAGAACCAACTTTTGGTTTTGTTGATTTACTCTATTATTTCTTCATTCTCTAGTTCATTTATCTCTGTTCTAATCTTTATTAAGAAAATGGTATTTTAATAAGATAAATAAGAATAACATGTTTTATACTGATATCAATGATTTAAAAGAGAAGGAAAAATTAATTAATGTAGCAGAATGATTTCTGGAAGAATATCTTTGGGTTTATGAGAGGGGGTGTCATTTAGTATGAAGTGGTTGGATGGCTTGGATAAGAGCAGGGATAGGTAATCTAAGGTCATGGGTGAGAAGGCAGAGTGAGTATGTGCAAAGAGGTGGGAGAATGTAAGGGCCATTATTGCTGTAAAAAAATCATTACTTCTCTGCACCCTCGTTATCTCTACCGCTACATTCTAGGGTACAAGAGACAAGAAATAGAGTAAGAGGCAGGGATTAGCTTTATTGTTTCTTCAGTTGAGAAATCTTCTGGGATATCTCCAGCATTCTGTAATGGAGTCTGGAGCAAGTTTATAGGATGGTGCACATTCACCAAGGGTCTGATTTCCAAGTAACAGTATAAGATGGTCATTGTGTGAATGTGTGTGAAATGTGATAAGTGTCAAACCTGAACATTGGAAAGCAATTACCATATGTGCTGCTTCATTATTTTGTATTATTTTTTAAGTTAATGTTATTTAAGGCCCTCAACACTCCAACTGGTTTCGTTCTCTCATCCTCTAAGATGCTGGTCTTAAGTGCTTGAGAATCTAAGACTTTATTTTCTTCCCAAGATTGAATTGTCCTGAACTCTGATAAATGTTTAGCCAGTTCTTTACTGAACAATCTTGTAAAGGACCCAGAGCTGTGCAGGATTGTCACAGGAGGGGTCTGGGGCATGTACCTCCAGCCTGCCTAGCTCATTCCCCTCCACCAATGAGGGAAGATGGCTCCTCCATCTTAACATGTTTCTCCACCTGCTGTGTTTCCTGTAGGTTATGCTTAGATCTGGTGGTTTTGTTAGATACAAGTTACATCCAGACAGTGCTAGTTGTGTATTGCATGACATCTGGGGTACATCATGCCCAGCAGACCCCTTCCTATATGATAAGGTAGATGCTGGTGTGTGTGTGTGCATGTTTTTTGTTTTAGTTTTCTGAAGACTTTATTCAGGGGGATTCGTTGAGGGTACAAGATGTGTCACACACTGAGACTCCACCCCCTCCCTCTTGCCCTCTCTCTGATCTTCCTTTCCCCCACCCTCTCCCTCCTTCTCCCTTTCTCTACTCTCTCCTTTCCCCACCCCAACCGTGTCATTAATTGTCATCAAAACAAGATTGAATACATAGATTCATGCTTCTCCATTCTTGTGATGCTTTACTAAAAATAATGTGTTCCACTTCCATCCAGGTTAATACAAATGCTGTAAAGTCTTCATTTTTTTTTAATGGCTGAATAGTATTCCATGGTATACATGTACCATAGCTTGTTAATCTATTCCTGGGTTGGGGGGGCATTTTGGCTGTTTCCACATTTTGGTGATATAGATTGAGCTGCGATAAACAGTCTAGTACAAGTGTCCTTGTGATAAAAGATTTTTGTTTTTTTTTTCCTTCTGGATAGATGCCGAATAATGGGATTGCAGGGATCAAATGGGAGGTCTAGCTTGAGTTCTTTGAGGTTTCTCCATACTTCCTTCCAAAAAGGTTGCATTAGTTTACAGTCCCACCAGCAGTGTGAAAGTGTTCCTTTCTCTCCACATCCGTGCCAACATGTGTAATTTTGACATTTTGTGATGTGGGCCATTCTCGCTGGGGTTAGATGATATCTCAGGGTGCTTTTGATTTGCATTTCTCTAATAATTAAGGATGATGAGCATTTTTTCATATGTTTGCTAGCCATTCATCTGTCTTCTTCAGAGAAGTGTTTGTTCATCTCTCTTCCCCATTGGTATATGGGATTATTGGCCTTTTTCATGTGGATTAATTTAAGTTGCCTGTGTTCTTTTAATAGGACCCCAGGAATTTACTCTTTGACTGCTTTTCTTTCTGCCTCAGTTTGTACTTTTCCTGCTCTGGACTTGGAAATGGATACATTTCTAAGGAATCCTGGTTGCCTTTGGTGAAAGGACTTAGAGACCACAATGTGAGTACTCGTGGAGTCTTCCAACTTGTTTTCTAGGGTCTGCTTGCTCCCTCACACACCTACCAAAAGTAATACTTCCAGATGAATCTTCCTGTACCCCAGGTGGGATGTGTATTTTAGCATTCAAAATCTTTCAGTGAGTTTCTGCTGCTAATAGGATATAAGCCATTGATGTCAGCCTAGAAGTCAAAGCTTCCCACACCCAGCCCTGCTCCCATCTCTCATTGCAGCTCTGCCTGTACACCAGGATACAGCCAGGCAGTCTTGGTTCCTGGAGTAGTTCATACCTACCCAGAGTGTCACTGTTGGGGTTGAGCCAGAGGCAGGCCAGACCGTGAAAGGTCAGACACAACCACACCAGGGTTGGTCCCATGTGTCATTTGCAGGCTGGGTGATTTGAGTTTGTCATCTCTCCTCACTGGCTACAGGCTCCCCATTTACAAAAACCAAGATGACAACACCAACCTCACACGGTCATTTTGAGGATTAAGTTAGAAGACTTATGTAGATCATCTAGCCCAGGACACTAAAAGACAATAAATAATAGTTTACTGCCCTTCCCTGGATCACTTACCCTCAGTTATATAATCAGATGGTTCAGAATCTAAAAATTCTGAGTTCTTCCTAAAGTGCTGCTGCTATTTTTACCTGTCCTTTCACAAAAGGTTACAGCCCCGTCCTGTTGTCTGGGAGAGGGCAGCCCTGAGTCACTTCCTCCCTCCCTGTGCTGGTCCTTCTGTGCCCAGCTGGACTGGGGCCAGGCTGCTCATGGAGAGCTGCCCATGCCATGAGGGCTGTGCTCGTTGACATTCAGGAGGGTTTCTGTAAAACCATCCACTTTGCAGGAGACTGGGCTGACCTCCCACTTCCTGAATTGGTCACGCATCTCCACTTCCCTGACATCCTCTTTCTGAAACTGATCAATGTTTTCTCCCAGAGTCAGCAATGACTAGCAGGTGGTTGATATTAGAATTTGAGGCTGACATCTTTGGATTTCAAACATGTGATAAGACTCTTTCCTCTAAAAGGCAAGAATGATCGTATGTGATTTCCAGCCTTAGCTGCATCTCAGAATGACCAGGGAAGCTTAAAAGTACTGATGCCTGCAACCTGCTCCAGAGACTCTGACATAATTGACCTGGGTGTGGCCTGAGCACCGAGAAAGTTAAGAAACTCCCCAGGTAATTCTAATGCACAGTGAAAGGTAAGAACTGATATAAGGTAAGTGCTCAGGTAAGTGCAGTGTCTGTCCCCAAGCAGGTGTCTTATCAGCTGAGAAACTACGAAGCAAAGCTGGCTTTTCCTGCCTTCCAGGGCTCTCCTGTGTGCTATGCATTCAGGTGAGGTGAGAGATGGACATACCTGCCAAGTCATGGATCCTGGTTGGTTTATGGGCCATGCCAAAGGGTCTGGTCTAGATCTTGCTAAAGCCCTTGTTGTCTTTTCAGCAGATTGGCAACCTGGTCATGTATTACCTGACAGCACTGGAGAGAATGGATTATACCAGAGATGGTCCGAAGAGGCCAGGAAACCATTGAGGTCCCAAGGAGATGGCGACAGCCTGAAACAAGGCAAGCACAGTGGTGGGTGGCCCAGGCATGGAGAGAAGTGGGGGGAGCTCCCCTTCCTCCCCCTGGGGTGCCCAGGCCTCCTGGCCTTTTTGTGCTGAGCCTGTTTTAACTGTTGCCTCCTGGTTTGCTGGGGTTTTGTATGTGCACAGGCTTTAGTATCACCACTGAGTTGTCTCTTAATCACAGTAATGATCATGCCTTATGTTGTAGGCCTGGCACTGGCTCAGAACTCACTTTACCATTAAGAAAACAAAAGCTGGCAGCATCTGTAGCTTAGTGGGTAGGGTGCCGGCCACATACACTAAGGCTGGCAGGTTCGAACCCAGCCCGGGCCAGCTAAAACAACAGTGACAATTGCAACAACAACAACAAATAGCTGGGCATTGTGGTGGGTGCCTGTAGTCCCAGCTACTTGGGAGGCTGAGGCAAGAGAATCACTTGAGCCCAAGAGTTTGAGGTTGCTGTGAGCTATGATGCCATAGCACTCTACCAAGGGCAACAACTTGAGACCCTGTCTCAAAAAAAAGAAAAAGAAAACCAAAGCTTAGAGAGGTTAAGGGACTGGCCCAAGGCCACATATCTGGAAGGAAGTGAAGCTGGATACAGAGGCAGGTTTCTGACTTAACTGTTAAATCACCCCATCTCCACTTCCTGCTTGTGGTGCTCAGGGCCCTCCCGAGTGCCTTTCGAACTGAGCCTCAGAACTGGCCACACCACAGGCAACATTGGAGTCTCTGTCCTGGTGGTTCCCACCAACCTAGATTCAGAGCCTTGGTGTCCACACAAATGAGAGGATCCAACTCATGGTGAAATCAGCTACATTAACCAACCTCTTAAATAGTTCTAATTTAGATTATTTCAACTCCTATTTCTTCATACCTAAAAATATCCTCGTGTCCCTTTAGTTTTCCACATGCTACAGTATTGAAGCCCCATAATTTCACCTTTCATTAGTCAGAAAAAAAATTAAAAAATAGTGTTGGTGAAGTACTTAACCTTTGAACCAGGCATGGTAGCTGATGCCTGTAATCCCAGCACTCTAGGAGGCCACGGAGGGTGGACTGCCTGAGCTCACAGATTCAAGACCAGCCTGAGCTAGAGAAAGACCCCCATCTCTAAAAATACCTGGGCACTGTAGCAGGCGTCTGTAGTCCCAGCTCCTTGGCACTCTACCGGGGGTGAGAAGTGAGACTCTGTCTCAAAAGGGAAAAAAAAGAACTTAACATTTGTGAGTAGTCAGAAGTTCCTATGTGAAGACTTTGAGTTCAGGTTCTGAGTTCCTCTATGTAAATCCAAAAGGCTTAAGGGGATAGGGTTTATACTTAAAGAAATTTTGAATCAGCACACTGCGAATGCAACCTGGAATTATACCCACAATAATTGGAACTAATTTCTTAAGGTTTCATCAATTTCCAGGGGAGAGGCAAGATGGTCCACTGAAGCCAGCTTTCAGCAGAGTCTCCCATCCAGAGGGATAAATAATGTCCAGAAAAAAACCAATAAAGTGGAAGATTGGGAGCTGAGCTGAGAGAGAGGATCAACAGGTCCACATCACCCCTGCTGAGGCAAGCTGGGACTCCAAGGAAACAAATTTCAGGTACAAAACTCATCCCAAAGAGGACAGGAATCCTTCCCCTCCCCCCCCATGACAGTGGCTTGAGGCAAGAAGACAACAGAGGACCTTTTGTTTCACCAATGGGGAGAGAACGACTGAGGGCCAGGACTTCCTCCACAGAGAGATACTGCTGCAAGCCCAGGCAATTTCTTGCCTTGGCCAAAAGTTGATCTAATATTCTCCCTACTTTCCTGAACTCCCAATCCACCCCTCCCCCCTCTCCTAGAGGTCTGAAAGACTACCCCCTGCAAATTCTGGAGTGTTTGACAGATTTTTGCTAGTGCAGGGCATCTCAAGAGCTGTGAGGTAGTTGCCCTGAAACTATAATTTTAATAGAGGCAGGGACTTGCCCCATGTTGGAAAGAGTATAGCTTGGGACCACACCACCGACCACCAGGGACCACAGTGGGTGCACCCCATCTGCTTCTGCTACCTGAAGAGCACAGCCCAAAGGCTCCCCAGATCTCTGCCCAAAGGCTCCCCAGATCCCCACCTGGGTCCTGTGACCTATGCGGCTGACAGCCCGCAGGGGGCCTCTTGGCTCCCTGCACAGCTCCTCCAACTGGGACCTGTGGCTGGCAACTCCACCTGGTTCCTGCAACCCATGGGGCCCATAGCTGGCAACTCCCACCCAGCTCCTGCGACCCACGTGGCCCACGGCTGGAGACTCCGCTCTTGGTTCCTGAAACCCACGGCCCATGGCCAAGACTCCTGCCTGGCTCCTGTGATCTACTGCCCCAAGGCCATTGACTCCACCCTCTGGCTCCCCTTCTGGCTCCTGCAGCTCTGTCAGCAGCTCTGCCCTCCAGCTCCCTGCGCAGCTTCTGTGGCCCCAGGGCCGGGGTCAGCAGCTCTGCCCTCTGGTGCCCCGCCTGCTTCCTGCTGTACACAGCAGTACCCTAGACCAGCGGCACCACCCCTGACAGTAGCAGCGCTCCATGTGGTGGCTGCTCCATGGTACCTCCCACTGGGGTCAAATTTGGATGAAAAATCTCCCCAATCCTGTGAAACATGGGGAGAACCTGACCTGACCTGCAGGGGTTCCAGAGGTGGAGTGTGGCCAAGGCAGAGGCATGATCTCTGAGGAAGAAAACCACACTCCTCCAGGGTAATCCCTAGCTAGTCACAAACACAGGTGGAACACTCCCCAGTTTCCAATGATCACCTGAGGGAATCAGGCCTGAACTAGACCCACCTACAGGTCATACAGTGAGACAGCTGGTTGGGGAGGCATTGTCTCCTCTTTGAGTTAGGTGCAAATTCCTGTTGTACTTGAGTATTAGAGAGAGCTGGGCTGCAGTCTTGCGGGGTAACCAGTGACTGGAGGTGATGGTGATGCAAAGTGGGAAAAGAGACCCAGCCCCCCAGGAATAATGCTTTTGCTCGGTGGGCCTTTCTAACTCCTCGGACCACCTGAGCAAGTCACACTTGAGCTGTCAGTAGCCACCTGCCGTCCAGTTGCTGGAGACCTTTTGAACTTTCCCACTTGATTGGTGTTTGTGCTGACCAGACAATTGGTTTGGAACTCTTGATCTTGGCCGAACACCCAGGGACTCCCCCAATATACCCTGGTTGTGTTGTAGAGGAAGGCTCTGATTATCCTTTCCCAGTTATTGCCAGTGGGCGGCAGGGTATCTTAATTGCTTGTATTCCTCCACAGCTGAGATTTCAACCCAAAGTCACTAATCCACTAGGATTGGTCAGAGGCTAGCTAAATATAAGACAGACCCACCTAGCCCCATCATACCAAGTGGGTCCCCAGAGTCTCAGGCTATAGTACTGATATGGACCTTAGTAAAGCCATAGGGGGAAAGCCGCAGTCGCCAGTCCCAGCACTGTGGTAAAGGGCTGATTAATTACATCTCCAGGAGCCCTCACTTTAATTCCACCTTACCAGCCTCTCTAAACAAATGATGAATAATAACCATGGGGTGAAATCAGCAGAAAAACTTAGGCAACATGAATAACCAGAGTAGATCACCTCCCACAAGGTACAACAAAGGAGATGCAACAGAAGATCCTATCCATAAACAAATGGCTGAGATGTCAGAAATTGAGTTCAGAATTTGGATAGCAAATAAGATTAAAAGAATTAAAGTAATATTGGAATTAGAAGTCCAAGGAGTAATTCAAATGTTGGTTCCAGAATTCAACAAATTCAAAGATAAAATCACCAAAGATTTTGAGAAATTGAGACAAGAAGTTACATCCCTCAAAGACCTGAGAAATACAGTAGAATCCCTTAGTAATAGGATGGAGCAGGCAGAAGAAAGGATCTCAGATATTGAAGACAAAGCTTTTGAACGCTCCCAAACCCTCAAATACAAAGAGAAATGGAGAGCAAAGACAGATCATTCCCTGAAAAAGTTGTGGGACCACTCCAAAAAAGCAAACATTTGCCTTATTGGAATTCCTGAAGGTGATGAGAATGATATGAAAGGCACAGATGCTCTACTCCAAGAGATTTTAGAGGAAAACTTTCCAAACATGGCAAGAGATGCTGAAATTCAGATAGCAGACAGTTTCAGAAACCCAGCACAACTCAATCCAAATAAAGCATCCCCTAGACACATTGTAATTAACTTTGTCAAAGTTAATATGAAAAAGAAAATCCTGCAAGTAGCCAGACATAAGAAAATCATAACATACAAGGGGAAGAACATTAGAATGACAGCAGATCTTTATGCTGAAACTTTTCAAGCCAGAAGAGGATGGTCATCAACCTTCAATCTCCTAAAACAAAATAACTTTCAACCCAGGATCCTGTACCCAGCTAAACTGAGTTTCATTTATGATGGAGAATACAAATACTTTAATGACATTCACACATTGAAGAAATTTGCCATAACTAAACCAGCTCTTCAAGATATTCTCAGACCTATCCTCCATAATGGCCACCACAATGCTCTACCACCAAAGTAAACTGACAGAAATTATTGATCAAAACCCAACTTCCACAGTGATAAAAGGATTAAAAACATCCACTGGTCTTTCAAAAAACTTGACACCCAAAATGCTACTAGGCTTATCAATACTCTCAAGTAATGTGAATTGCTTAAATTATATGCTGAAGAAGCACAGGTTAGCTGACTGGATACAGAAACTCAGGCCAGATACCTGCTACATACAAGAATGTCATCTTATCTTAAAGGATAACTATAGACTCAGAGGGAAGGATTGGACAACTATAATCCAGGCAAATGGAAAATAGAAAAAAGTAGGGGTTGCAATTTTATTTCCATATACATTAAGCTTTAAACCAACAAAAAAAGAAAAGACAATGATGGTCACTATATATTTGTTGAGGGAAACACTCAACATGATGAGATATCAATTATTGACATTTGTGCACCCAGCCAAAATGCTCCTAAATTTATAAGCAAGGCCCTAACAGATATGAACAATCTGATATCTTCCAGCACCATAATAGTCAGAGATTTTAACACTCCTTTGGCAGTGTTGGATAGATCCTCAAAGAAGAAACTAAGCAAAGAAATTCTGCAACAGAATTAAACTTCACCATACAACAACTGAATTTAATAGACATCTACAGAACATTTCATCCTAACAAAATTGAACACACATTCTTCTCAACAGCCCATGGAACACCCTCCAGAATTGATCACATCTTAGGTCACAAGGCTAACCTCAGCAAATATAAAAGAATAGAAATTATTACTTATATTTTCTCAGATCATCACAGTATAAAAGTTGAACTTACCAATAACAGGAATATGTATACTCATGAAAAGACATGGAAACTAAATGACCTTATGCTGAAAGATAGCTGGGTCAAAGAGGAGATTAAGAAGGAAATTACCAAGTTTTTGGAACAGAATGGTAATGAATATACGAATTACCAGAACCTCTTGGATACATAAAGGCTGTCCTAAAAGGGAAATTTAGAGCACTACAAGCCTTCCTTAAAAGAACAGAAAGAAAGAAAGTCAACATCTTAATGGGACATCTCAAGCAATTGGAAAAGGAAGAATACTCCAACCCAAACCCAGCAGAACAACAGAAATAACCAAAATTAGAGCTGAATCAAATGAAATTGAAAACAAAAGAATTATTCAAAAGATCAATGAATCAAAAAGTTGGTTTTTTGAAAAGTTTAACAAAATAGATAAACCATTGGCTAGCCTAACCAGAAATAGAAATTGAAAATCTCTAATTTCATCAATCACAATAACAAAGGTGAAATAACAAGACACACTGCAGAAATTCAGAAAATTCTTAATGAATACTATAAAAAACTCTATTCTCAGAAATACAAAAATCTGAAAGAAATTGACCAATGCTTGGAAGCATGCCACCTTCTTAGACTTACCCAAAAAGAATTAGAAATGTTGAACAGACCTATATAAAGTGCTGAAATAGCATCAACTATATGAAGTCTCCCAAAAAAGAAGAGTCTGGGCCCAGATGGCTTCACTTCAGAATTCTACCAAACCTTTAAAGAGGAACTACTATCTATACTACATAACCTCTTCCGAAACATAGAAAAAGAATGAATACTCCCAAACACATTGTATGAAGCAAATATCACCCTGATCCCCAAAACAGGAAATGACCCAACAAGAAAAGAAAATTATAGACCAATATCTTTAATGAATATAGATGCAAAAATATTCAATAAGATCCTAGCAAACAGAATCCAGCAAAACATCAAATAAATTATACACCATGAACAAGTTGGCTTTATCCCAGGCTCTCAAGGATGGTTCAATATATGTAAATCTATAAATATAATTCAGCACATAAACAAAATAAAAAACAAAGACCATATGATTCTCTCAATCGATGCAGAAAAAGCTTTTGATAATATCCAGCATCCTTTCATGATCAGAACACTTAAGAAAATAGGTATAGAAGGGACATTTCTTAAACTGATAGAGGCCATCTACAGCAAACACATAGCCAATATCATGTTGAATGGAGTTAAATTGAAATCATTTCCACTCAGATCAGGAACCAGGGAAGACTGCCCACCGTCTCCACTGCTTTTTAACATTGTAAAGGAAGCCTTAGCCATCACAATCAGGCAAGAAAAGGCAATCAAGGGTATCCATACAGGGTCAGAAGAGATAAAACTTTCACTCTTCACAGATGATATGATTGTATGTCTGGAAAATGCCAGGGATTCAACTACAAAACTCTTATTGGTGATCAAGGAATACAGCAGCATATCAGGGTTCAAAATCAATACTCACAAATCTATAGCCTTTATATATACCAACAATAGCCAAGCTGAAAAAAACAGTCAAGGACTCTCTTCCTTTTACAGTAGTGCCAAAGAAGATGAAATATTTGCGTGTTTACCTAACAAAGGATATGAAAGATCTCTATGAAGAGAACTAAGAAACTCTGAGAGAAGAAATAGCTGAAAATGTTAACAAATGGAAAAATGTACCATCCTCATGGCCAGGAAGAATCAACATTGTCAAAATGTCCATACTATACAAAGCAATATACAATTTTAATGCAATCCCTATTAAAGCACCACTGTCATACTTCAAAGACCTCAAAAAATATTACTTTATTTTATATGGAATAAAAAAAAAACTCAAATAGCAAAGACATTACTTAGAAATAAAAACAAATCAGGAGGAATCACACTACCAGACCATAGATTATACGATAAATTTATAGTGATCAAAACAGCATGGTACTGGCACAAAAACAGAGAGGTAGATGTATGGAACAGAATAGAGAACCAAGATATAAACCCAGCTACTTACCCATCATTTGATCTTTGATAAGCCAATCAAAAAAATACAGTGGGAAGAAGACTCCCTATTTAACAAATGGTGCTGGGTGACCTGGCTGGCAACCTGTAGAAGACTGAAACTGGACCCACATCTTTCACCATTAACTAAGGTAGACTCTCACTGGATTAAAGATTTAAACTTAAGACATAAAACTATAAAAATACTAGAAGAAAGTGCAGAAAAAACACTTGAAGAAATCGGCCTAGGAGAATATTTTATGAGGAGCACCCTCCAGGCAATTGAAGCAACACCAAAAATACATTACTGGGATCTGATCAAACTAAAAAGCTTCTGCACAGCCAAAAACGCAGTAAGTAAAGCAAGCAGACAGCCCTCAGAATGGGAGAAAATATTTTTAGGTTATGTCTCTGACAAAGATTTAATAACCGGAATCCACAGAGAACTCAAACATATTAGAAAGAAAGAACAAGTAATCCCATCTCAGTATGGACAAGGGACTCGAATAGAAACTTATCTGAAGAAGACAGGCGCAAGGCCAACAGACACATGAAAAAATGCTCATCATCCTTAATCCTCAGAGAAATTCAAATCCAAACCACTTTGAGATATCATCTAACTCCAGTAAGATTAGCCCACAACACAAAATTGCATTATCATAGATATTGTTGTGGATTTGGAGAAAAGGGAAGACTTCTGCATTGCTGGTGGGAAAGCAAACTAGTACTTTCCTTTTGGAAAGAAATTTGGAGGTCACTTAGGGATCTAAAAATAGACCTGCCATTCGATCCTGCAATTCCTCTACTAGGTATATATCCAGAAGACCGAAAATCACTTTATAACAAAGGTATTTGCACAGAATGTTTATTGCAGCCCAATTCATAATTGCTAAGTCATGGAAGAAGCCCAAGTGCCCATCGACCCACGAATGGATTAATAAATTGTGGTATATGTACACTGTGGAATATTATGCAGCCTTAAAAAAGATGGAGACTTTACCTCTTTTATATTTACATGGATGGAGCTAGAACATATTCTTCTTAGAAAAATATCTAAAGAATGAAAGAAAAAGTATCCAATGTACTCAGCCCTACTTTGAAACCAATTTATAAATATCCACACTTCCATATGAAAGCTATAACACAACTACAGCCCAAGATGAAGGGGAAAGAGGAAGGGGAGGGGAGGGGAGGAAGGAGGATGGTGGAGGGAGGGTAACTGGTGGAACCACATTGATGGTGCATTTTATAAGGGTACATGTTAATTCTACTAAGTGTGAAATATAAATGTCTCAACACAATAACTAGGAAAATGCAGTGAAGGCTATGTTAACCAGTTTGATGAAGTACTTCAAATTGTATATAAAAAGAGCACATTGTACCCCATAATCACATCAATGTACACAGCTATGATTAAAAAAATAAATAAAGAGTTTGAGGTTGCTGTGAGCTATGACACCATGGTACTCTACCCAAGGTGGCAAAGTGAGACTCTGCCTCAAAAATAAATAAATAAATAACAATAATATTTCTTTTTTTTTTTTTTGAGGTTCATTTTTTTTTTTAATCATAGCTGTATACATTAATGCAATCATGAGGCACCATACACTGGTTTTATAGAACAATTGATATATTTTCATCTCACTGGTTAACATAGCCTTCCTGGCATTTTCTTCTTCTTTTTTTTTTAATTATTAAATCATAGCTGTGTACATTAATGCAATCATGGGGCACCATACACTGGTTTTATAGACCGTTTGACACATTTTCATCACACCAGTTAACATAGCCTTCCTGGCATTTTCTTAGTTATTGCATTAAGATATTTATCTTCTACATTTACTAAGTTTCACATGTGCCCTTGTAAGATGCACCGCAGGTGTAATCCCACCAATCACCCTCCCTCCACCCATCCTCTCCCCTCCTTCCCTTCCCTCTTGCCCTTCCCCATATTCTTAGGTTATAACTGGGTTACCGGTTAACATAGCCTTCCTGGCATTTTCTTAGTTATTGCATTAAGATATTTATCTTCTACATTTACTAAGTTTCACATGTGCCCTTGTAAAATGCACCGCAGGTGTAATCCCACCAATCACCCTCCCTCCACCCATTCTCTCCCCTCCTTCCCTTCCCTCTTCCCCTTCCCCATATTCTTAGATTATAACTGGGTTATAGCTTTCATATGAAAGCCATAAAATAGTTTCATAGTAGGGCTGAGTACATTAGATACTTTTTCTTCCATTCTTGAGATACTTTACTGAGAAGAATATGTTCCCAGCTCCATCCATGTAAACATGAAAGAGGTAAAGTCTCCATCTTTCTTTAAGGCTGCATAATATTCCAGGGTGTACATATACCACAATTTATTAATCCATTCATGGATCAATGGGCACTTGGGCTTTTTCCATGACTTAGCAATTATGAATTGGGCTGCAATAAACATTCTGCAAATATCTTTGTTATAATGTGATTTTCGGTCTTCTGTGTATATACCTAGTAGAGAAACTATAGGATTGAATGGCAGGTCTATTTTTAGATCTCTAAGTGTTCTCCAACATCTTTCCAAAAGGAATGTATTAATTTGCATTCCCACCAGCAGTATAGAAGGGTTCCCTTTTCTCCATATCCATGCCAAGCTAAGTTGGTCTTGGGATTTTGTGATATGGGCTAATCTTACTGGAGTTAGATGATATCTCAAAGTAGTTTTGATTTGCATTTCTCTCATGATTAAGGATGATGAGCATTTTTTCATGTCTGTTGGCTGTGCACCTGTCTTCTTCAGCGAAGTTTCTCTTCAAGTCCCTTGGCCAGCCTGTGATGGGATCACTTGTTCTTTTCTTGCTTATATGTTTGAGTTTTCTGTCGATTCTGGTTTAAACCTTTGTCAGAGACATAACCTGCAAATATCTTCTCCCATTCTGAGGGTTATCTGCTTGCTTTACTTACTGGGTTCTTGGCTGTGCAGAAGCTTTGTAGTTTGATCAGGTCCCAGTAGTGTATTTTTGAAGATGCTTCAATTGCCCAGGGGGTCCTCCTCATAAAATATTCACCCAGACCGATTTCTTCAAGAGTTTTCCCTGTAATTTCTTCTAGTATTTTTATAGTTTCATGTCTTGAGTTTAAATCTTTAATCCAGTGAGGGTCTATCTTAGTTAATGGTGAAAGGTGTGGATCCAGTTTCAATTTTCTACAGGTCGCCAGCCAGTTCACCCAGCACCATTTGTTAAATAGGGAATCTTTTCCTCACTGAATGTTTTTAATTGGCTTGTCAAAGATAAAATAATAGTTAGTAGCTGGGTTCATCTCTTGGCTCTCTATTCTGTTCCATACATCTACCTCTGTGTTTTATGCCAGTACCATGCTGTTTTGATCACTATTGATTTATAGTATAATCTGAGGTCTGGTAGCGTGATTTCTCCTGCCTTGTTTTTATTTCTGAGTAATGTCTTGGCTATTCAAGGCTTTTTCTGATTCCATATAAAACAAAGTATTATTTTTTCAAGATCTTTAAAGTATGACAGTGGTGCTTTAACAGGGATTGCATTAAAATTATATATTGCTTTGGGTAGTATGGACATTTTAACAATGTTGATTCTTCCCAGCCATGAGCATGGTATGTTTTTCCATTTGTTAACATTTTCAGCTATTTCTATTCTTAGATTTTCATAGTTCTCTTTATAGAGATCTTTCATGTCCTTTGTTAGATAAACTCAAATATTAGATAAAGATCTTTATCTAACAAAGATCTTTCACGTCCTTTGTTAGATAAACCCAAATATTTCATCTTCTTTGGCACTACTGTGAATGGAATAGAGTCCTGAACTATTTTTTCAGCTTGAGTATTGTTGGTATATATAAAGGGTACCAATTTATGAATGTTGATTTTGTGACCTGAGACGCCACTGTATTCCTTGATCACTTCTAAGAATTTTGTAGTAGAATCCCTGGTGTTTCCCAGATATACAATCGTATCATCTGCAAAGAGCGAAAGTTTGATCTCTTCTGACCCTATATGGATACACTTGATCACCTTTTCTTCCCTAATTGCGAAGGCTAAAACTTCCATTACAATGTTAAAGAGCAGAGGAGACAATAGGCAACCTTGTCAGGTTCCTGATCTGAGTGGAAATGATTTCAATTTAATTCCATTCAATACGATATTGGCTGTGGGTTTGCTGTAGATGGCCTCTGTCAGTTTAAGAAATGTCCCTTCTGTACCAATTTTCTTAAGTGTTCTGGTCATGAAGGGATGCTGGATATTGTCAAAAGCTTTTTCTGCATCAATTGAGAGAATCATATGGTCTTTGTTTTTTAATTTGTTTATATGCTGAATTATATTTATAGATTTACGTATATTGAACCGGCCTTGAGACCCTGGGATAAAACCAACTTGGTCATGATGTATAATTTGTTTGATGTGTTGCTGGATTCTGTTTGTTAGGATCTTGTTGAATATTTTTGCATCTATATTCATTACTGATATTGGTCTATAATTTTCTTTTCTTGTTGGGTCTTTTCCAGGTTTGGGGATCAGGGTGATGTTTGTTTCATAGAATGTGTTGGGTAGTATTCCTTCTTTTTCTATACTTTGGAACAGGTTGAGTAATATAGGTACTAGTTCCACTTTAAAGGTTTGGTAGAATTCTGATAAGAAGCTATCTGGTCCTGGACGTTTCTTTTTAGGGAGAATTTGTATTGTTGATGCTATTTCAGAACTTGATATACACCTGTTGAACATTTCCACTTGATTCTTCTTGAAAGGTGATGTGCTTCCAAGTATTGGTCAATTTCCTTCAGATTTTAATATTTCTGAGTATAAAGTTCCTTGTAATATTCATTATGGATTTTTTGAATTTCTGAGGAGTCTGTTGTTATTTCGTCTTTATCATTTCTGATTGATGAAATTAGAGATTTTACTCTTTTTTTCCTGGTTAGGTTAGCCAAAGGTTTATCTATTTTATTGACCTTTTCAAAAAACCAACTTTTTGATTTATTGATCTGTTGTATAAATCTTTGGTTTTCAATTTCATTTAATTCTGCTCTAATTTTGGTTATTTCTTTTCTTCTACTGGGTTTGGGGTTGGAATGTTCTTCTTTTTCCAGTTGCTTGAGATGTCCCATTACGTTGTTAACTTCCTCTCTTTCCATTCTCTGAGGAAGGCTTGCAGTGCTATAAATTTCCCTCTTAGGACTGCCTTTGCGGTATCCCAGAGGTTCTGATAATTCGTGTTTTCATTGTCACTTTGTTCCAAAAATTTGGCAATTTCCTTCTTAATCTTGTCTATGACCCAGCTATCATTCAGCATAAGATTATTTAACTTCCATGTTTTTGTATGAGTATGTAGATTCCTGTTGTTACTGAGTTCGACTTTTTTTCCATGGTGCTCTGAGAAGATGCAAAGAATAATTTCTATTCCTTTAAATTTACTGAGGTTAGACTTGTGACCTAAGATGTGATCGATTTTGGAGTATGTTCCGTGGGCTGATGAAAAGTATGTGTATTCAGTTTTGTTGGAATGAAATTTTCTGTAGATGTCTGTTAAATCCAAATGTTGGATGGTTAGGTTTAAATCTAAAATTTCTTTGCTCAGCTTCTGCTTGGAGGATCTATTCAACACTGCCAAAGGAGTGTTAAAATCTCCAACTATTATGGAGCTGGAGGAAATCAAGTTGCTCATGTCTCTTAGAGTTTCTCTTATAAATTGAGGTGCATTCTGGTTGGGTACATAAATATTAATAATTGAAATCTCATCATTTTGAGTATTATCCTTAACAAATATGAAGTGACCATTCTTATCCTTCCTTACTTTTGTTGGTTTAAAGACTATTGTATCTGCAAATAGAATTGCAACACCTGCTTTTTTCTGATTTCCATTTGCCTGAAATATGGATGACCATTCTTTCACCCAGAGTCTATATTTATCTTTTAAGGTAAGATGAGATTCTTGTAGGCAGCAAATATCTGGCCTGCGTTTTTGTATCCAGTCAGCCAACCTATGCCTCTTTAGAGGATAGTTTAAGCTGTTCACATTAATGGAGAATATTGATAAGTCTGGTAAAATTTTGGGTATAGAGTTTTTCAAAAGTCCAGTGGTCATTTTTAATCCTTTCGCCACTGTGGAAGTTGGAGTTTGATCAAAAGTTTCTGAGTTAGTTTACTTTTGTGGTAGAGGATTGGGCTGGTCATTATGGAGGATAGGTCTGAGAATATCCTGAAGAGGTGGTTTGCTTATGGCAAATTTCTTCAACATGTGAATGTCATTAAAGTATTTAATTTCTCCATCATAACTGAAACTCAGTTTAGCTGGATACAGGATCTGGGGTAGTAAGTTATTTTGTTTTAGGAGATTAAAAGTCAATGATCACCCTCTTCTGGATTGAAAGGTTCAGCAGAGAGATCTACAGTCATTCTAATATTCTTCCCTTTGTAGGTTATGGTTTTCTTACATCTGGCTGCTTTAGAATTTTCTCCTTCATATTAACTTTAGTGAAATTAATTATGATGTGTCTGGGTGATGTCTTATTCCGGTTGAGTTGTGCTGGGGTTCTGAAACTGTCTGCTATCTGAATTTCAGAATCTCTTGGCATGTCTGAAAAATTCTCTTTTATAATTTCATGGGGAAGAACCTCTGTGCCTTGCAAGGCCACTTCATCGCTTTTAGGGATTCCAATGAAGTGGATATTAGCCTTCTTCGAATTATCCCAGAGCTTTCTGAGAGAATGATCCATTTTTGCTCTCCATTTCTCTTCCTCTTTGAGAGTTTGAGAGCATTCAAAAGCTTTGTCTTCCATGTCAGAAAACCTTTCTTCTGCTTGGTCCACTCTGTTACTGAGAGATTATCCTGTATTTTTCAGATCTTTGATGGCTGCAAATTCTTGCTTCAATGTGTCAAAATCTTTGTTGGTTTTGTCTTTAAATTTGTTGAATTCTTGAAACAACTTTTGAATTTCTCCACGAATTTCTTTTTTATTTATTTATTTATTTTTAATTGTTGGGGATTCATTTAGGGTACAATAAGTCAGGTTACACTGATTGCAATTGTTAGGTAAAGTCCCTCTTGCAATCATGTCTTGCCCCCATAAAGTGTGGCGCACACCAAGGTCCCACCCCCTCCCTCTGTCCCTCTTTCTGCTTTTCCTCCCACCCCATAACCTTAAATGTCACTAATTGCCCTCATATCAAAATTGAGTACATAGGATTCATGCTTCTCCATTCTTGTGATGCTTTACTAAGAATAATGTCTTCCACTTCCATCCAGGTTAATACGAAGGATGTAAAGTCTCCATTTTTTTTAATAGCTGAATAGTATTCCATGGTATACATATACTACAGTTTGTTAATCCATTCCTGGGTTGGTGGGCATTTAGGCTGTTTCCACATTTTGGTGATTGTAAATTGAGCTGCAATAAACAGTCTAGTACTAGTGTCCTTATGATAAAAGGATTTTTTCCAACTTTTGAATTGCTCCTTGAATTTCTAATTCCATTCTATTAATCTTGTTTGCAATCCAAATTCTGAATTCAATTTCTGACATCTCGGCTATCTGTTTATGAATGGGATCTTCAGTTACATCTGCCATATCTTTCCTTGGGCAGGGGTGGGGAGGTTGATCTACTCTGGTTATTCATGTTACTAGAATTTTTCTGCTGATTCTGCCCCATGAGTATTGTACACCATTTGACTAAATGAGTGAATAAAGAAAAGTTGAGTTCAGGGCTCCAGGAGTAGTGATTAACCAGCCCTTTGCCCAAAGCTCGGACTGGTGTCTGTACCTTTTCCCCTGGAGCTTTGCTGAGGACCCGTACAGGGCTATGGCCTGAGAAACTGGGGACCTGCTTGGTATGGTGGGGTTAAGGGGCTCTGTCTTATTTTCAGCTGGTCTCTGTCCGACCCTAGTGAAACAGTTACTGTGGGTTGAAGTCTCTGCTGTGGAAAAATACCAGCAATTAAGTCACCCCACCCCCCCACAGGCAACAATTGGAAAAGGAAAATCAAACCTTCCTAAACCGCACATCCAGGGCACCACTTGGATAGTCCTCAGGCGATTGGCTCAGTTCAAATGTCCAATTCAATTGTCTCAGTCAGCACCTATCTCAGATGGGAGAGTTTACAAAGGTCTCTGGCAACTAGATTGAGGGAGTCTGCTGACAACTCAAATATGACTTGCTGCGGTGCTCTGTGAGGTCAGGAGGACCCACCCAGCAAATAGATTAGTCTGGGAATGTTGATGCCTCCTTCCCCACCTTGCACCTCTTTCACACCCAGTCACTGATAACCCCGCAGGGCTGTGACCCAGTTGCCTCCAATGAGCAGATACTCCAGGGGTTTGCCCCTTCCTGAATCACAAGGAAATTTATGTCTCCTCAGCCAGGCCACTGCTCTCTGCCAGGCCACTGCTCTCTGCCACTTACCGGCAGGAAGCGTGAGGCCTGACAACCTTGGGTACTTGATGGAGGCTGGGCTATTCATGCAGTTCCAGCCGTGCCCCTTATTCATGTTACTGACAGAACAGAACAACTTTGTGGAATTTGTTTCTGTCCCGGCTAAATTCCCTGCCAAAGAGAAGCTGTTTTGAGTTCATAGAACCTGCACTCAGGCCCTGTCTTTGCTGCTGCAGGTTTGTATTCGTGCATGGTTAGCTGTCAGTTCTAGCCTCCTGCCCTCCTTTGTCTAGGCTGATGATCCCCTGAGGGCCGGTTGCATCTTACGCTCAGTAAAGCAGTCCTCTTGGTCAGCCCTGCCCTGGGAGTCTGCCAGCACTGTGTGTGCATTTTCTAGTCCCTGCGCTCCACCCATGCTGGTACTGCCTCAGGCAAACCCTTTTCTCACCAGGCCTGCGTTTCCATCCCAGATCTGTTGTGCCAGTGTTTGCCACATGAAAAGATGCCCGGCCTCCTCTGGTTGCCCAGAGAGACAGGGGGTGTGACTCTGGAATATCCAGGGGTGAGCCCTATTGTTGCCAAAACAGTTGCTGCTCTGCACCTCAGAGCACCACCACTCCGGTGGTTCCCTCTCAGCCGACCATCCTCTCCTCACTCCCGTGCCACTGAATCAGCACTGGCCAGCAGCAGTCCATGCCCTGTCCACACCTCTCAAGGAAACACCCAAGAATCTGGACTCCTGGGGGACAGGCCTCCAGACCTCAGAGTGAGAGTGGAGGGGAGTGCTGGGAGCTCAGAATTCAGGTAGAGAATATATACAGTTCTACACAGTTTTATGCCTGGCAGGAGGGCACCATGGCACCCTAGTAGGGGAAGTAGATCTAGTTTTTAGAGGGTCTCTCCTGTGGAGTATAATGGGAGGTCTTTTGAACTCTGCTCATTTGTTTATGGGGTACTCCGAGCCATTCTCATGGGGGAGGGGAATTACGTCCACTTCGTGATGGATTTTGTACCTTTTGTTTGTATCCTTGGGGTCACAGCTCGCTTCAGCAGGGTTGATGTGAGTTCTTCAACCTTCTCTCTTGGAACAACCCCCATCCACCAGGTTACTTGCTAAATTTCTGTTCTTTAACTCTCCTTCTGGATGGGAGCCTCTGTGGAAAGCTGGCTTCAGTCAGCCATCTTTTTTCCACCCCCCACTTTGCATGTTCTTGAGAAATGTTAAGCAACAAAGGGAACAAAAAATTCTCTTCTTGGTTTACATTCTGATCAAGGAAGACAGATATTAAACACATTTACTATGCTAAGTATATAGTCTACTAAAAGATGGTAGGTGACAAATGGCTATTTTAAATCAGCACAGAGTAACAGGGGGCAGTCTTAGAAATGTGGGGATGGAGGATGTGGCCTGCAGTTGTCAAAAGTAATATTTCTAATGACTTATAATAAATGGAAAAATAAAAAAAAATTTTCATCAATTTACAAGTGACCATTTGCTTAATCCACGTTACATATATTGTGATTGAATAGTTAGTGAGTACACATAATAGGGCAATGCTGTGCTAAGTAAGTGCTTTGCATAGATCATTTTTCACTCTGACATCCTCATTATACAATGAGGAAAGTGAGGTTCAGAGAGGTTAAGTAACTTGCCCAACTTTCCAACTGTACTTGAACCCAAACATCATGCTCTTAACCATTACCTACACTGTTGGGACTATCTATAGCAAAAAATTATAGCCTAATTTGTATATTAATGTCCACCACTTCACACATGGCATTCATTAACAACAGTTTTTCTAAGCTTTACTTTTAAAACTGTATATTAGAGTTTTCACTGTCGTATTTCCCTTTAATGCTAACCTCTGTAAAATGACATCATAGCTGTGTTTCAAATAGATCTTTGCAGTCAGTGATGGTGTCACTGGTGTCACATTTCTATTGCAAAAAGTAATTTCAGGACATGCACACAATATAGAAATAGTGGCCAGTTTATTAAGTGAAAGCATATGGGTTTAGAAAGGACTGTGCAGAAGCAAAAGTATGCTGTCATGAAAGGGAGCAGGCAGGCTCCAAAAAGAGCAACCTCCCTGAACCCTGAGCAGCTGCTATTTTTATTTATTGAGGTCAAGGAAGGCTGAGTGGTCAGTGTTCATTCTGCCAAGCTTCAGTTTTTACTCTTACTCAGTTCTTACTCCCCCCCCATAAAGGGGGTCATTTATAATTTATAACTTATTATAACTATGGTATAATGAGGGAAAGGTTACGTTGTACCTGTGCAATGCTGGGGAATTAATGGCTCCTTTCTTCTCCTCAGACCACCTATAGATCCAGCTGTTTGTTCAAGGTCTGTTTGTTCGAGCAGCTGACTAGCTTTTCTGTTTGCTCCTCCCTTGCTCATGTCTAACTGACTACCTATTACAGCAATGGTAAACAAGGAAAGAAGTAAGGAATAGAGAATCATTTCTTCTTGAGATCTTTGAGTACTGGCTATGTCTCTGCTTGTCCTGTAGTGCAGTAGGGACACCAGTCATGGGGGCAGCCTGTGACTTGCCCAAGGTTCACTCAGCCTTCCACTTAATGTGGGGCACTGGATAAGCATTCTCCCCTCCCAGCCTCAGTTTCCTGCTCTGAAATATATCTTGTAGCTCCAACTTTCTGTGATTCTCTCTGGCCAGCTGGTGACAGCATATTAGCGACTCTCTGAAGAGTCCTCTGGCTCCATAATTTTACAGCTTTATTGATGGAGATAATATTACCTTCATTTAAAACCAGGAACCCACTTATATTTTGTGTAACTTTGTTTCCCAGTCTATGACATTAATTCCCATCAACCTCTTGTTAATAAAAATGAAGTAACAGTCGATTCAGCAAGAGGTTTCTGAAAAAACAAAATCAGCAGAAGGCAGGCATTTATGACTATGACCACTGGAGACTCCGTTGCTCACCTTGAAAGGCCAGGCAATTTTGAGGAGGCAACAAGTGCATTCAGTCCTGGACTGTTACCAACAACTCTCCCATTCATCAGATGGCTTTGCCAGAGACACCTGCTGGCAGTACTATTTTCCCTACGTAGGTGAGTGTTATCTTTAATTTGGGAGATTGCAATCTCATTACCAGTTTGAAAGAACATTTCAGTGATTTTTTTTTTTTAAGAAAAACTAAGAATTATTTGGTGACATAAATAATTTCCTCTACTCTTTTGGGGAGATTTTTGTGTGTTATACTTGAGTATGGCAATTCTAAAATTTTAGTAGTAGAATTGGGAGCTCCCTGTGGGTAGGACCCATATGTAATTTCACCTAGTGCATAGTAGGTACTCAATATATGTTTGTTGAGTGAGTAAATGAATGAATGGTTAAATTTCAGGACTCAAAAGCCCCTTTAATTTTAATTTCTTAGCTTTACTTTTTAAGAATCAATGAATTGACTCAGAGGCTGTGTGTGTGTGTGTGTGTGTGTGTGTGTAATTTATGTTACAGCCATGCTGTATACATTTTATAAGATTCTGCTAAGACTGAAGAGGGTAAAATGAGAATAATTGTTTATAGTTAATGATGTTTTCCAGTAGGATTTATGATTAGAAAGTGTGGCTTTCTTTGGTATAAAACAGCACATGAACAAAGGTAGAAGTGAAAGAAGTTTTTTCAGATTTTACCACCAAGGAGGGACTGGTAAAAATTCAGTGTGATATTCTATTCTATTGTCTAATATTCTATTTAATTCTTTTGATTGAATAATGCCAGCAATTTTTTAAGCATATATACTACTCAAGTAAAATAATCCCTTGACTATGCATAATATAAAAATGGATCAATTGGCACTAAGCAAGTTTTAGAATTAATGTAATTATCCAGATGATATTTTTAAAGGCACCCTGTGTCTTTGCTGGTATAGTCTGACTTATAGGACTCTGCGCTTCCGTCCTTGGGTAGGCAGGATGAGTACCTTTTCACAGGCATCATGCCAGGCAGAGTGTGATGTGACAGTGGTGGTGGTTTGGAAGTTTAAATGTGGGATGATGGTGTGATGGATTTTATGCACTGTCTGTATGAACCCAGCATCTTCCCTAACTCTTGCTAGGTAGATCATTACAAAAGTTTTGAGACACATAAAAATCAGGAAACATAAAATTTTGTGGACAAAAACAAATGAAGCCCTCTCAGCAAACTGGTAAGCCAAGCAAGTTGAAAATTGCATAGGTGAATCAGAAAGGACACCATTGACTGTATTTCTTGGAAGTGAAATAATGGACCATAGCACAGTTGGTCTCAAAACTTTCCTAGTGACCCATGTACATTATATTCTGCATTGCCAGGGAAAAGTCTTCAATTTCTTTTCCTAGTATGGTTCAGAGTTAGAGTTTTCCAATGAAAAGTGGAAGAAAATATTTCTAGCAATTTGCTATTGCTTTTGTGGGGAGGGCCCCTCTAGAACTATGCGCTGCCTGAATGCAGCTGAAATCGTTGGAGGCAGCTGCCCCTGGCTTTGAGGTGCCCTCTTGAGAATCTCCTGCTTTGATGTTCCAAGGCAGCTGGAGTCTAGATGGCAGCTTTCCTCTAATTCCTGCTCTTCCAGATTTTGTAAAAGCAGATTTCCTGACCCTGATTTTCCCAGCCCAGCACAGCAGTCATGTACTTCCCTTGAATTAAATCTTTCTATTTGAAACGCTTAGTTTCCCCTTTCTTTTTCCATGAGTGAACTCTGCCTGTTAGATCACCTTCACCAACTTCACATCCAAGTGACCCCAAGTTCCAGCTTTCTGACAGTCTTGAATAGGGAGTGCGAAGGGAGCTGTCCAGTATCCAAAAGTAAATGTAATTCATATCCCGGGTAGCCCCAAAATATGAAGTCCAAGGTGGGGAGAACAAGAATGAGACCAAGGCTTGGGTTGGCCCCAAGGAGCTGTGGCAGTGTGCAGAAGCAGAGCCCAGGAATTTCATTATGACCAGGAGGGAGAAGAAGGATTTTTAAAAGGAATCTATGGGTGTGAGGTTAGCTGTTGGTGCTGTTGGGTTGGTTCTCAAAGACACTCCTCTGGCCATTACAGGGCATGTATAACAAAGGAACAGACGAAAATCTGACTAAATAGAGTGTCTCTATGGTGAAAGTGCATCACGCACAGATTTAACCTGCACTCTCTGAACAAGGACCCTGTCTTTTATATAAATAAAAACATTATAGCATAAAGATTTGCAGTAAATTGAATTTTTTGGCCCATTTCTTTGTTCTTTGGTAGTAATGATAGTCAGTCACATTTGGCCATGGCCCCATCATGTGAGAAATGTACTCCCTTGCCCCTTGATTTGGGGTTTGGCCATGTGACCTGTTTTGGCCAATGTAAAAAGTGTTGATGCAAAGAGAAACTTAAAATGCACTCACATGGTTGGGCTAATTTTCTTGTGTATCTGCCATCACCCTGGGAAGACTATACCCTAGATAGCTACTGTCTCTCCAGCCTAGTCTCTAGAATAGGCACCTGGTATACATACACTACAACTGACCCATAGACCCAGAGGCACATGAGTGAGAAATGCCATTGTCTTCCACTGAGATTTGGGGATTGTTTGTTATGCAGTGAATCCATAGCAGTAACTACCCAATACAGGTTGCATAAATCATATCATACACATTGTTCTTTAAAGAATTTTTAAGGATAACTTTGACCATTTTCACAATCAATCAACTGGACTTTAGCCTCAAATTCTTATGCAAGATTCCATCCTGCTTTCAATGACAGCTTTGTTTCAGTTTTGTTTCCTAAGTAAAAGTTGTGCCAATTTGCTGCAACTCATACCCTAGCTGGCTTCCAAATCATTTAATTGATGAAATTATAGGCTATAATTTATGTGGACAAAAACATCTACAGATACAAGTCTATAGAAATTGTTTCCTCCTCTTATCAGCAACTAAAATCTGTACTGTTAGATAATTTTATAATTGTTTTCATCTTCCCTTTTGCATGTTTAGTATAATTTACACAGCAGAGAAGTGTCTTGAAAAACGAACAAACTTATAAAAAAAAAGGCATAAAAAAACAGAAATATACAGGATCATTCATTTGGCACCATCTTCTAAAATTTCACACTTCAGGGATAAGCAAAATTAGTATAATTCACTTCTTAAATTGCTTACTAACACTGTAAGTGAGGCAGTACAAGAGGAGGGAAATTGTAGCTTTCAATGAGATATGACAAGGCAACCTTCCTGAGGGTTTTAGTGAACAGATAGATGCTGACAGATGCCAAACCTACTGACCCCAGCACCAATGGCTTCTCAAAGGGAGACCTGAACTATCTGACCCATCATGTCCCCCTTTACAGACAATACCCGGAGTCTAGTCAAAAGAACTATTTCAGTCACCAGATTTTTCTACTGGTTTTTGCTATCCAAGTTGAATGTCAGCGGTAAGCAATCCGGCCAACAGTTCTTTAAGATAAAATTTTTTCCTTTCTATGGGGGTAGAGATTAAGGTGTATTATGGTTGCTATGGTTACATACTCCTTCTTTGAGTTCAAAGAGGGCCTTGTAGTAGCCAAGAGAACTCTGTGTGAGCCAGGTACTCAAAGCACTCAATCTGAGGGGGTGGAATGAGAAATTTCTCTAGCCAGTTTCTTACAGTCTGGGTCAGGGGAGAACACAAACATCTGTGATCTGGCTCCCACAGATCTATTGTGTCACCTGGTTGCATTTGACTGCGTTTGTTTCTGCTCCCCTTTCCCCCACCCCCAGCCCTACATGGATACAGCATGGTGTGGCACAAAGCTAGCTCCCTTCCCAACAGGTTACTGAACTAGTTTGGACTCAATCATTTCATCTGTCAAATAGAGATAATGATACCTGCTCTATAAAATTATTGTGAGAATTAAATCAGATACACCTAGGAGAGGCCTAGTACAGCTCTCAGTAATGTGCTTATTAATGTGAGCCACTATAATAATTGTGATGGTTACTATTGTCTGGAGAAGACACCACAGAGTAGGCCTTTACTAGGTATGAGGGGGACTTTGAGCACAAGCAGATGGTTCGTCTTCTGCTACCCCACCCTCCTTACATCAGCCCCTGCATGCTTCAGATAAGATGGATGATATTTCAGGACGTGGTGCCAAGCACCCAGACCCACCACCTGGCTCCAGTGGCCTTTGTCACCCTCATCAGGCTGTGTGAGCAGGGATGGAGTGGCCTGCCAGTGTGGTTACATGGAGCCAGCCAGTGACTGACTTCTAGAGGAATAGGATGGTGAGGCAGGACCAGATGCCCAGCTTACAGGGCCTGATTTTGACATCTATTTCAGACCTGCTGAAGCTGCCACAAGCTCCCCCAGGCTTTTTTCTTTGTGGTTTGACACATATGTCTATCATTGGCTACATGCTGTTTGGGACCACAGAGTGACAGCCAGGCAGGGCCAAGTCCCCCCTGAGCAACACAGCCTCTGTAAGGCACCATGTGGACAAGCACATACATGACATGCCTCTTTTATCTGGGGTGTGTCCAGTACTGCCTTTCCCACATCCCCTTGAGCTCCAGAGAGTGGGGTTTAGAAGGGACATCTGTTCTACCGATGTACTGTTCCCAAATGCACTGTTTTGAGACTTCCTCATTCCTTTGAAAAAGCACTGAAAGGACTCCAGTCGTGTGCTGCAGAGATAGATCTCTTGCAGCTGAGTTTGGGGACCCTTACCACCGGAGTCCTACTCAACTTGGGTTAGGCTGGCTCCTGCTTCCCTGACCTTTGCCTGCACTTTCTACAAATGACCTGTAAGCTGTATCTGCTCATACCTTCATCTGGAGTGGATGGGCTGAGTGATGCAACAGATGCTAAAGCACGTAACCCTTCCAGGAAACTGGAAGTCAAGCAGAAGCACCAGCAAGAAGGGACTATCCCAGGATAAAGACCACACCACTGAGATGAAGCGGAAAGGGGAAGGCAGACAGGGAAACACCTAAATCATCCTAAGGGACTTGGGAGGGCGTGTCATGGAAGAACTATCCAGGAACAGACAAGTGAGAAGGGTATAGAAAGAATTCCCAGGTGGAGAAAAAAATGAGCAGCGTGTGAATAGGAGAAAAGATACTTCGACCTGAGAGAAGAGCACACAAAAGTCAGGGGCATGAGAAGCTGGGAATAGCACAGACCCCTGTGGCCTCACCAGTGTAGCTGGAACACAGGCATGATGGAGGAATGATGTGTAAACAGCTGGCGGGGCCAAAAGACTGACAAACTTTAGATACTTAGAATGATGCATTTAGGGAAGCTTTGTACATTACTTTTCTGTATAGCACCTTCAAGGTGCACATGTAAAACCAGTCAGTTTCTCCAATTGCATACGGCATCCAGGGGATAGCCTGGATGGGCCATCGGACTGGGGGTGGCCCATAAGAAGAATGGGAAAAATTAATGGAAGTACCTCTTCCTTCAAGATTAAACTTTTTGCGACCCTAGACAAAAGTCAAAGGTAAATCAACCTAGAAAAAGTCTTTTTTAGATTTAAAAACTCAACCACACAATTTCTGGAAGGAAAAGGTGAAGTCTGAAGAGTGAAGTGCCTTGCTTAGGTTCATGGAAGGCCTCAGACATTAACCCAAGTTATGAAATTCCTAGTCCAGCCCAACACATTCATGCTTACCATACTAGATACAGAAGATAAGCCACCTTAGGGAGTCTCACTTTATCCCAGAGAAAATTGAGATCCTTCAATAAGTTAGTGAAGGCATAAAATCTTAAAGTTGCCAATGCAAATGCACAGCTTGAATCAAGAACTCCAAACTCCTAACCCAGTGTTCATCTAATCAACTACACAAACGCCCATTGAAGAAGGGAAAACAGTTCTCACAAGTGCTCAGTGCCTTCATTCTACAGAAGCTTACGGAGGTCAGGAAGGAGGGTTTGTCCTGCAAATGCTGTAATCCCATGCTCAGAAGACTCTTCTGAAGCATTTGCTGGAGACCTAGGGCTGAGACTTGTGACTCCATCAACATTTCCCAGCTTCTCCTTGGGGCTGAGCAGCCTGCTCTTTATGGAGCACCTATGAGGCATGTTCTATACCAGTCCAAGGGGAGGAACCCTGCAAGCAGATCACCAGCACCACCCCCAAGGTGTAAGGCTAACTCACAGAGTCACCTCCTGCATCCCAAGCTCCCACCTGGGTGCGTGAGCATTTTAAGGAATGAGCACAGGTCTTCCCAAGGCAGGCACAGGCACAGACAGTCAACTGCCTCCCGTGTTCCCCATTTTCTTTTCCCACTACAACTGAATTTATACCACAAGTTCTCTTGTCCTTGTAGTGGGGTGGGCTCTCTGCTTTGGTTGATGAGCTCTCTCACAATGTGGCTTTAGTAACTGAGGGGAATACCTCCCATCTCAATGACACACAGGGCCACGCAGTCTGATGACCCTCATGCAGAGCCATTTTTCTTATGCAATCCCTTAAAACAAACCCTTTTTCAGGCCACAGGGGGGAGGAGCCAATGCTGTCACAAGAGAAAACACATGAGAAGGAAGAAAAGAATATGAAGGCAGAGAAGGTAAAGAGGGATATACAGAGGAGTAACAGCACAGAGGAGGAGTCACTCGAGCAATCCACTCCACGCATTCTGCTGGTCACCTGCTGAGCACACATTTATCTGTATATCCTCCCGTGTACCAGTGCTGTGCCCACAGAAGTGCCTAACTGACCTCGAATTGCTGCCCCCATCAGAATCCTGCAAACTCAAACTGTAAGTGGGGGAAAAGAAGATCAAAAAAGCCAAATCTTCCAAAATGCCAAAAGTGTATGACTCTGGCTGTTCACTTCAATCAACCTCTCAACTCCATGGCACAATGAGTTGCTTTCCTTTGCCTGCAGGTGCCTCAGGATTCCTCACTCCATCCCTATGGAGAGGAAATGAGTCATTCCATTGGACACTCCACTGGGGAAACAACTCCCAGAATTACCCTGGGTTATTTTTTTAATAAATTTTAAATTTCAGAATAATTTTAGATTTTCAGGAAAGTTGAAAAGATATACCCAGAGTTTCCATGTATCTCTTACCCAGTTTCCCTTTATGTTAACATCTTACCATGGTACACTGGTGCATTGCTGTAACTAAAGTCCAGACTTGATTTGAATTTCACTAGTTAAGTAGATCCTTTTTCTGTTCTGGAATCTCATCCAGGATCCCACACTGCATGTTAACATAATTTTGCTTTGAGTTCCATGAACCTTAGTGAAAATTACTCAAAGTACATAAATGAGGCCATTTCTAAGTAGAATTTGCACTGATAATTTCAAAGGACAAGCTCACATTTCCCCTTTGTTTTGTGGCTATATACATAGTTTAAATAATTAACTTAGCAATCAACCATTTCCAAAAGAAGGTTTTAAGCTTTGTTGTTTCTTTTAATTTGCAGAAACAGCAGAACTAAATCTTCATCTTACTGAATGTACAGAGATTTCCCCACAGGGCATGAGCCCCTGGGGGGACGAGGGCAAGTTTCATTTTCCCTGAGGGTGTGATGGAAGGATTCTGTCCTCTCACAGATATAAGAAATGTGGCTTCCAAAAAAGTCACCCTGAAGGTTTGAGCCTGACGATAAGCCAGTTTCCTAGTTAAGAGCTCCAGTCTACAGTTCTAAGTATCACCTAACATTTGTGCAACTCCTTTTCATAAGGAAATTCTGGAATGGGGGTGGCAGGTGGCCACAGTCAAGTTCAGAGCTGGGTGTGCCTAAGGACCCCCAGCTGATATGCCAAAGGGCCTGGGGCTGCAGGGTTGGAGAGGGTCACACACCTGTTGCTTTTCTTCTAATGAACAGTGCGAACCCCCATAAGTCACTCCGCTGTCTCCCATTTGCCTTGAATTCTGTTTTCCCCCATATTGGCTTATGTGTCTATGTAGCAGGGGGGAGATATTTAAGAGTGATGACAGTGACAATTGTCATTTATATTGTTACAGGTCGTCCCTGGGTTTTGGATGACCTGACTTACGGTGTTCTGTACTTACACACAGGCTCCCACGTCTCCCCATAAAGATAATTTATAATTAAATAATTAATAATCAGAAATAGTTTCTTCTAGTAATGTAAGCAAATCCACACAGTGTAAGTGGTTCAGTGGCCCAACACCTTTCACCAGCGCTAGTCTCACAGATGGATAGAGAAGCACCTGATAGAAACACTAGAACACAAAGCATTAGGAAAGCCATAGCCAAGGAAGTTTACGATCCAAGAATTAGCTGAAGCCTTCTGTCTCATTGAAGCAGGACTTGCTAAGGTTCCGAACAGCCAGCAGTTCAGAAATGTTCACGGTGCATTTAAGAGAAGGGCTACAAGTCCATTCATGATGAAGAAATGGAAACAGGCTATGCAAACAACCCTAGATGCATTTTTAAAGAAACTGACTTCAGTGGTAAGCGCCCTTCCTCCACAACAGAATCAAATCCTGATCCTCCAGCACCTACTCCATCCTCTCCAGCACCATCTCTATCATCATCTTCCCATAAATGTTAGTTTATGTTTGTTACTTCAAAAATGCCCCTTATGGGGGTTTGCATCAAGCAAGACCTTGATGCAACATTAGGTAAGTACTAACCTTTGATATTCTTTTTTGAAATTTCTCCTATCTCCTATCCTAACTTGTATGAGTTTATTTTTATGCTCTGTTTAAATTTAATACTTTCTTTAACTTATTATTACATGGGTATCATTATTATTACAGTATCTACTGTAGTATTATTACTGCATATGAGCCATTGTAGTATTGTTATCACTATTATTTTTGTTGTATATCCACTGTCCATCAGGGATCCAAGTTACATATATAATCTGATCTAAAGATGTTCTCAGGAAGGCATCTTGTCCATAGCACGGGGAGCGCCTGTCTTTAAGTATTGAGTGTTTTGACATATATACCACATGTTTAAAAATACTTGCTATTTAATTGATAAGTGTCCAGGATGAATGAAAACTTAATCCTAGACGTTCCAAACTTAAAAGAGCTTCTTTGGGGAGCATTTTGTGTTCTGTTGGCTGTGTTCTGTGGCATGAGAAGGGCTAACAGCAGAAAGAAAGGGCAGAGAAGAAGGCCATTCACCTCCCATGGCTGTTACTGGACCCTCAGACTCTGGCCACATCTGTTTCTCTTGGGAGTCACTGTTTTCTGTGCACTTTTTTTCTAATTCATTAATTCTGTTCAGAGAAAAATATAATCTGAAGAAAACTTCCTTTAGGGAATTTTAATATCATTTTCTCATTTTTATAAGATAATAAAAATGATTTTAAACTAAAAATTATTTTTTGTAAATAGCTAAAGCGTGCACCATGTGATTTTAGCTACAATTTTGAAAATATTCTGTCTTTTCTCATTTAGTAAGTAACATTGTGTGCTTCTTTTTTTAATGAATCACACAATTATTTTGTTACCAAATAAACTACAAAATTATCTACATTATGTTTGTTTCTAGACCTACTGTCTATTAACATACATTGAAATTTAACTATATGTTATATCATGAAAGAAGATTAAATGGGTTTATTTATACAATTGTATTATTTCAAAATGACAAGAGAAGAGAGAAGGTTATATTATTGGTTATGAGTTCTTTGCCACAAGTAATGTATGGCAGGGTAAATAGCACATATCTATAGAAAATAAAGATTGTGTTTATTGATTTGTCTACTATTATACCATATAAAAACAACTGGATGGACTTTCACTAAGTATAGAGGATATGTTTGGGATAATATAAAGTACAGTCTGTATGGAACAAACAAAATTTCATTTGGTCACCTAGGAAGCACTGACAGAGAGAGGCAGACGTCCTCCCCAAGTTGCAGAAGCAGGTCGAGTTAGAGGATCCTGTGACCATCAGGCAAAAGTGACATGCTGTCTATACTAGAAGGAACTGAACTGGAAGAACAGAAAAGAAAAGCAATGATTTCATATATAAGCCCCAAATTAAAAATCAATAGAACAGGTACACCCAGTTGCCAAAGTTAATTTGCAGGGGAGCTGCTTCTCACTTTGGGAACTTGGCACAGCCCTTGTTTATTTCATGATTGGTAATACTCTCCTGCACAGTGTGCGGAAACCCAGCCAGGCCCCAGTAAATGAAAAGTCAACCTGGATAAGATCATCACTTACATGCTTTCTGTTTAATTCTGGTTTGTCTTGATGTGTTTTGAAGAATTTGGATCAGATGACTACAAACGTCAGACCCAGTATAGATTTTCTTAAGGTACCTTTGCAGGATGAATATAATTTTTCTGTTCATCATTAATTTGTTGTGTTTCTTCATTAGTTTCTTATGCCTTCTGACTAATCAGTAAATAACTGAACGACATTTGACTAAGATTATAAACAAGTAAAATTGCACAATGGTCAAAAATCCCAGGGCAACTAGACATTTTAGCTAAACCATAAAACACGTGTTAGAGTCATAAGCTGGCCGTTCTCATCTTGACTCAGCTCACATGTGCACAGGAGATGGGTTCAGGCTCTTGCATGGATCCATTAGCAGTGTATGTATTTATTTAAATAAGAAGCACACTTCACATGTTCAAACATTGAAAAGTGAAAATTTTCTTTTATCCTATAGGATTCAGTTCACCAGTTCACCTCCCCCATAGATACCTGTTACAATCTCTTGGTCTTCTGCCAGAGATATCATATGTATCTATAAGCAAATACATATTTATTATTTATGTGTCTATTCACTTAATGATATATCTTGAAGAGCAATCTACATTTCTCACATTTCCAAGAATGTACATGAGATTAATTCCTATTACTGGCAATAAAAATCATGTTCATCTCAATAGATGTAGAAAAACAATTTGACAAGATTGAACATTTTTCACAATAAAAAAAAATTCTTAGCAAATTAGATTTAGAAGGAATGTGTCTCAACACAATCAAGGCCATATATGACAATCCACAGCTAACATCATATTCATTGGTGAAAAGCTAAAAACTTTCCCTCTAATATCAAGAACAAAACATGGGTGACTAGTCTCACCACTTCTATTCAGCATAGTACTAGTGGTTTTATCCAAAGCAATCAGGCAAGACAAAGAAGTAAAAAGAATTCCTAATACAGAAGTAATAAGTAAAATTCTTTCTGTTTACAGCTGACATGATTTTATACATAGAAAACTCTAAAGCCTGTCAAAAAAAAAATAAACTGATAAAACTCATAAAAGAATTCAGTAAAGTTTCAGGATACAAATACCAGTAAAGTTCAGGATACAAATATCTATAAACTAACAAAAAAATTATCCAAAAAGGAAATTAAGAAAATGATAGCATTTATAATAGCATCAAAAATAATAAAATCGTTTGGAATAAATTTAACCATGGAAAGATCTTGCTTTGAAAACTATAAAATATTATTGAAAGAAATTGTAGAAGATATAAATAAATGGAAACATATCCCATATGCATGAATTGTTAGAATTAATACAGAAGACCCTCTGTAAGCTGACCACTCAAGGGACTGTAACAAACTGGTCAGTATATATAGAGGTGGTCAACATAAGGATCTAGGCTTACTGTACTGATACGCACATGCAGTGCACGTAGGCTCTATGGCAATTAGGTTGATTTAATTTAGAGGTGGTAATATAAAGAGGTGGTCAGCTATGGAGGTTCTACTGTATTATTAAAATGTCCATACTACCTGAAGTGACTTACAGAATCAGTGCATCTCTGTAGAAATTCCAATGGCACTTTTCACAGAAATAGAGAAAATAATTCTAAAATTAGTATGAAACCACAAAGACACCTAATAGTCAAAGCAATTTTGAGAAAGAAGAACAGAGCTGGAGGCTTCACACTCCCTGATTTCAAGCTATATTACAAAGCTATAATAATCAAATCATATTCAGAGGCTGCCAAAAAAAAGTATACGCATTTTAAGAAAGGAAAAAACTGCATTAAAATTGTAATACTCGACATATACCAGTAACAAAAGATGAATACAATTCACGTTTAAGCACCTCTTGTAATTACAGAAGTCAAACTTGACTTGAGTATTACAATTTTAATACAGATTTTTCCTTTCTTAAAAAGTGTATACTTTTTTTTTTTTGGCATGCTCTGCAGTACTGGCATAAACTCAGACACATAGATCAAGACAGCATAATAGAGAGCCCAGAAATAAACTCGCATTTGTAGCATCAAGTAATCTTTGACAAGAATACACAATTGGGAAAAACAAACCTCTTCGATAAATGGCACTGGGGAAACTGGATATCTATACATTTAAAAAGTGAAACTGGACCCTTGTTTTATACCACATTAAAAAAATTACCTCAAAAGGAATTAAAGACTTCGGTGTAAGATCTGAAACCCTGGGACTCTTAGAAGAAAACATACAGAAAAGATTCCTTGACATTGGTCTTGGCAATGTTTTTTTGGATATGACACCAAGAGCACAGGCAGCAAAAACAAAAGTAAACAAGTAGGCAATCAACAATATAAAAAGGCAACCTACAGAAGGAGAGAAAATATTTGAGAACCATATATGTGATAGAGGCTTAATATTTAAAATATATAAGGAACTCATTTAACTCAATAGCCAAAAGACAAATAACCTGATTAAAAAATGGGCAAAGAACCTGAATAGACATTTTTTCCAAAGAAGACATATAAATGGCCAAGCATATGAAAAGGTACTCAACCTCGCTTATCAATGGAGAAATGCAGATCAAAACTACAATGAGCTATCACCTCAGACCTGTTAGGATGCCTATTACCAAAAAGACAAAAGATATCGGTTGGAGAAAAGGGGACGCTTGTACATTGTTGGTGGGAATGTAAATTGGTACAGCCACTATGGGAAACGGTATAGAGCTTCCTCCAAAAATCAAAAAATAGAATCAGCTTTCCATTTCTGAATATATATCCAAAAGATATGAAATTAGTATCTTAAAGAGATATCTTCACTCCCGTGTTTATTGCAGCATTATTCACAATAACCAAGATATAGAAACAACCTAAGTATCCATTAGTAGATGAATGCATAAAGAAAATATGATCACACACACACACACACGCACACCTGTGCACAATGGAATATTAATCAGCCATAAAAAGAAGAAAACATTGCCATTTGTGACAACATAGATGAATGTGAATAACATGATATTAAGTGAAATAAGCCATACACAGAAAAATAAATTCTAGCTCTCATGTGTAGATTCTAAAAGAGAATCAGGGAATCATTTGTGGTGGTTAACAGGGCTAAGGGTGGGAGAATGGAGAGATGTTGGTCAAAGGGTACAAACTTTCATTTATAAGATTAACAAGTTCTAGAAATCTAATGTACAGCATTGATGGTGATAGATATGTTAATTAATTTGACTGTGGTAACCATTACCTAATGTATATGTACATCAAATCATCATATTGTACACATTGAATATGTACAATTTTTACTTGTCAATGCAATATTTGAAAACTTTTAAAAATACTTAAAACTTCACACATTTGAGGCTCAGCACCTATAATACAGTGGTTACAGCATCAGCCACATACACTGAGGCTGGTGGGTTCAAACCCTGCTCAGGCCAGCTAAACAACAATGACAACTGAAACAAAAAAATAGCTGTGTGTTGTGGGGGCTCTTGTGGTTCCAACTACTTGGGCAGCTGAGGCAAGAGAATTGCTCCAGCCCAGGAGTTTGAGGTTTCTGTGAGCTGGGATGCCACAGCACAAGGGTGACATAGTGAGATTCTGTCTCAAAAAAAAAACTTCACACATTTGACATTGGATAAACATTGTTAAATTGCCCTCATAGAGAGATTATATACATTTATGGTATAACCTACAATGCATTGTTCAATTTTAAAGGCAAGATATGTTTAAATAATTTCATTTGTTTATTTTCTAAAAATGAAAGTGAAACAGATGCCGTAACTGCTTTGGATGTCACAGTCTATTCAGGTAGCTCTGCTGAATACTCAACAGAAGTAGACCTAAGCCATCTCCAGCTCCACCACTTAACTGGAGGTGAGACTTTGGGCAAATATCTTAGTTTTTTCTATGCTCAGTTTCACTTGAAAGTTGACACATCATGGATTCCCATTCCTCCTGGCTTGCAGCAAGTTCAGCTGGTAGAAGGCTTATCTGACAGGAGAACACAGATCTGGGTCAATCAGGGAAGGTACCTAAGTCCAGAGGGGCACCAGGGATAATTAACTACAGCTGATCTGTGCAATGTGTCCTGTGAGCCAGGCACTGATCCAAGTGATATTCATGTGTTAATCCATTTAATCCTCAGGACAACACTGACATGGGTACTATTACTGTCCCCCTTTTACAGATGAGAAAACCAAGGCTCAAATAGATTGCACAAGTACTGAGTGACAGGGCTGGGACTGGACTCCAGGGTCTGTCACTCTGAAAGAACCAAACAGACCAAGCATAAAGACAAATTGCCCTCTGCCTGGGGGCATCTCCTGCTTGGGCAGAGACTCATCTCAGCAAGTGGGTAACTACGAAGTGGGTGTCCCTGGCAGGATGAAAAAAAGAGTGTAGACTGACAAAGAGAAGGATTCAGAGGCACTTCCTTACAGGTTTGCATACACCTGATCTTTAACCTCCAGACAAGGGACCTGGTCTCCTGGTCTGGCAATTTATACCAGTGTAATTCCAAATGTTTGAGGAACAAAACACAACAGAGTTACTGTATCCTGTTTCACCTGCCAGCCTCTGAAAGGTAAAGAGCCAGACATTATTTCCCCAGCCAAGGATCTTCTTACTTACATGGCTACCCTTGTAGGGTGCCTTGAACATCCTGTCATATCCTCATAGGGTCTTAGAGATTAAAGAAAAGGCTAGAACCAGAGCCAATCTACTCCAGGCCTTTTGAAGAATGTTTTTTAACAGGACAAACAATCCATAACACTCATCCCAAGTAACTTAAACTGGGAAAACTTTTAAAATGGGATCAGGAAAGCAATGAAAACCAAATTATTGTAGAATTGCTCTTTTTTAAATATGGCCAGATTAAATATCTTACTAATGATTTGATTGTTGCCATCCCAGTATATCAGAAAACTTGTTTAAAACAAAATTTACTCCTCGAAACAATTTTTTTAAACATAATGTCTAGTTTTCTTTTATTCATAACTTAATAGAGTTGCTTAAATATTTGGCTAAAATTATCAGCACCCCCATCTGAGAGGACAGCCCACTGGTGAAAAGATCCTATCACTACTCCAGAAGCAATGGGATACTCCAGTTGGGGGGAGTAGAAACCAAAGGGGTAGAAGACATATAACCAGAGGTGGGCCCTGTCAGGGAAACACACAGTAGATATTTCACCTGTAAAAGCTTCCCATAAATTCATACTATGTGCCACAAAAAAATAAATAAATAAAAATAAATTGACATTTGGATGTCTGCTATCCTGTAGGTATCAGCTCTAATGCCATTTATGTAGGAGACAGTGGTCCTTTCCTTATCTTCACCAACCCCAGCCCAATACTCTAGAAAACTCAGAGACCCAGAAGAGAGGGTCTTCCCAAAGTCAGACAATCTCTCTCCTAATGCCATCTAAGGGGAGACCAACAGCTTTCCCACACTCTAAGACCATCATGCTGAAGACTTGCTGGGGCTTAGAGAAAGGGAGGTGGAACAAGATTTGAGACTGGATGAAGTTTCTTAAATAGTTATGGAATCTTCCCACTTTGTCAACATGGAATAGGAAAAGGAGATTTAGAATATTAAACTGGGGAAGCAATAGGAAAAAAACTGCATTCATGTTTTTGCTTTTCTGAGTTCAAGCTGCTTCACAGCCCATGCAAGTATGAGAATTGCAATGACAGATTAACGTGTCATGAGAGTGGCCTCATCCTAGGAAATGGTGTGAAACCCCAGAGAGATCACGACACCTCTAAGGGGCAGAAAGAAACTCCCCTGGGCTGAAACTGAGGAGGCAGGATAGTGGAGGATAATAAGGGAGAGATGGTGAGAGATGGTGGCAAGGTAAGCAGGGACCAGATCATAAAGCACTTTGTAAGTCATAGTAGGGTAGCAGGATGTTATTCTAAAAAGAATGGGAAGTTGTGAAAATGTTTTAAAGCTGTAGGGAGGGATAAGCAAGATGCAATGTGGATTGGAAGGAGGCAGAGTGGTGGGGGTGGTATTGCATTAATCTAAGCAGGAGATGATAATAAACTGGCCAGAATGACTGGCAATGAAAACAAAGAGCACTGGAGAGATTTGAGATAGATGTAAGAAGTAGAATATATACTGAATGGTTGGGAGGATGGTGGGATAGATGGAATAGAGGATTAAGGAGAGGATAACAAGCAGCTTCTACTTTATCTGATCTTTAATCAATGCCGCTGGTGGACCTTCAGAAGCCCAGCGGAAAGTAGACTAATTGTTTAACTTAGACCCTCTGAATATTGTCCAGTTCTCTCAAGTCTTTAAAATATCTACCACCCACAATCTTGAGTGGAATGCTTAAATCCCAGTTAAACAAAGCAACTGTAGGGACTAATTAAAGGGGAACAAACCTAATTCATTATGACAAGGATGTTTCAATTAGCTAGTTCTAGAAACTAGCTACTATTCTTAGCATTCCATTATTAGACAGGATTCCTTTGCTGAGTAACAAAACCCTCTGAAAACTCAAAAAAAAAAAAAAACCATTGATTTATTCTCCTTGATCTGTAAGTTGTCTGTGGAAGAACATCTATGCTGGGGTCAAGGAGCAAGATGCTTCAAATACGAGTCTAGCTGGGTTTGGCTGGGTGGCTATATTGTATATGTGCTCATTCTGGGTAATAGGTGTTTAAAGAAAGTACATCTCATGAGGTTGGCAGAACCTGGAGAACAAGGCCAATCACATAAGTGCTTCTCAAGCTTTCAGTCATACCATGTCATTAATATTACTTTAGCTAAAGCAAATCCTACAGCCAAGCCCAAAGTCAAGGGGCAGGGAAGTATCTCTGCTCATAAACGCAAAGATAGAGCGGAAGTGAACATTTTGGGATGATAATCTGATTTACCACAAGGATATAATATTATTAATGCTTTCTCCCTCTATGTAACTCTACAGGGTACCTTATTAGAGGTTGTGCAACTAGATGGGGGAATGAACGTACTATCTCCGGCAAGATTGCTATGAGATGATGCAATATTCAAACTCAAATAGAGTGTGGAAACAATTCCAATTCACTGAATATCTCCATCATTGTATAAGTTAAAGGTTGCAAGGCTATTCCTACAAGGACTCGTTTTTTTGTTGTTTTTTTTTAATTAAATCATAACTGTATACATTGATATGATCATGGGGCATCATACACTCGCTTCATAAACCATTTGACACATTTTTATCACAGTGGTTAACATAGCCTTTCTGGCGTTATCTCAGTTACTGTGCCAAAACATTTACATTCTACATTTACCAAGTTTCGCAAATACCCCTGTAAGATGCACCACAGGTGTGATCCCACCGATCCCCCTCCCTCTACCCACCCCCCCCCTTTCCCACTTCCCCCTATTGTTAAGTTGTAGCTGGGTTATAGCTTTCATGTGAGAGTCCCAAATTAGTTTCATAGTAGGGCTGTGTACGTTGGGTACTTTTTCTTCCATTCTTGGGATACTTTACTAAGAAGAATATGCTCCAGCTCCATCCATGTAAACATGAAAGAGGTAAAGTCTCCATCTTTCTTTAAGGCTGCATAGTATTCCATGGTATACATATACCACAATTTATTAATCCATTCGTGGATCGATGGGCACTTGGGCTTTTTCCATGACTTAGCTATTATGAATTGGGCTGCAATAAACATTCTGGTACAAATATCTTTGTTATGTTGTGATTTTTGGTCTTCTGGGTATATGCCCAGCAGAGGAATTACAGGATTGAATGGCAGATCTATTTTTAGATCTCTGAGTGTTCTCCATATATCTTTCCAAAAGGAATGTATTAATTTGCATTCCCACCAGCAGTGCAGAAGTGTTCCCTTTTCTCCGCATCCACGCCAACATCTCTGGTCTTGAGATTTTGTGATATAGGCTAGTCTCATTGGAGTTAGATGATATCTCAAAGTAGTTTTGATTTGCATTTCTCTGATGATTAAAGATGATGAGCATTTTTTCATATGTCTGAAGGCCTTGCGCCTGTCTTCTTCAGAGAAGTTTCTCTTCAAATCCCTTGCCCAGCCTGCGATGGGATCCCTTGTTTTTTTCTTGCTGATGCGTTTGAGTTCTCTGTGGATTCTGGTGATTAAACCTTTGTCAGAGATATACCCTGCAAATATCTTCTCCCATTCTGAGGGCTGTCTGCTTGCTCTGCTTACTGTGTTCTTAGCTGTGCAGAAGCTTTTTAGTTTGATCAAGTCCCAGTAGTGTATTTTTGAAGCTGCTTCAATTGCCCGGGGGGCTCTCCTCATGAAATACTCACCCACACCAATTTCTTCAAGGGTTTTCCCTGCATTCTCCTCTAGTATTTTTATAGTTTCATGTTTTAAGTTTAAATCTTTAATCCAATGAGAGTCTATCTTAGTTAATGGTGAAAGGTGTGGGTCCAATTTCAGTCTTCTGCAGGTTGCCAGCCAGTTCACCCAGCACCATTTGTTAAATAGGGAATCTTTTCCCCACTGAATGTTTTTAATTTATCCCATTCACAGTAGTGCCAAAGAAGATGAAATATTTGGGATTTACCTAACAAAAGGACTCGTTATTTCACTCTAGACACTATGTTGAAAGCTATGGGGGCTATGAGGGGCTATGTTTCCATAGCCCCTATCGGTGAGCAGTAGTGGTGGTTTATGATAATATGGACCAAATAGTTAAGCATAATATGGACCAAATGGTTAATCGCAGAAAACAGACACAAAACACATAATTCAGACATTCATGAATTTTCTACCAGAGTATAACTTCTGATTCCAATAACAGCATAAATATTTAACTTCTTGCTATGTAGAAATGAGTGGGTATTCAGCATCAACTGTTATTAGTCACCATTTAATATAACTCCGGTCTTAACTTCCAGATTGGAGAAACCTTTGGGGATATACACAGAACTCTCTGTGTTTGGCCCCAGCACAGCAGCTTCAGAGACGTTTTCTCCTAACAGCCTTTGCCAGTGACTTGTATTTGCAATTTCCTTCTGTCTTCAGTGCTAATAACCCCGTTCCTCTAGTGCCTTCATGAAAGTTTCTGATATGTGACTGCTTAATGCCAATCTCACAGACACCCTCACATATATTTTTTAAGGATGTAGGTATGTGGCTGACCTTTTAAAGTGGGTGAGATTTAAAATCAAAATCACTTTTCTGGCTTTTCATGGAAGGTCAAAAGATCTGATTGCTCTAGACCTGCATTGTGATGACCGGTAGGCCCCGGCCGTGTTGCCCTCTGCAAGCTGGGCAAGAATCCTCCAGTTCAGTCCCTGGAGGTGCTTCAGTTGCTATCCTGCCTTCCATCTTTGCATAAATGACAACCTCTCTCTCTCCTGCAAAATCGTTCTTGTGCACAGCTTCCTGTCATGAGAAGAGAAATTGATCTCTCTCCCCACCATCTCTGCTGCAGCTCATCCCATGTATCCTCATAGGTGAGAAGACCGCTGTCTATGTCAGCATAAAAGCCTGTGGCGGCTGCTTTTCAAGCAGAAAAATATGTCCCTGGCCATCATCCAACCACCTTATCACCCACCTTTCTTGGTGGCCTCTAAATCTCAGTTTGTTTCAAATTATTTTGCAGAGAACACTCAAGTCTCTAAAGATCATTCTCCTCCCTCGTGTCTCCAATTTACTTTAAATGATTTCTTCAAGTGGCGTGTTTTCTTTAGAAGACATTTGGAAAACCACAATTTTTAGGCAAAATTATACAATGATTGTTTTCACACCTACTTCACAAGTTTTTTTTTTTTTTTTTTTTTCCTTGAAAATGTCTAAAGAGTCTCCTACTGAATATGGAAGAGCCTATGATCCCCCTCTGGTGACCCTTCATGGTTTCTTCAAGGTATAAAAACTTTTAAGTCTTCTTTTAATTAATTTTCCAAAACATTCCAATTCTCTACCCAAGGATTTCAAGGTGGATTCAAGAACAATGATAAATATAAGGGCAGTGCATTTCGACTGCTAAATAAATTCTCTCTTAATCACAAAGTGGATGACCAAGTCAGTATAATTTCAAGGGAGAATAAAACAGATAGCAAAAGGTTAGCATCCTGCCTTGCTTAGAAATGGAGGCCATTATTTTTTTCTACATTGCCTATGAAAGAATATACATATGTCTATGGTCTCAGCTTGTTGACTGCTGCATTACTCAAGAGAGCCCCCCATGAGCAAACCAAAGGCAATTCCAGAAACTCCGGAATCACACTGACATGGAAACCCCCAGACTCTTCCTAGGTAGAGGTACAGTTTAAGCAGAATAGACTTAATCTAGCTGTTTAGACACATCCCATGCTCCTGAAGAATCTATTTCTGGCTCTAGGCTTCATTATAAATGTCAGGACACGGTATAGTTATGGTTATAAAGGCACTTTCATTATAAATCCTACTTCCTAGACACTTTCAGTTTTTAGAATAAATTACCCTTTGGGAATGAAATTTCTCCTCAGCATAAAGGTAAATTGGTACAGAAAATGTGACAAAATCCAGTTTGTCTTTTCTTTTCGGTGGGCGGCAATACCAATGTAAAGGAAATAGATGACACCTTACATTAGACTCTCAGGGGCATTCATTGACAAAGCCAAGGTGGGACCACCTGTTTGGGTGGTCTCAGTATTTGCAGTCTCATCATTTGATTTGGGAGGTAGTAGTAGTGAGCGGGAATGGGGGCTCTGAGAGAGAGTGGGGAAAGGAGTGTCTACCTCTGCTACTCTGGTGTGTACATAGTCACCGTCCTTCTCCTCTCAAGGGGGATAGAGGCCAGGAAGGTGCTGTGTTTGGATGTTTGACCCTCCAAATTTCATGCTAAGATTTGATCCCCAATGTTGGAGGTGGAGCCTAATGGGAGAAATTTGGGTCATGGGCTCAGACTCTCATAAATAAATCAATCTCCTCCCGGATGTTGGGGGCAGTGAGTGAGTCCTAGCTCTGTTAGTCCCTGAGAGAGCTGGTTGTTAAAATAAACCTGGCACCTCCTTTCCCTCTCTTTCTACCTCCCTTACCATGTGACCTCTGTACCCTCCAGCTCCTTTTTCCAACCATGAGTGGAAGCAGCCTAAGCCCCTCACCAGAAGCAGATGCTGGTGCCATATTTCACATACAATCTGCAGAACTGTGAGCCAAACAAACCTCTTTTCTTTATAAATTACCCAGCCTCAGATGTTCCTTTATTAGCAACATCAACTAAGACAGTAGCTAAAGTCAAAGGTCATTTTCTATAGGGCCTAAGTGAAAGGAGAGATATCCTCTACTTTTACAGGTGGCAAGGGATGCTAAGAGCAGAAGGGTTAGCTGAGAGAAAGTATACAGGAAGAAACACTGAGTTCAAGTGCCAATTTCAGGACAGCAGAGAAAGGACTGAGGTCAGGAGTCTGGAGGCAAGAGTTGAGTTTTACTGAAATGGAACTGGACCAAGATCTAGACTAGTGGAAGATTGGGTGGGTGGGAGGGGCTATGGGAGGGGCTATCCTAGGCTTTCCCCTCAGCTTGACAGTAGGTATAAATTTAGATGATGCTTTCCAAAAGGGCCATCATCTGTGAGAAGAATGTAAAAAACTAAGGCAATGATTTCCAAGACCAGTTTCTATGACCTAACCATGTTAAATGGAAATGCAAATGGCTGGACATCAATGTTATTGATGTGACTCAAACATCTTACTGGTCCCAAGAGTCAAAACTTGGAATGAATGAGTGTTTGAAGACAGGTGACCATCTGTGTAATTGACTAGTTGTTCACATGCTTTATAGTTTTTAGTTTTGGATGGCAATTTCTGAATTCTCAACAAGATGCAAACAATCAGTAACTCTGATGGCCCCATACAAATCATCCTAAGTGCCTTCATTAAGAAAGAGTTTGGATGCTTGAGAAATCCTGAGCTGTATCTTACCCCTCCCCACTCAGTGGATATAGAGAGAACGGTTGCAATAGCTCTCCCGTGACATCATCCCCCAGCTGCTGGGTCTGAAGGGCCTCCTTACTGTAAAGAGAAACATTCCCACTTGCACCCTGGAGGCTCTAATTTCTTCTATATTCTGTCTCTTGCCTTCCCTTCGTGTGTGTGTGAAAAGTAAATGCCTTTGACACGTTTGAATAGACCTGTGTTAGGAATGAATCTCCAGGGCTTTTTGAAAACCACCCAATGAACAACTAAAAGTTGTCTTTCTCACCCTGATAAAGATTTCCAACTTTTAAAATCAGGTATCAAGGTAGAAAATGGGATGTACATTGAGCCACTACACTAGCAATGAACGTTCAAGGATTTTGTTTTTCTGTCATGTTTATAGCTTAAATAAACCCTTCAGATCCCCAAGCATTCTGTAAAAGTTGACTTATTGGATCTTTACAGGATATGGAGAAGGCAGCACCCATTAAGGTTCTTCCTCTCCAGGGTCAAAGCTACGGTTAGAAGAAAATTCCACAGCTGAACTGAACTCAAGTAGTGATTAACTGAGCAGCTTGCCAAAGAAGCAAAGAAAAAGATTAGTTTGACAAATACACCCATTATTGCACTAGAAGTCCTCTTTAAAATAGGGATCATTTGAGCCATATTCTGTGAGAAAAGGAGAGTGAGACTGATAAGAACATTTAAATTCTGCTTACATTAAAATTCTGTCTAGAACAATCTGGGAGTAGAAAATAACTTACGGTTCTTTTCTTAAAGTAAGATGTATATTACCTTCCGCTTCAGCACCTAGTTGCTGAAGATTTCTGTAGCCATGATGGTATCCCTGCATCCTGGGAATATACAGACATTGCGCCTGTGGATACTCAGAAATTTTTGCAGCTGACAGCCAGCACTCAGACAGGGTGAAGTTCATCCAAGGCCTGAGGCCTTCTCATCATCCCATGGCAACTCTGATTCACTTAAGACACCAAGAGTTAGTATTAATATTTTTTGTGACTCCTCTCCCACAGAATAGCCTTGCCTATCATTCTGATTTTCCCGCACACCAGGCTCATTGACCTATAAACTTGACTCATGCTCTTGTAAAACTTACACTTTTTTCTAACACTGTCACAGAGGAGGGAGAAATCCACCCTAATTGAGAGGACTAAAAAATACTCCTCAGCTCAAGTCTTTTCTGCCCCAACTTTTGTCTTCATGAATGTTTTCCTCTTCTGCTAACTGTTGCTTCATCTTGTCTTGTTTTTCTGTTATAAAGTAAAGTTTACTGAATATGAGCCAACCCAACTAGGCTTAGTCTTGCCAAATGACAGAGCACACACTGTCCAGGGAAGGAACACTTGAGGGTCTTGTGTCCACTCGGGCTATAGGCCCCACCTGGGCAGTTGGAAGGAATGATCTGGCTACAGGCTTTCTCTATCTCTCTCCATGTGAGAAGGGTTCAGATGTCTTCCCTGGGTTTTCTTGGTTCCTGATTATCACTCTAGTTACCCTGCTGGAATGGCTGTGAAACTATGCTTCTAAGAGACTTATGGAGAACAGATCCTGCTTATATCAGACTCCAGGGGAAAAAGAAGCCTCTGTGTCTACATTCAAGTCAGTATTATTCTTTACCTTACCTTTGAGAAAATAGGCACCAAAAAAAAAAAAAAAGAAAAAGAAAAGAAAAGAAAGAAAAGCCATAGATCTTCTATCTTAATTGCATTTAATAAAATTTTACTGAGCCTTTGTATGTCAGAATCTATTTATCATTAGTACTTGGATGTAAGCAATGGGTGGGAAGTGGATAGGGAGAATTTTGGAATTTGAACATGAGTAAATCAGGATGGCTGCCTTTATGGAGTTTACAGTGGGCTGCAAATAACCACATAAACAGCTAAATGCAACATAAGCCAGATTATTATGTTATGAAAATTATCATGGGTCACAGAGGTCAGAGAAATCCACCCTAATTGGGAGGACTAAAAAATACTCTTTCTGAAAGGAGACACCATTTTAACTAGATGTTGAAAAATAAAGGAAATATAATAGGCAGAGATAGAAGTTAAATGAATCAGATGAATAACATACAGGGCCATCAAAGAGAACGGTCTGTGAACACTCACAAGATACTCTTTTGTCTGAAATCTTGGTCTGGTAAAGGAAAAGAAGTATCAAGCAACAAGGGTGGAGCAACAAAGTGGAGAATCTTGTTGAGAGACAGGGCCCTTTGGCCCAAAGGCAGCCTATCTGTCCTCTCACAAATGCCTGCATGCCCCTAGCTCCTTGCTTTGTTGGAGGCTAAAATCTTGATCTAGAAACTATTCCCAGTTTATGCATATCTGCCTGATTGATTATTTATCTACCTGCCAGCTCATCCCCTGACTTATCTAAGAACAAGATCCATACACTCTTTCCCAACTTCTCCTTCTTTAGAAATTTGCATCTTAAAGTAATTAAAAATAACAGGAAAATGGATTTATTTTGCTGTAGTTTATTTCACTTAATGAACTCTTTATTTCTTGGTGTAGATCCAAGTTTTTGTCTGGTATCATCTTCCTTCTGCGTCAAGAGCTTCCTTTAACATTTCTTGCAGAGTAAGTTTCTGGCAGTGCATTGCTTGTTTTTATTTGTTTGAAAAGTCTTATCCTTTCTGTATTTTGCAAAAAATATTTTTACTGGATGTAGAATTATAGTGTCATTCCATTCTCTCTGGCTTTCATGGTTTCTGTTGAAAAATCTGCTGTTACTACTTATCTTTGTTCTTCCATAGATAATGTCTTTTTTTTTTTTCCATCTCTTCTCTCAAGATTTTTTCTTTGTATTTTATTTTCAATAAGTTAAGTGTGACGTGCCCAAGTATGGGGGTGTTTTCCAAACTTCATAGATCTGTGATCTGTCGCCTGTCATTAATATTGGAAAACTCTTAGTCATTATTTTCTTTATTTTTTTATTAGTCATTATTTTCAATACTTTTAATCTTGAACCTTAAGGATAGCATTGGTTTCCCTTATTGTTTATTACATTAGGCCATCTCTGGCTTCAGATTCCCTAGGTAATTTGGTACCTAACCCACTTTCAGGACTTGGCAAATATGGCCAGTTTTCATAGGCTAAGTAAGCAGGAGCTTAATTTTGCTGACAGTATGGGATGTATGTAAGATTTTTTAATTAGAGGAGAATCACAACTATATTTTGAGATGGCATAACTCCATACAGAGAAAAGAATGAGCTAAAATTGATAGAGATTAAGGACAGGTGCAATGGTCTAGGTAAGAGGATAATCACAAAAGAAATTGGCAATAGGTACCTCTGGAAAAGGCTTTTCAGGGGTATATACTCCTAACAGAGTCTCCCGTATTTGTTAGTAATGAACACTTTTACAGAATATCAACAGGAAAGCTGAGAGATGTTCTATGATTGAGGTAAATTGTATGCTTAATAAAGTTAAATTGGCTTCTAAATTTTAGAATTTCTCAAAGCCTTTAATATGCTAATAAAATTTGAGAATTTTTAAAAGGGGGATATAATATGTATTGTTTCCCAAACTTATTGACTACAGAATACCGTTCTCATAATTCCTCCAATAATACCTCCTATATTTCATAGCTCATCACTTTGGGAAATACAGGTCAATAAAACTTCAAGCATTTGAATATAGCATTAAAGGCTTAAAGAAGAGAGTGAGGGAGAGAAAGGAAGGTGTTGACCATAACTCTGAGGCAATTTTCCTGAATAATTAACTGAATGGTGATATCAAAACATGAGAGGACTAGCAGCCTTGGTAGAAGAAGGAGAAATTCACTTTGGGGCATGAAAATATAGATGCTGAGAAGGAGAATAGTTCTTTGATGTTTCCTACAAAAATGATTCATCTCTGCATAGGAAATTTTCAACTTACTTAATAAAAAATAAACTTCACATCATCTAAGGCCATTAACCAGAGCAAAAATCTATTCACAAAAGAAAAGTTGGATTCCAAAAAGTTGGTTTTTGTCTCCAAAAATTCCTTTCCCCTTGGACTTCTCCATATTACTACAACTCGTGATGACCTTGAGAAAAGCCCCTGCTAATGATTGTAAGTAAATTCCCGATCCACGTGAAGAAATGTGACTTTCCCATTTACACTCAATAGCATGGCTGATGTAGAGCTGGAATTTTAATAAAGGCTTTGGTTGAATAAAATGAAAGTAGTCACAAGAAACCAATAATCTACCCTACACACTATTAATTCCTCATCTTCCATTTTGGGGCCTGATCAGTTTTCCCTCCTTCTGTCTCCTGTTAAGGCCACCACTATCTCTCTCACTCAAGAGCAACCTGAAAGATAAGTCCACCTCCAAGTAGACATAAAATCTAAAATCATGTCTAAAATCAAGAACATGCTGGTCAACATGCAGTGAGCACTCAACACATAGTAGGCACCCAATGAATACTGTTGAATTAACCAAATCATGTTTAGAGAGAAGCCAAATTCCTCCTCCTGCTCCCAGAGGCATTTCTTCTCCCATTTTGGTTTTCTGAACAAAGACCAGGCTTATCTTCATGTGACTGTCAGTAGGAATGGCCACTGCCCCTACTCAGGAGAAAATATAAGCCTTTCTTTATGAGCCTCAACATGACAACCATATCAGAATATAAAATACAACACAATTATAAAGTACAAAGCAAAATATCCTCAACCTTTACTGGATATACCCAGTGATCTTGTGTAGGGACTGGGTAGGTCTATGGAATGATAGGTCTGACTATACTGCAGGGGAATGAATTCAACCTTGAAGAGCATCTATTTATAAGCAAATGAAGTGTGGTGAAGTGGGGAAGGATGGCTTGAGTGCTGATGGCTGTCTACAGATGTTTGAGATCAAGTGACAGGGCCCAGGGGCATGACTCGAACTTATCAGTTTCCTTCTTCATGGATATCTCCAATCAAGTTTGGCACATGTTAAAGAAGGGTGCAGATGGCATGTGGCCTCCCTGTTTAGAATGTGGTTTAAGAGAATGGGCATCAAATACTGAGTCCTTATGTGGCTCTGTGCAAATCTAAAATCCTGGATGAGTAACTCCTTGGAAACTCTTGGAGGTAGCACCCTAAGTTATCGAGGCTTCTTTTGAATATTTCTTGGCCCAGTTCTTCAACCTAGAGGTTGCTATCTGGCAGTCTATGTCTAAATCATGCCAGAGAGCTCTTAAGTGGTTGGGAAAATGTTTGGTTTTATTTAAATTAATTACTAAACTTTAACAATGCAGAGAATTCACACAAAAATTCAGATTTCCAACTTCTGAAAAATTGGAAGATATGGCAACACTGAGCCTGCAATAATACATTATCAGCCAGACCTAAGTGATGGATGTGTCTTCCTCAAGCTGTCATAGGCCCTCCAGGCCCATTTCACTCATGTAACTCCCCTGGCTGGTCTCCAGAAGTGTCTGAGGGTTTCACCCCTGGTTCAGTCAAAGGCTGGCAAGGTGACAGTTATCACTGCGGAAATGGGCTATACATATGAAATTCACCCGTAGCTTCAGCCATTATGAGGAATTCTGTGAAGAAATGACTATTTCTAGGAACTGCTCTCCTAGTGTTTTAGCAAAGCATGCCAGAGATGCTCATGGCTCTCTTCATCCAAAGAAAGCTGTGTGTTAGCTATATTTTTCATTTTGTTTATTTCTGATTACCATCTAGGTAAATTCTACATAAGGCAAACATCATTTCCTATGATTCCCTTTGAGACAGAACCTATGTTCCAAGGCATTTGGCTGACAGTAGTTGGCTCTAGACTGGCCCCCAGTGAATTTAGGAACATAGTTTCATGTCTCATTTTTCAGCCTTACCAGCAGTATGAAGGTGAGGTGGGGGAAATGAAGCCAAGCAGAACCACTGGGACATTTAGGCTGGAGCGCCGCAGCTTACAGGGTCTGGCAGCCTTTTCCTCTATGCTTCGTGAGGCAAGGTCTGAAGAACTGCAGGGAGAACAGGAGCTGGTCAGAAGTGGTGAGAGGCACAGATGGGGCAAGAAGCAGCAGGGGCCTCTAGGAGAGAAGCGCAGAACCAGTCAGGGAAGGACTTTTGGGGGAAACACTTTACAGTAAGATTTCTTATCACAGAAGTTGCAAACTGGCCATCCCAGAATGAACTTGGCCTACAGATGTATGGTGGTTGATCTATACAGTGTTTGTTTTCAATTTGAGTTCACATGGAGATTGTACAATTTTTTTAAAATCTTAATTTCTAGTTTTTCTTGGAAAAAAAAAAAGGAAGATATTGTGATACCAGTCAGGCATTTCCACAGGGCAAAAACCTGCAGCAGCCCAGCAAGTTGTGCTGACAGCACCCACTGTGCCCAGCACATGTGAGCATTTTCACACCTGCTCCCTCAGGGGCTGGCATCACCACCTGCCTGCTCCAGGTAAGCACTGGGTTAAGATCTCTGCTTTATAATATGGAAAAGATGAAAGTCAATTGATCTGCATCTGATCCTGGCTGAGCCAATTACTATTTTGTGGCCTTGAGTAAAGCACCTCGCCAAACCTGCACCTCTGTTTTCTCATCTGCAAAATAGGGAGCTTTTATAAAAAAATTCCTAAGGCCCCTCCCAAGTCTAACAATTATGATTTGCACACTTGCATGTAACCAGGAAGACAGATATTATTTATATTAAATATTTAAAAATACTTTAAAATTTTAATTTAGATTTAATTATTTTAAAATATTGTCTAATATTTAATATTAAAAATATAATTCAATATTCTAAAAATGTTACTATTTTTAAAATATACTGAAAATATTATTTAAACTACTTTGGCCTGAATCTACCTTCTTATGTGGGCGAGGATGTGGGCATAATAATTGCATCAGAGGGTAGTGAAACCCCTCCCAGAGACTGAAGTGGGAGGGAAGGTATAGGCCCAAAGAAACCTGGGTCTACTGGCCAGATAAAAGAAGGCTCATAGCCCAGCTTGAGTGTGGGGGTTGGAGAGAGATGAGTTTTCATGAATTAAAAAACTGGGAGAAATTGAATTTGCAGAAGGACTGAATATTTCAATAAAAGGAGTGCTCTGAATCCAATTCTCTGCTTTTTATGTATTGGGAGCACATCCCCTCCAGCTGTCTACCCTGCAGGAGAGGCTTTACGTGAAGAGGGGGTTTTGTGGGAAATCGAGGGAGGAGTTGAGACTGGTTGAGTATCTGGGTTCTCACAGTATGATAGGATAGCTACCCTCAGGTCACAACAGAACTCAGGAAATGGGAGGAGCCCATCTTTCCCTACCTATTCCTGTCCCTAGAAAGTCTGATAGATCACAGGGCTCCCTCTACAGATGGGAGGGACTGGAGCCTATTCCTTTCGATATCAAAGGGCGAGGTGTCCCCACTCAAGTCTGGGAGGCCATACACAATGTCTGCTCCTTTCACAGACTTCTGTCTCTAACACAGAACTTCCAGGGCACAGTTATAAGTAACTTTTCTTCTGGAAAGCAGGTGGATTTGCTTGGGGATGCCGTGAAGTTGTGGGTTCATTGCCAACCTTCCTTGTCAGGTGCGCTTTGGAGCTGACAGGAAACCGGAAGTGTCCCCTGGGTCACCTACCTGAAAGCCTATGAGGAGCTGCTGAGAGGCAGACCTCAGGGTGTGTGTCTGGGGCCACTGTGCAGGGAAGTCCTGTCCATTTCACTTCCTCTCTCTTTAAACCCCCAGCCCTCACTTAGAAACACTGGCTATAAAAATAGGCTCGGCACCTGTAGCTCAAGCTGCTAAGGCACCAGCCACATACACCAGAACAGGCAGGTTCGAATCCATCCCAGGCCTGCCAAACAATGACAACTACAACCAAAAAATAGCCAGGCTTTGTGACCGGCACCTGTAGTCCCCGGCTACTTGGGAGGCTAAGGCAAGAGAATCATTTAAGCCCAGGAGTTGGAGGTTGCTGTGAGCTGTGACGCCACGGCACTCTACCCAGGGTGACAGCTTGAGGCTCTGTCTCAAATAAATAAATAAATAAATAAATAAAAATATTGTTCAAAGGGAAGAGGTTAGTTATGGGTTGTGTGTGTTTTCTTTGTTGTTACAGCCTCATTTTCACATACTGACTCCTGCCATTCTTAAGTCATAATCCCCAGGGGCAGGAATGATGTCATTTCCAAACAAATTCTGACCATGCTCAGAAGTGCAAGCATACCAGGGCTGTGAGGCGCAGGAGGGAGTGCTGTGTGGTGGATTGGTGCTGGGACTCACTGCTCCTGCAGGAGTCATAACTACCTTTCTGGGGCTTTCTGGAGCCTTGCTCCACCCATACCCAGTCTATTTCCCAGCTCTGTGTTCTAGGTCATGCCCTAAAGCATTTTGGCACAGCTGTCTGTTTCTGGGTCATCCTCAAAAAAGAGAATCCTGGCTAAACTCATTCATTCATTCAAATATCTCTTGTACTTTCTAGCTGCTATGGAAAAGCAGTGAAAACAGGAAGCATAGTCCCTTTTCATATTGAGCCTATGATCTTGAAGGCACTAAATGGCTAATTAAACAATTTATCATTTATTACAGCTATTATTAGTGATGTAAAGAGATACTGGGACATAAGAGGGCATATAAAAGATGGCCTGGCCTGATTTCGTGTGTCAGAAAAGGCTGCTCTTAGAAATCACTGTATGTCATTAAGTTTCAGATGTCACCATATATAAGACACACAATTATTGTGTGTACCATTAAGAGAGAAAAACATGCTTCCAATTAAAGGATGTTTTAACACTTAGACTACTTGTCTTACTTTTAATTTGACATAAATTTTTATTAAATATCATTTTGTGCATTACTAAGAAAGAATATACAAGCAAAATTGGTTTATAAAAAATGCCTAAGATTTCTTTACATTCAGAGCTCATTTGTTCCTACTCACTTCGAAGACAGAGTTATTGATGTCTATGCTTTTCCCCACAATATCATTCTCTGTGCCATTAAGAGCACTGATGACACAATACTATTAAAAGAATCCACGAAAGAACTAAAAGCTATGGGTACAGTGCTCTTAAGCCAAATTTGCAATTATAGAGAGCTAACCTGGTTTTGACACCTGCTTGGGGAATGTTGCTAACCAAATCTGATCTACTGCTTTCCCCACAATCATTTGCCTCCTGGGGGGTAAAAGAGTGCGTTACAGTTGCTCCAGGACTTGCTGGCAAGCCCCAACCCCATCCCGCAAGTTATGACACTAGTGCTGTTGAAGTGCGCGGACACAGATGGACAACCGTGTCCCCACAGCTGCCAGCCAACCTACATGCCAACCTACATGCCCCAACTTCAGAGATGTTAAAATGTGGAAAAAGTGTTTTAAAGACAAAGAAACACGGTGGTTTCTAAGATAAGATCTTATGAACATGAAAGAGGTAATTGGTGGGAACACAACTATGGTGCATTTTACAAGGGTACATGTTAAATTTAATAAGTATAGAGTATAAATGTCTTAACACAATTACTTAGAAAATGTGGTGAAGGCTATGTTAACCAGTTTGATGAAAATGCTTCAAATGGTATATAAACCAAACAAAAAAAGATCTTACGAACAAGCAGTTAATCAAAGAAAGGAGTGAGAAAGGGAGATTGGGAGGTACTCACACTGGCATCCAGAAACCATGGTGCCTACCAAGAGATTAAAAATGCCATGTGGCTGATGCCCAAGATTTAGAGGTGAGAAAAAATATGGTGCCTACCAAGAGATTAAAAACGCCTGTGTGCAGGCTCGGCCCTGATAGTAAGTGGTTAGGGCGCTAGCCACATACACCAGGGCTGGTGGGTTCGAACCTAGCCCAGGCCTGCTAAATAACAGTGACAACTGCAACAACAAAAATATAGCTGGGTGTTGTGGCAAGCACCTGTAGTCCCAGCTACTTGGGAGGCTGAGGCAAGAGAATCACTTAAGCCCAAGAGTTTTGAGGGTGCTATGAGCTGTGACCCCACAGCACTCTACTGAGGGTGAAATAGTGAAACTCTGTCCCCCCAAAATAAATAAATTAATTAAAAATAAATAATGATAAAAATACCGGTGTGGCTGATGCCCAAGATACAGAGGTGAGACAGTGAGGAATGAAATTAGCTCTAACTCATGCAAGTCCTTATAAGTCATGTTCAGGATATAGAATTTCATTCTAAAAGCAACCCATATCCTTTGAAAGGTTTTCCACAGGAAGTGGATATGGGAGGGTGAGGGATAGATGTGTGAGATGAGATATTTCAAAGATCTCTCCATTTAAAGTCCAGAGAATGAACTAGCTGGGGCCTGATTGAATGGAAGAAGGTCCAGCATAGGCCATGGCAGCCCTGAGAGAGAACTGAGTGGCCTTGTCATTGGAATTTGTGGCTGGATTCATGATTCACAGGAAAGGCACTGGGGAGAGGGAAGGAGGAAGAATGGCCGATCCCTGGGCAATTTCCCCAGAGTAAGCACACACTGCAGCAGGACCAGGTTGACAATGGGCCAAGTTGCATCCGGGGTACCCTTGAGACATGCAAATGGAGATGTCATGGAGGTGGACGGATAGATGGGTCTGGAGCTCAAAGCAGATGTCTGGACTGGAAGGAATGAATTTGAAAGTCACCAGAGCATACCTGGTAACTGAAGTGGGTGGCTCCTTAGAAATTGGGTGCCCTAAGAACTCCCTCCCGAGTGTGAATCTCCTTCAGGTTTCTGTAGTGCCTTTAGCATCCGCCTCCTCTGTAAGGTATCTTGCTTCTTTCTAACAAGCTCAATTTCATTTGCTGTTACACCTATTCATCACCTTTCTATGTGGCCAACCTTAGCCCAAATCTCAGCAAGTTCATTAACTTGAGTCCTGATTATAAAACTGCTGAGTACTCCTAAGGAGAGAGAAAGGAGAAAGAAGGAAAGGAGAAGAAAGGAGAAAGAAGGAAAGGAGAAAAGAAAAGCCAGTGATATAAGCACCCCCTGTGTACCATTCTTACTCTTGTCTATTCCAAGCAACACAAAGCTAATGGTGACACTACGCCCATCTTCTAGAAAGACAACAGGGTCAAAGAGGTCAAGCAACTTGGGTAAAGTCACACAGACAGTAGACTGTGTCTACAGAGTCAGAACTCCAATGTATATTCATCTGCTTGAAAACATTTTTGAGGGACAGTCCCTTGTAGGAGTCTCATGTGTACTTGTGGAACGGAAGCATATGATCTGGAAGCAAAAGGCTATAACAGAGGGAGTACCCTTTATTTCCACTGTAAATAAAGCATTGGTAATAGTTGACAACAGAATCCTAAACACAACCCTGATGAATAACCCCCATGAAGAAATGTGTTCCTTTTTCCTTGTTTAATTACATCAGTGGGTTAAATGTAAGTAAAAATAGGTGTGCTGTGATAGATTTCTTGGTGGCAATTACCAGTGAGAAGTAGACCAAAGTGTCCATTTTAATGGGAACAGCATTGGGGGAATCAGCAAGGATAGCCTATTTATTTCTCTGCCTCACTTGTTAGCTCCTCTGGGCTCAGTAGGATGCTTCTGCCTAATGTGGCCTGGAGTTCCTTCAGAATACCCTGCTCCTCATAATTCTCATTAAGATGCCACTGGGTAGAGCTGAGGGAAGAGGAGGGGCTGCCTGAGGGGATCTAAGGAACTATAGTCACCTATTATGTGGAGGGGGTGCTGCTTTGCACTGAATAGTCTGCAAGTTAACAAATAACAAAATGTCCCTAAATATAGCCTAAGGATGCCAGCGCCTCTCTTGTCCAGCAGATAGGTGGCAAAAGGTTGAGTAAAGGAAATGGCTGTGGCCCCATAGGCTGCTTCTGAGTTGGGACAGGAGCAGCTTCAACAATGTCTGTGCGGGGCAGAGGGTACTGGGAGAATGGGTGGGGGGCTTCGCCATGTTGATTTCACCATGTTGACTCTCAAAGGGAATGTCTGGGACATGTAAACTCAGTTCTGTAGGAACACATTGAGCGAAGGTGCTGCCAATCTCCAAAACTCTGCTTCAGGTTGTAGCTTGAGTGTGTCAAGTAAAAGAGAGGTGGGAATCACCTGGAGTATACCCCATGCCTGCCGGAGGCATTGTGGAGTGGGGGGGGACTTGTACTCTCCTTCTCCCATCCCCCTCCTTCCAACAAATCTAGATATAAACATCAAAAAGGGTTGATAAGGAGGAGGGTGATCGAGTAAAGATAATTGCAACTGGAAAATCACAATTGTGTCTCCTTTTTGCCAAATAACTTAGAAATCTGAGAAGGGGGCTGAAACACAGATTGTCTAGTCACTAAATAGAACTATCTTCCTGAGCACACAATTATACTACTCTTCCCAGCCCGCTTAGCATTAGCTGGAGCTATATGATGTGTTCTCTCTGCCATTCTGAGGCAGTTAAGAATAGATGTGCCTTCTTAATCTCTCTCTGAGTTGGCCCTTGTCTGCTGACAACATGTAGTTCCTAAGACTACACATTGAAGATGGTATGCCCCTTCCTGAAAGGAGCTTGGATCCTGAAGGACTATGTGCAACAGCATTACTTTCCCCAGTACAGTGCACAGCTAAAGTCATGGTTTTTGCCTCCTTTTTTCTCACTTCCTCAAGTCTTTAACAACTTTACAAAAATCAGAGTTAGATTTTGTTGTTGTTGGATTTTTTTTGTTTGTTTTTAATAAATTAGTTAAGGACAAAGCATTTTATCAAAATAATTATTAATGAGCAATCAATAAAAAAGCACAAGCCAATATGACAACTGAGTAATTAGTCATTCAAAATGACAAATTGGATGTTCAGGACCTGATCTGTCAATGAGGTAAAATTATACAGACTTGTTTCAAAGGGCTAAGATTTTAAGATGGCACCAACACAAAGTGCTCCTTGTTCTCCCTTCTGAGCCTTCCCGGTTTCAGCTCTTGCCCTGTCCAGTGTTCTGTATCAGCTCTTTGGAATGTGAGTCCTCATGTGTCCTTTACTGATGAGATGTCATGAGCTGTGCTTCAACTTCAACATTTCCCAAACTTGGCACTGAGAGGCTCTGCCTTGGTTCACTGTAGCACAATCACCCTTTTCTTCCCAAAGTCAGATTTCTGAATCTCTTCCCCTGAACCCAGAAAATATATTTCCCTCACCACTTCTATCTTGATTTTGACTTTATGGGCTTGAAAGTGACATCATGGGAACCGTTATGGAACTAGGGGTCACAGCCACCAGTCTCCAGTGTATTTCTGTCTCTGTGGCTTCTTGCAGCTCTTGCTCCTGTTCCTGAAATGTCTTCTTCATTCTCACCTCTCCAGAGCCTCTGAATGCTTCAAGGCCTGGTTCACTAATCCTCCTTAAGGCTTACAAAATTTCCCATAAGGACCCTCAGTAGGTTAAGATTTCCAGGAGCGTGAAGAACATGTTTGGTTTGTTCTCTAGCACTTCCCCAGAATCTGGCACAGTGTGTGGCATTTGTTCAACACTTAAAAAAATGTGCTGCAAAAAAAAAAAAAGAAGAAAGAAAGAAAAGAAAAGCAAGCTTCTGCATGAATTGATGACTTTGAATAGATGCATTCTGGGATCTTAACTCATCTCAAGAAAATGTGAATCATCAGAAAGAGTGGAAAGGAAGAGAAATCCATTCATTTTCTTCTCAAAATGCATATTGTCTTTATGTGTATCATACAGTTCAGCAACAAACGACATTTGATGCTCATTTGGACAGTACATAGAGCCAGCGGCATTTATATCCTTGTCACTGTGACAAAGTTTCTAATTTAACTGTCTTATTGTGGGGGCAAAGGGAGATCATAATTACAAATAAGAGAGCACACAACAACCTAAAATGGACAAATGCATTAATGAGCACTGAGATATAGTAAGCATGTTATTTTCTTTCTCACTCTCGTTTTGTTTTGTTTCTTTTTTTTACATCCAATAGCAAAATCTGCTGATCCACAAGACATTCTGTCAATATGACATTCTATGAAAAATGGCCACGCTGAGTATGACAGGGGGAATGAAAGCCCCAAAGATATGCATGTCCTAATCCCCAGACTGTCCTATTCCCCGGGGGAATATGTTCTGTTACATGACATAGGGAAATTAATGTTACAGGTGGAATTAAGTTTACTGATCAACTGGCCTTAAATAAGAAGATTATCCTGTATTATCCTGGTGGACTCAATGTCATCACAGGGTCCTTAAACATGGAAGAGGCACAGAAGAAAGAGCCAGTGTCAGAATCATATGATGTGAGAAAAGACCACTGGCCATTCCTTGCTTGAAGATGGAAGAGGGCCACGAACCAAGGAATGTGGCCAGCCTCTATAAGCAGGAAAGTCAAGAAAATAGGTTCTCTCCCAGAGCCTCCAGAAGGAATGCAGCCCTACCAACACCTTGATTTTAGCCCATTGAGACCCACTGTGAACTTCTGATCTCTAGAGCTATAAGATCATGATTTGGTGATTCATTACAGCAATAGGCAGGTACACACTCGGGTGTTGTAAATAAAACACAGAGTGTTTGGTACAGAGGTATTTTACAGTTTGTTGAAAAAGGATAGAATAAAAGCATTTATTTTTCTTACTTCGCATTTATTTTTTCTGTTCCACAATTTTTCACTAGGAGAGGTCAGGATTTATGTTTTTTCAATATGCAACACAGAATCCTAGGCAATAGGAGGTGGCCATGGTGGATATCAATAGCATGTTCAGTTGCACAAACTGCACTAAGTTGGTGTTTTGCCAGCAACTTTTGGATGATAGATGCATTGAAAGGAAAGCTCACATCTAGAAATAAAATTATCATATAAATGAGGGTCTCCTGTTGCCTAGTGGTTTGGGGGTCCCCAGAGCTCAGAGGCAGCACCCACAGAAGGGGAACATAATGGAATAGAAAATGCCCATGACAAGGCATCCCATTAGTTTCTAGCTCTCCACCCACTTGGCCTTTTGCAGAGTTGGGAACAGGTAACTGCCTGACAGGTTTGAGTTTCCGCTTATCTCATCTTCTGTCTGCAAGGGAGCATATCTACAAACAGAGGAGCTCCAGAAGGAGAGGGAGAAGGGAAAGAACAATGAGCCTGGGCTATTTTAAAACCTTAGTAATTCATCCAGGAATGGTCAAGAATAGGCATGTATTTTATTTAATACCCATGGTCAAGAATAGGCATGTATTTTATGTAATACCCACACCTAAAGGAGATTGTTTTCCAATGGGAGAAAGAATTATTAGCAAATTCAGCGTTTTCTGGACAACTTGAAAAAGAATCACTTGTCATTTGCAAGCATTAGTTCAGGAGCCCAAACCCTTTTCTGAAACAAGAGCTGGATGCAACTAGAAACACAGTAGGCATTTATTGGTTACTAACTTTAATATCAGCTTTCAAGTAGAAAGGTTGTAAGAATTAACTGAATTAGCATTTGTAAAGTGTTCAGAACAGTGCCAGGCACATGGTAAGTAGTATGGTGTCATGAATCATTACAGTAAAATCAGAGTAAACCATAGTATTTAGTTTCTGATGCAGAAATAGGGCATGGCATTTCCCACCTATGCAATGACACACCAGAGCTTGATGAACCAATTTATGAGTCCAAGTCAAATTTATGCAGTTTTCCAACCCAAAAGAAATTTAAAAAAGGTAAGTTTAGATGCTCATGGATGTGAGGTGGCAGCAGGGACAGAAGCAGGGTGTAGCCACTTGTCCGGACAACTTCACAGGGCAGCCCCTCTTAGGCACTAGTCAAGTCACGTCAGGAAGCCACATGACTGTGGTGTGACCCACCAGGCGCCTGTCAGCACATCTACACAGCCAACAAAGAGTCAGTCAGGCTACAGTCCTGAGTCATATCTGTTGGATGAATTAATTAGCTGGGCAAGTCACACATACACACACAGGCCTTCATTTCCCATTTTGTAAAATAAAAGAAAAAATGAACTTCAATAATCTGAAGAGACTATTTCAGTGCCTTCTTTCTAATTTTTTTAAAGGATCCTCTGAAAGAATATTGGGAGAGGAAAGGAGAGGGAATCTGTGTTTACAAAACAAAAGCAAACTAAAGCAAACTCACTGGAAACTGTTCCTCTCTGTATGGTCTTTTCCTTCAGATGTTCAGACTTTAAGGGTCACCACCTGACAATAAACAATGGACTAAAGAAACTCACTGTAACTATTTTCAGTCAGTTTTCCTGGGAAACAGATCTGAGGTGGAGCCCTGCACACAGGAAGGATGTTGTGGAGTGGTCTCAGGATCCACACTCAAGGGGAGTAAAGAAAGAAGTACTAGAGAGAGGGAGTTGTTGAGCTGCTTTATGGTCACAAAAAGGCCACCGCCAATTCCATGGAAAGCTCTGGCAGGGTCCTCCCTAGCTGTCCCTAATGAGGTAAGCAGACCACTCCTTCTGCCCTGCCCCAGTGACAGTTCATTGATCAATCATTGGATCCCTCTAAGCCTGAGAAAGGGGCCTGGTCTTGGTGGGAGAGTCTGTCTGTGTTTGAGGACAGTTCCCAGAAAGGGACTCTGCCACCTATACCACGGGATCTGGGGAATGAGAGCCCCCATTTTGGCGGGGGGAGTGGGGAGGTGCTCATGTTAGGTATCTCAGGCATAAATTACCACAATCTTAGCAGCTTCAATGAACACATTTATGACCTTCAGTGTCCATAGGTCAGCAATCTGGGCATTGCTTATCTGCGTCCTCTGCTCAGGATCCCATAGGGCTTTGGTCAAAGAGTCTATGGGGCTGCATTTTCATCTGGAGCTTGACTGGGGAAGAATCCACCTCCACAATCATTCAGATTGGTGACAAAACTCATCTCTTTGAGCTGTGTGACTGATGGCCTGGCTTTTTGATCGCTATTGCCTGGAGGCTATCCTCAGGTCTCTATACACCCACAGTTCCCAGAGTTCACTAAAGTTCCAAGAGTTCACTCAAATTTCCCTGCCAAGGGGGCTTCTCCAATATGGCCATTTACTTTGTCAAGGAGACTCACTTCAGGGAGGGTCAGCCCCAATCTCAGGGTTGTTCCCTTCAGTCTCACCCTTTTTTTTTTATTTTATTAAATCATAGATGTGTACATTAATGCAATCATGGGGTACAATGTGCTGGTTTTATACAAAATCTGAAATATTTTCATCACACTGGTTAACATATCCTTCACGGCATTTTCTTAGTTATTGTGTTTAGACATTTATATTCTACATTTAGTAAGTTTCACATGTACCCTTGTAAGATGCACCATAGGTGTGATCCCACCAATCACCCTCCCTCCACCTATCCTCCCCCCTCCCCTCCCCTCCCTCTCCCCTTTCCCCATATTCTTGGGCTATAATTGGGTTATAGCTTTCATATGAAAGCTATAAATTGGCTTCATAGCAGGGCTGAGTATATTGGATACTTTTTCTTCCATTCTTCAAAATCCCTTTCTTTACTTTTTGTGTGTTCTACTTAACTTCCTGGAGTTCTTTCTCAAAGGCAGCAGAGGTAGTGCCAAGGCCTCCACAGGGGGTGGGCACTACCTAAATACATAACTATCAACAGAAAAGCCACAAATGGGCAGGAGTTAGCACAGCCCTTTGTACATGGTGAGACTCCTTAAATGCTTGTTGAATGAAATTTGTTGAGACTAAGAGCTGTGGTTTATGCTACATGGGAGATGACAGTCTCTCCAATCTAAATCTTCAGCTGAATGGCTAACTACTCTGGAGTGACTAGACTGTTAGGAAAAATAATGGCCAAGTTTGACTGGTTATAAAAGTCAGCAGGAAAGTATTCCTTTTGTCAAGTGAAAATAGCAAGAGAACTCAGAAAAAAAGAAAACTTTCCCTAGCCCATATAAATTCACTTTTATATTTAAAAAAATTTTAGTATATAGGATACATTTATAAGCTTTTATTTTTTAAATAAAAACAGAGTAGAAAGCAATATAAAAATTGATCTGAAAGATGTAAGACAGAGCCTACAGGAACCCCAAACTCTCAATGATAGTTATTGGCCTTGGCATTTCAACGTAGGGGCCAAGTCCAGCCATTGATCCTATGTCACTGATTGACAGACCAAAATGGAGAAAATTGTTTCAAGACAGGAAGGGAACTATCTGCTTAATTCTTTATACATCTTGTTGTCAGTTAATGCTTCAGGGTAGGTACAACACCTACTTACTCTTCCCTGTTTTATATAAGAGGCAACAGTCTTTGCTGACACATGGTTCAGCTCCTACAAGGGCAGGCAGAGAAGGAGAGGAGCCATAGCTGCCCAGGGTGATCTTTGTGCTGAGGGAGAATGCACAGGTGCAATGGGGCAAATAGGAGGGCACCCAGCCCAGGCTCACGGGAAGGCCTCCCAGCAGAAGCATCTGAGCTGACACCCCGTCTTTGCCACTGTGGGGCAATGGAGAGGACAAGACACCTTGCATGATGGAAAAGGGAACAGAAGGAAAGACTGAGCCTTCTAGTTTGCAGTTTTCCCTAGAGCAAAGCTCCACTGATTCTTGCTTCTGAGAGCCTATGAGCCAAAAATAGCTCATGTCTTATGTGGAAGAGGATGACTTTTGGCTAGTTCAAATAAATAAATGGGAAGAGGCTAGACAGATAGATAGACGTAGCTTATACCACTAGTCAGAAGCTCTGCTTAGCACAAGTTGCCCTTCTCCCCTTTTTTGAAGACATCATCTAAAAACTCATATTTCTTCTTTGATGTGTTTTGGAAGATCAAACCCAAGACCTTCGAAGCTAAGGATTAGTATGTCCCCTCCTCCTTTCTTTCTTAGCGTGTTTTTCCTGTCAGTTAAGTGTTTTCATTTTCTCATCCAGAAACCTAACCCACTCTTACACTCTTCTTATGTGTAGGAAGCCACATAATTAGGGTGATCATATCATTTATCATCCAAACTGGGGATACTTTCGAGAATGTAAAGGAACGTGAATAGTAGTACTCCAAGACAATAGTATACACTCAAGCCACCCTGAGCAAACTAGGACTGGGGGTCACAGTACACATGTTGGACTCAGCCCTGTTACATAACAATAATATGCTACAGAGTAGAAATTAAACTTTTCCAGCATACTCAGTTGCTTCCATCTCTGGAGCATGAGAAGGGAGGCAGCAGTGTTTTCTTCTTGTCTCAATTGTATTATAGTGTTGCCCTCCTTTTCCTAAAAAGAGTATTATTATTATTGAGCAGGACTTTAGATTTCCTGAATGTAAAGGAGAGAAGGGCAGATAATAAATACTTAGTTTGTTAAATGCCAATATTTTAAGAAATTTGACAATATTCCTTTTTAGAAAATTCACTTTTACTCCCTAAAAAATTATCCCTCTCTACTTTAGAATTGAGAAAACATGACTTTTATAGATTGGCTCTGTGATTGCTAAAGTCACTACATACGGAATTAGATGGATGAGCCCCCAAGCTTTGCAGTAAAACTAGTAAAAACTGAGATGGAATAAATGAGAGTGGCCATCTGCAGGAGAAACACAACTGAAAATATGGTTGTAAAATGCATGATGGAGGAGGCCTAGGAAACATTGAAACCTAACTTGAGAACCAGGGATATCTTCTGGAGAGAATAGAACTGATGAAAATATAGCTGTAACCTTCTCAATTCGATTGATATAGCTGAAGACAGAATGTCTTAACCAAAGAAAGACACTTTGCATAAGGGCTATAAAAAAGAGTCAGATGAATATGTATGTGCTGGTGTTTATCCATCAAAGCCCAGGAAGGGAGGACTGAATCGTTCAGATTAGAATATCATGACTATAAATGTAGTTTTCTTTGTTAAGAAGCAGGAAAAGCCCCTCAGATTTTGGTATGGTTTGAGGGAAAGAAATCTACTCCCATGGAAAAAACTCTTCCAGAACAATTCACTTTCCTTTGTTTTTATTGTGTATTTATCAAGAAAAGTTCTGAGTGATCCCCGCATCTTGACAGAGATTCTCTGAATTTCTAAATCTACTATCAATTAATCAGTATCTTGTTAATGGATTTCTTCGCCAATAGTCTCCCAAAACATTAAGAAGATTAAAGATGAGAGTTGCAAAATCCATTTACATATAAAGTATCATAGAAAAATTCTCACATAATTTTTTTGCACTTCACAGAATCTCACACTAATGTAAGCTATTAGAATTTGGAGAAAGCACTATGTATGCTATTTCTCTCTAAAATTTGTATGTTGAAATCTAATCAGCAAGGTAGGGCGATACTAGGAGGTAGGGCTTTCGGAAAGTGATTAGGTTAAGGTGGGGCTTTCATGAATGAGATTTGTGCTCTTATAGAAGAGGTCTGACAGAGACCCTTACCTCTTCCATCACGTGGGGACACAGCCAGAAGCTACTATCTATGAGCCAGAAAGCATGCCTGCACCAGACACTGAATCTGCCTTGACCTTGGACTTCCCAGCTTCCAGAACCATGAGAAACAAATGTCTGTTGTTTGGGAGCTACCAAATTTATGGCATTTTGTTAAATCAGCCTGAACAAACTAAGTTAGAATAGAAAAAGAAACACTGATAATGTAAAGTTATCAGACTTAAAATGTCTGGTAATTTAGCCAAACTGTCTAGTCCTGGAAGGAGCAGCTGTAAAACCTGAATAATGTTTAACACATGAAATGCAGTTGTCAGCAGTATTTCCTGGTCACCAAGACAGAATTCATACATGGGTCACATTTTGAGATAGACTGTGTTATGGCCCATTATCTCACTTCCAAGAAACAGACAGCATCCTTTCTTATTCACTCATGCAAGTTTCAACTGGCTCAGCTTGTCAGTGTTGCTGAGAGGGCTTCATTTGTTTCCATCCACGTGGATTTTATGTTTTCTTGATTTTTATGTGTCTCAAAACTTTTGTGATGATTTGCATAGGATGTTGATGAAATTATGGGTTCTCTGTGGTTTTAGAACTGACTCCCAACTCAAAAAGTCAATATTTTCAATCTGGCAATTGTATTTGAGTTGAATGGTATCAAGGAGACTGATACACATTAGCCAAACTTAGAGAAGACCAATATATAAGCCAAAATGATTACTTAGTCAGAAGGGGTGGTTCTTCTTTCCAGTAACAGGAACTTGTGTCCTATTCACCAATCATGTATGAAGCCATTTTTTCTATTTTGGGACAACTTCCATACATTAATATTTTTACTCCCTGAAGAGAAATAATGGGGTTGATAGTCCTTCAGATTTTTGCAACCAATTTTTGTATGCCTCCTATGTTATTTCTTCCCCAGGTTAAATATTCACAACCTCTTTAACCCTTCTTCATTTGATACAATTTTCAAGCCTTTGCTCTTGCTGACAAGCCTTCTCTCTATTGTCAATGTCCATCTGAAAATGTAATTTTCAGAACTAAACATGATATTCAGATATGGTCTGAACAGTAAAGAATAGAGGATGACCATTTATTCTCTTGACTGGTCAAATTAAGATAGCTCAAGACTATATGACTAAGACTATCTACTTCTGTGACTCTGTATGTACTGGTGTGAATTCAACCTTTTATTTGAGATAATTATAGATTTGCATGTAATTGTAAGAAGTAATAGAAAGATACCTAGTACAGACTTTTCTCTAGTGATCTCACCCTACAAAACTAAGTACAACATCACAAACAGGATATTAGTGTTGATACAGTCAAGAAACAGGACATTTCCATCAGCAATAAACCAACATTGCTGTGGTTTGAACCACCCCTGTAAAACTTAAGTTGAAATTTAATTACTACTGTTACAGTATTAAGACGTAGGTCCTTGAAGAGGTGATTGAGTCATGAGGGCTCTCCTTTAATGAATGGATTAATGCTGTTTTTTGCTGGAGTAGATTAGCTATCAGGGGAATAAGTTCCTGATGAAAAGGATGAGTGAGTTTAGCCCAATTTCCTCTTCTTTTCATCTCACATGCTTACTTCCACCTTACACCTTCCGCCATGGAATGACCCTTACCAGATGCTGATGCCATGCTTTCGGAATACCCAGTCTCCAGAACTGTAAACCAAATAAAATTTTCTCTTTGTAAGTTGCCCAGTGCAGTCTGTGGTATTGTTATAGAAGCAGAAAGTGGACTAAGACTGTTGTTCCCGGGAGTTCCACAAAGACTACACTGCCAAACAAGCCAAATTTACAGCAGAGTCCTTCTACTGAAGAGCCAGCTGGCAACAGCTTCAGTGTCCCAACATGGGGTTTCTGCAAGCAGCCCCAAGTGCTTAAGGAGTCATGTTTTTAAAGCTTGGTCTGCATTCTGGTTGGCACACAGGCTGTCCACATGCATTTGGGTGGAGTAGTAAGCAAGTATTGTACAGAAGCAGACTTTTGTGGTTAGTTAGCCATACATCATCTATCTTTGTTTTAATATTTTCTGCCTATACATCTTAGTTTCAGTACTTTCCCTCCATACATCTTTGTCTCAGTATTCTCTCCACCTGGTATTATTTAAAGGTCAGTCTAGGGGTAGTCAGTTCGTTTCCTGGGGAGTCAAGCAAGAAGTTAGTGAGTACTTTCCCATGTATATTGGGAGTGAACCAGACTTACTCCATTATGTTGAGGGCCTGCAGCCCAGGAATTTGCTAGGAGTTAAGTATTTTTCTACTTTAGCCTACACCTAACAAGACACACGTTGCTCTTTCATAGCCAAACACCCATTTCATTCCCACCCACACCCCCGTAGTTAATCTCTAGTACCCACTAATCCATTCTCCATTTCTATAATTTTATTATTTGAAGAATGATATATCAATAGACTCATACCTAGGTAACCTTTGTGATTGACTTTTTTCCTCAGCATAATTCTCTACATATTCATCGAAGTTGTTGTGTGTACCAGTAGTTTTGTTTCTTTTGTTGCTGAGCTGTAGTCCTCAGAATGGATGCAGCACAGTTTGTTTAATCCTTCACCTTTTGGATGACATCTGAGTTCTTTCCAATTTTTGGCTTTTAGCAATGAAAGTGCCATAGAAATCTGTGCAGAGATTTTTATGTGAACATAAGCATTCAGGTTTTTAAGACAAATGCTCAGGTGTGCAATTCCTAAGTAATATGGAATTGCATGTTTAACCATTGCATGTTTAACCATTTTAAAAACTTCCAAAATGTTTTCCAGATTTTCACCTACTTGTTATCAAAATCTGTAATCAAACCTGGTGTGGCCTCAGTCTAAAAACATGAAGTGTGTTTATGTTTTATGCATTTTGGAGTTTGGAGTAAATCACAAAATATAATATTTATCTTCCTTAAATACTAGTTTGTTGATTTCATCCCAATATTCAAACATATTAACTATCTATCTTGATTTCATTTTATTTATTTTTCTTTTTTTTTATTGTTAAATCATAGCTGTGTACATTAGTGCAATCGCCTGTACCCATTCAAAGATGCACCATAGATGTGGCTCCATCCATCACCTTCCCTCCACCAAAACCTCCCCCCTCCCTTCCCCTTCCTTGGCCCTTTCCCCATAGTCTTGTGCTATAGTTGGGTTATAGTCTTCATGTGAAAGCTATAATTTAGCTTCATAGTAGGGCTGAGTACATTGGATACTTTTTCTTCCATTCCTGAGATACTCTGCTAAGAAGAATATGTTCCAGCTCTGTCCATGTAAACATGAAAAGTCTCCATCTTTCTTTAAGGCTGCATAGTATTCCATGGTATACATGTACCACTATTTGCTAGTCCATTTGTGGGTCGATGGGCTCTTGGGCTTTTTCCATGACTTAGCAATTATGAATTGGGCTGCAATAAACATTCTGGTACAGATGTCTTTGTTATATTGTGACTTTTGGTATTCTGGGTATAAACCTAGTAAAGGAATTATAGGATTGAATGGCAGGTCTATTTTTAGGTCTCTAAGTATTCTCCAAACATCCTTCCAGAAGGAACGTATTAGTGGGCATTCCCACCAGCAGTGTAGAAGTGTGCCCTTTCCTCCACATCCATGCCAACATTTCTGGTTTGGGGATTTTGTTATGTGGGCTACTCTTACTGGGGTTAGGTGATATCTCAGAGTAGTTTTGATTTGCATTTCTCTGATGATTAAAGATGATGAGCTTTTTTTCATGTGTTTGTAGATTGTGCATCGGTCTTCTTTAGAGAAGTTTCTCTTCAAGTCGCTTGCCCACCCTGAGATGGGGTCACGTGTTCTTTTCTTGTTAATACGTTTGAGTTCTCTGTGGATTCTGGTTATTAGACATTTATCGGAGGTATAACCTGCAAATATTTTCTCCCATTCTGAGGGCTGCCTGCTTGCTTTACTCACTATGTTCTTGGCTGTGCAGAAGCTTTTTAGTTTGATAAGGTCCCAGTAGTATATTTTTGATACTGCTTCAATTGCCTGGGGAGTCCTCCTCACAAAATATTCACCCAGGCTGATTACTTCAAGAGTTTTCCCTGCACTTTCTTCAAGTATTTTTATAGTTTCATGTCTTCAGTTTAAATCTTTTATCCAGTGAGAGTCTATCTTAGTTAATGGTGAAAGGTGTGGGTCCAGTTTCAATCTTCTGCAGGTTGCCAGCCAGTTCACCTAGCACCATTTGTTAAATAGGGAATCTTTTCCCCACTGAACGTTTTTAATTGGCTTGTCAAAGATCAAATAACGGTAAGTAGCTGGATCCATCCCTTGGTTCTCTATTCTGTTCCAGACATCTACTTCTCTGCTTTTGTGCCAGTACCATGCTGTTTTGATCACTATGGATTTATAGTACAGTCTCAGGTCTGGTAGCATGATTCCTCCTGCTTTGTTTTTATTGCTCAGTAATGTTTTGGCTATTCAAGGTTTTGTCTGATTCCATATAAAACAAAGTATTATTTTTTCAAGATCTTTAAAGTATGCAATGGAGCTTTAATAGGAATTGCATTAAAATTATATATTGCTTTGGGCAGTATGGACATTTTAACAATGTTGATTCTTCCCAGCCATAAGCATGGTATGTTTTTCCATCTGTTAACATCTTCGGCTATTTCTTTTCTTAGAGTTTCATAGTTCTCTTTGTAGAGATCTTTCACATCCTTTGTTAGGTATACTCCCAAATATTTCATCTTCTTTGGCACTACTGTGAAAGGAATAGAGTCCTTGACTGTTTTTTCAGCTTGGTTATTGTTGGTATATATAAAGGCTACAGATTTATGGGTGTTGATTTTGTAGCCTGAGACATTGCTATATTCCTTGATCACTTCTAAAAGTTTTGTAGTAGAGTCCCTAGGGTTTTCCAGATATACAATCATATCATCTGCGAAGAGCGAAAGTTTGATCTCTTCTGACCCTATGTAGATACCCTTGATCGCCTTTTCTTCCCTAATTGCAATGGCTAAAACTTCCATTACAATGTTAAAGAGCAATGGAGACAATGGGCAACCTTGCCTGGTTCCTGATCTAAGTGGAAATGATTTCAATTTAACTCCATTCAATACGATATTGGCTGTGGGTTTGCTGTAGATGGCTTCTATTAGTTTAAGAAATGTCCCTTCTATACCAATTTTCTTAAGTGCTCTGATCATGAAGCGATGCTGGATATTATCAAAAGCTTTTTCTGCATCAATTGAAAGAATAACATGGTCTTTATTTTTAAGTTTGTTTATGTGTTGAATTACATTTATAGATTTATGTATATTGAACCAGCCTTGAGACCCTGGGATAAATCTGACTTGGTCATGGTGTATAATTTTTTTGATGTGTTGTTGGATTCTGTTTGTTAGGATCTTATTGAGTATTTTAGCATCTATGTTCATTAGTGATATTGGTCTAAAATTTTCTTTTCTTGTTGGGTCTTTCCCTGGTTTGGGGATCAGGGTGATGTTTGCTTCATAGAATGTGCTGGGTAATATTCCTTCTTTTTCTATATTTTGGAAGAGGTTTAGTAGTTTAGGTACTAGTTCTTCTTTAAATGTTTGGTAGAATTCTGATGTAAAGCCATCTGGTCCTGGGCTTTTCTTTTTAGGGAGATTTTGTATAGTTGATGCTATTTCAGAACTTGATATAGGCCTGTTCAACATTTCCACTTTGTTCTGGCTAAGTCTTGGTGGGTGGCGTGCTTCCAGGTATTGGTAGATTTCTTTCAGATTTTCATATTTGTGAGAGTAGAGTTTCTTGTAGTATTCGTTAAGAATTTTTTGAATTTCTGAGGGGTCTGTTGTTATTTCATCATTACCATTTCTGATTGATGAAATTAGAGATTTTACTCTTTTTTCCTGGTTAGGTTGGCCGAAGGTTTATCTATTTTATTGATCTTTTCAAAAAACCAGCTTTTGGATTTATCAATCTGTTGTATAATTCTTTTGTTTTCAATTTCATTTAATTCTGCTCTGATTTTGGTTATTTCTTTTCTTCTGCTGGGTTTGGGGTTGAAGTGTTCTTCTTTCTCCAGTTGCTTGAGATGTTCCATTAAGTTATTGACTTCCTCTCTTTCCGTTTTCTTGAGGAAGGCTTGCAGTGCTGTGAATTGCCCTCTTAGGACTGCCTTTGTAGTATCCCAGAGGTTCTGGTAATTCGTGTCTTGATTGTTGTTTTGTTCCAAAAGTATGGTGATTTCCTTCTTAATCTCGTCTATAACCCATGTATCCTTCAGCATAAGGTTGTTTAGCTTCCATGTTTTTGTATGGGTATGCAGGTTCCTGTTGTTATTTAGTTCAACTTTTATTCCATGATGGTCTGAGAAGGTGCAAGGAATAATTTCTATTTTTTAAAATTTACTGAGGTTATATTTGTGGCCTAGGATGTGGTCAATTTTGGAGTATGTTCCGTGGGCTGATGAGAAGAATGTGTATTCAGTTTTTTTGGGATGAAATGTTCTGTAGATGTCTGTTAAGTCCAGATGTTGAATGGTTGAGTTTAAATCTAAAATTTCTTTGCTTAGCTTCTTTTTGGAGGATCTATCCAGGACTGGTATAGGGGCATTAAAATCTCCAACTACTATGGAAGTGGAGGAAATTGAGTTGCTTACGTCTGTTAGAGTTTCTCTTATAAATTGAGGTGCGTTCTGGTTGGGTGCATAAATATTAATAATTGAGATCTCATCATATTGAGTATTACCTTTAACAAATATGAAGTGTCCATCCTTATCCTTAATTATTTTGGTTGGTTTAAAGCCAATTGCATCTGCGAACAGGATTACAACGCCTGCTTTTTTCTGCTTTCCATTTGCCTGGAATATAGATGACCATCCCTTCACCTTGAGTGTATATATGTCTTTTAATGTGAGATGCAATTCTTGGATGCAGCAGATATCTGGCTTGAGTTTTTGTATCCAGTCCGCCAACCTATGCCTCTTTAGAGGACAATTTAAACCATTCACATTAATTGAGAGTATTGATAAGCCTTTCGAGAGACCGGTGGACATTTTTAATCCTTTTGCAACTGTGCAAGTTGGAATTTGATCAAAAATTTTCTGGGTGCGTTTACTCTTGTGGTGGAGAATTACGCTGGTCTTTATGGAGGATAGGTCTAAGAATGTCCTAGAGAGCTGGTTTAGTTGTGGCAAATTTCTTCAACATGTCAATGTCGTTGAAGTATTTAATTTCTCCATCATAAATGAAGCTCAGTTTAGCTGGGTACAGGATCCTGGGTTGAAAGTTATTTTGTTTTAGGAGATTAAAAGTCGATGACCATCCTCTTCTAGCTTGAAAGGTTTCAGCAGAGAGATCTGCAGTTATTCTGATATTTTTCCCCTTGTACGTAATGGTTTTCTTTTGTCTGTCAGCTTTCAGAATTTTCTCCTTCATATTAACTTTAGTGAAATTGATTATGATGTGTCTGGGGATGTCTTATTTGGGTTGAGTCATGCTGGAGTTCTAAAACTGTCTGCTATCTGAATTTCGGAATCTCTTGGCATGTTTGGAAAGTTCTCCTTCATAATCTCATGGAGAAGAGACTCTGTGCCTGGTGAAGACACTTCATCTCTTTTGGGGATCCCTATAAGACGAATATTGGTTTTGTACAAATTATCCGAGAGCTCTCTGAGAGAGTGGTCTGTTTTTGCTCTCCATTTCTCTTCTTCTTTGAGGGTTTGGGAGCATTCGAAAGCTTTGTCTTCAATGTCAGAAATCCTTTCTTCTGCTTGCTCCATTCTGTTACTGAGGGATTCTACTGTGTTTCTCAGATCTTTGAGGGATGCAACTTCTTGTCTCAATGTGTCGAAATCTTTGGTCATTTGGTCTTTGAATCCATTGAATTCTTGAGATAACTTTTGGAATTCTAATTTGATCTTATTTGCTATCCAGATCCTGAATTCAATTTCTGACATCTCAGCTATTTGTTTGTGCATGGGGTCTTGTGCTGTTTCTGCCCCATTGATCCTTGGGGGAGTTGATCTACTCTGATTATTCATATTGCCAGAGTTTTTCTGTTGATTTCACCTCATGATTGTTTTTCACCGTTACCTCTGGCTGTCCTTGGAGTTGGGGAGGTGTCTCTCCAAGATTAGACCCCAGCGGGATCACTCTATTTTGCTGGATCTTTGTAGGGAGTGACCCTGTGTAGTTCCTCTGGGGCTGCTCTAGCCAGTGAGTTCTGGTTGTGGAAGCAGCACCGATTTGTGACACACCCGGATCCAGCAACAGGGCTGGGGATGGTGTGCACGGTTCTGGGAGTGCTAGGTGCCCAGTGACTTTGGCACAGAGAGCCCAAGGCTCCAGCAGTCTCTGGCCGGGAGAAGAGCTCTGCACAAAGGCAGGGAGGGCTCCAAAGGGCATGCAGCTACCAGAGTCCCTGTCCAGATGAACAGGCTAGTGTGGAAGCTGGGAGGACACAGAAGGGAGGACGCAGGGTTGCGTGGCTCCCACAGTTCCTGGTCAGGGAATGTGGAGGCCCGGTGGGTGCATGTCACCGGTTGGGGGTTGCTGCACAGCTCTTATGGAGGTCTGGGTGGTGCCAAGCCCAGGAGTTTGAGGTTGCTATTAGCTGTGACTTCACGGCACTCTACCCAGGGCAACAGCCCAAGGCTCCAGTGTGCCAAAACCGTCTCACTCTGCCCCTAAGGATTAAAGCTGTAAGGCAACTCAGCCCCCGCCTTTATGCTGCTCAGTCAGTAGGTTACTTTGACCCTCCCAATCCTTGCTCTGAGACCCTGAGGGCGGAGCTTGCTGGGGCAGTTCTTTCACAATGGCTTCCTGCGCCCAGCTCAGTGGCTCAGTCTGGGGCCCCAGACAATGCCCAAAGTTCTCCACACTCCTGCTCAAGCTCTCCCCAAGGCAGTTCAACTGAGTGCCAAGTCCAAGAACACCAAAACAGTTCACAGGTAAGGCCTTTCCGGTTTGCAGTCTCACTGCTGCTTGTACTTACGGTTGCCGGCATGATTAGGTCGATGGAACACAAGCAACCACTTGCCAGTTTTCCACTGTTTTTGTCCTCCTCTTGGGGTCCAGAAGTCCCTTGCTGGCTCCCTGTATCCTCAAAGGGACGATTATAGGCAGATCCCACCGGCCAGGGATGCCTGGAGTCTTGTCTCCCCAGACTCACTGTTCCCAGTTGCAGGGAAGCTGTTACTCGGCTGCCATCTTTAATCCAACCGATTTCATTTTATCTGTACATTTTATAACTATATTTATTAAAGCATTCTTCTTCAAAGCTTGAGAAAAAATTGAACTAGACACAACCCCAAAACATACCATTAGAGACAAATTCACCAACTGTAATATCAGCTAACATATGTCTTCCTTCCTGTTCATAAAGACATTGTCAGCAAAATTTTCAAAGGATTTGTAAAATTAAGGTCCTCGTTTACATAAAATTTCCATTTCTACCAATCTAAGCACTTCATTAAAAAAAAAAAAAGAAGAGTTCAATTTCTTAGGTCACACTAGTTCGCTGTGAGCACAATTTAGTTCTTATCAATAGACATTTTCTTTTCTCAGTTAATAGAGATTAAAAAAATGAAGAAAATAACTTTCACTTGGTGAACATGGTGGCTTGCTCTTTTAACCAAAGGCTGCAACATTCATTTAGGGAACCAAAATTTTGGAAACATAATGGTGACAGTGATGATGATGGTGGTAGTGCTGGTGATGATTACAGCTAATATTGGTAGCCTATTTACAATGTGCCAAACACTTCTGAGAATGATGAAGATCTGTTTCATTTTTATAACTGTATGTTTTTCCAGTAATCATATTTATAGTGATTAGGAATATGGGGTTTTTTTTAGATTCAGTGGATAGCTGTCAGACGCTAATTATAAACTCTGCTTGGGTTATCTAAATTCTTAGTGGAAAAGAAAATTTAATACTATAAAATAAAAGCCAAAGAAAATTTTAATAATATAATCCTTTTACACATTATGAGGCTTAAGAAGTTTGATTACCTTAATTTCAATCACTATGAACTATATCCTTAAATAACTTTATATTTACGTGTTTTCCTATTTTAGCTCACAAAATATCACAATTTCAAGTAATTAAGATTAAAACCCAACATTCAGTAAACAAAACATCTCTACCTGATAGAAAGCTGTTTTAAGCTTTCTTCCGATTCTCAAGAAAAATATTAGGTTTGTGATTTGTGATTCAAGAAAGAAATATTCAATTTAAAGAAACAATTATAGAATGCTAAGAGAAAATATGATGTAATTTGATTTATAATGTTAAGAGGAAGGGGAAAACAGAGGCTACATCACACATTAAAGATTTATAATAATTTTTATCCTAATTTAATTATTTTATTATTAAAAAACAAAAAGTGTTAATAAAAGCTTTTAAAATGTTCAAAATAGCCTGACTTAACAAATTTTTTGTGCCAAATTAAACAGCCCCATGGAAAGTGCAAACCTGCACTGTATTATAAGAGAGACGCAATAAAAAGCAAGGAATTCTACTCACGTAGAGGCATACAACCTTAGTTATAAGCAAGAGCTCATTGTGTCTCACACTGTAATGATATTCCAGAAATCAGATCGAGGAGTCAGTCCCAAAATGGGATTTCTTAAAAAACAAATCAGATCTCGAAGAAAGTCTTGGTTGAAACGTTCATTTACTTCATTAAATCCACAGAGTATTGGGTTGCAGCTATATATACTAAACCAATTGTTACCCAGGAAGCATTATGTTTTTGTTTTTGTTTTTTTTATATGTAACTTCAAAGCAATTGAAACCAGTAAGTCAGTTTAAGCACAAAACAGCCAGCTACTGACTGATAAGGGGATACTAGTGGTTGGGAGCTTAAATGTTGGCAAAATAGCAGGGCTCTCCTGGCTGATTTATTATCACACAGAAGAGCAGATACTAGTCATGTAAACTTGGTTTCACTTAGCATCTCTGAGACTCAGTTACCTAGAAAAATGGCAGTTAGAATAACTTCCTCGCAGTGTGTATAGAAGGAAAGGCTCCCATTCCACAATCTAGTGTAATGCCCAGAGCACAAATTGTTAGTGTTTTGGTCACTTAGGGTATTTAATGACTATTACATATTGAGCATTTATGATACGCCCAGGATAAGTGTTATCTTCACAACCCTCTCAGGAAAACATCTTATTTATCATTTTGCTGAAGAGGAAACTGAGGCACAGAGGCTAAGTGACAAGTTGGCTGAGGTAACCAGTTAAAGGAGAGTTGTGGCCAAATTAAAAGATGATCTGTGCAATGGTAGAAATCAAGGACTGATCCTCATGCTCTATGGTGCTAATTAGATGCAATATACACAGACTGGATATAGAAAACTAGGGTCTGGCTTGGACGCCCAGCTTCCTTGATTTCAGGCTGAATGAGGTTGGACTTCTCTAAATCCATTTTCTTGACTTTTATTTAGTAAAAAATATGTATTAATATCTCAGTATATTTTATAAACCCACAGTAGATGTTATAAGAAACAGAAAATTTTTTTAAAATTTGACACAGTCACTGTTCTAAACAGCAGTCATTCCACACAGTGTGACTCTGCCAGGTACTATTCTGAGCACTGAGGATGCATCAGATGGACCACAATCTCTGCCTTACGGAACTTCCTTTTTAAAAATAATTTTTAAAGAAAACCAACCATTTCTGTTGAGATACAGTTTACATACCACAAAATTCACATATTTAATCTCTTGATTCAACAACTTATAGTGTAGAGTTGTACAAACATGACCATAATTTAAGTTTAAAATACTCCCATCACCCCAAAAGAAACTTCATATTGTTAACTAATGTAAAATCTAAAGTTCCCCCCAGCTGACTGAATTAACCCCCTCTTGGCCAAGAGGACCCCCAAAATAAAGATGAGGTGCTGGCATGAGAAGGGAGGTCAGACAAGCCTCATCACACCCCCTCCCTTCTCGGAAATGACATAACACATTAACAGGCCTAAGTCTATGCAAGGCAAAGCGGCAGCCACACCTGCAGGTCATCAGTTTATTTAACAGATCACTGGAGTCTGGGTGTATATCTGGTGGCTTGTCTCTAACTCACAGACTTCCTTATCTTTTTTTTTTTTTTGTAGAGACGGAGTCTCACTGTACCGCCCTCGGTAGAGTGCCATGGCGTCACACGGCTCACAGCAACCTCTAACTCTTGGGCTTACGCGATTCTCTTGCCTCAGCCTCCCCAGCAGCTGGGACCACAGGCGCCCGCCACAACGCCTGGCTATTTTTTTGTTGCAGTTTGGCCGGGGCTGGGTTTGAACCCGCCACCCTCGGCATATGGGGCCGGCGCCCTACTCACTGAGCCACAGGCGCCGCCCTAAACCTTTAGACAAAGTTTCATGTCTCTAACCAATTGCAAATCAAAGAATCTTTACCTATAAACTATAAGCCCCTCCATGTCTCTAACCAATTACAAATCAAAGAATCTTTAAACCCACCTGTAACCTGTAAGCCCCTCCTCCTTTGAGATGTCCCATCTTTTTAGGCTAAATGATGTATTGATTTATGGTTTATGTGTAATTTCCTGTCTCCCTGAAATGTATAAAACCAAACTGTAACCCAACCACAGTGAGTCCACTTGCTCAAGGCTTTTTGGGTATGGCTCTGGGCCAAGGTTCTCCTCAAATTTGGCTCAGAATAAACCTCTTTAAATTATTTTACGGAGTTTGACTTCTTTTTGTTGCCAATATTCATTAGCAGTTACTCCTTATTTCCCCTTCCCCAGCCCTAGGTAACCACTAATCTGTTTTCTGTTTGTATACATTTGCTATTGTTGGGACAAAGAGAAAACTTCTCATTTGCCTGTAGAAGTTTCCCCTCCAAATCAACTCCTAATAAAGCAGGTTAATAACAGAAAAGCTACATAGATTTTATTGTTACCATACACACAGGATGATTGCCCAGTATCCCAATGAGACCTAAATACTTACATGTCTTCATTTTAGACAGGAGAAGGAGATGAGGAATATAGGTAATTTTGTAAGTGATTACTAAGAAGGATGAATAGATAATTGAGAGAATGAATAGATGGGGGAAAACAGATTGACTTGCAAGTGATTCTTTTTGGAAATTAAACAAAAAAATAGAAATCACATGAAAGTATAAAGGTCACTGGTAAAAGTAAATATATAAACAAAATACAGAATATTGCAATATTATAATAGTGGTGTGTAAATCACATTTAATTCTGATATAGAATTAAAAAAATACTTTCAAAATAAAAATAAAAATTAACCTGAGAGACAGGCATTTGCTAAGCCAGACCTGGTTGCATTCTTAATCTTCTTTCCAGCAACAGATATTGAGATGATAGAGGGGGAAAGGAAAGACAATTGTTCCTCCTAATGGAAAGTCATGGGAGCAGGAAAGTCAGGTGGACATTTCCCACAGATCCTCTGGCTGTTGCACAGTGGGTGATCCCATTGGCAAGATGGCAGGCTGGGGGCCAGTGGGGAAGTGGCAACTGTAGGACCTGGATTGCCCAGTAGTGCTGACCACTGGGACAAGCAGGGGGCCACTTGGGAAGGGAGAATTGACTGGACTAGGCTGAAGGGCAAGGATGGTGTGTGAACCCAGCTCCCTGGTTTCTGGCCCAGGTGGGGCCCATGGGAGAAGTTGGCAGGAAAAATGATGGTGTCTGGGACCTGTACCTGCAAGGTGCCTGTAGGCCTTGCAGGTGAGATGTTAAGAATGCAGTTCCAAGGGTGGCTATGCCCCAGAGAAAGATTTTGAGGAGTCTTGTGGGGAGAAGCAGTGTGGTCAAGTCAGGGGTACAGGGAGCAGGTATGGAGGAGTTAGTGTCCATACTTGGAAGGTGAGCTCAGAAGTCTCTGTAGGCTCCCCAGGTCTCACCCTACCCAGCCTGAGGCCTCCCTCTCCACCCTTCTGTCCTCCACCTTGATGCTAAGCCCACACACGCCTCTGGAATTTTCCAGGTAGAAATTCTCCTCAAAGGCCCTCTCTGATTCTGCCTGCTGGAGGCATTCTGTCTCCATATCCACCATCTTTCACCCCTGGCTGGCTGGGATGGAGCCCCCTGCAGTGCCAGTCCCTCCTCCCAGAAGAGGCAGCAGCCAAGGAAAGAGACAGGCCTCCTGTGATCACTGCTCACCTCTCCCCATTCCCCACCAGTTCCAGACACACTCTGTTTAACATTTTGAGGAACTTCCAAGTTGTTTTCCAAAGTGGTTGCATCATTTTATAATACCACCAGCAATGTATGAGGGTTCCAATTGCTCCACAGCCTTGCCAACATTCGTTATCCAACACTTGTTGTTGTATGTCTTTTTAATGATAGCCATCCTAGTGGTGGGAAGGGATTCCACTGTGGTTTTGATTTGCATTTTTGGAAGGACTAATGATTTCAGGCATCTTTTTATGTGTTAATTGGCCATCTGTAGATCTTCTTTGGAGAAATATCTATTCAAGTCCTTTGTCCCTTTTTAAACTGGGTTATCATCATAATGAATTGTAAGTCTTTTTTATGCATTCTGGATACGATCCTTTGTGAGATAAATAATTTGCAAATATTTTCTCTAATTTGGTGGGGATGGTCTTTTCATTTTCTTGATGATCTGTTTGAAGCATGAATGTTTTTAGACTTTTCTTATTTACTTACTTCCAAAGTGTGGTAACATGTACGCAATATAAAATTTACTATCATACCTATTTTAAGTGTATAGTTCAATAGTGTTAAGTACATTCATATTGTGCAAATTTCCACCATCAATCTCTAGAACTATTTTCATCTTCCAAAACGTAAACTACCCATAAAATAACTGCTTATTCTTCCCATCTCTCTGCATTTTACTTTCTGTCTCCATGAATTTAGCTGCTGTAGGTACCACATCCAAGTGGAATCCTTTAGTGACTAGCTTCCTTAAGTTTCAACATGTTGTACGTGTACAATATGTCCTCACAATTTTCTTCCTTAAAAGGCTGAATATATTTCATTGTCTATATATGCCAACTTTCGTATCTTCATTCATCCAGTGATGAAAAAAAGTTTAATTTTGATAGACCAATTTTTTATTATATTGGTTATGTTTTTAGTGTAATATCTAAATAATCATTGCCTAACCCCAAATCATAAAGACTTAGTCCTAAATTTTCTTCCAAGAGTTTCACTGAACTCTTACATTTAGGTCCATAATACATTTGAAGTTAATTTTTATATGTGTTGTGAATATGCAGTTGTCCCTGTGCCATTTATTTAAAAGCACTATTCTTTCAGCCACTGAATTGTCTTGACACCTTTGTTGAAAGTCAATTAACCACAAAAGTAAGATTCCATTTCTAAGCTCTCAATTCTGTCCTCTATTTTACCTTTGAATGAGCGATTTGATTTTCCTGATCAGAATCATGTCTAGTACTTATGAAAATTGAGGTCCTAAGATCTCTCCCCTGGTAATTCTGATTCATAAGGTTTGGGGTAAGGCTGCATTCTATTCTTCCTCCAATCTTCCCTGCTCAGTTGACAGCAGCACCTTTTACCCAGTTACTCAGGCCCCAAACTAGTATGAAGCCATAATAGTCACGAAACCATTCGGTCTCATTTTCAAACTCATCCTCCATGCTCTGCTCTGGCATTGGGGCTGGAGCTCTCCAAACTACATTTCTCCTTTGCCAGCTGGTCTATATTAAGTTCTGACCATAGAAGGAATTGAGAGAGAGAATGGAAAAATGGGGAAAAAACCTTGCCCCATCCAGTGGGTTTCCTGTGGAGTTCCTAACTACTGATGGCACATGGGCATCACTCTGGGGCAGCAATTCCTTCCCAATACTAGCAATTAAATCCAGTTGTCAGTTTTAAGAATATTTTTAGAAACAGCTTCATGAAACTTCCAAAGAAGACACCAGCACCAACCAGCCAGCACCCTCTCCTAGGATATCTGGGTTCCAAGCCCACAGGGCACTCCTCCAAGCTCAGAGACACCAACACTTCCTCATATATCTAAGTTTAGCTTCACAGGGCTTCTCTTTGAAGTTTGCAAATTTTAATAACCCAAATCTCTTCCCTTTGTTCTGTCAACCCTAGGCTTGGTAGCTGCTTTCTGTAGTTGCTTCTTCCACGATTCTTTAGAGTTTGTTTTTCATTCCTCCAGTTACCTATGTAACAACAAGCTAATAATTTTATATATTAAATTCTCTTTTTGGACTTCCACTACAAAAAGGAGTAACTTGTTTTGGAATTTCTTATTGGACAAGAGGTGATCACAGGACTATGGTCCCAGAGTAAACAAGGGAAGCTCTGTAATTGTCCCAGATTTCTGAATGCAGGTAATTCCCACCCCATGGCATAGACAGGGAGGGAGACAGACTGCTAGACCCAAGTACAATCCAATGTGTTGTGCTGAGTTCAGGAGACAGAGACTACTGCTTAGACATCCTGATGCAACTGGAATTTGCAGAGCAGAATACCGAGAGATACATAAGAAAAATAAGTCCACAAATACACATAATAGTCCTCTTTAGTTTTTGGCTGTATACTAATCTGGTTATCCATGAAACCAGGCAAAGAACAAATGACTGAGAACTATAAAATGAACAGTTCTTGGGACTGGGAAATGTCCATGCTCTAATCAATCTAAGTAGAGAGAACTATTTGAATACCTAAGACATTCAGTAGATAACCCAGTAAAGTCAAACTTTAATAGTAGGGCTAAATTATCTTAAAGTAAAGACATTAATACATACACCCTAATAAAGTTTGTAAACAGAACTTGAAAGGATCAAACTTACCTGTAAGTAATTTAACTGGTCACCAATACAAACTTTAGCTCTCTTTAAAAAAAGACAACACATCAAAAGAAAAAATTAGTCAATAGAAACCATGTTATTCCAAATTCTCCAAGAAGCTGACACCAAATGAGATTAAGTATGCAGGGATTTTATTAGGAGAAACACTTGTGTGCAAGAAAATGGGGAAAGAGACAGGTAAGTCTTCACCTGGGGTTAGATAATGTAAGTCTAACTCTGAATGAAGGGAAGCAGAAGAGAGAGAGAAAGAGAGGGAGAGAACAAATCCTCAGTGACCTATAAAACAACACCAAGTGGTCTAAAACATGTATAATTGGAGACCCAGAAGGCAAGCTGGACCTAGAACATATATCTAAAAAAATAACGGCTGGAAAAAAATAATGGCTAAAATTTTTCCAAATTTGATGAAAACTATAAATCCACAGATTAAAGAAATACAATAATCCCAATCTGGAAACCAAACAGAAAACCACACCAAAACATATCTGAGTCAAATTGCTGAAAAAAGAGTGAAAAAAAGACAAGTGTAAAAGCAGTTCCCCAGGCGGCGCCTGTGGCTCAGTGAGTAGGGCGCCGGCCCCATATGCCGAGGGTGGTGGGTTCAAACCCAGCCCCGGCCAAACTGCAACAAAAAAATAGCCGGGTGCTGTGGCGGGCACCTGTAGTCCCAGCTACTCGGGAGGCTGAGGCAAGAGAATCGCTTAAGCCCAGGAGCTGGAGGTTGCTGTGAGCTGTGTGATGCCACGGCACTCTACCAAGGGCCATAAAGTGAGACTCTGTCTCTACAAAAAAAAAAAAAAAAAAAAGCAGTTCCCCAAAATTATATACAGAAGAACAGAGATGAAAATTAAAATAGGTGTATTTTTGTTTGTTTGTCAGAGATCATGCAAATCAAAATACAAAGGTGTGGCATGCTTAAAGTTCTGAAAGAAAACTCTACCAAGGTAGAATTCTATATCTAGTGAAAATATTTTTCAAAAAAGTTTCAGAATAAAGATTTCTTTCAGACAGACAAAAACCTTAGAGACTGTCACCATCAGACTAAACTACAAGAAATGTTTAAAGGAACTTTCACTCTAAGGAAAGCAAGTTTTTCTTAGTGTAGAAATAAGATATCAGATGAAAACTTGGATCTATACAAGGAACAAAGAGTGCCAAAAAATGGAAAATGTGAGTAAATAAAAAAGATTTTTTCCTTGTTCTTAAGCTTCTTTAAGCTTTCTGTGTTCCAGTAATTGGTGTCGTTTCTGTCTCCCAACTGAACTCTGATGAAGCAGTCCTCATCTTCTTCTCTCATCTATCCCATCAGCTCAGAGGGCTTTGCAGACCACATCGTACCACTCACTCTTCTGATGGCTTCCCATTATTCTTAAAAAACTAACAAAACAAAAGGGACTACTTGTCAACTGTAGTAACTCAAGCACTGCTTTTCTCCCAGCATTACCCTCAAAGTCATTCTTCTTGCTTTCTCTAATGTGACCCCTGCAAGTTCTTCAACTATATCTTTTTCTCTGTCCACTGTCTAGCCAGAAAATTATGCCAGCCTTTTGGGTTAGTTCCTCAAATACATCAGGTTTGTTTCTACCAGAGGATCCTTTTATACTTGCCAGTCCTCCCATGGAATCCCCTTCCCCCAGATATTGGCATAGTGACTGACTCTTTATTAGTAGGATCTTTGTTTCTGAGAATGTTTTCAACATTCCTATCAAAATCAGCAACCCATTTGTTTCTCCTCACCCTCAACACCACCACCATTCATTTTCTATTCTGCTACCCTGCTCAATGTTCTTCTAAACATCAGTATTGGATGTTAAATCATTGGTTTATTTTCCTATTAGGCCTTTGGGTTCTCTAGAAGGCTGAATAATAGTTTCTTGAAGATGTTCACATCCTAATCTCTATTACCTGTGAATATATTCTTATATGACAAAAGGATTTTGCAGATTAAATTAAGGATCTTGAGATGATATGGTTTTCGTGGATTATTTCAGTGGGCCCAAGGTTATTCCAAGGATCTTGAGAGGAGGATCACACTCACAGAAGGTGATGTGACAATGGGAGTAGAGGATTAGAAGAAGAGATGTATGTGGAAGACAGAGAAAGGAACCATGAGCCAAGGAATGCAAGTAGCTTCTAGAAGCCAGAAAAAGAAGGCAATTGATTCTCTCCTGGAAACTTCAAAAGAAAACAGCACAGCCTATTTTTACCTTTTACCCTGTGACACTAATTTTGGACTCTGACTTCCAAACCATAAGATAATAAATATGCATTGTTTTTAGCTCTAATTTTTGTGATGATTTGTTACAGCAACAACGGGTATAGCACAGATTCTCACTGTAGAACTTAAGCCACATAAAGGGATTACATTATCTTTCTTTATCTTATATCCTACATCTACTTTCACCAAATCAGTCACATCAGCTCTTGCTTTAGATTATATCCCAAATCCAACAACTTTTCAAGACCTCCAACGGTGAGACCATAGTCCAAGTTGCCATTTCCTTTTATTGGGAATAAGTATCCCAAGACCTCCTAATTGGTCTCCCTGCTTCTGTTCCTGATCCATACAGTCTGTAGTCCACACAGCAACCAGAGGGATCTTCTCTAAATGTAAGTCACATCGAAGATGCCTGCTGCAAACCCCAGAGGCTATTTCTGTCACTCCAAATAAAATCCAAATTACTTGCTGAGGCCTCAAGGCCATAATCTGGTCCTAGCCATAATCTGCCTCCTTGGCCTCATCCCCATACATTCTACTGCTTGCTCTCCTAATAAGGCACTTCATGAATTTGATGGATGCATGACAGAACTGGAGTTCAGAGGAGAGGGAGACCCATGAGGGCCAAAATAAGTAAGGGAAGGACCCAGGAAGAATTTTTAATACCGTAGAACCTCCATAGTTGACCACCTCTCTACACTGACCACCTCTTCTAGCTGACCTAATTTCCATAGACTGGACATGCTCCACATGTACATATCAATACAGTAGGCCTAGTCCCTTATGTTGACCAACTCTGAATGTCAACTAGTTTGTTACAGTCCCTTGGGTGTACAACTTACAGAGGTTCCACTGGACGAAAAAGAGAAAGGAACATTCTATACAATGAAAATTATCTGAACACAGGCATAATTTCAAAGGAAAACAATCCCAGACCTGTGTATCCCATTGACTCATCTCAGCTCTTTGCAATTTGTTTCTGGCCCTTAAAGTTGTCATAAAATTATAACCAACATAAAGGTGTGACAAGAATTGAATATGGCAAGTGTCCTATGTCATGGTTTCTGAATGGTAACCTTTTATGTTATACAACATCTAACAATTAAGTTCACAAACTCATCCCCAAAATGTACCATATACCTCATCACTGAACATCACCTTTGACGCACTCCCCTTGGGAAGTTATATACCAATGCCAGTGCCCAGTTCACCCCTCAAAGCAATTTGGAACTCTTTTTCTGGAATGACCATCAAAGCTATTGTCATATTACTCTTAATGTCCTGGATGGTAATGTCTTACCATCAATATATCTTCCTTTCAATATTTCCCTTATCTTCATATAAAGACAAAAGTCACTGGGGGCCAGATTCAGGAAGTAGGGAGGATGTTGCAATACAGTTATTTGTTTACTGACTAAAAACTCTCTCCCAGACTGTGCCATGTAAATTGTTACATTGTCGCGATGCAAGAGCCATGAGTTGTTGACTAAGATTTTCAGTTAAGATTTTCCGGGGCGGCGCCTGTGGCTCAGTGAGTAAGGCGCGGGCCCCATATACCGAGCCCATATACCGAGGGTTGTGGGTTCAAACCCAGCCCCGGCCAAACTGCAACCAAAAAATAGCCAGGCGTTGTGGCGGGCGCCTGTAGTCCCAGCTGCTCGGGAGGCTGAGGCAAGAGAATCACGTAAGCCCAGCTGCTCGGGAGGCTGAGGCAAGAGAATCACGTAAGCCCAGGAGTTGGACGTTGCTGTGAGCCATGTGACGCCACGGCACTCTACGAGGGCAGTAAAGTGAGACTCTGTCTCTACAAAAAAAAAAAAAAAAAAAAAAAAAGATTTTCCTTGCTTGTGGCTCAGTGAGTAGGGTACTGGCCCCATATACTGAGGGTGGCGGGTTTGAACCTGGCCCCAGCCAAACTGCAACAAAATAGCCAGGTATTGTGGCAAGTGCCTGTGGTTGGGCTGAGGCAAGAGAATCACCTAAGCCCAAGAGCTAGAGGTTGCTGTGAGCTATGACGCCACGGCACTCTACCAAGGTCGACAAAGTAAAACTCTGTCTCAACAACAACAACAACAAAAGATTTTCCTTACTTATTTCTCTTTTGATGTTTACTTGTTACTTGGTCTGTTGTGGTTTTCAGAGTCACCTAACAATTCTGACATATAATTTGATAGATTTTTTTTAAAGGTTTTCATCAGTTCTGCTCATTGATGGAAGCCCTGACCTCTCTTCATTAGTGGTTCTTTCTCTCCCCTTGGGAAAACATTTAATCAATTTGTACACTGTCATTTTCTTCATGGCATTATCCCTATAAAATTGGACAGACATGTCCCTGATTTCACCTCCACTCTTTCCAAGTTCAACAAAAAAATTATAAATGTTTGTTCATTGCTCTAATTCAAGCTCCAATATTCTCACAATGGCACACAAAAACACACATCAATAATGAATGCCACTCAGCAAGACATCGCCCCATGTCAACATGAACACAGCTGTACAACACTGATATACCATTGTTATGAAACCTTACCAAGTTGTTTGTATAGTGCTGCTAACATAAGTACATGGTGGCAAGTTTACAAACTTAATTGTCAGACCTCATATTTTATATGTTAATAAACATAAACATTGTCACTAAACATAGGGTTTAATTGTTCTTTACAACTCAGTAAAATTATATTGAAGTTGGTTGTGTACGTATGTCTCCTCTTCTAAGCTCCAAGATCATTGTGTTATACTCATTTTGAAGAGTTTAGGTTTAATAAATGAACACCAAGCTTTTGATTCATTGAATCCCTACATTTTTTACAGTCATGTCACCAAAAAAACACACTCAACACATATGTGCACATATAAGCAAATATGAAACACCCCACTTCAAAATGTTCTGCTAAAGCATGTATTGTGACAAAACTTTGCAGGGGTGTCCAACCTTTTGGCTTCTCTGTGCCACACTGGAAGAAAAGTTGTCTTGGGCCGCACATTAAATACACAAATGTTAATGAAAGCTAATGAACAAAGAAAAAAAACCATACATAATTTTCACAATATCTGCCAACACAGATAAGCAAAAAAATCCTCACATAACCACATGTGGCCCATGGGCCACAGTGTGGACACCCCTGGAGCCTATCAGGAATTATGGATATGCTCCAACAGCAAAAACAGCAACAACAACCACATTTGTTAGTGAAAAATTGTCGTAGGCATAATTTATCACTTGATCTACAATAACTTTATCATGAGGAGGATATTATTGTTAATTCCATTCTACAGATAAGAAAATAGAAGCCAAACAAGGGTAAATGACTTATGTAAGATTGTAGGTAGTGCAAGTTTATAGGTAATTGGTACAGCAGGATTAGAATCTGGGACTGCTCTTTCATGTAACCTCACCTGATTCAGGTTTGATTAAGCATTTTGACCAGGTGCCACTGAAAGTATCTCTGTCCCAAGTTCCACTAGGCTGTGTGAGATGCAACTGGCATGCTTAGTAAAATGCAGATATCTGGGCCACTTTCCCCACAATTTCAATTCAGTTGTAATGGCATGGGGCCTGGGACCTTGCCCTGAAGTTTCAGATGCACATTATAGTTTGAGCATTCCTGCACTGCTCTGTGAATAGAATGGGGTTTCTTCTTCTTAATAAAACTAAATAGGTGGAAATAGCACCTTGGATATGGCCATGAGTAAGCCTCACTTAGAAAATCTAAGATCAGAAAAATCAATTTGTGTGCCATCAGGAATCTCAGCTGAGCAGCTCTGCCAGAAGCAAGATTAAACAAAATGCATCCTTATGGGAAAAGCCAAATAGTTACAGAAAAGTTATCACTATCCCCTTTATCTACCTAGTGCTGACCATAAGGCACTAAAAGAAATCTTGGTTTTCCCAGCCTCCTCAAAGCAGAGGCCAGGGCTGAGTAAACAGCACCTGCATTTATTAGTTGAGGTCTAGACAAGCACAGGGATGACGTCAATTGGCATGAACACTTTTCTTGGGTGATCTGGGCCAATTGGAGTATTTGAGGTAAAGAGTATAGGCTGTGGAGTCTTACTGACTCAAATTTCAGTTCCAGCTTCATGACTAACCAGCTGTAGAACCTTAAGCAAAGATTTGACCCTTTCAGCCTCTCTTTCCTTCTTTGTAGGATGAGGATACTAATAGAACCTATTTTGTGAAGTAGTTGCAAGGATTAAATTTGAGAATGTCTGCAAAACACTCCTATTATGCAGGAAGTGCTCAACAAATGTTTCCTTTGATTACCACAGTTACAGTCTTCATTCTTGTCTTTGCCTTAATTATCTAGTCAACTTTGCCTGTTTGAAAAGTCATTGTTAGGACTTCATTTTTCCATTAGGGTTTTCCATAATGCACTCAGTAGTCCCTCCCCAGAATACACAGAGGTGGAACTCTGTATTTTGGAATGACATAGTGGCCCTGTGATTCCCTTAATAGAAGCTACATAGGTAGTTGGGTTTCATTGGAACTTTATCGCTATCACTGTATGGAAACCATGATGATATTTAATAGAGTAGGAGTCAGTTTTGTTGATGTAAAGGCTGAACAAAACTGGGTCTTGGGTAAATTTTTCAATAAATATTAAAAACACATTCCCTGGCATTAGGGCTCCCATTCAGATGTCCATGGAGAAATTAGAGAGGTTGAGGCTCTATCGACCTATAGTCACTAGCCCTGGCTCTTAACTGTGGTGCTGTATTTTGCCTGGAGCTTGAGATTCTTCGCACTGAATTGTCACATGCCAAGTGTCTCATAAAAATAAAATAATGATTATATGCAGAAACTCAAGACCTTATTTGTCTTTTTTAATGGGCACCAAAGTCCTTTGGCCACGGCCATCTTTATTAGGGAGAATTACATGAGATGTGACCTGAGTGGCCCCATTGTGGCATTATGGGAAAAGTACAGGCTCTGAAATCCATCTCTACTTGTCATTACCTGCATGAGTGTGGGAAATTCACTTCATTTCTTAGCATTTCAGTTTCTTCATCTCTAAATTTGATGAATGACTATCACGACCTTACACATTACATAACAGTGTTTGCTGTCATTACCTGGAGGAGTGATACCTGCTGGTATCAGGCACCATCCAATCTCAGGACCGGGAAATTACTGCAGCTGCTTTTAAGGGAAGGCAATGTAATACACTTGAAGGGCTAGAGGAATGAATCTCAGCACACGGCACACAGGAACCTTTGAGTTCAAAAGCATGTGGCCTGAGCAGAGGTGCAAAGACCAGGAAGTTAGTGCTGCCACAATGGGAAGCTAAGGACTGCACAGTGCTGAGTGGGCCACCCCAGCCACCAGAATGCCTTTCCATATCCATGGAGATAAGGCCAGACATGCCACAGCAGATGCCTCCCTGGACCCGACTCACTCACAAAGCTGCTATGTGAGCAAGAAAATGGCTCCTGCCTCATTTTGCCTTTTGGACCTGCTGAAACATGTGTGGTAGCCAGCCTCTACGATGACCTCAGTGAACTCTGCTTCCTGATGTTCACACCTCCTCCCATGTGGCACCAGAGATGGCCTATGTGAGCAACAGTATACAGCACAAGTGATGATGTGTCACTTAAGATTAGACTACAAAACACACAGTGACTTAAATCTTAGTCATTTCTCATGTTCTCTTTCTCTCTCAGGTCTTTTGCTCTGGGGGAACCAGTTGCCTTTCCTTGAGGACACTCAGGCGGCCCTGTGGAGAAGCCCACGTGTGGAGAACCGAGGCCTCCTGCCAACAACCATGTGAGTGAGTGTGGAGGCAGCTCCACCGGCTGACGGCCGATGGCAGCCTCATGAGAGGCGCTGAGCCAGCACCACCAGCTACGCAGCTCCCAGACAGACTCCTGACCCTCAGCACTGGGAGGGAGCTAAAATGTTTACAGCATTAAGCTGCTAAGTTCCAAAGTAATTTGTTACTCAGCAATAGACAAACAACACAGCACGTAACTGGGAGGATTTAATCCACCCTCCAGCCCCAAACAGCAGGCCTAGGAGGCACCGTTTTTAGCCTTCCAGCTCTGCAGCACAGAGAAACACAAGAGGAGGGGGTGCTGGAGCCTGAGTGGTCCAACCCACAGAACGTGCCACACCATTTTATACCAAGCAAGCTGACGTGATAGCATTTTTAAGGAGCAAGGGATCTGACAACCAACGTATTTCAGAGAACTCCACTGTGCCAGAACCTCATCCACCTTTATTCACCATCACAAATCAAACCCTTCTTTTATTGTGATCGCTGGCATCCACCAGTAGTTGTTGGTTTTCCCCTAATTACACAGACAGAACAGAATTCTTCCTCTGTCACACTTTTACTCAGTGTCGCGGGATTCTCCACTAAGCAGAGCCCTTTCCTCTGGGGCTTACAATGAACTGCAAATACTGCAGCAACAAATAAACCTGGGGAAGGTGCAGGTTGGGACGACAAGCCCCATCTGGAGATCAGAAACAGACCAGTTTGAGCAGATCCACTTCGGCTGCCATTGAACAGCTGACGAGCACACAGTTTGAGCAACCTTCTGCCAACTCTGCCTGCCTCCTACCTGGTGTGAGAGAGAAGCTCCAAGGGTTCTGTATTACTGTTATTAAGGTGGAAGTTGTTTTCCTTGGCGGGTTTCAAACATGTGTTGGGGAAAAAGTCCAAAGCTTTATAAGAGCTAGTGCACTGTCTTTGCAGGGTCCACACCAGGAGGGAGTACGTGAAGCAGGAGCTAGTTGCAGAGACACACAATTGTGCCTTTGTTTTCCAAAAGCCATGTGTGCCATTTCACAGAGCAGAGCAGTGTCCCCCTAGAACCAGGACCACAGCTTGGGAGGCCAAGGAAGAGCTTCGAATAGAGGTAGTAAGGCAGGTGATTCTCGGAGAGCAAATGGAAAATGTAGAGATAATTAATACCTTCTCCCAAAGGAATTATAAACAGGCTTATATAGAAGGGGCAAGAGACTGAGAAAATGTCTCAGAGTAGATGCTGTCCACAAGTGAAAATCCTGAACAACAAATGATTTATTAAGTGACTTTGCAAGAGTTAAACAGGGTGACTTTGCAAGAGTTAAACAAAGCCACATTTACTTTGTACTTAGGACTTGTTTTACTTTTAACGTGTAGTATTACAAGAGGGAATTGTTTTTGTTTTTATAAAGAACTATATGTGTTTGGGAAAGTAAATGTAAATAAATATTAATTTTCTAGCTTTTTTAGATTACTTTATGCCTAAAGAAAGTTTAACCCCAAAATGCACTGAACACAGGTATCAGTTTACCAAGTGGCCACTGCACTGTCTCTAACTTGTGTGTGTTCTAATTTCAATCCACACACACATGAAGTCTAAACAAACTCTTAGACTCAGTGTTTAGAATTTTTGTGCATCAGCTAGTGAACAAATGTTCTAAGGCTTTCTGCGCTGTGCCTCTGCCGGCCCGTTCAATTTCTGCAGTGTTACCAACTTCAGGTTTTGCATGGGGCAATTTTATTGTACTCAAACCCCAATTCTGTTCTAAATCTTATGGAATGTAGAAAAAGTATAATTTTTGGCTTTCTAAACTTAATATATTTAAGATGAAGATACAAACTGCTGCATGACACAAAAGCAGTGAATCCTGATTTTTAATCAGACAGTTATTGTGCTCAATCTGATTGATTCTTTATCCAATTTGAAGTCAAAGAACAATACTGGAGAATACTATTAAGAGACGATGTATAAAAAGCAAATGCAGTTGGAGAATTTATAAATTTTTGATATCTGGGGGAAAAAAACATGATTTATAAAGTATACCATTGTTAGACTCTCATAGAAACACAGGCATATGTTATACGTATACAAATTCTGGGAACCAAAAGGCAGACAACTCTCCTGGGACAGTTTATTCACTGCCATAGCACAAATTGAGCTCCCCTGATCCCATGCATTTTTTCTCTCTCTTTCTCTGTCTCTATCCTTTTCTTCCCTTTTAAAAATGGAAAACATCTACTGCATTGATTACACACATACTTATAGATAGATGTAGATATTAACATAGACATTGACATACATATACACATACATGTACATAAAGTCATCTGCTCACCTCTGCCCTTTCCAACTAGGGAAGTTACTTAATTGATGAAATTTGGGGAGCTGTTTGGTAATAGGACAAAGTAACTTGTGGGCTAGAATAGAGAAATTATATTGCAAGCATGGTCCAGAAAAAAGCTTGTGTCCGAGGTGGAGTGCCTGCTTCTCTTTCTTGGCTCAGTAAGAGAACACATTTACATGCTTGAGTTCCCCAAGCATTGAAAGAAAACTGAAGAGAATAAATCTTTCAGAAATTCAAGAGGTTATGGAGACTGGCCTGGCCTGTCCTCTTCCTTTCTCCCATTGGTTCTTATTTTAATGATAAAAGAAACTCAGTGTTTTTGCCCTTAGTTGCAGAATTTCTTGCTGTGGTAATCTTGATTAAGGGAAGGATGCTATGCACAAATGGCTTAATGCACAAGGAGGTACGTAGTGACTTTGTTTATGACGGCCAACGATGATGAGAAGAGTAAACAACCTAAGAGCCTCCAACAGAGTCATAACCAAGAAAACTACAATGCTTGCGAATCATTTGTGTTTATTTTAGGTTCTTTTGGTTCTAAGATAAACTCAAACTGGTAGGGGCAGTGAAGCTGTATTGAAATGTTCCTGGAGTGAAAAGGATGGCATGACAAAGAACAGGAAGTGGGGTTTGGCCAATTCCCAGGAGAACGGGCTGCTTGTCCAAGGCAGTTTTGGTGATCTTCACTGTACTGTTCTGTCACTCGTAAGTTTCAGCAACTGTTCTCTCTCTCTGTCTCTCTCTTTCTCAGTCTATTCTCAGCTTGCTCAACAAAACTGACTTCCTCATCTACCACCTGGAACCTCTTCTCTCTACCTCACAGCTTCAGTTTTCTATTATAGTTTTAACATATTTGTGCTATTCATGGTTTTTGATTCCTCTGACTTTGATTTCCATGACCCCTCATGATACCCCTGGTAGTTTCATTTAAACTTGAACTCTCACTGGTGAATGACAGATTTTATGATTGCATTTAACATTTCTAAGAGAGAGAAGTTGACCAGTCCAGCAAATAGTCATTGCTACCATTAGGGATGAGCTTCATGGTACCAGGATTTACTGTTGGGTGCTGCTAAGCCTGAGTTGCTTGCCCTTGTGTGAGCAATGAACCATCCATAGGGAGGGATGGGTTACTATGTTAAAGAAACATCTCTCAATTTAGGATATCTCTCCAAAATGAACTATGGGTGAGCATCTTCCCTTATAATGGACTCTAGGCCTGGACAGGTACCATAATTGACATCTCTAGTGTACCAACTTGATATAGTACTGCAAAAGCATAACAATTGCCACATGGTGTCCATGTGTAGTTCTAGTAGGGAATAAATTAGTGCAACTTTTCAAGAAGATAATTTGGCAGTATATAGAAAATGACTTGAATGTTTGTACAGTTTACCCAATAATTCTGCATTTAATTTTTTATTGAAAGGAAATAATCAGAGATAAACACAAAGACCTGCATACAAAGATCTTCACCAGAGAATTATTTGTATTAGAATAAGTGTTCAAAAAAGAGACTAATTAAGCTGTGCGATATATATGCTATAGAATATTATACGGTATTTAAAATGATGGTATGTGGCAGAAATACGTAATTATTTCAGAGGAATATTTGAGACATAAAGCAAGAAAAATAGATCAAAAGATAACATTTAGAAACTTAGAAAACACTTCACAATTTTATTTGTAAACACATCCACAGTAAAAGTGGAGAGCTATGCAACAAAACTTTAGTTGTGGTTATTTCCAAAGGGAAAGGTGATGGATGATTTTTCTAAAATTTTCTCTTAAGACCAGCTATTATTTTTATCAGAAACAATTTACCTATACCATGAATGTTTACAAAGTTTGTGATAACATTCATTTTGTAACATTAAATCAAAATGAAAATACAAAATTAAGCATAGTACATGTTTACAACTATATCAAAAATGTGGAGAAAAATATAGAAGCACATTTCACCGTGGAAATGTCTATTTCTGGGTATATCTCTGTAGGCTACAATCTGAGCCTACAAGTGACTTTTTTTCTTTCTATATTGCTGTATTTTCCATGATTTTCTGAAATGGGTATATGTTAATTTACATCTTTTTTTTTTTTTTTTTGCACTTAAAAAAACTTGAGGTTCACAGAGATTGAAAGATTTATCAAAGGCCACAGCTGTTCGTGGACAGGCTGGGATGAGATGGCAGGTAATCTGATCAGGGGGTAGTAGATACAGGGGGAATGAAGGATTTATTCCCCTAGTTGCCTTTAAGTGTCAAAGTGCCTAAGCTGAAAACAGCCTCCTTGCTTAAGGTTATACACCCTTTCCAGGGTGGCTCATATCTAAGGCTGGCGAATAACACAGATCTCCAGATGGGATCACGCTAAAGGATGCTTCTAACTCTATAGCTCCTGGAAGGGTCACCTGAGGCCTGAGTTGGAGCTATATCTATCACAGCTTGACGTCTTCCTCTGCCCAATTCTACTTTCTTCATCTCCCTTCAATGGGTATGGCTCCCAAGAGCTCTCTCTAATAAATGTTCTATACAATAATCTCCAACTCAGAGTTTACTTCCCAGGGAACCCAACACGTGACAGCCGGTGGCGGATGTGGTCTGAGAAAGTAGACAATAAGATATTGGCATATTGGAGCTGGTCACCTGCTACCAGAGTGATGAAAACCCCATTGCTAGTGGGAAGTGGAGGCCAGACAGCCCTGACCTGAGCAAGAAGGACCATTGTCAGAACATCCCCCAGTGGTGAAGTGCAATGCAGCAGGCCTTTGAGAACTCTGAGGGAAATCACCCCTACAAGGACAGCAGAAGGGGGTGGTTACTGCTGATGTTGACTGACAGCTGCAAAAAGGTAACGAGAAGCTGAATATGATTAGCCAGCAATTAAAAGCTAGATTAGAGAACCAGAAGAATTTCCTGGAAGCCTATAAAGAGGCTTTCCTCTCCTGAGGGAGAAGGCAGAGAAGGCCAAAGACCAAGCAAAGAATGAATCTCAAGAGCAGGAGTGTTTCAGAAAGGGTTGCACTTTCAACAAGGCAACCCTGCTATGGCAAGGCCAAGGCCGTCTTGGAAGAAAAAATGGTACCCACATGATGCTGATGTCTGAGAGGAAGCTGAAGACCTCGAAAGCCCAGCTTCTACTGACCCCTCTGAGCCTACAGAAGGGCACCCTTCCCACGATCCCTCACTGGAAGATGGCCCAGAGGCCTTCCTCCCAACAAGACAGGTGCTCCTCAGGATCCAGCCCACCTCCCCAGCGGGCCACAAGTCCTATATCTAGGGTTAAATCACAACATAACCCAACCAGAACTACACTGGGCCTGAAAGGGAGGAAAGCTCCCACAGGAGCTTGAGGACAAAATCAAGTGGTGCAGCAGGACAGGATTGGCCATAAGTTCTATATCTAGGGTTAAATCACAACATAACCCAACCAGAACCACACTGGGCCTGAAAGGGAGGAAATGGACTGTCCCCAAAGGAGTTTGAGGACCAAATCAAGTGGTGCAGCAGGACAGGAAGGGCATGCATAGACTACATCCTGAAGGCACTGAACCAGGTGGGTGAATGTGAGGTTTGATCAAGGACATGTTACCAACTTGGGCACATTCTCCCTGGCTTCGGGATGGAGCAACTGGATGAGAGCCCTGGTAGGTGGTGTGGGCGTGCTACAAGGATGGCCCCAGATAGCATGGGGAAAGTGATAGGTGCACTGAGTGAGGGGGACATGACAGAATTTTAGTGGCATATGGTGGGAGAAGGGACGAATGGCTCAGAGGAATGTGCATGCTCAAGCTGATACTCCATGAGGCTGGAAACCCCAGCAAAGGCATGTGTTCCAGAGAGGCCCAGGGGATACACCAGGCACCACACACTAGGGAATGTGCTAGTGAGAGGGTGGTGGAGCAGAAGTTGGCTGGTAGCTCTGCAGGAAATGCTGCCCCAGGACTAGCAGGGAGATTAGAGGACTCCAAAGCAACAGAGGCCACCACAATACCACGGCACCATGAGAAGCCCAGTGGATCAATTATCACAGCAAGAAGCTGGGGGCCTGACCCGCAGGGAGTTAAGGGAAGAATAAATAGAACACCGTTCCCCAAGGGGCAGCTAATGAGGACATCATTCCATCAAAGAAATCAAGAATGGATGAACCAGAGGCCGAGAGCTGTTTCCCAATAAATGGTCCTTCGTTCAGTGTCCAGACCTGATCCAGGATTTGGATCCAGAATGCATGGACTGAAGGAGAGTCCACTTTCCCAGGAGGAGGGAAGGAGGGAGGGAGAGAAGTCCTTGCAACACTGTGGCAAGTACACATGGAAATGATTCACCCAGTCTTTCCCAGATACCTGGATAACTACACACTGGGAAAGGCAAATGGCCAAACATTTTGAAGACTCCTGGAGTCAGTCTAAACTAACATTGTAGAGACACATGGCAATGCCATGCCCCCCCCTTTCAATGTAGATTTGAAACATACAGGACCATACAGACAAATATGCAGATGGCCCAGCACCCACTCTGGGTTCTTGGCTACCCTAGTGGAAAAACCCAGCAGAAGCCTCTGAACATCCAGCCCCTCCCCCAATAAATAGGGGCGGGCAAACTTCTGGACAGGGCCAAAAAGCAGAGATTTTAGGCTTTTGAGCCAAGAAGCAATGTTCTCTACTCCTCAGTAATCATTCCCCTATCCCTAACCAAGGTCAATTGTCTTTTTTACATTTGAAAATGTAAAAACCATTAGTTCACAGACTGCAAAATTGAACAGCAGGCTAGAGAGACCCTGGTACAGTGTCTGTCAAGTTCACATTCCAGCTCATCTGGAATGCCCTAGTGCTGTGTGAATTCCTTCAGGAGACACAAGGGAAATGCAATTTTCCTTTGGGTCAAGTAGTTTCTAAGACAGTGGATTGTTGAATCCTTGACACATCAGAAGTTTATTAATTTTTTTCAAAACAAAACTAGTTCCAAGCAGAATAAACTTAGATCAAAGATTTTAAGCCTAGGAGTCTAGCTCGTCCATTAAACTGCATGCAGAGTTCTGAGTGTGTGTGTCTGTGCATGTGTGCTCATGAGTTCAAAGGCTCTATAAGAACCACAGGTGTGGGACACCAGGCCTGACCACAGCCCAGGCCCCAGACCCCACAGGCTAGAGGATTAACACTGCCTGCTTCCCCAGCGAGAAGTCACCATCAGCAAGAGCCCTCTGGGCTGCCACCAGCTTTGAATCGGCTTTGGGTGTTCAAGAAATGCAGGGGGAAAGTTGTCCTAATCAATAGGCTACGGTTCAATAACTCCTTTTGCTGCTAAGGCAGTAAAATAAATATGTAAGAACCTGGCTGAAAGTTGAAACCATCCATGTTCAGTGCTTCTCAGAGGCCAAGTTGATGGGCTCTAATAGCTTCGGTCGACACAGAACACAGGCAGACTGTCCCAGCAGTGTGCCCTGTGTTTCCTAGGCAACCAAACTTGAAATAAGATGATGGCTCAAACTGGGTACCAAATCAATTTGTTGGAGGTCCAAATGTGGGGAAGGCAAACTTCACATAAAACCACAAACTGTAGCATCCACGTTGATGACCATGTGAGCTTGTGTGTATCTATTGCTCATTTACCTTCCACCCCAAGTCACCAGCCCCTTCTTTGCAATCCCGGAGCTATATATATATTCACAAGTTCCAATTGTGCTGTTATGATCAATAGGATGCTTCTTTCCAGGCTGCCTGTCAGGAAGGATCAGATTCAAAGAGCCAGGGAAAGATGTGCATGGGCAAAGCTCTTTTGTGTTACACAACTTAGCGGTGGGGCTCTGCCTAAGCAAGGATCTGAGAACTTCTGTGCAAATCTGGAGTGTAAAGAGATTGTTCCAGGGCTTTCTCCCTAGGGAAGAAAATTCCCAAGTGCTACACTGGGCCAATCAGCAATTTTTAGCCTTTACATGGCTTCAGTCTCAAGGAATTTATACCTGTTCCCACCGTGGGTCCATCAAGGGGCAGGGTGGGTATAGGGAAGAACTTCTCCTGGTATCCTCCACCACTTTAATCCCAACACTCATCATGCTAGATTGAAATTGCCTAATAATTTCTTTGTGCCATCTATTTGGCTATGAACTTAGTAAGTGAAAGCAGCTCACAACATGTTTTATGAAAGAATGAACTTTAATGGGTGCAGGGTTGAGAAATCCCTGAGCTCATGCAAAATCCTTGGCGTTTTTTTTGTTTTTTTTTTTTTTTTTTTTTGTAGAGACAGAGTCTCACTTTATGGCCCTCGGTAGAGTGCCGTGGTGTCACACGGCTCACAGCAACCTCTAACTCTTGGGCTTAAGCGATTCTCTTGCCTCAGCCTTCCGAGTAGCTGGGACTACAGGCGCCCGCCACAACGCCCGGCTATTTTTTTTTTGTTGCATTTTGGCCGGGGCTGGGTATGAACCAGCCACCCTCGGCATATGGGGCCGACGCCCTACTCACTGAGCCACAGGCGCCGCCCAATCCTTGGCGTTTTTAATTCCTGTGTCAGAGTCACCTTCTCATCTTGAGTCCTTACTTTCCAAGCTCACAAAAGAGAGGAGCCCCTTCTCCCTTCCCTGAAGCCACAGTGCTCTGGGTAAGAAACATTCCCCCCAAGGCCTGACACATAACTGACACTCAATCAATGCTAGCCAATTAGGCTTCATTGATTACCAGGCAAAATAATCTGCCATTATTTTAGACGTGGCTGTGGGCTTCCACCTTTTCTATTGTCGATTTAATAATTCAAGACGCTTTTATTGAGTGTATCAGTCAGGATAGTCAGGCATCTGCAAACTTTCTCTGACAGGGCCTAATAGTATAGTTTCCTGCTTTCCAAGACATGAGTATTTGTCACAACTGTTCATTGCTGTCATTTCAGTATGAAAGCAGCGTAGACAATATGTAAGTGAATGGATGTGGCTGTGTTCCAATGAAATGTTATGTTATTTACAAAAATGGCTGAAAGATCTGATTTTGCCCATACACCATAGTTTGCCAGCCCAGATACTGAGCTAGACCATAGAAGAAAACACCACCAGTCTCAGAGGCTGGACACGCTGAAAGGTTATTTCTCCCCCATGCAATGTGCCCAACCTGGGTTGATGGTGAGGATGGGGGCTTTGCTTCATGAAGTTACTACCTCATCTTATGATAGTACGATTTCTATGTGAGATTTCAGTGTCCCCAGGGCAGGAGAGGACAGGGCCATAGAGTCAAGCCCTGGAAAATAAATGCCTTAGCCCAGAAGGGGCAACATCACTTCTTCTCTCATGTCCTGGTCTAGAACTTATCTCCTAACCATGCCTCATTTCAAGGGTGTGGAAAATCACAATCCAAAATTAGAAGACAACTGAACATTGGTAGTCATGTCTATACACACTGAGCGTTAGTCATGAGCAAAACCCTGGATCAGGAGACAAAAGTAGCTAAGACAAGGCTCTTGCCTATAGGCATCCAGTCCAGGGCCAAGACAGACACACCTGCAGAAGGAGCAAGGCAAGGCAAGGGGGTAGGAGAGCAGAGTCTGCATCCCCTTAGCTCTAAACTCCACAGCCAATCCTAAGCAAGATGATAAAGACAAGCACACAGCACATGGCAAGGATATGGGGCAAGAACCCAAATTCTTGGCACTTTCAACAGGCAGTACAGATACAGATGATTTGCGATACGACACCCATGACTTCAGACAATTTCTAGACTGAGGGATGTGGGCCTACTGGGGACGGTGGGAGAATGGGCAGAGAGAAGGAAGAAAACACAGCTTTCCTATACACAAAGTAATGATATAAATTTGAAAAATGAAATAATTACTTGGAAAATGTGAAAAGCTGTTAAGAACAGACATTCAGCTCAAGCAGATTTTATTCCACATCAGCAATAAATGCTAGTAGGTTCTCATTTAAAACATCCAATCGTGACTTTGAGAGGGAAATCCTAGTCAAATTTGCTCATAAGTAGGGGATAACCTAGAATTTGGAAAACCTGAATGGTAACAGTGAATGGTAAAGCAGAGAGACATGGAGGCCCATGCCACACCATGCCCCCATCCAGCCCTGCCTCCAACCGTGGTGTGGCATGAGGGTCCCCAGCCAGACCAGTTGCAAAGAGAACTTGCAGGTCAGAAGTTGGCACAGGGCTTAGAGGAATGGTTTACCTGCTTAATGAAATAATCCATTTTGTCATTTCCCAAGAACACTTACCTTCTCCCCAGAGACTTCCAAGAATTAATTAATACTAAATGCTTGTCAGGCCCTTTGCCAATATTAAGGATTTGTTTAATCTGAAAGGCCAGAGTAAGCACAAATAGAAGAGTTTCCCTTTATTTTATAAACACTCTATCTGACAACAAGCAAAGTTCCCGGCCATGTGGGAAATGCAAGAGAGGCCTTCCTACAAAAGAATGTCAGGTGGGGCCAGACCATATGTGGGAAATTTCCGTACCTTCTATTCACTTGTGTTGTGAAACCAAAAATGCTCTAAAAAATAAAATCTATTACAAAAAAGAATGTCTGCCATTTTTTGACATTCCTCCCAGCAGGTAGTGGGGAAGGGGGTCATATTCCCCTCCTGTGAAGTCTGGGTAAGCTTGAGACTGCAGACTTCGAGGGCTGGCTCAGGAAAGATGCTGCTGCTTCCACTATGTGTGATGGGACATTCACCTTTAGAGCCTTAAATTGCCGTATAAGAAGCCTAGCTCCCCTGAGGCCACCTGGAAAAGCCAAGTCCAGGCGTTCCAGCCCCAGCCCCAGCTGAGGCCCTGGCTGACAGCCGTCATCATCGGCTGCAAGTGTGATGCCCCCAGGTGATTCCGGCCATACTGAGTCAGCCCCAGACATGGCAGAACAAAGGCAAGCTGTCCCTGCTATGTTTTGTCCAAATTCCTGAGGCAGAGAATGTGATAAAATGGTGAGCATGATAAAGTGGTCACTTGATGTCACCAGGGCTGGGACGGTTTGTTACACACCAATAGTAACTTAAACAAGAAGGTTGCATAGAGTAGTGATTAATAGCAGGTTTCAGAACCCATCTGACTGACTCCCTCACTTACGTCTGAAACCTGGTACAAGCCATTTCATCTACTTTGTCTCTCCAATTTTTTCATCGGCAAACTGTACCAGTTGGGATTACTGAGAACATTATGCATCTTAGGAAGTACTAGGAATACTGCCTGGTACCCAGTGAGCACTCCAAAAGTCAGTCTCCCTCTATTGCCCTGCGTAGATTGCCATGGCATCATAGCTCACAGCAACCCAGGCACAGCTGCAGAGAGGAGAGGGACGCAATGGACAAAACAGACAGAAATCCTTCCCTCGGGGAGCTTGCATGACGGTGGGAAATAAAGGCCACAAAACAGTACATTTCTTATACGAGTGCAATATATGGTGCCTGGAAGGGGAGTGCAGGGCTGTGAAGAGACATGAATCAAGGCAGGAGGATGGAGGATGTGTGGGGAGGAACCTGGCAAGGAGCTAGAAACTGTTAAATAGGGAAGTCAGGAAAAATCTCATTGAGAAGGTGACATTCAGGTAAAAACTTCAAGCAGGCAAAGGAATAAGCCATGCAGAATTCTGGGAGAAAGGGTGTCCTGCAGTGTTCTAGAAAGAAGCAATAGCAAGTATGTGGCCCTAAGGCTGGAACATATTCAAAGAATAGCAAAGAAGCCACTGGACTGATGTGGAGTGAGCATGGGGGACAGAAAAGTAAGTAGAGGGCAGCCAGATGACATGGAGACTTTAGGACCCCCACAGTGAGGACTTCAGGATTCATGCTGAGCAAGGGGCACCAGAGAGGACTGAAGAGTGAAAAGATCTGACCCAGGTCAGTAGATCCCTGGATACTATGCTGAAGATAGACGTCAAGGAACAAGGTCAGACAGGAAATCTATTAGGAAGACCTGACAATAGTCCCAGCATGACATAATGGTGCCTGGGACCAGGGCTGCAGCAGTGGCTCACTTCTGGCTCTATAGTGGAGGCAGAGACAGCGGGATTTGCTGCCATGTTGAATACAGGATGTGGTGAAGGCCGGAAGTCAAGAGGAATCAGCCATTCTGAATGTCACACAGGAGAAAATGCAACAACGTGGTAAAATATTCAGAATATATCTCTAGGTGAAAAAGCATGTTACAAAACAGTGTTTTTAAAATGAGTCTATGTTTAGAAAGCAAAATACGTATGGACAAATACAAAAGGCCTACAGACTATCAACTGAACTGTGAAGAGTGTTTATACATGGTTTTTATTTTGCCTATATTTAAATTTTACTTTTAACAACATGAATAATAACATTGCTTATTAACTAAGAAAACTAAAACAAAATCATTTAAATTTAACCCCAAATCTTCCTAATCCTGGGTCTGCTAAGATGGGGTCCTCTTTGAGGGTTTCTTCTATTTTCCTGATGGTGCTTATGGCCACTTACAACTCCAAAGAATTAAGACAATGAACAATGAGAAATCCTCGTTCATTTCTCACAAGCAATGTCATGAGGTCCGTGCCTCCTGAACTCGAGGAAAGCAGATCCATGAAAAAGTTTTAGAGGTAAAATACCATAGGGTCCTATTGAAGTTTTCAGTTGGCAGCAGAGTGTTATACATAAATGAAGTGGCCAGCCCAGTATCAAGAATAATCATGGACACCAATCAGAAGCATAATGTGCCTTGCTGCTGAGGACCTGTTTCTTGCTTTGTTAAGAAAGGCAAGACACGTGTGTGTGGAAAAATAAAGGAATACATTGTACTATGGCTCAGGCAATCAGTGTTACATGTGAGTGGAGAAAAGATGAGAGAGTGGGTTGAGATATTTGCGGACAGCTGACAGGAGGTTGCGAGAGAGGACCCTAAAGGAAGAGAAGGGAGGGATGAGGGTAGACACAGAAAGGAGAGGAGGACATTTTAGGTTAAATGAAGAGCTTGTGTTTTTCTACAGCTTCAGTAAATGATGATAGCTTCTTTGGAGAAATCCTCTAAGGAACACTCAACCTTCCTTTTAATATGAGGTCCCATTACTTCTAGTCCTAAGAAGCCATTCACACAGTTCTCTTATCCATGGAAATGTTCCTGTCTATCGAAGTTAGTATTATCTAATTAATTCTTCTCTTCTTTTAAATGAACAGTTAAAAAATGAAACCTTTAAATTATGTGCACGATATTTATGGGTTTAAGACATGGATTTCTTTAGCACAAAAATAATTTTAACATTTTCAATTTTACACTTAATGACTAAATAAATGACTCCCACTTGGGGTTTGGTAAATATTTCTCTCTCCATTATCATTTATCCTCTTATGGGAGCCATAGACTGCACCATAAACTCAGCACAGAGAATTGTTTTATTTTATGCAATATTTAGTAGAAACTTTCTACGACATCCTGTAGGGAAGATAATAGATTTCTTTTCTTTTCTAGAAGGACTGTGCTCCTAGTACAGTCATACAATGAGCACTTCATACACTCTGGACCTGGGTCTACCCAAGTTCTGAACTTGTGTGGATGTAGAAATAAGCACAAGGACAATTCTCTGCCATTCTGTAAATATTCAGGCTTTGTCATCACCTTCTTCGTAGAAGAGAAGCATTTGTTGTGTGAGACTGAACACTGGCACCCCTGCAAGTCTGTATGGACGCCTCTGTTTGCAAGTCAGCAGGGAAAACTGAGTCTGTGACCAGTGCCCTGGAAGGCGTGACATAGCTCATGGAGACATCAAATTCACATGTTTTTCCTTCAGTGCCAACAACATCATCTACAGCAGGAGACACAATTTGTGGAGTGCCAGGGTGTGTCTGCTGCGTACCAGAGAAGTGGGCTGTCCTGTATGCCCTGGAGGGCAGACAGGGACTCTGTTACCCGTGTCAAAGTGCACATGGTAAGAAGCTTGTGACCTCCCCCTGTACCACACAATCACTCTCTCCAGGATTTTCTCTCCTGAAAGTTTTTTCAGAGGGCCTATCATCATTTTTATTAGTCACATTTCTGCAGAGAAATAAAACAAGAGGATATATAGAGAAAGATGCAAGAGGAAATTTATTATGGGATTGGCTCATGTGATTATAGAGCCCAAGATGTCTCATGATATGCCGTATGCAAGCTACAGAACCAGGAAAGCCAGAACTCAACCAGTCTGAGTTCCAAGGTCTGAGAACTAGGGAACCAGTGGAGTTAATCCCAGTCTGAGCAAAGGCCTGATGGGGAGAGAGGTGCTGATATAAGTCCTAGAGTCTGAAGGCTGGAGAACCAGAAGCTTCAATGTCTAAGAATGGAAGATGGATGTGCTAGTTCAAGAAAAGAGAGAAAGACTGCACCATTCCATGATATTTTTGTTCTGTTCGGGTCCTCAATGGATTGGGTGATACGTGGTCACATTGAGGAAGGCAGATCTTCTTTACTCAGGCTGTCAAGAAACACCCTCACAGATGCGCTCAGAAATAATGTTTCACCAGCTATTTGGGCATGATTTAGCCCATTTGAACTGACACATAAAATTAATTATCACATCACCTAATTTGCTTAATATTTATTTTGCTTAACGTCTGCCTCCCTCTCAAGTGCAAGCTCCATGAGAGCAGGGATTGTTGACTATTCTGTACGGTGCAGTTTCCCCCAGTTACTAGTGCACCGTCTCTCACAAAATAAATATTTAGTGAAGAGCGAATGGATTGTTCCCCAGGGCCTGAAACAGCAACCCTAGGCACTTAATAAATAATTGCTGCATGAATGAGATTTTACACATTTTATCTCATTTGATTCTACATGATAGGCATTAGTATCTCTTATAGACAAGGAAACTGAGTCTCAAAGGGATTCTGTAGTTTGCTCAGCATCATGTGCAGGGTTAACAGTGAGGAGAGGTGGCAAATATGGTTATATTCTAGTGCCAATGCTCTTATAATTACGACAGGTTGAGCAGGATTGTTTAATGTGGAATTTAGAAACATCCATTGAGAACGTATAGCTTTACTGATATCTACATGTACATTTAATTACAGCTTACAAACACTTACAGCCTAGATTTTAAAAAATCTAACCTGGGCGGCGCCTGTGGCTCAGTGAGCAGGGTGCCGGCCCCATATACCGAGGGTGGTGGGTTCAAACCCAGCCCCGGCCAAACTGCAACAAAAAAATAGCCGGGCGTTGTGGCGGGCGCCTGTAGTCCCAGCTACTCGGGAGGCTGAGGCAGGAGAATCGCCTAAGCCCAGGAGTTGGAGGTTGCTGTGAGCTGTGTGACGCCACGGCACTCTACTGGGGGCAATAAAGTGAAACTCTGTCTCTACAAAAAAAAAATAAAATAAAAAATAAAAAATCTAACCTAAGATCTAGTTCAGGTTGTCTTTTGTAGTTACCCATTTAGCCTCAGATTACTTCTGCTTCATCAAATGTATTCAACAAATATTTATTGATCATCTATTATGTGTCAAGCACAGTTTTATATACCTCGGAATGTACACTGGTGAACAGAAAACCATTCTGTCTCTGTGAATTTTATAATCTTGCAGCAAATATGAGAAATGGGTACATTATCTGTTACGTTCTGTTACGTTAGAAGGTGATGAGCGACTAGGGGTGGGGAGCTGAGCAGGGTAAAGGAAGCCAAGAGCAAAAGAGATATCAGACTCAGCCTAGAGGGATGTGAGAAAATGAGCCAAGCAGAGAAAAGAGCTCTAGGTAGAAGGAATGGCCAAGGCAAAGGCCTAGGGCCATAGTGGGCCTGGATGTGGGAGGATGGCAGGAGGCCAGTGTGGCTACAGTGGGGTGATGGAAGGCTCAGAAGTGAGAGGCAGGGTCAGGAAGGCAATGGAGCCAATTCTGCAGGACAATGTCAACCCTTTGGCTTTTATCCTGAGACAGATGGGAAGCCACTGGAAGGTTTTAAGCAGAACAATGACATGATTAACTTTACTCTCAGAAGGAAAATTCCAGTAGCTGTGTTGAAAATAGACTTCAGGTGACAAAGGTGATAGCAAGAAGATGAGGCAGGAGGCACTTCAATGACTCAGACAAGAGAAGATGGGGGCTCCAGTTAGAAGGGTAGCAGCGGAGGTGGCAAACAGCCATCCAGGTTCTATTCTCTAGTACATCAGTTATTTCTTCCTTCAATACTGCTATCCCTGCAGCACCTTCTGTCTCTCTGTTAAGGTTTATAGATCAGTGCACGCATCCCAAGTGTACAGCTTGATGAATGCTCAAACTGAACATATCCACCACACAGATGAGAATTCCCACAGCCTTGCTTGTGCCTCCCCCCAGTCAAAACCCCCTTTGCCTCTGAAGGTAAATGGCATCTAACACTAGAGATTATTAGTTTAGTTTTTTTTTTTTTAATTTAGGTAAGTAATAGGACTATACAGGCTATTTTATGCATAGCTCATTTTTTTCCCCTAATGACTTCAGAGTCTGCAGCAATAGTTTGCTCATTTTATCATATTTTCAGCCATTTTATCCATTGTTTACTTTATTTTCTTTATGACCAATCAGTTATTTTTTTTTTTATTGTTGGGGATTCATTGAGGGTACAATAAGCCAGGTTACACTGATTGCAATTGTTAGGTAAAGTCCCTCTTGCAATCATGTCTTGCCCCCATAAAGTGTGACACACACCAAGGCCCCACCCCACCCCCAATCAGTTATTTTAAAGTACATAACAAACTCCAAGATCTGTCACCTGTGGGTCTCTCTCTATTGCCTGTCTTTTCTCTTTGGGCTGAACACTGGCATCATGCATGAAAAATTGTAATGGTCTGGGTGATGCTTCTTCCTCCCGAAAGGATTTGTTTGTATTTCTTGCAAAGTTGAGGCAGAGCACCTTATTCTCATCTGCAAAATGAGCTGATTGGGGACATGTCTTCAGCTTCAAAGGGTTGGCCCATTTCTAATTCATCCTTACTGGGATTCTGCCTTGAGGGTCCCTCCTTATCAGCAGTCCTTGAATCCAAAGTCTTATCTTCTGAGAACTATGAGACTCATGAAATCTCTGTTTAGCTTGTCCACCTCATTGCCACCTGCTTATCTCCTCAGCATTTCTGCTGCAAATAAATTGACAAATATCTCAAGTGCATATTGTTATGTTATGTTAGAAGATGACTAAAAAATACAGGTAAGAGGAATATGTTCTCATATTCTATAGCATATAGGGTGACTATAGTGAATGATAGCTAGATTCAAGTTGCTAAAAAGATATTGAATGTCCCCAAAACAAAGAAATGATAAAGTTTGAAATGAAGGATGTGCTCATTAACCTGACCTGATCGCTATGCATTGTATGTATCGAAATATCACTGTGTGCCCCATGCATATGTACAATTATTACTTAGTTAGTTTAAGAATTAGGAGATTCAGTTTAAGATTAGGGGATAATGGTTTAGGTGGCTACTGATCAGTGTGGAAAAGGTAGTCAGCGCAGCCATCCAGGTTCTATTTTCTAGTACACCAATGATTTCTACCTTCAGAAGATATGATGGAAAAAGAATAGTGGAAAGAAGGTGACTACGATGTTATACAACTAAGTAAAAGACCATGTGAAAATCAGTCCTTCAGCTGTATAATGAAATGCTCAATTGTGCAATGGCAAATATGACCATGTTACTGAAGATTAAAGAGAAATGAAAAATTAGATTTCTGCTTCTGACTATGATGATCTACCTTGAATCAGAGAAGTAGACAAGTCCCCTTACTAAAAGTTAACTAGAACAGCTCAATGGGATACAAAAACACCCTTGGAGGTATAAATAGATCCCAAGGCCTTAGTGCTACAGGGGCCAACATCCCACACAGAGAAGGGGAAATTGTTGATGTGAGCCGAGCATCCCTCAGTGCTCGAGGCATTTAATGATGCCTAAGATGGCATCAGGTCAAGAGGTGTAGTATAGAGCAGTAAGCCTCAACTAAGAGGCAGAGAAATTAAGCAAAGTTCCCAGAATTTCACAGGATTGTGGAGAAGAAAATTGGGTTTCAATGCCACTGCACCAATTCAAACATAAGGAGCCAAGATCCTAAAACGGAAGTGAGCACAGAGAGGTGAGTCTGGTGTAACTGTTACTTTGTATCCTTTAACCCCGTCTCCCCCTCACCCCTATCCTTCTGAGCCTCTAGTATCCTCAGATCTTCTGATCATTATTCCTAATCTTTTTTGTTTTATAGACAAGGTCTCGCCTGTTGTCCAGGCTAGAGTACATAGTTCATCATCGTAGCTCACAGCAACCTCAAATTCCTGGGCATAAACTCCTGCCTCACCCTCCTGAGTAACTGGGACTACAGATGGGCACCACCAAGCCCCACTAATTTTTCTATGTTTTTGTAGAGACAGGGTCTCACTCTTACTCAGGCTTGTCTCAAATTCCCAGCCTCAAGCAATCCTCCCACCTTGGCCCCCCAACATGCTAGGATTACAGGCATGAGGCACCACGCCCAGCCTTATTCCCTAATCTTAACCATCAAATCATATCCCTCCTGGCTTTAAATGAATGGTCATTCTGAGCTTCTGCTGCCACCAGAGGAAACTGACTCTTCCCACCAAAGGAAGCTTGCATGCCACCCCTTCTGTTCATCATGATGGCAGATGAATACACTGGCAGAAACTTACAGAATCTACAAAGGTACCATGAACACCAAATGCTCCAGGTAAAACATCACTGTGCTTCCCACTGAGATGAGTCTGAGAACCTTGAACCCTCTGTTTCTCTGATCCTTCTAGGAATAGAAGCAGCTGCAGCCTCCTCTTCTTTGCTGGAGGAAAGCAGCCTCCTATCCCCTGAATATCACAGACAGTCCTCGCCTGAGGGGGTTACAACATGATGATCCTTGTCCTTTACAAGATGCACCCTCACCTCGTCTCACCTCATTCCCTCCATACCTCCAACTAGGGTCAGTCCTCAGCACATCCCCAGAGGAGGAAATGCAGTCCAATTGCAAATGCAGTTAATAGCCTGGCCAGTTGGTTGGGGCTCAGGAAGATCAGAGGCAGAGGTCTGGGAAGAAACATATAGAGACATTATTGGAGTGACCACCAAATGTGAAGATATTTGTGTCTCACACTGATGCCACTAGAGAGGACTCGGCACAGAGGGGACACTTGCTCACCAGGTAGTGGGATGTCAGTCATCCTCTGTGCCCTTGAATGGAATGGCCATCATGGCAGGGAAGGTGGCTATGCACCTGTGGCTCCGCTCATTGGCGTGGACTCCCTTTCACCAGGGCATTTAGTAATAAATTTATTTGGTAATTAAAATGAACAAATTCATTTTGTCATACCACTTTTACTAGAATGTTCCCAGAACTTATTGCTTTTCTGAGATGAGTTTGCCTTCCCTTCTCTGCTGCAGTGCAGGGATCCTCTGGTGCAGGGCCCTGCAGGTGCAGGGGTCCTGCAGACTTCACCAGGTGAGGGAACCTGTTTTATGATGAAGGAGGTTTGACAGTGAGGACAAGACCCCCTAGAAATGCTGTCCTACCATGCACCACACCAGGTGGAAGAGGCTGCCTGACAGATGCTGGCCAGGCCTCTTCAAGGCTCAGCTAAGCTATCTGTAGGACAACAGCCCATGGGGTGGAAGTCCTGTCCTCTAAGATGAAGGATGTGTATGAACCAATGACCACTGCATGAAACTGTCCCTGATGGCTAGAATACACGAGTCTGTGAACTAAGGGCCGGAAGAAGGATTAACTCCTCTCACCATCACTCTGCATCTGTTGTTATTTCGTCCTTGTTGTTTCTGATTGATGATATTAGAGATTTTACTCTTTTTTGTCTGATTAGGTTGGCCAGAGGTTTATCTATTTTATTGACCTTTTCAAAGATCAATAGAAAAATTAATAGAAAAATTAGCCAGGCATTGTGGCGGCACCTGCAGTATGAGCTACTTGGGAGCTGAGGCAAGAGGATCGTTTGAGCCCAGGAGTTTCAGGTTGCAGTGAGCTATGATGCCATGTCATAGGGGATCTGAACTTCTCTCTCCTCCAATTATTGACTCTGTGCAATTAGAGGTCTCATCCTCCTAGGAAGGAAGTGCTTCCACTAGAGAAAACAGCAATGGTTCTGCTAAATCTAAAGCTATGAGGGCCATCAGGTCACTTTGAACTCAAGCTCACAGACCAGCAGAGAAAGGAGGGAAAAGGGCATTATTACCACAATGGCAAGGCTATCAGTCTCATGGGTACGAGCAGCTATAGTAGCTGCTCCATAATGGAGGCAGGATGGAGTCATGTGTAGCAGGGTGCTCCCTGGGGCCTCTCTTGATGTCCCAAGCTCAGGAATAATGGGACAGCTGCACAACCATGGACCAACAACAGCAGCACACCAACGGTCTGAGATCTCTCACCTACTCTATCAGGTAACAACCTTAATCACTTAGGAGCCCCTGACAGGAGGGGGAGTCTAGAAAGAGTGCTGGGGAAGGAAGATGGGGCACTAACCACACTCTGAGAACAACCAGCTGCACCAGCTGGCACTTTATCTTGGGACACATACCTTTAAGAATGTGGAACCTACTGTACCTCAAAGACTTACCAACAGAGTGGACTTGTGTAGGGCATGTGCAGATCTGAATGGTGCCAGGGTAGACCTTGGTAGATGCTTGTGAAGCCCCAAACCACATTGTGCCCTTTGACCTCCTCTAATTTCAGCAGTAGCTGCAGCAGGGAGTGTCATGCAAACTCCCACCCAAGGAGATTCTGCTTTCTGCTTTAGGGGCTTCTCAGGACACCCATGAGCCCATTTGGCCCATGGACAACACAGCCCAGAAGTGCAGGGACACTGCCACACCAGGGGCAGTCCTCTAGCAGCAGGGTCCTGTGGCTATGTGTTCCCATTTCCCACCCCTCAAATGAACAATGCCAAGAAGCTCCTCATACACTTTTCAGTGGTCCCAGCATGATCAAGCCCCCTCCGCTCATAGCAGCATCTCAATGATGCACCATTCTGATACTGTCTCTTCCTTCCCTCTCCCACCCTCCCTGCTGTCTCATCTGACCTTCTGGATTTTCCTCCCATAGTCAGGGCTTCCCAAACTAAGGCAATAGCTGCACCTGTGAAACAGAGACTATTTGTTAATACCTGCTATAATAAGATAGGCAAGATTCCATCCAGAGTCAGAGGAGAATAATTCAGAATAGAAAGTGAATGTGGGTATATATATGGGGGGATGGGATGTTATAACCTCACACTTACCAAGTGAAGTTCATTCAACAAGCCAGCAATATAGGTTTTTAGAGGTGACAATGTGAGGGATCATATACAAAAGCTTATGCAGGCACAGGGAGTCTTGAGAACATGTGCTTGCTTCATCTGGGGTGTGTACACACACACACACATACCAGACTATAAGAGAAATCACTATATCTATATAGAGACACCTGGACCACAGAAACATTCTCAAGCCATCACTGTGGAAGATAGCCAGCCTAGTTACAAGCTAAAGACTCAAGAGAAGGGGCAGTGCCTGTGGCTCAAAGGAGTAGGGTGCCGGAGGTGGCAGGTTCAAACCCAGTCCCGGCCAAAAACTGCAAAAAAAAAAAAAGAAGACTCAAGAGAAAAAGCTTCTGGAGTGAATAAACCTACATACATTTGTGGTAACTGCAAAACAGAGGATGAATAAGTCTTTTTCCCATATATAGAGAGAGGGAATTTACATACATGTGCTATTGGCCACACTTTTAAGAACAATGCATATTCCTTGAGAAATATCAAGAGTTCTGTGAAACACAGTTTGAACACCTAGCTAACCCATCCCCTTTCTTCTAGAAATTTCTCTACTCAGTAATCTCTGCTGGACAGGACCCATCCACTTCACTAAAATATCCCGAGGACACTAGAGCAGAATTCCCTGTGAAGATACGGCAATGCTGAACCGGTCTGACACACAAAAACTATCGCCTTGATGCTTTCCCATTGCGGCTCAGTCCTCATTCATCCTGTCCTACTCTCCACGCAAACTAGTAAAAAGTTGCTATCATTCTATGCTATGTTTTTACATACCTTGAGGTAGTTAATGATTAATGGGGATTAAAGGAAGTTGAGGATACATAAAGAAATTCTTACTTGCAGTGAGTTTTTCATTCAATTTGTGTTTGCCTCCTGAGTAAACATACAGACTATGCTACAACAATGATTTTCTTATTGTTAGCGATGGAACTGCGCCCAGAAACAGATGTTGAACTCATAACCCCCAGTACTTCAGAATTTGACTTTATTTGGAAATACGGTTGTGGCAGATGTATAGTTAAATTAAGATAAGGTCATACTGGAGTAGGATAGACCCTAATTCAATGCAACTTTTGTCCTTATGAGAAGATGGCTATGTGAAGACAGACACACACAAGGAGAAAACCATGTGACAGGAGAAGCAGGGATTGGAGTTGTGTAGCTGCAAGCCGAGAAATGTCAAGGTTGCCAACAAACCTTGGCAAGCTCGTAGAGGTAAAGATGAATTCCCCTTCAGGTTTTGGAGACCTCGATTTTGGACTTCTGGCCTCCAGAACTATGAGAAAGTAAATTTTTATTGTTTTAAGCAATCCAGTTTGGGGTACTTTTGTTATGGTAGCTGTAAGAAACTAATACATTAATATAAACGATCTCTCTTTAATCAAGTAGCTAAGCAGTATTGATCAGTAAAAAAAGTGTCTCTCTGTCTTTTACCCACTTCCTGTTTTGTTTAGAGACTTTGAAAATTTCTTAATTAAGAGGTTATTTTCAGGAATAGTAATATAACTATCAACTTTACATACATTTAATTATAAGCTACAAATGGGCAGCCATGCTTCCCAAAAGATCTATGCTACATTCATCTGGGATTCAAAGACGAACTGAATGAACTTACTACGTCGGCTGGTCCTAATGGATGAACAATTCTAAGAATAGCAGAGCATTTTTCTGAAATTAAAATAATCACTAAAACTGAGTGACAGAATGCCTTTATGTGGGGCCTCCATAGGTATGGCTATGCTAGATTTAATTAAGGAGTTTTATTTGCATCAATAAATTATAATTCAAGGTAAAATAAAAGTTATTCAATTTGTTCACACTCAATTTCTTTTAGGTGTACAATTAGTGGTTTAAGTCTATTGCAAAATAATTCAGCCAAGAAATCAATTTTAGCACCTGCAAGAAAGCCAAACCAGGCTATAATTATAATCTTCCAAATGCTAATTGCATACAGTTTTGGATGGGAAATATACATATGTATATATATCATCTTACTGTTTACCACCAAAAAATTATACTTGCATAAAACATGGGAAAATTATATACATTATTTATGACTCTCAAAGGTTAGGCTGCTCCTTTTAAAGCTCCTTTAAGATTGGCCCATATTAGTGATTAATTGTCTTCCTAAGCTGTATTTGTACCTTTTATTCTTCTTGTGCTATCAGAAGCTAAGATGGGTTGAGGTGGAGAACCCCATAGTAAGAGACAGCAGATACCAGAGTTCAGAAAGGAACTAGGACCTCGGGAGTGAGCCCGGGTTTGGGGGGCGGGAGGGGAGCGGGTAGGGTTGCTTCTGCTATTCAGTGTCAGTTTCCTTGGCTAGACAACCAATTTTCAGTGTTGTCATCTATAAGAGAAAAGGTTATGAGTTGAGAGATGAGCAACTACGGGAATAACTGACATAAACAACATTTGTTTCTTAGAATGAAATTAGATATATGCTCCAGGCAGGTCATGAGGTGACCACACTTGACAAAGAACATGAGAAGTAAGACAACATTCAACAGGTGACTCTGAGTGTTTTGACGGCCTCTAGAGTAATCTTTATATCAAAACTCTAGGTAAATCACTGGGAGTAAATTAATAATGCAAATCAGTACATGTTTGAGTTGGATTTTGTCCTGTTGACAACATTCTCTCACTCTCTGCCACAACCACACTCAATATGACAATGATGCCCTGTGTTTTTGTGTCAGATCATGGTTCATGAAGGCCCAACACATATATCTCTCCCTGAGAGGCAGATTTGTAGGTCATTATTACTATTTCAGAGTTGAAGAGGACACTGATTGAATTGAAGACGAAAGGAAGGATTGGAGAAAGTGGGTGATTCATCCAAGGCCCCACAGCTACTCTAGCACCACATTTAGATATTATACATATTTAACATTTGCATTTCACAAGCAATGGTGAATACTACAATAAACAAATGTATTATTTTCTTTATCATAAAGAGTTGTTTTGAATATTATTCACTGTACCATACAGTGTCTTCTTTCCTGGACTGTCGAGAGGAATTTCTTAACGTCTTAGCACCATAATGAACTGTTTTCCCTGAGCACTGGAGCAGTTACGTATTCACACAGCTCATTGTCCCTCTGAAGAAATGGGTGTGTGCTCTTCTGGGTCACCTTTACATTTAATGATGACACATACACATTTCTCCAAGGTGCCCAGGTTTTGAAGGGAAGAGTAAGGATTTATTCAGAAATGAAGATGACAGAGGCAGGTGAAATGGGTAATAGTGAGGAGAATAAAAATGTGTTAACTTCCCCCACACTGAACATTGCTTGGCTCACCCATAAAGACTTCATGCCACTTTTGCACTAAGTTCGAGGAGAGATGGTGATGAATACAGTGTGCCCAGAAGAAGGAACATTGAGCAGTTGGGAAAGAATTCTTATGTAAAGCTGTTGATGGAACTGGGAAGTATTTAATATAACTTGGGAAACATGATACCTGCATTCTCTTATATGGAGACCCAGCAGATAAAGAGGCTGGAGAAGTACTTTGGTGGATGCACAGGGCATTGTGAGAATATTGGGGGGAAATTACCAGGAAGGAAAGTTTACCTTAATTTAAGAAAAAGTGTTCTAACAATTATAGTAGACAAATAGTGGTCAGGGTGTCCTGTGGAGCTTTCCATCCTTGGCTGGAAATTTAAAAGCCATGACTGAATGTTTGTCAAGAAAACCACCCCATGAGGGTGGGCCCAAGGTATAAATACTGATGATTTTAAGGATACATTCTGCTTAGCTCCCTGGTTTTGTTATTCTTTGGTGTTTGCTCGACTGCTCCACAGATTTATAGAGGTAGAACTGATGTATAATAAACCACACATGCTTAATGTATACCATTTGATACACTTGGACATAGACATATATATCATCACCATCTGTCAAGGCAATAGATATAACCACCACCTCCAAAACTTTCCTCATGTTCCTTTGTTTTGTATGAGATAAGAACATTTAACATGAGATCTACCTTCTTAACAATTTTTTAAGTTCCTAATATAGTACTATTGACTATAAGCACCATGCTGCACCTCAGATCTCTAGAACTAACTCATCTGACATAACGAAAACTTTATACCAATTGAATACCAATTCCCATTTCCCTACCCCCAGCCCTGCCCCTGGTGACTCTATTTCCCACTTCTGTGAGTTTGACTATTTTAGATTCCTCCTATAAGTGGAATCATGCAGTGTTTGTCCTTCTGTGACTGGCTCATATTCCCAGCACATTGTCCTTATGATTCATTCATGTTGTCGCATACTGCAGATGTGACATCTCTGTTAAGGCTCAATACTATTTCATCGTATGTATGTACCACATTTTCTTTATTCATCCATCACTGGAAATTTAGGTTGTTTCTATTTCTGGACAATTATGAATAGTATTTCAATGAACATGGAAGTGCAGATAACTCTTCAAGATCCTGACTTCCGTTTGGGGAGGGATGCATATGGCCAGAAGTGAAATTACTGGATCATAAGGTAGTTCAATATATTTCTAATTCTTTTAAGGAAACTCTATATTGTTTTCCACAGTAGCTGCACCATTTTACCTTCTCCCTAACAGTGTGGAAGGATTCTATTTCCTCCCTCTCCTCATAGCCGATTGCTTCTTGTTTCCCTGCACAGCCACCCTCTATCCACCCTCAGTAAGCCCCAGTTCATCTTTAGTGAGCAGCTTCATTTTGGGAGATGCATCTTGTCTTTATATCTTTATAGCACAGCTCTCTCCTGGAGGAGCCTAAGGCAAATTCTTCTTAGCCACTCTTCCCGCCTTGTGTAATTTTCTATAATCCAACTGCTAGGGATTCGTCTTAGGTCAAATGTAGTTGATTCACTTAAAACAAAAATATAAGTGGAACTGAGGCTTTTCCCCCCACATACCCTCCATATTAAATAATTTTAAACAGAAATATGTCTGGGGTCAGAACAGGTGCACATAAGAAAGCTCTGACTAAGCACTAGGGCTGCAGGCACTCACTTGAGAGCTCACTGAGCCCTTCCCACATGTTCAGCATAGGGGTTGACAGAAGAAAAATAGAATGTGGTCCCTGCCCACAGTGACACCAATCACAGTTCAGCAAATAATGCCAGAGATTGCAACAGAACAAAAGTAGATAATATATGCTAAAGAGCTAAATTGAATATTCCCATAAACAGATGGGAAAAAATGTGGGCTAGATGACAGGAGTGTTGGGTGATTCACACATAACTGGTTGAGCAAACATACCCACTGGGGCCTATTAATGAACAAATGTCAACATATAGTGAGATCTCTATTGGCTCTAAACTCACTGCAATCTTGCCCGACATTTTGATAAATGATTTGGATAAGAAGAGGGACAGTATAATTGATCAAATCTGTGAGGCCATGGAACTGGAAATGATAGTAAATACATTGGATAACAGAATCAAAATCCTAGAAGCCTATGGGCAGTCCCAGACCAGTGCTGTATTTACCACACCTGTGGGGGTCCTTTTAGGGGAGTTCTCTCTCATTCAAAGGAGAATTTTAAAGCCGAGCAGATTCTGAGAAAAGTGACCATGAAAATGTGCCTAAGACCTGTGTAACTGAGGAAAGGCTATGCAATCCAGCCTCAGAAAGATAGCCCAAGATTTCCTGAATGCCATTTTCATACATTTAAAAGAAGACATTGGAAAAAGGACTTCAATTTATTTGATGTTATTCTGCAAGACTTGAACCAAAATAAGACACAGATTTTGACTGTGCAATATAAGCCATTCAAAGGGAAAGAAAAGGGATATTGATTCATTACCTATCCAGGGCCAGAAACTGTACTTAGCATTGCACATCATCCTCCCAACAAACAAATAAGATATGAAATATTATCCTATTTTACATACTATTCCATTTATCTATTGCTGAATAACAAACTACTACAAAACTTAGTAGCCTGAAACAACAATTTATTATTGTTATAACTCATTACTTTGTGGGCTAGGAATATTGACAGGGCAGAGGGAAAAGAGTGGGTCTCTGCTCCATGCTTGACAGCTGGGGGCTGTTGAGGCAGCTTCCTCTCCTTCCCCATCCAGTCTCTTCATCTGTATGTGTCCTCACAACATGGTGGCTTCTGGATAGGTGAACTTCTTACAGAGTGGCTCAGGGCCCCAAGAGTGTAAGGCACATGCTACCATCCTCTTAGGTCTAGGTAGAATCAGCAGACCATGACTTCCTCTGTGCTCCACTGGTTGGCGTAGTCATAGATCTAGCCCACATTCAAGGAGAGAGAATGAAAAGAGCAATAAAGAACTTACAGCCATCTTTAATTCATTACATAGACAAGGAAGTACAAGAAGGTAGGAAGTGGCTGAGCCAGGACTCAAACTATACACGACCAGTTATCATTCCCTTCCCATCTCTCTTTACTCTCAGGAATGCATCTGTGTGCATGGAGTTCAAGGGTCTCCTCTAAGATGACCTTAAGCTGTGTGGTTTCAACTCTAGCCTTGCTTCCAAGCTCCAGACCTTTACCTCCAATGGGAATTGCTCAGCAGGATGAGAAAAGAATTTGGAATTTATTGATGGAGATGGGTTCTGTCTCTATCCCAAACTGGACAAACCAGCAGCACCAAACACCCACCAAATTACACTGGCTCAGAAGCTCATGGTGACTTCTGTCCCTGCTCTCTCAATCACTTCCTGTATCTAGCCAGTCACCAAGGCCTATGGATTTTCAGCCACAATGGTCTGCAAGGCTGCTCAAAGATCTGACCACACTGCCTCTCCAGACTCCCTCTGGCCACTCCCCCCACCGCAATCACACTGGCTGCTGCTCCTTCAAAGCCATCCCCTCAGAGGGACCACCCCGTCAATCATTACCTGATATTGCTATATCTATTTATTTGTTTATGTACTTACTGTCTGTATCTCCCACTAGAATAGTACTATTCAATAGAAATATAATTTGAGTCATGCATGTAATTTTATATTTTATAAAAGCCACACTTAAAAGGGCAAAAAGAAACAAGTGAAATTAATTTCAAGAACTTATTTTATTTAATCCAAGATATCCAGGATACCATCATTTCAACATTTAATCAATATGAAAAATCATTCATGAGATACCTTTATATTTTGGTTTAATTTTGAAATCAGATGTACAATTAGCACACTTCTCACACTGGCCACATTTCAAGGGCTCAGTAGACACATATGCTGGTGGCTAGCATCTTAGCACAAATCTAAAGTAGAAGTTCCATGGAGATATGGACTTTATCTTCCTAGCTCATCTCTGTCTTCATGGTGCCCTAAACAGAGCCTAGCCCTTATTTTTTATTTTTATTTATATAGATTTAGGGGGTACATGTACAGATTTGTTAGATGCGTGTATTGCATAACGGTGAAGTATGGACTTTTTCTGTAACCCTCACCCAGTTAGTGTACACAGTACCCAGTAGATGATTTTCTCATCCATACCACTCTCCGGGCCAATGTCTGTTTTTCCACTGTTTACGTCTACATGCACTCATTATGTTGCTCCCACTTATGAGGGAGAACATGTTGGCATTTGCATTTTTGAGTTTTTTCACTTGAGGTAAGGGCCTCCAGTTCCATCCAAATTGCTGCAAAAGACGTGATTTTTCTTTTCCATATCTGGGTAGTATTCCATGGCATATAGACCACGTTTTCCTTCTCCAGTCACCAGCTGATGGACATTTAGGTTGATTCCCTGTTTTTGCTATTGTGAATGTGTTGCAATAAATGTATGAGTACAGTATTGTTTTGATAGAAGCACCTTTGTACTTTGATGTCGTTCCATTTTTCGTTGCTTTCATTGCCTATGTTTTGGTGTCATATTAAAAAAAAAATTGCCAAGACCGATGTCATAGAGATGTGTTTTGTTTTAGGAGTTTTATACTTTGGAGGATAAGGTTGAAGTTTTTTTGAGTTGATCTTTGTTTGTGGTGTAAGATAAGAATATCATTTTCTTGCATATGACTATCTAGTTTTCCAACAGCATTTATTAAAGAAACTACCTTTTTCCTATTATGTATTATTCTGGCAACTTTGTTGAAGTTTAGCTTATCATATATATTTGAGTAAATTTCTGAGCTTTCTATTCTGTTCCATTGGTCTATGTGCCTGTCATTATGCCATTACCATGCTGTGTGGATTCCTATACGCTGCAATCTATTTTGAAAGCCTCCAGCTTTGTTCTTCTTGCTTGAGATTGCTTTGTCTATTAAGGGTTTTTTGTGCTTCCATGTATATTTTAGAATTGTTTTTTCTATTTGGGATTTTGGGATTTTGATAAGGATCGCTTTGTATCTACAGGTCACTTTGGGTCACTTTGGGAAGATGGACATTTTAACAATATTAATTCTTTCAATCAGTATGGACACTCCTTTTTTTTTTTTTTTTTTTTTTTGCAGTTTTTGGCTGGGGCTATGTTTGAACCCACCCTACTCCTTTGAGCCACAGGCGCAGCCCTGGACACTTCTTCTTTAACTTTCTTCATCAATGTCTTATAATTTTCAGTGTACAAGTCTTTCATCTCTTTGGTTAAGTTTATTCCTAAGTATTCTATTCTTTTCGTTGCTATTGTGAAAGGAATTGTATTCTGGATTTCCTTTTCAGGTAGCTCATTGTTTGTGCATAGAGACGCAACTGATTTTTAAATGCTAATTTTGTATTCTATAAGTTTACTGTATTTGTATATTAGTCCTAACATGTTTTGTGTTGTTGTTGAGACTTTAGGGTTTTCAATGTTCATGACCATGTCGCCTGCAAATAAAGATAATTTCTCTTCTTCCTTTCCAACTTCTTTGTCTTTTATTTCTTTCTCTTGTCTAATTGTTTAACTATGACTTCAAGAACTACGTTGAATAGAAGTGACAAGGGTGAGCATCCATTCCTTGTACCAGATCTCAGAGGGAAAGCTTCCAGTTTCTGCCCATAGAGTATGATATTGGCTGCTATCACGGTTTTCTTTAGCATTCTGCTCCAGTTCTCCCTCTGCCACTGAGTCAAATGGCCCAGTCCTCTTTTTTAAATTCCCATAAAATTTGTCATCTGTAACCTTCATTTTACGTGTTTTTTGTGTCATTGTATATTGTTCTGTAAGAGAAGTGTAAAATCTGGGCAGGCCTGGGCCATATCTCACCCTGAGGGGAGACAGCATGGCAGAGCAGAAAGGCACAGGACTGGGAGCCAAAAGTCTGTGCTTCTGTCCCACACACCAAGTGGAACACTCTGGGCAAGTTCTAAACAGCTCTGACCCTCATTTCCTCCCCATAAAGTGGGTAAATCCCTAACTGTAACCCTAGCCATTGTAAAAATTTAAAAAATTAAGAATAAAAAACGGTAGCAACCAAAACCAAACAACTCAATTAAAAATGGACTAAAGACTTGAACAGACACTTCTACAAAGAAGATATACAAATGACCGATAAGCACATGAAAAGACATTCAACAGCACTAAGCATTAGGGAAATGCAAATCCAAACTACAATGAGATGCCACTTCCCATCCATTAGAATGGCTATTATACTGAAAAGAACAAAAAAGCCCCAAATAACAAATGTGGACAAGGGGTGTGGAAAAATTGGAATCTTTGCACATTGCTAGAATGATCATAAAATAGTACAAAGGGGAAGCCACTGTGGAAAAGGTATAGCAGTTCCTCCAAAAAAGTAAACATAGAATTCCCATATGATCCACCAATCCCACTTCTAGAGGTATACCCAAAAGAATTGAAAGTAGGTATCAACAGATATGTGTACACTGATGTGCACAGCAGCATTAGTCCCAATAGTCAAAAGACAGAAGCAACCCAAATGTTCATAAGTGAATAATGGATAAACAAAATGTGGTCTAGCCATATAATGGAATATCATTCCGCCCTTAGAGGGAAGAAAATTTTGATGTACTGCAAGGCGGGATGACTCTTGAGGACATTATGCTATGTGAAATAAGCCAGTTATGAAAAGACAAATGCTGTGTGATTCTGCTTATATGAGACAGGAAGAGCAGTCAAATACACAGGGACAGGAAGTAGAATGGTAGCTGCCAGGGGCTGGAGGAGGGAACATGGGGAGTTAGTGTTTAATGGGCAGAGTTCTGGTTTAGGAAGGTAAAAAAGTCCTGGAGCTGAATGGAGTGATGACTACACAACAATGTGAATGTACTTAATGTCCCTGGACTGGACACTTAAAATGGTAAATTTTATGCTATGTGTATTTTGCCATAAAAAACCCCACTTATACAACAGAAGGTGGCATTATTCCTGATCTCTCTTACCTCTCCCCCCATACACCCGCCCCGCCTCCTGTTCACATTCCAGATCCTGATAAACACTTGCTGAGCCGACACTGTCGGGCAGAATGGAGCCTCCTCTCTTCTTCTGTCCCTGCCTGTCTGTAGACGTGCGTAGCTGGCCATATAACCTGAATGTATCTTTTCAACCATACCAGTCTGAATATTTTTAATGAAAAGGGATGGAGAAAGCGGGGGTGCGGGTGGAGAGAAGGAGGTGTGTGTCTCATGCATTCATGGATTCATATTTATACTCCAGTGATCTTGTTATTTTTAAAGTCTGCTAAAGCTAGTTCCACCTGCTGGTGTCTTTCTGTGCCCCAAATCTGCGTGTGCCTTCTCCATATGCTTTCCAGTCAGTGTACATGAGCTGTTTGTCCCCCAGCTGGCTTTATGCAGTGTAAGGGGTGCAAACAGAACCCACAGCACGCAGGACAGGCAGCCCCGAAGTCCCCACACACCAGGCAGCACTGTGCGCAGGAGCTAAGGGAAGCAATAAGACCTAATAACCTCACCCATTCTCCTAATTGCTTTCTTTTCCTCACAAAAGAACCACACCAGCAGCTTTGGTGGCCCTCAGGGAAATCTCTGCTTGTTATGAGGCTGGTGGGCAATCCTTTCATCACTGTGAAATGCTGGCAGTTTGTGTCAACAAATCCAATTTCAGTCAATCAATAGGCACCCCCCCACCCCCACCCTGCTCCCAGCTCCATCATCCCAGCCAGGCAGAGCTGCAGAACTGGCCTCCCTCACTCCCATCCACTGCCCCCACACCCAGGAGCCCCAGCTGCAAGAGCCACTGCCTGCGGGTGGGCAGGAGAAAGCCCAGGCAGCCCAAGGCAGACTGGATGTGGCAGGGAGCAATTGACAAACCTGGTCCCACCACCTGAGGGTCACAGCACACCAGAAAGACATTTTGCAGTGTGCAGGTTAGAGTGCCAGGTTTGTGCAGACAGGCTTGGGTACAAAGTTTATTTCTGTCACTTTGAGCTATAAGACCTTCATTTTAAATGCAAGTTATTCACCTCCTTGAACTCTTGGCTTCCTTGGTTGTAAAGTGGGGATGATAATAGCGCCTGCCCTACAGGACCGTTGGTAAAAAGTAAGGGCTATGATACATGCAAAGCACTTTGCCCAGTCCCTGGCACAGAGTAAAAAGGTGGGAGGTGAAGGGATTGTAGGTGATGCACTAAGTTTTACAAGCCGAATAGGGCAATAAACGGGAGCTACTGTGGATTTTACAATCATCATTAGCAGCAGCATCATTAGCATTGTCATGCTGAGGGTTGAACAAACACAGCTCAGAACTCTACTGTGAAGTGGGGCTGGGGGTGGGAAACAGCCTATGAGGTTCTGCCAATGTAGGATAGAATCTTCACCTCTGGTTTAAGAAGGTTCAATTTTCTAAAAAGAAATATCCAACTGTAGTGTCTTCATTGGAGGGCTGCCACCAGCCTGAGGAGGGCATCCCCAGCTGGAAATGCCCAAGGAGGTCTGCGTGTTGCATGGCCAAGCATCCAGTAGGAAAGGAGCCCAAGAGTGGCTCCCTGAAATTCCTGCATTTTCCTTGGAAGCCTGAAAAAACAAAGACCTTTCCACAAAAGAGCTCTCTTGCTTACAGGGGAGATCACAGCTTCATAGACAGAGCTCTTACCCTTTCAGCATTAGAGGTCCCTGCCAGGCAACAAAGAGTTAAACACAACTCTCTTCCTTGCCCAGTCACACCTAGCAGATCTCGCAGGCAGACGTCATTGCATTCCTGTGTGAATTACCCCAGATGAAGTCAGCAGCAAAGCCCTTTGGAACAAGACACAGAAGAGAAACAATCTAATCACAGAGCGAATGCATGGCTTTTACAAAAGATCCAGGGCATGATATTTTTAATTGACTTGAGGATGGAAATGTTCCTCTGGCAACAAATGGTTAAAAGCACCTTGGATTTCCTTTTTTGGTTGCTGTTCCTGCAGCTGCTGTTTGTGTAATTAGGAGGGAAGAGTAATCTGAGGGTAGGTTTTCAGATGCAGAATAGTCTAATATTCCCTGACTCCTCCTAACTTGGAGGTAGGCACTGGTGAGAGGCCTTTCCACACGTCTTTCATTTTATTTGTCATAACACTGCATGGCAATAACATTTACCCCTTTTGTCAAATGAGGATGCTGAGACCCAGAGACAGCCAGAAATCTCTTGAATCTGACATAGGGCAAGTTCTTAGTAACCAGAGATTGGCAGAGACTTGCCCAGGGTCCCAAGTGAGGAGAAGAGACTCAAAACACAAACCTTAAATATCCAGACCACTCCTGACACCACCCCCTGTTCTCTCCTTACCTGCTTGCTCAGGGCAGGAGACTGGGAGGGTCCTGATCAGGAATGGGCTTTGGTTCATCAGAGAAGGTTCCATGAGAGAAAAAAGCTTTTTCCAGGCAAATCTGCCCTTGGACAACAGCCAAACTTCATACAACCCAAAGACAGAACCTTCTGAGCATTCAGGCTAGTCCAAGATATTTAGAAATTCAAAGATTCTCAATTTTAAGAAAAATTTAGAAAGACTCCCCTCCCCCTATGAATTAGAACAGTGTCTCCATCATGTGGCAGGGGGGCTGTTGAGGGCCTTTCTGAAATTTATCTTAGTAGGATATAGTAAAACATGCATAAACACACACACACACACACACACACACACACAGAAAGTAGCCATACATGTTTGGGAGACATGCGAGAGTGGTGGGAAGATTCACTGCTCCTGGAAATTTAATTGCTAGATAGAAACAGACATAGAAATCTGGATTCCCACCAGACTTGAGCTTCACTGTTGTACATCGGTGTATATCTCTCCCAGAATCACTATGTAGATGTCCCCTGGACCAAGAGAACTCAACGTGCCCAAGAGCAATTGAATTGTTTGATGTGTACCATGCCCACAACTACCATGTATCTCTGATTACAGTTTCACTTGCCTTTACCCATCACTGGTTCCAGAGAAATTTCTCTAAAATCCAAATTTGACCTTGGCACTCCCTACTTACCACCTTCAATCACCCACCAGCACGGATGGTTCTAGAGCCCAAGCTGCTTGAAAATCCTGATGATCCGTAAAGGCGAATGAATCATGCCTGCCTCCAAAGTGTGTGCAGTCTAGTTACATCACCATAATGATGGCTAATTCAATAAGTCAACTTAGTGAGGTCATGTGCGTAAGTCCGGAGGGCTACCATACAAAACAGCTAAGTGTCTTAAAAACAACAGACATTTCCTCACAGTTCTGGAGGCTGGAAGTCCAAGATCCAGATGCTGGCAGGGCTGGTTTCTCCTGAGGCCTCCCTCTGTGGTTTGCCACCTTGTTGCCTCTTCATATGGTTGTCCTTTTGAGCACATGTGCTCCTGGTATCTCACTGTGGGACCTCATCTCCTCATCTTACGAGGATATCAGTCAGTTTGGATTTGGACCCACTCTAACAGCCTCATTGTAACTTACTAACTTCTTTAAAAGACCCTCTCTCCAAATATAGTCACATTTTGAGGTACCAGGGGTTAGGGTTTCAACATAAGAATGGGGGGGGCAAAATTTAGTACATAATAGCCATGGTATCAGATTTTGATGAAACTTCAGATTGATGTTGCTTTAGGAATATTTTTTTGACAAGATTAACATTTAAATCAGCAGAATTTTAGTAAAGCAGATTTCCCTTCATAGTGTGGGTGGACCTTGTCCAAGGCCCCTGAGGAAGAGGGAATTGTGCCTCCAAACTGCCTTCCTACTCAACCTCCAACGTCAGCTTTTCTGCAGATTTTGAACTTGTCAGTCCCACAATTGCATGAGCCACTTTTAAACAAATCTGTTTCTCCTCTAAAATCTTTTTTTATTTATTTTTATTTATTTTTTATTGTTAAATCATAGCTGTGTACATTAGTGCAATCAAGGCGTACAATGTGCTGGTTTCATAAACAATCTGAAATATTCTCATCAAATTGTTCAACGTAGCCTTCATGGCATTTCCTTAGTTATCGAAGGTAGACATAAACAAATCTGTTTCTCTCCATGTGTGTATGTGTGCATGTGAGTGAACACACAAACACATATAAAATATATACATCCACAAAGGTATGTATCTCATATCTATCTATATCTATATGCTGTTCTGTTTCTTTGGAGAACCTTGACTAATATAACCAGATAGGCTCCACCACCACCCCTAAACTTGATAACATATAAGAATGTATGTTCAGAGGCAGGCAGTCCAGAGCTGTTACAGTGTCTCCAAAATCATCAGGAATCTAGGTTCCTTCTACCTTGCTGTCGCACTGTCTTTAATGTGCTACCTCATGGTAAAAGTTGGCTGCTTGAGCTCCGGATATTGGGTCTCTGTTCCAGTCAGCCGGAGAAAAGAAAGGACCTTAAAAGGCACCTACCCTACCTAGTTTAGGAACACTTTTTGGAAGTAGAACATGAACACCCATCTCATCGGCCAGAACATAGTCACATCTAGTTGCAAGGGAATTGGGAATATAGTCTTTATTCCAAGAGTCATGTGCCCGGCTAAAAATCAAGAGGTTTTGTATAATGGTACAAACAGGGAATGGATTTGCCGTAGCACCACAGTATACAACATTTGCTACAAGTACCAAACGGTGGGAGCTAAGAATTGAGACCTGGGAGTGGGGGAGAGATTAACGTGGGCTGGAGCAGACAGAGAGGGCTGCACAGCTCAAAGGGGACCTAGACTGACTTGGAAGGAAGGACTAATGCGTTCAAGTAGGCGGACATTCAAGCATCCTGGCCCCACAGCCGGTGTAAACACCGCAATGAAAACACGGCGGCATCTGGGAGGTAGGCTCGCTCGGCAATAGGTGAGCGGCAACATCGGCCGGGTCGCAGAGGGCCTAGGCACAGGCGATCGCGGCCGGCCGCCAAGGGTCCTGGGCTGGCCCCACCCTCCTGGACTCTCACTGGAAGGGCAGGCCCGAGGCGTACGCTGCACTGGGCGGGGGCGGGGCCCGCGGAGCCGCAACCATCGCCTCAGGGCAAACCAGCCAATGGGAGGCCTCGCTGATGCCGTAATGCTTCATCCCGGCTTTTCATTGGCCAGCTCTCTTTCTGCGCTCCAACTATTTATTAGGGTTTTTTTTTGTTTGTTTTTAGACATTGCAAATGGACGTAACGAAATCCAAAGGAGAGGGAAGGGATGCCTGAGAGTAGGTGAGGGAGCGCGCGTCCCCGAGGTGCCGCGCTGGCGCAGAAGGCCTGTCTGTGCTGCCGCAGCAGCGATGGTTTCCGAAGCCCGGAGGAGACTCCGGAGGCCGCCTCTCCTGCCCCAGTACCTGCTGAACTTCAGGGGTTCCCGCATAGGGATTATCCCCATTGTTTATGTTTTGTTTTTACCGTTTTACAATTCACGTTTCTTATTGTAGGGTCGCTCAGAGACTTTAACATACCAGAGTGTACTGTGAAGCTACAACAGGCATAGACGTTTTTAGGAAGCAGCGTTTCCCAAATTTGGCCCATCTCGGGAACCTTTTATTCCCAGAAAATTTTATGGGTCCAGAGCTCCACAGGACACACTCTAGAAAATGGTCTTGTAAAGGACAGGTCCGCTGGAACCCCCAGGCCAGTAATGCTCTGAGGGCCTCCTCACTCTGGCGGTTCTACCCACACACTCGCCTTGGCGTCTGCCCTTGACAAGCTCTGGTTAGAGAATCATGATATACGTGTGACAAGGCATAAGCAAATGCCTCTTATCGCCCTCGGGCTCCAACTAGGAGTAGGAGGAAGGGAGAGGAGGAGCATTTGAAGTTGGGAAACCTCACTCTGTCTCCCATCATTCCCTTTACTTGGAGCTGGGATCCCAGGTGTCCAGATCCCATCCAACCAGTGATGGTTAAGGACCTTCTCAGCACCAGCTTTGTTAGATGCTAGGAACAGATTCTGCCCTCAAGGACTATGAGACACAGAAATAAGCAATTACTGCAATAGAGTGGGCTGGGAATCAGAAAGGGATAATACCAGGTATGGTCTTGTTGCAAAAGTGGGGAGTGGTTGCCTTGTTTGAGGAAGTGGACCCAGCAGCTCCCTCCCTGTGTCAACAGGGAGGAAGGGGACAGAAGAGGGTGATGACAGCAGTCTGTTTTGGAGATTGTGAAATGATACCCCCACACAGTCAGGGGCCTCAAAATGTTCTCATCTAGGGAATCAAGTTCTGTTCTTGTTCTTATGGGGCAAGGGCCAGCCCGGGAGTTAAATGAATGCCCAAAGCCTCTGGGCTGGTGCATGCCTTGCCTCTTGCATTCCTGGTATTTATATTGAAATTCTGAATTCTGCTTCATATCCTAGAGGGAGCTTGGTCAGCTGATGGCCTCATTCAAGCCCCTCAGCAATAAGCAAATTGCATGGTGATGGGGTGGGAGACTGGGGAGTCAGTGGTGTGGCAGTGTCCTTGCAGCTGTGGCACAGGCTGAAGTGGCAAGAAGTGACTGGGGACAAGATGGAGCAGAGATGAGGTAAAGGGATGAGAGAGAAGGAAAGGGGAGGTGCCAATTTGGTGCAGTCTCAGTGCCCTGGGGATCAGAACCTCTGCATTCTGGCCTCAGCTCCCCTTATTACTGCCTGTGTGACTTTGGGCATAGTTGTCTCTGCTCTGGGCCAGTTCCCTGAGCTGTAAAATAAGGTCAAGAGCATAGCTGTGATCTCTAAAGCCCACCCCTCTTCAAGTGACATAAACATTCTCTTTTCTGGAAGGTCTCTTACAGCTGCGGCTGTTGCCACCATGAAAGGGAATGGACAGATGGGTGCAGGTGGCACAGTGGTGCTGCTGGGCTGGGGTGGTGGTGCTGCCACCTGGGATGACTCAGAAGTGGTCCACTGTGAAGCCCTCCCTCCCTCATTCCTCCTCATGGCCGCTGCACACCCCCAGGACCCAGCAGCTAATGTAACAATCTCCACCAATCTTCCTGAATGCCCCATAATGGCCCTGCAGCAGCTTCCACAAGCTCCACCTCTTTCTGCTGGCAGCAAGCTGCCAGTTCAGAGGAAAATGAGCTCCCTGCTCTCAAAAAGGTGAAGTCAGGCTCCAAAGTCAGTCCAGTACAGCGGCATGGCTGCAGCTTCCTCTGGACAAGGGGCCTGTGCCAAGGAAACACCACTGGCTCCTTCATTCCACAGAATCGAAGCAGAAGCACGAGGTCCTTTGCTCCTCATTTAACATGGTCTTCTCTTGCAGTTGTTTTCAAACTTAGCTAAGAACCCTTTCTTTAAATGAAAGATGTATGGAAACATAAACAACACATTATTTAATAATGATTTCTTGAAATACATCTATGGCAAGTGCAGTGTGGAGAACTAGGTGGCCCAAACAGATTTGATCTCTGCTTTCACAGACCTTAGTTTAGTAGGCAAGGCTGGCCATAAGTGAGTAAATATTTAATAACTCTTCCTTAAAATCAATGTAATAAAGGAGGAAAATGTGGCGATGGCCTGTAGGTTGTGTTGTCAGGACGGATTTCCTGGTCATGAAGGGATGCTCCTGCTCCTAGCTGGGACCTGTTAGAGTGAGAGCTGCGGCCAAGACCAGATCAAAGCCCCTGTATGGCTAACAGCACATAGGAAAAAGGGAAAGTATCAACATGCAGAGGGGACAGTGAGGTGGCGGTTGGGTTGGGGGGGTACATGTGACCTTCCCCACAGTGCAAGTTGAGACATCAGCTCCTGCCAACACCCCAAGCGGCCAAAACTCAGAGCTGTAGTTTAACAGCAAGAAGCAAATGCAGAGATTTACACACAATCTAAATACATAAAGCATTTTAAAACATCCAACTCAATACAAAAGCATCAACAAAAGAAAGAACTTATAACTGAGGAAAACGAGCTCATAGTATAATCAGAACTGAAATTTAAAATTTGTATACTTAACAGCTCGGAGAGTTGTGGGAGAGTATCTATATTTCAAATGAGAAAAGATGGCTGTGAGTCAAGAAACGACAATTATGAAAATAATGAGAGCTCTTAGAAATGAAAAATATGAGTATTCAAAAATCACTCTGGCTATAGTGAAGAGAATTAATTGCAAACAAGTAAGACATGTTTTTCCAGATGAGAGGTGATGATGGCAGAATAGAGGATTCAAAATAGACTCTGAATGGAGAGTCTGCAGGACTTGCTAACTAAGGGTCTATGTATGAGGTTAAGGGAGCAGGCATTCAGGGATAATGTCTGGAGAGGACATGGAGCTATCCTGGATAAAGGGGGCTCAGGCAGTAATGCCCTGCCCCCTTCATAGACCACAAAAGGCTCTTTACCCCTCTGTGTGCACCAAACATCAAAATGTGGTGGCCCTAGCCCATATGCAGTCCTTAGACTCCACCCTTGAGGCTTCTTTCTCCCCTTGTCTTCGATTGCACCTTTACCCCGAGGGCTTGAAAGCAAAGGGAGATCCAAGTCCAGCACTGAATGACCACTCCCCCTGATGCTTTTGGGAGAGTCTGGCTGTTCAGGGAGGGAAATGTGACTATTGCAGCTGGATGCCCTTGAAAGCAGACTGTAAGGTGCAGTTGTTTTGTGCAGAATGTTGAAAAATTCAATACCTGTGAAAGAAGATGCAGAAGTAGGCAGGAAAAGCAATCGAGCCAAGGCCAAAGTCATCCTCGGTCAACAGCCCCAGTAGGGCTTAGGAGCTCAAACAGCTCTTCAGAGGTGTTCCAACTTGGACTGAGTTGACCAGATCTTTATGTGTCCACAAGGATCAGTCATTAGATTTGGGCCCCCAGGCAAGGGTATAATGTCAGCAAGACTGCTTTTTGTATGCTGGCCTGCTCCCCCACCACTGGAACAGCAAGTCCTCATTGAAGGAGAATCAGGGTAGCACTTTATGTTCACTACACTGGCTAAGGCCATGGCAGCCTCTCTCAAGTGGCTAGAGGAACAGCTTTGAATATACCCCATGATACCTTGTATGTACCTGCCATGAGGTCATTATTGAACGCATTTTCAATCTTTGAGAGAAATTAGAAGTTCAGAGGCAAGGATGGGGCTAATTGAAACCAAAGAGACCATGTACTTGGCAAGAAAAGAAAGGGATGACTTTATACATAGCCAGCATAAAGCTGAAAGTCCCTTGCCTATGACAGAGAGGTAGTACAATCTAAGCAAAAGTCTTTGGAAATTCATATTTTGCAATCCAAATTCCATCAGTTCTCGATATACATATCCTGTTGAGAAAATCAGGTCTAGTTCTATTGATGGATATGACCCTCTCTTCTGATTTCATTTCAGTTTTCAAATGACCTGGCTGGCAGTGGGATGAGCCCAAGATCTCAGAACCCTTTGAAGAACCAGATATATAGGCCCATGAGTTCCCACAGAATGTCTGTGAGCCCTGACACTGCTAAGGTACCCTAATATCATACCTAAGTTGGCTTTTGATTTGTGAATGTTAAACCGAAGTGGGGCTGGATGCAATGGCTCGTGCCTATAATCCTAAAATTTTGGGAGGCCCATGTGGGAGGATCGCTTGAGCACAGGAGTGTGAGACCAGCCTGAGTGTGATTGAGGCCTTGTCTCTACAAAAAACAGAAAAATTAGCCAGGGGGGCAGCACCTGTGGCTCAGTTGGTAAGGCTCCGGCCCCATATACTGAGGGTGGCAGGTTCAAACCCGGCCCCAGACAAACTGCAACCAAGGAATAGCCAGGCATTGTGGCGGGCACCTTTAGTCCCAGCTACTCGGGAGGCTGAGGCAGGAGAATCACTTAAGCCCAGGAGTTAGAGGTTGCTGTGAGCTGTGTGATGCCACGGCACTCTACCGAGGGCCATAAAGTGAGACTCTGTCTCTACAAAAAAAAAAGAAAGAAAAATTAGCCAGGTATAGTGGTGCACACCTATTCTCTCAGCTACTTAGGAGGCTGAGGGAAGAGGATCACTGGAGCCCAGGAGTGGGAGGCTGCAGTGAGCAATGATGATGCCACTCTGCTCCTGCCCTGGTGACAGAGTGAGACTCTCTCTCTCAAAAAAAAAAAAACCTGAGGTGGGAGCCAAGGGAGACATACCCAAAGACTCCCTCAGCTATTTGGTTTAACAGGACCCAAGATCTTTGAAATGATGATTCTTCCATTTACTTCCTGCCTCAGGTTGGTTCCCCAGAAGCTGACCCTGAAATAAAGATTCTTGAGGTGATTTACTGGGCAATAAACCCTGCAGGGGAGCGAGGAAGCACAAGGAGAAGGAAACTGGGAAAGGATACATCATCATCTCCAAGCAAGGCACCACATCTGCAGGGTGACCAGCTCATCCCACAGGGAGATCTAGAGACCAAGAGCCTCCCTACCCATTAGTTAGGGGATATCTCTGCAAGACATATATTTCCAGATACTCCTCATTTTCTGCACAACAAGGAAAGAAGCTTCCAGAAGCATGAGGGCAGCTCTTTAACAAGAAGCATGGCTTCTGGATACTGGGGGTAAAAGAAAACTGGGAACCAAGGGGCATGAACGTGGGAAAGGAACCTGAGGAAAAGAGTGGAGCTTCTGCCATGAGTGAGCTCCACAGTTACTGGGTCAGCACCTGCTGTGTCCAGCACCATCCTAGGCATGTTGAGAGAAGAGAAGTCTCCAGACTTCCCTGTCATCAGTAGGGGACTACTGTCTGCTCCTTCAGTATGTCAAACCAGCAATGGCTTGACAGAAATGGCTTGGCTACCAGAAATGGCTTCCTGGGATTATGACAGTGAACATCAATGAGTTTCAAGGACCACAGTTACATCTGGAAAATGATCACCATTTCAAACCAGTATTAATAATAATAATAACAATGTGGTTGCTCACCATATCTCTACCTGGACCCACAGCAAACTTTTATTTCTAGTCCCCTTGGTTATTAAGGTGGGTCCTATTTCTCGGCAATGAAGTATTTCCAAGCCAAGTTAAAGCAGCCATGACTTTCTTTTGGAGACATTAGCTAGACCCCATGTGCAAGACAGTGGTGCCACAGAAAGGAAGGGCAGGATCCTCCAGTCCTCAGGTCTGCAGGAGAGCCACCAAATAGAATCATCCACAATGGACTCCGCATGAGTGAAAAATAAACTTTTGTCAAACCACTGAGACTTTAAAGCTGTTAGCAGTTAGCTTGCTCTAATATAATTAACACTAATAATCACAGCGGCAATAACCTGTCGGGGTGTATCTTAATTCTCACCTTTGTAAGTGAGGAAATTGAGGTTCAAAATGGTTAAAAATCTAGCAGATGGCAGAGCTGAGGTTCAAAGTCTATTTTTTAATCCCTATCCTGTGCTCATTGGTCATGTAAACCCAGTATAAATACTTCTGGTGCTTTGATGGGACAGAAAGGAGGATGTGGAAATGCTGAATCTCCTGGGTGGGCTACGGAGCAGAGAGAAAGGACACAGAAAGGCGCCCCAGCTTTGGGCACTCCACACTTTGCTAAAGGCCTCCCTACCTTCTCTTATATGGTCTTTCCCCCCAATATTCTCACTGTAATACAGCTGTAATAAAATCACATTTTGCTTATTTCTCTCAAGTGATTCTATTGACTACTTGCTACCAAGGAGAAAACATGAGATGGTCCAAAGGAAATTCCCAAGGCTGTGCCCCTGAAGTCCAAGCAAAGAAAGCAGAAACCTCTTGCTTAACATGGATATGTTGGTGCCCTCCCATTTGCCACCCACCCATTTCCTTATTAATGGAACTCTGATTTTGTTCATCTGAGTCCAAGTTATCAAATCTTTCAGGGAAAGCTCCTCTGCTACTTGGGGTGAGAGGTCATGGTCTAAGCCAACTATGATGCAATGATTTCCCCTGCCAAGAGATTGGTTTAGGCATGGACATGGGATGCAATTTGGGCCAATGGAACTAAGAGGGGAAGGTGCTGCTAGGGCTTCTGGGAATGTTTTCCTTGCTAAAAGCAAAACAAAACACCAAAGCAAACCAAAACAAAACAGAAAAACTAGATAAGAATGTTTGCTTCTCTGCCTTTGGACTTAAGCTCTGTCTATTGTTCCTGAAACCACAACAGTCTGTGTTCATTAAGAGAGCAGCCTTTAAGGATAAGCCAAAACATTAATGGTGGCAGTGTAGAAAGATGGAAATTATCTGCATCTTTGAGACATTGGTAAGCGGGTGAATTAATCAACCCTGGAATTGTCGTCCCTCTGGACTTCTTATTATGTGACATAACAAACCAGCTAATTGTTCCAATCATGATGAATTAGGGTTTCTGTTACTTGCAACCAAGTGCATTCCAAATGATTAGATCCATATTTTGTCATATGCTCTTTGAGAAGAGCACAGAAAGAGTTTCCAACTCACATAACCCCTTAGAGGCTCAGTCAGCTTTTTAGTTAACTTCTTAGCTCACACTCCCCACTCTGATTTATAATTAACTTTGTCCCATTTCCTTACTCATGATTTTCCCCTTGTCTTGGCCCCCTACCTGTTAGAGGGAGTCTCTCCTGAATTCCAGCAGAACATATCCTCATGTCTACCTGCCAACTGGCCAGCGGCCCATTCTTTTGGCTGTAAGTAGGAGAAAGATGTTGAAGACCATGGGTCCTGACAGTGCTTCGTCAAGGATTGGCAAATTTTTTCTCGGGTTTCACAGGTGAGTAATTGGAAAGAAAAGAGGGGGAGCTCATTTTTACCACCATTAATTAAATCACTCAAGGTCACATTTTACATCATTTTAATTAACTTTCATTGAGATCATGTTCAAAATGAGAGACAAGAAATATTTGTTAACATGAGTCATAAGGATCCTAGGAATAACAGCGTGGGGTATTTAAACAGGATAGAAAATTAAAAATCTTTTCCTTCTGTTCTCAGGCATGGTGGAGTTTTGTGAATTCCTAACTTTTCTAAAACATATCTCCTTTGCAGATTGATAGGAAGAAATAGATTTGCAGGCATTAACCCTTTTTAGAAGTCTTTTCTAAGAATTTGCAGCCCTGCCTGTCTCCTCCTCCCCCACTAGGTAGATCCCTTTCCCTGTTAATACTATATAAACCTCTGTCTCAAAACCACTACATTATCTTGAAATTAACTATTTACTTGTTTATTTTCTCCTATACTATGGTGAGTTTCTTGAGGGGGAAGACATTGGGCTATTTATATGTCTTCTAGCATAATTCCTGGTATACAGTAGGTGTGTAGTAACTTTTGGAATGAATGAATTGAAATCCAAGAAAATGTTTCCTGTGTTTCAGTTCATAATATGTCTGTATGGCTGTCTGGCACTGCGTAAAATGAAAATCAGAAGGTAAAAGTCCTCTGATAGTATCAAAGGGCTGTAGGGGTTGCCTTCGTGTTGTGTGTGGCAGGGTAGCTGGTGGCTGAGCCAGTCTCTGAAATGTGAAGTTAGGATGAATGCTGGTCCCTGCGTATCACACCTGGGGTATAGCACACCTGTGCTGATCTGGGTGGCTACCAGAGATACTTTTGTTCCATGTCTTGGCTTTTCAGATTGTTCCAAAATAAGCAGAAACAGCCTTCTTAGTTGAGCTAATGCAAACTCTCCATACCCTTGCCCATCTCCCTCCTAAGTTCTCTACCACTCATTTGTCAGTTCTCAATAATATCTCATCAGAGGAAATTGCATCCCACAAGTTCATGTTGAACACATTGATATACCCAGCTGTGGAATAAGCCTAAATGCAGAACTCTGATTTCTCCCATGATTGCCCCATTCACCTCCTCCTTCCTGAATGTCTACCTGCCCCCTAATTCACCGTCCCCCTTATTTCATCCCCCACACAAAAATGACCTGGCCCAGCCTCATTTGCCAGCCCAGCATGAAATGAACTGGAGGAAAAAGCAGGAGTCTTCTTGCCTTTGAGAGGAAGCTTTTTGTCTGGGGAAGTCTGAGGCTAAATTTCCCCAAGCTTAGATTGACCTCACTATTGAAATTTGTAAGTCATGTACTTAGTAACCTGCTTCTAAGAAAACCAAGTATTCAGATTTCTAAATGTAAACTCAAACATGATTTATTTCAAACAGTTCCTTTTCAAGGGAACTATCTTCCTAGAACTCCTACAAATCTACGAGAATGAGATTGATAACCAAATAGAAAAATGGGCAAAAAGTTTGAACAGACTTTTTCTATAAGAAGTTCTCTAAATGGCCAATAAACATAGAAAAAAATGCTTAATTGTATTATTCATCAGGAGATTGCAAATTAAAGCCATAACCTAGTACCAGTAGGTCCCCACCAAAATGACTAAAATGAAAACATTGAAAACAGTTAAGTATGTTGTCAAGGATGTGAAGCAACTGAACTCCTCCCAGAATGTCATTGAGAGGCTGAACTGGTACAACAACCGTAGAAATCTGTTGGACAGTATCTCTACAACTCAGTATGCATACAACCTCTCACTCAAAAATTCCACTGTTAGGTATATGACCAATAAAAATGCACACACACATCCACCAACACACATATACTAAGATATCATAGCAGTGTTATTTGTTGCAGAATAAAACGAATAATTCTATTATACAAATGCTAATCAGTGGTAGAATGGAAATAAATAAATCTTGATATAATCACAGTGGAATATTCTACACCAATGAACATGAATCTACAACTTACACAACAACATGGATGAAACTTACAATGTTAAGCAAAAGAGTATAAACTAAGTAAACTACTACTTTAAACAAAGTCAAACTTGTGAAAATTAATTGATGCTCTTAGAAGTCAGGATCATGGTTACCCTGGAGAGTAAGTGGCCAGAGGAAATATAGGGATTTAGAGTTTTGATAATGTTCTATTTCTTGATCTGAGACTGGTTACATAGATGTGTTTGGTTTGTTACGTTCACTTTTTCTTATGTGTATTGTAGTTCGACGAAAAGGTTTTCTAAAACTATATCAGTTTACAAAATGTTCGTGCCATATTGAACTTCAACTTCCTAGAAACACATTTGCTGTCCAGAGGGAAATGCACCATCCATGTTCAAATGAATTAAGTATTTTCCCTCCTGCCTTATCCTCCTATGTCCTTAATTCAGAAAGGACAAGGACTTCAGTTACTCTTCAGGAAGCAAGTTCTATCTGCTTGACATTGGATCTTGAACTTTTGGGTATTACTTCTAATTGTTTCATGTTCAGGCTGTCAAACTGAAAACCAGAGACCAGGGAACATTATATATTCCCTTCCTCTTCCCACCATCCTTTTCCCAGTGCCCAGCTGTACAAAGGATCCTTCAGGGGAACATGGGGCTGGACTGGAGAGAGAGATTCCTGTTCCTCTAAGCTCTAAGACAGGTGCCTATCCTTTATATACAGGGCATTTGTTAAATGCCTCACACTCACAGGAAGCATCTTAGTTCACCTATGCATATGCTGTAACCTATGCCCCTTACAGAGGGGGAAATTGGACAGTATCCCCTCACAAAAAGCCTCATGCCTGAGCAGTGATTAGCTGGCACCAGGATCCAGCTCATCTCCACTGCACATCATCCTGCCCAGCATTTTCTAGAAGCCTCAAGTTTTGATTTTAATCTCTTTAGGTGCCTGCCTGTCTTCTGCAAGTAACCACCTGGGCTACTGCTGTTCCCTGCCAGCCACTAGTGGGGAGTTCTGATGCCCTCTCCTCTGTCCCAGAGCCTGGGGACAACCTATCAGGCTCGCTTGCTAGTGGGGCTGGCTACTGCAAATCTCACTGGAGCCCAAGACTCTGAATCTGCCTATACTTTCTCTGCCAGGAGAGGAAGGAAGCCCCCAGAGGTTTGCCCTTCTGTATCCCAGGCAAAGCCTAGGAGCCACCTTGATCAGCACCTGTGAAGGTCTGCTGGGAGGCACAGCCCCTGCAGATACTCTCAGCACTGCTCTGTTTAAAGATAACATCAGGCCTCCTGAATCTCCCCCCAGGCAGCCTGACTGCAGCTTCCATTCACAGCCCAGCCAGTCAGAAGTGTCCATCTCTGATTACACCAGCTTTGCTGCAGACATAACTCCGCTCAGCAGTATTCTGGGGAAGGCTCAGTGTTACCCAGAGATGTGATTACAGCTCAGCTCGGTGAAATGAGCCACGGGCCCCCAGCTCAGTCAAGCTGCCTTGTGTCTCCAGGCCAGCTGGGCTCCACACCCAGAGGGCTGCAAACTTCACCTGCACTCCGTGTGCCAGTGTTATGGGAATCAGCCAGGGCAGCCTCCCGGGCAGTGTCTAAATTGGCACATCATGGGCGAGGGACATGCATACTATGCAGCACTGTGCCCAGGGGCCCTACGTGCCAATCTTTGACCAAACTCCAGGGACAAATTTCTGTTCTGTGCATACCCTCACCTGCCCTCAGCCGCTCTCACCTGCCCTCCCCTGCTCTCATCCTCACCTGCTCTCACTTACCCTCATCTGCCCTCAGCTGCTCTCACCTGCCCTCCCCTGCGCTCATCCTCACCTACTCTCACCTACCCTCATCTGCCCTCAGCCGCTCTCACCTGCCCTCCCCTGCTCTCATCCTCCCCTGCTCTCATCCTCACCTGCTCTCACCTACCCTCATCTGCCCTCAGCCGCTCTCACCTGCCCTCACCTTCTCTCATCCTCACCTGCTCTCACTTGCCCTCACCTGCTCTCACTTACCCTCATCTGCCCTCAGCTGCTCTCACCGGCCCTCACCTGCTCTCATCCTCACCTGCTCTCACTTGCCCTCATCTGCTCTCACTTACCCTCATCTGCCCTCAGCTGCTCTCACCGGCCCTCACCTGCTCTCATCCTCACCTGCTCTCACTTGCCCTCATCTGCTCTCACTTACCTCCAGCTTTCAATCAATACCTGATCCTAAATGTAGGGCCCCCTGCCTTAGGCTCCAGCTTTTCTTCCTCACCTACCTTGCCCCACCCTAGTTTTCCAAGTGTATGCGCACCCTCAAGGTCTTGCAAGGTAACTGTTTGGGTGCTCAGACACTGGTCCCAGTATCCTGTAAGGGGACAGTGGCTGGTTCTTTGGACATGTATCTTTCCCAGATAACTTCTGAAAGTATCCATCCTTCAGTGTTTCAATCCCTGGCCCCTCTGGGCCTGTTTCCACAGTTAGAACTCTAGATATTTTTCAACAAGAAAAACTATGTCCCACCCCACCCTGAAGATAGCATTGTGACTTTTATGAGAAAACGCTCTTACTGTATTTGTGACAGAGTCAAGGTTTGAATTCAGACAGAGCAGATCTGAGCCTGGCTTTGCCCCACACTCAGTTTTTTCATCTGTGTTATGGGGATGATCATATCACCCTCATGTCTGAAAGACTGAGTGAAGTAATGCCTAGAAAACACTTGGCCATGAGTTACCCCTAATAAATGTAACCAAATGTTTGCACCTTATCAATCCTGCCAAGCAGGCAAGGCATGTTTGATCTTCAAAATGATAAGATGCTTAAATGGGAACCTGGGCCACAACCCATCTGGAGTTAGAGGGAGCTTACGCTATGCTAAGAGGGGAACCCAGAACTCCTTCCCATCCCACCTCCTCAGTGTTCCCATCTATGCCCTGTTGGCCTCTATTCCTCTGCTGCAGGTTTGGAAGATGTGGAAAATAAGGAGTTCTCCTCACTGCTGCATGCAAGGATCCTCAAATAAAAGCATTCCTCAGAGTTTGTCCTAAAGATATACTTTATAGGTGAAGAAGCTAAGCCCAGAGAGCTTAAGTGACTTGTCATGGGCCACACGCGTGAGTAACAGCCTGTCCCACCCCATTACCCCAGCAACCTGAGGTGCCGTCCCTTCTTGGATTCAGGGCTGGAGATTTTTGATCTAGGTGGCTCTGGACAAATTCATTCACCGAATTCTGGCAACAGTGACACTCCATCACCTTTTAGTCCAGGACCCTCTGGGAGCTAGAAACCCTGCCTGAGCCCCACCTGGCCCAGGCTTCTGCCTTCTCCCCAGGCAACAGCCTTCATCCTAGTCAAGACTTGGTCCTATTGGCCACACACTCTCATTGTCCAGCAGCTGTTCTTTTCCTCAGACCTGAAAGGATCTCTCTGTCAACTCCACCCAGCAGGACTGGAGATAGGAAGAGGCTGCAGAGAAAGCCACAGTCAGAAGAGGAGGGACAAGGGCTCAGCTTAGCCCAGGTGACCCCTCGGTCCAGCTAGAGATCCTCCAAACCACAGGGATGACAATGCCCTGACCCTAGAGGGGCGGACAGCGCTGGCAGCAAACCCTGAGAGGGTTTTCTTCTCTGACGCTTATAGGAGAGTGAATATTCAAGTTTGCTTGAAGAGGAGGCTGGTGGGTGCTGCTTTCAATATTCTCAAGGGTACTTAGGAGTCTGACTCTAGTTTTTAGGAAACAAACACAAATATTTCTTTTTCACAGCAGCTACCATTTATTTTTCTTTTGCAAGTTCACATTCACAACCCTTTTCCCCTTGTAAAATTAGCAAAAATTTTAAAAACATAATATAAAAGTCGGGGAAGATATTGTGAGATGAACATTCTCATCCACAGATGCTATAACTTCAAATGAGAACAAACTTTCTCAAAATTAATTTGGCAAAATGAATCAAGAGTTTAAAATATCGATCCTGTTTGTCTCAATTAGATATAGATATAGATATGGATAGAGAGAGAGGGAAAGAAAAAAAGAGAGGGAAAGAGAGAGACAGCAAACAAAAGAAAAAAAAATGCTACCTCCTCCCAAATCAAAAAAACAAACACAAATATTTTCAGGACTCAAATGAAGCAAAGCGTACATCTCAGCTCAGAGAAATCCTCATCAGTAAAACCCAGGAATCCAGTCCCAACCTTCAAACTGGGGCTCAATACACTGTCCTCAGACTACTAGGCCCCTCCTCAGGGGACTGTGCCTGAAAGGGAGGAAGCACTCCGAAGTAGTAGATGTTACTATCACCACAGGGGTGGCCTAAAACCTCAGTGACCCATGACCACAGAGAAACTGAGGAACTGTGAATATGGCCACAAAGCCTGTGAGTGGCCACGTTTGGGCCCAGAGCCTCGTTGTCACCTGGGCAGGGCAGGGAGCCTGAGACTGGAGCTGGATATTGGCCAGGCCTGACCCGGTGTGTCCCGAGTTGTCCTCCCTCAGTGATCCTGTCAGAGTCCCTGGGTGGGTAGCAAAGGGGAGCCAGGCCACCAGGAGACCTAAACTCCTTGACCCTTCACATAAGGAGAGAGCTACTTCACCCTGCGGCCCTCCACAGCTCGAGTCTGCTGTCCTCAGTCATTTCTGCAGCTATGCTGTGCTCATATCAGATTTTCAGATTTTTCTTTCCCCTCAATTTCTTGCTCCCTCTGAGAGGCAAATGTTCTAACAAAGATGTGCTGCTGGAAGGAGGCATTAATTTTAATAGTCACTTAAAAGCAATTGCCTGGGAAATACCTCATTCTCCCATTAAACACTGCAGAGGCGAAACCTCGGTGATCCTCCTCTCTCCAGCCTCCCCGCCCCTCCGCCTCCACCCTCTGCTCCTCCCCTCTTCCGACAACTCATTATGACCTGGACACTATTTTTCACTTCCTGTCCTAAAATGCTACCCTGGGTAGATAAATGACTCTGCTCAGTCTCTGGACAGCAAATGCCCAACAGGCAAGTCTCTCTGTGGACCCAAATTGGGACAGGCAGGGTGTCTTCTTGGGGGCACAGGCAGGAGGCTAATCTTATTAGCAGCTCTATAAACGCTGGGTTCTCCAGGCTGGGGATGCTGGCAGGCAGGAGGGGCACGCAGGTCTCCAAGCTCTCCCCTCGATGTAATGCACAGGTTTCCAGGTCTTCCCTGGCCTCTATGAGACACCTCAACAAAGGCCCTTCTCAGCGGAAGCTGTGACCAGGGTAGAATCTGACACACATACGGTTGTTGACTTGAAAAACTGATTGAGCAAGAAAAGGAGCCTCCTCCTCCCTGAGTTGCCCTGTGTCTCCCCATCTGGCCCTGGTCCCCCGAGGCAGGCTCTTCTGTGCTGTTACCCCATCAACTGTCATCTAATCTCCCTCTAACAAATCTTCGTGATATCCTCTGCTTGAGGGTTTCTTGCACTTTGGAAGATTCCGATTATTATTTTTATTATTAGTAAATATATGAGTGGGCTGTTTGGGAGCCCTTTATCCAAAGCCTCTGCTCCACAGATGCTTGCCAGCCTCTGTGTGTGGAGGTACATTATCACCGCCACCAGTCCCAGCCCACAGAGGCTCAATACACAGCTGAGGCTTGAAAGTCACTTGTCTCTGGGGCCTGGACCTTGATCTCCCAGCTGTGCTGCCAACATAGCCTGCAGGACACGGGAAACCCCTCTCCAGTGAGGGAGTTCCAAGCCCTGACAGTGAGGCGCTCTCTCTGGTCTGGAGATGCTCCCTGTAACCTTCATACCACTCCACGGCAGGCAGCACTTGCAGCCACTTGTATGCATAACCCTGAATGATAAGACAGACCATGATCTGACAACTTTGCATAGATTATCTAAGAGTCTTGGGGGAAAAAAATGCAAAGTAATCTTATTGCCACTTTGCAGATGAAAACTTGAGGCTCAGAGAGGTTAAGTTAAATGATGAAATCACGCAGCACTTAAGGCTGCTGCCCTTGTTGCTCTCTTAATGCAGCTTCAATGTCACTGCTGTCTCCCTCCCTGTTCTCTTGAGGGATCCTGACTTGCCCTTCTTGGGCTTTGATTCAGACAAGCTCTTGGGTGTCGTTTTATATAAGCATAAACTCAGAGACGCATGTGCTTGTCATTCCTGTGTTCACACACTGCCCTTCTAGCACAGGGATGGGAAACAGTGAGAGAAACGCCCCAGTGTCCCTGGCCAAGTCCACAGAAGACCCCCTGAGCAGGCTGTCCCACCCAGAGCCAGCCTGGGGCTGGGCAGTCTGGGACGAGGCTGGAACACAGGAAGACAGATCCATCACTATGCTCCAGGTGACCTTGAAGAAGTTGCTCAGTTTCCTCATCTGTACAATGGAGGCAATAGTGTCAGCTTTGCAGGGCTAGTGTGACAATTATTTATTTATTTATTTATTTATTTATTTTTATTAAATCATAGCTGTGTACATTAGTATGATCATGGGGCACCATGATCATACTTGGTTCACAGATAACTTGAACCAAGTTATACTTGGTTCATAGATCGTTTGACACATTTTCATCACACTAGTTAACATAGCTTTTGTAGCATTTTCTTAGTTATTTTGCTAAGACCTTTACATTCCACATTTACTAGGATTCACATATACCCTTGTAAGATGCACCGCAGGTGTAATCCCATTAATCCTCCTCCCTTCACCTCCTTCCTACCTCCCTCCCCTCCCTTTCCCCCGTCTCCCTATTCTTAGGTTGTAACTGGGTTATAGCTTTCATGTGAAGGTCCTACATTAGTTTCATAATAAGGGTGAGGACATTGGATACTTTTTCTTCCATTCTTGAGACACTTTACTCAGAAGAATATGTTCCAGCTCCATCCATGTAAACATGAAAGAGGTAAAGTCTCCATCTTTTTTTAAGGCTGCATAATATTCCATGGTGTACATATACCACAATTTATTAATCCATTCATGGATCGATGGGCACTTGGGCTTTTTCCATGACTTAGCAATTATGAATAGGGCTGCAATAAATATTCTGATACAAATATCTTTGTAATGGTGTGATTTTTGGTCTTCTGGGTATATGCCCAGTAGAGGGATTACAGGATTGAATGGCAGATCTATTTTTAGATCTCTAAGTGTTCTCCATATCTCTTTCCAAAAGGAATGTATTAATTTGCATTCCCACCAGCCCTGCAAAAGTGTTCCCTTTTCTCCACATCCATACCAATATCTCTGGTCTTGGGATTTTGTGATATAGGCTAGTCTCACTGGAGTTAGATGATATCTCAAAGTATTTTTGATTTGCATTTCTCTGATGATTAAAGATGATGAGCATTTTTTCATATGTCTGAAGGCCATGCACCTGTCTTCTTCAGAGAAGCTTCTCTTCAAGTCCCTTGCCCAGCCTGCGATGGGATCCCTTGTTCTTTTCTTGCTGATGCGTTTGAGTTCTCTGTGGATTCTGGTTATTAAACCTTTGTCGGAGACATAACCTGCAAATATCTTCTCCCATTCTGAGGGCTGTTTGCTTGCTTTACTTACTGTGTTCTTGGCTGTGCAGAAGCTTTTTAGTTTGATCAAGTCCCAATAGTGTATTTTTGAAGCAGCTTCAATTGCCCGGGGGGGTCCTTCTCATAAAAAACTCGCCCAACCCAATTTCTTCAAGGGTTTTCCCTGCACTCTCTTCTAGTATTTTTATAGTTTCATGTCTTAGGTTTAAATCTTTAATCCAGTGAGAGTCTATCTTGGTTAATGGTGAGAGGTGTGGGTCCAGTTTCAGTCTTCTGCAGTTTGCCAGCCAGTTCACCCAGCACCATTTGTTAATGGGAATCTTTTCCCCACTGAATGTTTTTAATTGGCTTGTCAAAGATAAAATAATGGTAAGTAGCTGGATTCATCTCTTGGTTCTCTATTCTGTTCCAGACATCTACTTCTCTGTTTTTGTGCCAGTACCATGCTGTTTTGATCACTATCGATTTGTAGTATAATCTGAGGTCAGTAGCATGATTCCTCCTGCTTTGTTTTTATTTTTGAGTAATGTCTTTGCTATTCGAGTTTTTTTCTGATTCCATATAAAATCAAGTATTATTTTTTTCAAGATCTTTAAAGTATGACAGTGGAACTTTAATGGGGATTGCGTTGAAATTATATATTGCTTTGGGTAGTATGGACATTTTAACAATGTTGATTCTTCCCAACCATGAGCATGGTATATTTTTCCATTTGTTAACATTCTCAACTATCTCTTTTCTTAGAGTTTCATAGTTCTCTTTATATAGATCTTTCACATCCTTTGTTAGATAAACTCCCAAGTACTTAATCTTTTTTGGCACTACTGTGAATGACATAGAGTCCTTAATTGTTTTTTCAACTTGACTGTTGTTGGTATATATAAAGGCTACCGATTTATGAATGTTGATTTTGTAACCTGAGATGCTGCTGTATTCCTTGATCACTTCTAAGAGTTTTGTAGTAGAGTCCCTAGTGTTTCCCAGATATACGATCATATCATCCACAAAGAGCGAAAGTTTGATCTCTTCCTACCCTATATGGATACCCTTGATCGCCTTTTCTTCCCTAATTGCAGTAGCTAAAACTTCCATTACAATGTTAAAAAGCAATGGAGACAATGGGCAGCCTTGTCTGGTTCCTGATCTGAGTGGAAATGATTCCGATTTAACTCCATTCAATATGATATTGGCTGTGGGTTTGCTGTAGATGGTCTCTATCAGTTTAAGAAATGTCCCTTCTATACCAATTTTCTTAAGTGTTCTGATCATGAAGGGATGTTGGATGTTATCAAAAGCTTTTTCTGCATCGATTGAGAGAATCATATGGTCTTTGTTTTTTAATTTGTTTATGTGCTGAATTACATTTATAGATTTACGTATATTGAACCACCCTTGAGACCCTGGGATAAAACCGACTTGGTCATGATGTATGATTTGTTTGATATGTTGCTGGATTCTGTTTGTTAGAATCTTGTTGAATATTTTTGCATCTATTAGTGATATCTATTAGTGATATTGGTCTATAATTTTCTTTTCTTGTTGGGTCTTTTCCTGGTTTGGGGATCAGGGTGATGTTTGCTTCATAGAATGTGTTGGGTAGTCTTCCTTCTTTTTCTACCTTTTGGAACAGGTTGAGTAATATAGGTACTAATTCCTCTTTAAAGGTTTGGTAGAATTCTGACGTGAAACCATCTGGTCCTGGGCTTTTCTTTTTGGGGAGATTTTGTATGGTTAATGTTATTTCCGAACTTGATATGGGCCTGTTCAACATTTCCACTTGATTTTGGTTAAGTCTTGGAAGGTGACGTGCTTCCAAGTAACAATCAATTTCCTTCAGATTTTCGTATTTCTGAGAGTAAAGTTTCTTGTAATATTCATTAAGGATTTTTTGGATTTCTGAGGAGTCTGTTGTTATTTCGTCTTTGTTATTTCTGATTGATGAGATTAGAGATTTTACACTTTTTTTCCTGATTAGGTTGGCCAAAGGTTTATCTATTTTGTTGACCTTTTCAAAAAACTAGCTTTTTGATTTATTGATCTGTTGTATTATTCTTTTGTCTTCAATTTCATTTAGTTCTGCTCTGATTTTGATTATTTCTTTTCTTCTACTGGATTTGGGGTTGGACTGTTCTTCTATTTCCAGTCTCTTGAGATGTCCCATTAAGTTGCTTACTTCCTCTCTTTCCGTTCTCTTGAGGAAGGCTTGCAGTGCTATAAATTTCCCTCTTAGAACTGCCTTTGCGGTATCCCAGAGGTTCTGATAGTTCGTGTCTTCATTGTCGTTTTGTTCCAGAAATTTGGCAATTTCCTTCTTGATCTCATCTCTGACCCAGCTATCATTCAGCATAAGGTTATTTAACTTCCATGTTTTTGTATGTGTATGCAGATTCCTGTTGTTACTCATCTCAAGTTTTATTCCATGATGGTCCGAGAAGATGCATGGAATAATTTCTATTCCTTTAAATTTACTGAGGTTAGACTTGTGACCTAAGATGTGATCGATTCTGGAGTAAGTTCCGTGGGCTGATGAGAAGTATGTGTATTCAGTTTTGTTGGGATGAAATGTTCTGTAGATGTCTGCTAAATCTAAATGCTGGATGGTTAGATTTAAATCTAGAATTTCTTTACTCAGCTTTTTGTTGGAGATCAATCCATCACTACCAAAGGAGTGTTAAAATCTCCGACTATTATAGAGTTGGAGGAAATCAAGTTGCTCATGTCTGTTAGAGTTTCTCTTATAAATTGAGGTGCATTCTGGTTGGGTGTATAGATATTAATAATTGAAATCTCATCATATTGAGTCTTACCCTTAACAAATATGAAGTGACCATTTTTGTCCTTCCTTACTTTTGTTGGTTTAAAGCCTATTGTATCCACAAATAAAATTGCAACTCCTGCTTTTTTCTGTTACCATTTGCCTGAAATATGGATTACCATCCTTTCACCCTGAGTCTGTATTTGTCTTTTAAGTTAAGATGTGACTCTTGTATGCAACAAATGTCTGGCCTGAGTTTTTGTATCCAGTCAGCTAACCTATGTCTCTTTAGAGGGCAGTTTAAGCCATTCACATTAATGGAGAGTATTGATAAGTTTGGTGAAATTTGGGGTATTGAGTTTTTCAAAAGTCCAGTGGGCATTTTTAATCCTTTTGCCATTGTGGTAGTTGGAGTTTGATCAGAAGTTTCTGAGTGAGTTTACTTTTGTAGTAGAGGATTGGGTTGGTTATCATGGAGGATAGGTCTGAGAATATCCTGAAGAGCTGGTTTGGTTATGGCAAATTTCTTTAGCATATGTACGTCATTAAAGTATTTAATTTCTCCATCATAAATGAAACTCAGTTTAGCTGGGTACAAGATCCGGGGTTGAAAGTTATTTTGCTTGAGGAGATTAAACGTTGATGACCACCCTCTTCTGGCTTGAAAAGTTTCAGCAGAGCTATCTGCAGTCATTCTAATGTTCTTCCCTTTGAAGGTAATAGATTTCTTTCACCTGGCCGCTTTGAGAATTTTCTCCTTCATATTAACTTTAGTGAAGTTAATTATGATATGCCTGGGGGATGTCTTATTGGGGTTGAGTCATGCTGGGGTTCTGAAGCTATCTGCTATCTGAATTTCAGGTTCTCTAGGCATGTCTGGAAAATTCTCTTTCATAATTTCATGCAGAAGGGCCTCTGCGCCCAGTGAGGCCACTTCATCTGTTTCAGGAATTCCTATGAGTCAGATATTTGCCTTCTTCAAGTTATCCCAGAGCTCTCTGGGTGAGTGATCCATTTTTGCTCTCCATTTCTCTTCCTCTTTGAGAGTTTGGGAGCGTTCAAAGGCTTTATCTTCGATGTCGGAGATCCTTTCTTCTGCTTGGTCCATTGCTAGTGTGACAATTAAATGAGAATCTCCTCAAAGGCCTGGAAATGTCAGCATTATAATGATGGTGGCTCTGCTACTACCAGTGACTGACATTCATTGAGCACTAACTATGGACTAAGTTCTGTGCTAAGCATTTTATATTGTCCCAGTTAGTCCTCCTAAAAATCTGATGGGATATGAGGTAAGCACCTTAGAAACTGAGACTAAGTGACCCCAAGTAACCTCACAGGGCTGTGCAGAGAGTGAGTGATGAGGACCCCGGCTGTGGGATAGCTGACTGCTAAGCCAGGCACTCAATTGGTGGGTGTTAATGGCATGAACATGTCTGCTGTCTTAAAGTCTGGGATAGGCACATCTTTCATTTTTCAAGTGAAAACACTGCAGCATCATGAAGTTGAGACACAAAACTAGCAATTGGCAGAGGGTGAAGGGAACCAGCCCTGATGAGTGCCTACTGTATGCTCAGCACTGTGCTTATTTCGTGATCCTGTGATCTGCTGGATGATGTCGGAATTTCAGCAGATGTCGGAATTTCATTGACTTTCTACATTACCCTGCAAAGAAGGTCTAGTTAGTATTGTCTTCAATTTACAGACAAGGAAACAAGCTTAGAGCATGTGATCAGATTCTGAAGGCTGTTGATGGGGAAGGAAAGAGTCAGGGCAGGGGGCATGGCCAAAGATATTCATGCTTATCAGGGAGTTCCCAGTCCCTACCTATGCTGGGGAGGGAAGTAGGTGATCTGTATCTGAAGGTCAGTTCTGAGGATGAGGTCTAAGTGGGGATGCCATGGAAATGCTTCTGGGCACACCTTCTCTGTGTTTTCATGGCTCCAGGTAGAATTCCACAAACAGAAACACACAGAGACATAGATGGGCTGACAATTAAGTTCACAAACTTGCCACAGTGCACTTATGTTGGCAGCACTGTACAAACAACTCAGTAAGGTTTCATAACCTTGGTAGATCAGTGTCTCACAGTTGGGTTCATGTCAACATGTGGCAGTGTCTTGCTGAGTGGTGTTCATTATTGTTGTTAAATTGTTGTTGTATGTTTCTGTGTCAGAGCTTCAATTAGAGCAACACACAAACATTCATAAATTTCTTGTTAAAGTTGGCAAGAGTGAAAGTGAAATCAGAGACATGTTAGTCCAAGTTTATGAGGATAATGCCATGAAGAAGACAGCAGTGTACAAATGGAGTAAATGTTTTTCTGAGAGAAGGGAGAGCATCACTGATAAAGAGAGGTCAGGGCAGTCAGTAATGAATGGAACTGATGAAAACATTGCTAAATTTTATTGCACTGTGTGTCAAAATCATCATCTGACTGTGAGGAACAGTACAAACCAAGTAAACATCAAAAGAGAAACAGGAAAATATTAACTGAAAATCTTGGCCAACAACTCATGGCTCTTGCACCACAACAGTGCAGCAGCTCACACCACACTGTCTGTGAGGAAATTTTCAACCAGTAAACAAGTAACTTTATTGGAGAACCCTCCCTACTCATCTGATATGGCACCCAATGACTTTTTTCTTTACCTAAAGATAAGGAAAATATTAAAAGGAAGACATTCTGATGACATTCAGGGAATCAAGAGTAATATGACAATAGCTCTGATGGCCCAGAAAAAGAGTTCCAAAATTATTTTGAAGGGTAAACTAGGTGCTAGCATTGGTGCATAGTTTCTCAAAGGGAGGACTTCAAAGGTGACTGTTGTTGATGTTCAGCAATGAAATGTGTAGCACTTTTTCTAGGATGAGTTTACAGATTTAATTGTCAGATTTCTTACATAAGTTTGATTTTATCCCTCTTCTGGCATCATCCCAGTTCTGGATGCAAATGCTTATGAGTCCTTTTGGCAGCTTAAGAAGCACAATAGAGTCAGAAAAATAATTCTGCCTCAGTTGAAGTTTATTTTTGGCTGAGAATAGCCCCCATGGGACTGGAAATCTGTACTATCCCCCCATCAAGGCAGACTGCCTGTCCTGTGCCATTCAGCAGAATTCACATTCCCACGAGGCCACCAACGGGACTGGATATCTCTTAGGTCACAAGCTGCAGCCCTGAGCAGAAAATGTCTATGCTATCCCTCTTGGATAAGGGGAAGGCTATCCCACCATTGAGATGTCAGAGCCAGATTCTCAGCCAGAGCAGGGTGGAAGAAGCCCCTATGGGATTCTCTGATCACTCCCCAGAATGTTTTTTAATAGCCGTCCATGGCCAGACAATCACAGTAATACCTCCTCTGGAATAACTGCATCAGAGTGCCACCAAATGAAACTCCCATCTCCACCAGAGAGGGAAAGGATGTGTAATGGTGGAGTGCAGGGACAGCTGGTAGAAGAGGGCTGCACTGCTTCCCCAGAATGGGCAGCTGGCTCTCTGGGAACCAAGCCACCATTCTTTCCAACATACCTTCCCCAGAGGGCTCCATGTCTGAGCTTCATGTACAAGTATTAGATTTCACTGTGGCTGCAGCAGGTACACCGCTAGAGAGCCCAGCTGGGTTCAAAGACCGTTCCCTGGTACAAGCCTGATTGCCGAGACTGTGGGGGTGGGGGTCTGTGATTGACTCCTCCTGATGACCCATGTGCTCTATTTCCTCCCCTCTGCATCTCTTGACCTTTCCTCTCTGTCTTTCCCCTCAAAAAGGAAGGTGTTCCCAGTAGCCATCAGTGTCCTTATAGAGCATTTAGCTCAAAGTTGCATAATCTTTAACTTTCCCCAGGTCCCGGCCTGTCGGTCTCTGCACCAGCCACTGTGAGGACAGGATGAATTCATTTGCAAAGGACAAGTACAAAACCTCCAGTGGAAAACAAATGTGATGTACCATAGTAAATGGGAGCAGCTTAAAAAAAAAAAAAAGCACAAAATCCATCGGGGACCCTGTTGCCATAGGAACTGGCATTACAGCTTGCTTCCGATAATTAATGGAGGGTTTTGCTATTACAGTATTCTTGAAATTTCGCTTTCCCCTGTGCTGCACTGCAGAATGCAGCATCCTCTCCCCATTCATAAATATTTCATTACCGCCAGCTGCTGCATTTCATCACCGCAGATAACACTCTGCCTAAACCACCCCTTGCCAAATTCCTGTTGTCCTGTCAGAGAGCAACTTCCATTTCTTCCTTTCCTTCTGCAGTTTTCATTTATCTGGTTTGAAGTTCTTCACATCGCCAAACCTAGAAGGGAGGCTCTTGTTGGGGCTGTGTCTTCACTTGCTGGGCATCTCTGATCTGAGCCCGTCTTATTCTTCTCAAGGTCCCAGGGCCTCCCCCAGAGGCCTTGGCTCTGCTCAGGCCCCTCTGCCTTCTGTGTATCCTCTTTGATGGAGTCCTGGGAGGGTGCTGGGCTTTTACATTCTGGTTCCACAACATACTGGTTGAGCTTCTGTTTCCTCATCATTGAATAGAGCTGCTGCCTGCCTTGCAGGGCTGGAGAGAGGGTGAGATGAGATACAGCACCCCTGGGGTGCCAAGCCCAGGCCCAGGCCACCCCTGGATGGGTTCAACATAATGGTGGCCACTGCTGGTGTCGGTTGATTCTCTCAGATTTATTGTTTCCTCTAGATTTAATAAAACCCATAACTTTCTTTTTTTTTTTTAATAGAGACATTTATTTATTTTTTTGGCCGAGGCTGGGTTTGAACCCACCACCTCCTGCATATGGGACCAGCGCCCTACTCCTTGAGCCACAGGCGCTGCCCAAAACCCATAACTTTCTAAATTGACAAACAAAATTGTATATATTTACGGTGTACAATGTGATGTTTTGATATATAAACACATCACAGAATGGCTAAATCAAACTAATTAACATATGCATCACCTCACATGCTTATCATTTATTTATGCTGAGAACACTGAAAATCTGTCTCAACAATTTTCAAAGTATACATTGTGTACGTTGTTATTAAGTACAGTCATTATGTTGTACCATAAATCTCTTGAGCTTATACCTTCTAACTGAAATTTTTTCTTTTGACCAATATTTCTCCACCCAATGGCCCCTGGTTACCACTATTCTCTGTTTCTATGAGCTGAACCTTTTCAGATTCCACATATAAATGAGATGGTGTGGTATTTGTCTTTCTGTGCCTGGCTTTTTTTACTTACCATCCCTTCAGGCTCATTGGTGCTATTGCAAATGACAGGATTTCCTTCTTTTTGAGGGCTGCATAGTATCCTCTTATATACATACCCAAGACTTTATCCTTTCTTCTGTGGATAGGAACTTAGATTAACTCCCTGTCTTGGCTATTGCAAATAATGCTGCAATGAATGTGGGACTAGGATATCTCTTCAACACATTAATTCCATTTCCTTGGGCTGGATACCCGTAAGTGAGATTACTGGATCATATAGTAATTCTATTTTTAATTTTTTTGAGAAATGTCCATACTGTTTTCCATAATGGCTTTACCAACTGACATTCTCAGCAATAGCCCAAGACTGGATGGCAAAGACCATAGGAGTGAGGGGCTCCACATCCTTGCCAACATTTGCTATCTTTTTTCTTTTTGGTAATGATCATTCTAACAACTGTGAGGGGATATCTCATTGTGGGTTTTAATGTTCAATTAGTGGTGATTAATGATGTTAAAGATTTTTTAATATGGCCATATGTATGTCTTCTTTTGAGAAATAGCTATTCAGGTTCTTTTCCTAGTTTTTATTTGTGTTATGGGTGCCCCTCAATTTAGAAGGGATACACACAGTGTTTTCTGGCCTGGCTTCCCAGAAGTTCCCCTTGTGCAGGGTGAGTCATGCATTATTCTTGGGTCCTCCCCTCCTGCCGGGGCCCCAGCAACACCCTGGGTCAGCAGCCTTTGGGAACCATTTCCCCTATTGCCTTTTCCTGGGTCAGAGTGGAGAGCTCAGCACCACACACATTTCATAATCACGGCTTCAAAGATTCTCTACCACACACACTTCAAGGACATTTCAGGGGCAAAGAGAAAAGAAAGGAATCGTGTGCAGGAAGTGTCAGTTTGCTTCATTACCACTGCCATAAATAACACATTCTCACCTTCCAGGTCCCACCATTCTGGCTGGAGCATTCACTGGGTGTCTACCATGAGCTGCCCACCAGGCCACATGCAGGTCCCAAAGTGACATCAGCTCATTTCTGGGTTGGTCTCAATGATGCCACGTTTCAGCTCCAGGGAGGCTTTCTGGAAAGTCAACACATCCTGAAGGAGGATATGGATAATGAAGCAGGCTTTGTGGAGGGGTGGGCAGAGGGCATATGGGGATTCTCTGTGCTTTCCACTCAATTTTCCTGTGAACTTAAAACTACTCAGAAAATACTAAGTTTTTTTAAGAGAGAAAAATTTACAGTTCTGTTCTTTTCCTTGTTGGACAGATAGCCACATCTTATGAAATGCTGGCCTCATTTGAAATAGAATAGTGAAATAGTGAGTAATCAGATTGGGCATCTGATCACTTTACTGTGGTAAAGTGGGTAGTTTTGCCATCAATGACCCCTTCATTGACCTCAACTCAACAGTCTACATGTTCCAGCATGATCTCACTCATGGCAAGTCCAATGGCACAGTCAGAAAAGAGAAAAGGAAGCCTGTCATCAATGTGACACCCACATCCATCTTCTGGGGCGAGATCCTGCCAACATTGAATGGGAGATGCTGGTGCTGAAGATATTATCCACTGGTGTCTTCAGCACCATGGAGAGGGCTGGACACACTGGAGCCAAAAGGGTCATCTTCTCTTCCTCTTCGGTGGGTGTCTCCATGTTTGTAAACAGAGTGAACCCTGAGAAGTTCTCCATTTGATACCTCCTGTATCACCAACCTCTTGGCCCCCTTGGCCAAGGTCATCCATACCGCAGGCCATGCCATCACTGCCACCCGAGGATCTCAGATGGCCCCTGTAGGAAACTGTGGCATGATAACCACATCATTCCTTGGTCTGCCAAGGTTATGGGCATGGTCACCCTGAGCTGTACAGGAGGCTCGTAGGCAGGGGTTTTGCCATCTTCAGAGAGCTGCCAATATAACATCAAGAAGGTGGTGAAGCAGGTGTCAGAGGGCCCCTTCAAAGCATCCCAAGGTACAATGAACATCAGGTTGTCCCCTCTGGTTTTAACAGTGACACCCGTACTTCCACCTTAATGCTGGGGCTGGAATTGCCTTCAATCACTGCTTTGATAGTCTCCTTTCCTGGCAAGGCAATATATCTGGCAACAGTAACCAGACAGTGGACCTTATGGTCCACATGGTCTCCAAGGAGTAAGAGCCCCCCGGACCACCAGCCCCAGGAAGAAGAGAGAGAAGAAGAGAGAGCTTTTAGCTGCTGGGCATCTCTGTCCCAAGACAGGACTCCACCACCCTGAGAATCTCTCCTCCTTGACACAGCTTCTATCACAGACTCCTAGAAGGAGGGGGATTTAGCAGGCTCGGACTTGTCATGCACCATCAATGAAGTACATTGCACCCAGCCAAAAAAAGGTGCATCACTTAACATGGACAAGAGTCTTCTCACATGATTCACTGCACTGAGTTTTTGATTAATGAAAAATAAGAGAGATACATCTCCTAAAGATTCTAATCATGTATGTAGCACATATTGGTAAAAGAAAAATAATTATAGTCTATCACTGTTGACATGCTACAATGGTGCCATTTGAGAAAAGTGCTGACATAAACTTTTCCCAGTAGCCAATCCTTGAGACTGGGCTGGAGGCCAGCTCTCGGGGGGGACTTTGAGAGAAGAATAGGACTCCAAAGAGGCCCAGAATCCCTAGCTCAACATTACTTATAATTCTTGCCCTCTCCTCTGAGTCTTTACCTGGCTGACATTCCTGGGAGTGTCCGTGTACACTGTGTGAGTAGCTGTGCACCCAGCAGGACTTTGTTACACCTGTTCCTGAGGGTGGGTGTGACAGGAAACAGGACAAAGGGACACAGTGAGGGGAGGGCGCTCCCTCACTCTTCCTTCCAGCACTGGTCAGTTGTTTCTAGGGGCTGCTCTGGGGAGTGGTGTCCAGCTGGCCCTGCCTCTGGCCAGTGTGCAGGAGGCTCATTGACAAACCTAGCCAAGGCCTGGGCACCCGGGGCAAAGGCTAAAAGTTTACCACTGAGTCCCCACACCCTGCCCCCTTTTGATGATCACACAAATCCAAAGAGCAGGAAAAGAATCCATGTCAAAATCCATGCTAACACTTTAGCCTCCATCCCTCTCTACTCTAACTTCTTGGGGGCTTTAGTTCTTGAAGAAGCCATGTTCTTCGAGTCCAATGTCAAGATGTTGCGTGTATCTCTTGTCAATGAGGGCATGCAATTCTCAAGCCTGAACTATTTATTAAAGGGCTCCAGTTGGTCATTCTAGGGGGCAGTGTCAGAAAAAGGAGTGGTCCTCATGAGAGGCTGAGGAGTGACTTGCCCCTATGGGATGTCATTCTATCCATGGCACATTTAGGTCAAAGCATTCCACATACAGGGTTCAAAAGGACAAGTTCTGAAATATTTTCCAGACCAGTGAGCTCCTGTGATGTGGGCAGCTCTCCCCACCTCCTTTAAGGCATCAGCTGGGTGACTGGGCTGCAGGTTGCCCCTTGCACTTGAATTGACATTCTCAGGAAGAAATATGGATCACTTCTGCCTTCGAAGGAGAATAGCGGAATGTGGCAGAAAGAGTATCGGGTTGAGTCACAAGGCCTTCCATGTACAACCCTCTGGTCTTACCTTCTTCTCTGAGCTCGTACAAATGCCCTGGGGTGCTTCCCATCCTGGAGGGTGTCAGGGTCAGATGGGGTGTTCTAGAAACACATTGAAACTATATAGAGCTTTCTGAATAGCAGCGATCATTCCTGCCTGATCCCCCAGTTGCCCTTTGAAATGGAATCAGTGCTGGACCCAATACAACTCTCGGTGAATTCAAGGCACAGGGCAAATTGGTTGTAGAGGCCATCTGTGCCTACCCCGACTTGGTAATTACACCAAAGACGTGGCAATTCTGTTGGGCTGTGTCATGCAGCTCTTAGTGGCTTCTAAAACAATGAATTTTTTGAGGTTACTTTTTTTTTTTTTAATTTTCTTAATTTTTCATCAGAGTTCACACTTTGGTGTCTCTTTTTGCAGAGGACAATTAATACTAATAGCAAAGCCGGCACTGGTTTTGTGGGCAGACTTACTGTGCTGGGACACAGGTCTGAACCTAATAAGGTGCCTGCTGCTGCCTTCTGGATGGAGCCCTGGACACCATGGGGTACAGAAGAGGAAAGAGGGAGCCTAGGTCAGGAGGCTCCCAGTGCTGAAGGGACAGCCATCCCCTGGGACTGTTCCTGGCTCCCTCCGAAGGCACAGGCACATGGCAACTGCAACCCTTATAAGTAGGCTCCTCCAGCTCAGGCAGTTGACAGTTTCAAGAAATCCGTTAGAAGAAACCGCCAGAGTTGCGATGCTGGCAAAGTTCTAGGGCTTTTTTTCTTCCCTATTTTAACTGTTAAAATTTATCTCCGACTTTGCACAAACGAATGAAATCAACAGCCTCTTATCAGATCCCAAATCTGTCAGCCAATGTCTACCAGCTGCCTGGAGCCAAAAGACTCTTAGCACATGTGCGCCTTGAGCTGAGAAGGGACGGGGACAGGAGCGCAGGCAGCTTTGTTCTGGCACCCTCGCTCCCAAACATTTGCTCATTTAGATCGAGGAGGCAGAGATACCACCACTGCCTCCCATCTCAGTTCCGTGGGCTTCCAGAAGTGGTTCAGATGTCTCACTGACATCCTTTAGTCTCCTCTTTCTGCAGGTTGGCCACCACTTGCCGCTGGAAGGCCAGTGGCCAAACTCCTTGCTCTGCTCCCACCCCTCCATGCATGCCCACGTGTCCACAGGGTGGGGAGCTAGGAGTGCTGCTGAGAGACCTTGGAGCCTGGGCAGCTTGGGCTGAGCCAGGACAGGAAGAAGGCTGGCCCTTGCTGGGACAGGCTCACTCCAGCACCTACCTCGGTCCCAGCACCTTCAGGACGGGGGGCTGAGGAGAGCAGGCCTTGGGCAGCACCCTGGCTGGGCCAGCTGCAGGAGCCATGGACAGATCCCACCCTGAGTCTCTCCAAGACACATCTACTCTCTTGGCATCTGATGGAAAGACACATAAGGCTCAATGAACACAAGTTTCCTTAGAATATGTTTGGGTTAATCTGTCTATGTACTCCTGAGTTTGGCATGTAAGAACTACGGATATTAGTATTATTTGTGGAGCATCTATTACATGCCAGATACTTTATATACAGGAATAGCTTGTTTTACTGTGCTTTGCTTTATTATGCTTTGGAGATTCTGCAGTGTTTACATAGTGAAAGGTTGTGGCAACCTTATGTCCAACAAGTCTATCAGTGCTCTTTTTCCAACAGTGTGCACTTACTTTGTGTCTCTGTGCCACATTTTAATAATTCTTATAATATCTCAAACTTTTTCATCATAATTATCTCTGCTGTGTGATCTTTAGTCAGTGATCTGTGACATTTCCACTGTAATTTTGGTACCATGAACCATGCCCATTTAAGACAATGAACTCAATACAATGGTGTTCACACTGCTGCACTTACTGGCTGCTCCCTATTTCTCTCTCCCTCTCCTTGGGCCTCCCTTTTCCCTGAGACACAAAAATAACCAAATGAGGCCAATTAATAACCCTACAATCACCTCTAAGTCCAAGTGAAAGAGTGGTATATCTCTCACTGAAATCTAAAACTAGAAATGACAAAGCTTCATGAAGAAGCCATCTCGAAAAGTGAGACGGGCTGAAAGCTGGGCCTCTTGCACCAAACAGCCAAGCTGTAAATTCAAAAGAGAACTTCTTGAAGAAATTAAAAGTGCTACTCCAGTGAACACAAAAATTGTGAGAAAGCAAAACAGTTTTATCACTGATACAGGGAAAGATTTAATGGTCCAGATAGAAAATCTAACAGCTCCAACATTCCCTCAAACCAAAGCCTAGTCCAGAGCAAGGCCCTAACTCTCTTCAATTCTGTGAAGGCTGACAGAGGTGAGGAAGCTGCGGAAGAAACATTTGAAGCTAGGAGAGGTTGGTTCATAAGGTTTAAGAAAAGAAGCTGTTTCCATAACATACAATTGCAAGGTGAAGCAACAAGTGCTGACATATAATAGAAGCTACAGCAAGTTATCCAAAAGTTCTAGCTACGATCATTGATGAAGGTGGCTACATTCAACAACAGATTTCTCACGTGGACAAAGCAGTCTTGTTTTGGAAAAAGATGCCATCTACTACTTTCATAGCTAAAGAGGAGAAGTCAATGCCTGACTTCAAAACTTCAAAGGGGCTAAGACAGCTGGTGACTTTCAGTTGAAGCCAATGCTCATTGACCATTCCAAAATTCCTAGGGCACTTAAGAATCATGCTACATCTACTCTGCCTGGTCTCTATCAGTGCCTGGATGACAGCACATCTGTTTACAACATGGTCTACTGAATACTTTAAGTCCAATATTAAGATATATTGCTCAGAAAAAAATGATTCCTTTCAAAATATTACTGTTCATTGAAATGCACCTAGTCAACCAAGAACTCTGAAGGAGATGTACAAGGAGATGAATGTTTCACTCAGCAGCCCATGGATCAAGGAGTAATTTTCACTTTTATAATAAGAATTAAATAATAACAAATACATTTTGTAAGGCCATAGCTGCAATAGATAAGTTATTAACGTGATGGATCTAGGCAAAGTAAATTGAAAATCTTCTGGAAATGATTCACCATTCCAGATGCCACTGAAAACATTCATGATTCATGGGAGGAGTTCAAAATGTTAACATTAACAAGAGTTTGGAAGAAGCTGATTCCAACACTCATGGATGACTTTGACAGGTTCAAGACTTTAGTGGAGGAAGTAACTGGTGATGTGATGGAAATAGCAAGAGAACTAGAATTAGAAGTGTAGCTGTACTAGGACTCTGAGAGGTCAAGGCGGGTGGATTGCCTGAGCTCACAGGTTTGAGACTGGCCTGAGCCAGTGTTAGACCTCGTCTCTAAAACTAGGCAAGTATGGAGAACCCTAAAAGAACTCAAGCTAGACCTCCCATTTGATCTGCAATCCCATTGTTGGATATCTACCCAAAAGGAAAAAAAAATCCTTCTACCACAGGGACACTTGTACTAGACTGTTTATTGCAGATCCATTTACAATTGCCAAAATGTGGAAAGACTCTAAATGCCCACCAACCCAGGAATGGATTAACAAGCTGTGGTATGTGTGTACCATGGAATACTATTCAGCCACTAAAAAAGATGGAGGCTTTATATCTTTTGTATTAACCTGCATGGATGTCGAACACTTTCTTCTTAGTAAAGCTTCACAAGAATGGAGAAACAAGAATCCTATGTACAAAATTCTGATATGAGGGCGATCGATGTGGCCAACTTCACTCTTGTATTGTTTTAAGAAATTAGCCAGGCACATGGCTCAAACTGAGCAGGAGGCTCACCTAGTACATGGTGGGAGGGTGAGGGATGGGGAGAGCTAAGAAAGGGAAGGATGGGGAGGCGGAGCAAGATGGCAGCCGAGTAACAGCTTCCTTGCATCTGGGCACCGTGAGTCTGGGGATATAGGACTCCAGGGATCTCTGGCTGGTGAGATCTGCCTATCATCACCCCTGAGAGGATACAGGGAGTCAGCGAGAGACTTCTGGACCCCAAGAGGAGGACTAAAACAGTGGAAAACCGGCAAGTGGTCGCGTGTGTTCAATCCATCTAAACCCGCCCGCAACTGTAAGTTCAGTAGCAGCGAGACTGCAAACCAGAAAGGCCTTACCTGTGAACTGTTTTGGTGTCTTTGGACTTGGCACTCAGCTGAACTGCCTTGGGGAGAGCCTGAGCGGGAGTGCAGAGAACTTTGGCCTTTGTCTAGGGCCCCAGTCTGAGCCGCTGAGCCAGACGGAGCTAATAGTGTTTGGCTCTGGGTCACAGGCAGACATTGTGAGCAATCTGCCCCGGCAAGCTCCGCCCGCAGGGTCCCAGAGCTGGAATTGGGTGGGAGCTGGTAACCCAGCGACCAAGTAGCCTAAGGGCGGGGTCTGAGCCGCCTTGCAGCACTAACCCTCGGGGGCAGAGGGAGACCAGTTTTGACACACAGGGTAAGTGGATAGCCACTTCAGCAGTGATTCCAGCGACAAGCACTTCCCTGAGAAAGCTTCTGCTCAGTAAGCGAACAAGTTCAAAGTGCCTTTTAAGTGGGCTGAAGAGAGATTTAGGGTGTCTACCTGCTGGGGTTTGAGAAACTAGCAGCCTCCAGTCGTATCAGAACTGTGATTAACATCTCATAACCCAGAAGACCACGCGTTGCCCAGACAATATTCAATAACATAAACACACTGCTTTGTTTTTGGTTGTGTTTTTTTTCTTTTTTTTTTTTTTTTGGTTTGGTTGTTTTTTTTGTTTATTTTGATGTTGTGGATTGTTGTTTTGTTTTTTAAGTTCAACCTTTTCCATACAGATCCTTTTTCTTTCTCAATTTTTCTAGTTTAATTATAATTTCCCATTGCTGCCTATTTCAATAATTAGAACTTCATTTTTGTTAGTGTTTCTACCGCTATTATTTGGTTTTTCCAGCCAATTTTATCCCCTAAAGTTTTCTGTTTGCTTGTTTTGGTTTGATTTATAGCATTTTTGTCTTTCCTCTCTACTTGGTGGAGGTGGGGTACTGTGTCTGATCAGGTTAGCAAAGAGCTGCTGACCTCAAGGGAACCACCCAACTGGGCACCCCCAGAAGGTGGTTTTTTTTTTAAGGTTGTATCAAAGTACGCTACTGTACATCTATATTGCTCTGTCTCCCTCTTTCTCTGCCTCTCTTCTTTTTGTCAATATTCTCTTTACCCACCCCCTCTACTTTCTCTATTTTTCTTTTTTTTTTCCTTATCACTCGGTCCTCCTTTCTTTCATCCCTTTTTTGCTCTTAAACCTTCCCACCCTTCTGGTCCTGTAACCCTTAGTCCACAGGCACGAGAACTTAAAGAGCAAGAGGAAGTGAAAGGAAAATTAGGGCAAGAAAATAGATAAAAGAAATCACCCATGAGGAAGAATCAGCAGAAAACTCCAGGCAACATAAAGAACCAGTCCAGAACAACCCCGCCAAGGGACCATGAGGTAGCTACTGCAGAGGATTCCACCTATACAGAAATGTTAGGAATGACAGAAAGGGAATTTAGAATACACATGTTGAAAACAATGAAAGAAATGATGGAAACAATGAAGGAAACTGCTAATAAAGTGGAAAATAACAAAAAGGAAATCCAAAAACAGAATCAAATCAGAGATGAACGATATGAAGACTATAAAAAGGATATAGCAGAGCTGAAGGAAATGAAACAGTCAATCAGGGAACTTAAACATGCAATGGAAAGTATCAGCAACAGGTTAGACCATGCAGAAGAAAGAATTTCAGAGGTAGAAGACAAAGTTTTTGAGATAACTCCGATAGTAAAAGAGGCAGAAAAGAAGAGAGAGAAAGCAGAACGTTCACTGTCAGAATTATGGGACTTTATGAAGCGTTCCAACATACGAGTTATAGGAATTCCAGAAGGGGAAGAAGAATGCCCCAGAGGAATGGAAGCCATACTAGAGAATATTATAAAAGAAAGTTTCCCAAATATCACCAGAGATTCTGACACACTGCTTTCAGAGGGCTATCGGACCCCAGGTCGCCTCAACTCTAACCGAGCTTCTCCAAGACACATTGTGATGAACCTGTCCAAAGTCAAGACAAAAGAAAAGATTCTGCAAGCTGCCAGGAGTAGGCGCCAGTTGACCTACAGGGGCAAATCCATCAGAGTTACCACAGACTTCTCTAATGAAACTTTTCAAGCAAGAAGACAGGTCATCTACCTTTAATCTACTTAAACAGAACAATTTTCAGCCCAGAATTCTGCACCCTGCTAAGCTAAGTTTCAAAATTAATGGAGAAATCAAATCATTTACGGATATACAAACATTGAGGAAATTCGCCACAACAAGACCAGCTCTACAGGAAATACTTCAACCTGTTCTGCACACTGACCACCACAATGGATCAGCAGCAAAGTAACAACTCAGAAATTAAAGGACAGAACCAAACATCCACACTGATGCAAAAGATAAAACTAAGCAATGGACTCTCACAAAATAAGACGAATAGAATACTACCACACTTATCAATTCTCTCAATAAATGTGAATGGCTTGAATTCCCCACTGAAGAGACATAGATTGGTTGACTGGATTAAAAAACACAAGCCATCCATTTGCTGTCTGCAAGAAACACACCTGGCTTCAAAAGACAAATTAAAGCTCCGAGTCAAGGGTTGGAAGACAATTTTTCAGGCAAATGGAATTCAGAAGAAAAGAGGAGTTGCAATCTTATTTTCAGATACATGTGGATTTAAAGCAACTAAAGTCAAAAAAGACAAAGATGGTCACTTTATATTGGTCAAGGGAAAAATACAAGAAGAAGACATTTCAATTCTAAATATCTATGCACCCAATTTAAATGCTCCCAGATTCTTGAAACAGACCTTACTCAGTCTGAGCAATATGATATCTGATAATACCATAATAACAGGGGACCTTAGCACTCCTCTTACAGAGCTGGACAGATCCTCTAAACAGAAATTAAACAAGGATATAAGAGACTTAAATGAGACTCTAGAACAACTGTGCTTGATAGATGCATATAGAACACTCCATCCCAAAGATAAAGAATATACATTCTTCTCATCACCCCATGGAACATTCTCTAAAATTGATCATATCCTGGGACACAAAACAATTATCAACAGAATCAAAAGAATTGAAATTTTACCTTGTATCTTCTCAGACCATAAGGCACTAAAGGTGGAACTCAACTCTAACAAAAATGCTCGACGCCACCAAAGGCATGGAAACTAAACAATCTTCTGTTGAATAACAGATGGGTGAAGGAAGAAATAAAACAGGAAATCATTAACTTCCTTGAGCATAACAACAATGAAGACACAAGCTACCATGTGGGATACTGCAAAAGCAGTTTTGAGAGGAAAATTCATCGCTTTAGATGCCTACATTCGAAAAACAGAAAGAGAGCACATCAACAATCTCACAAGAGATCTTATGGAACTGGAAAAAGAAGAACAATCTAAGCCTAAACTCAGTAGAAGAAAAGAAATCTCCAAAATCAAATCAGAGATCAATGAAATTGAAAACAAAAGAATCATTCAGAAAATTAATAAAACAAGGAGTTGGTTTTTTGAAAAAATAAATAAAATAGATAAACCACTGGCCAGACTAACGAGGAATAGAAAAGTAAAATCTCTAGTAACCTCAATCAGAAACGATAAAGGGGAAATAACAACTGATCCCACAGAGATACAAGAGATCATCTCTGAATACTACCAGAAACTCTATGCCCAGAAATTTGACAATGTGAAGGAAAGGGATCAATATTTGGAATCACACCCTCTCCCTAGACTCAGCCAGGAAGAAATAGAGCTCCTGAACAGACCAATTTCAAGCACTGAGATCAAAGAAACAATAAAAAAGCTTCCAACCAAAAAATGCCCTGGTCCAGAGGGCCTCACTCCAGAATTCTATCAAACCTTCAAGGAAGAGCTTATTCCTGTACTGCAGAAATTATTCCAAAAAATTGAGGAAGAAGGAATCTTCCCCAACACATTCTATGAAGCAAACATCACCCTGATACCAAAACCAGGAAAAGACCCAAACATAAAGGAGAATTTCAGACCAATCTCACTCATGAACATAGACGCAAAAATTCTCAACAAATCCTAGCCAATAGATTACAGCTTATCATCAAAAAAGTCATTCATCATGATCAAGTAGGCTTCATCCCAGGGATGCAAGGCTGGTTTAACATACGCAAGTCCATAAACGTTATCCACCATATTAACAGAGGCAAAAATAAAGATCACATGATCCTCTCAATAGATGCAGAAAAAGCATTTGATAAAATCCAGCATCCTTTTCTAATTAGAACAATGAAGAGTATAGGCATAGGTGGCACATTTCTAAAACTGATTGAAGCTATCTATGACAAACCCACAGCCAATATTTTACTGAATGGAGTAAAACTGAAAGCTTTTCCTCTTAGAACTGGAACAAGAAAAGGTTGTCCTCTGTCACCTTTACTATTCAACATAGTGCTGGAAGTTCTAGCCAATACAATTAGGCAAGACAAGGAAATAAAGGGAATCCAAATGGGAGCAGAGGAGGTCAAACTCTCCCTCTTTCCCGACGACATGATCTTATACTTAGAGAACCCCAAAGACTCAACCACAAGACTCCTAGAAGTCATCAAAAAATACAGTAATGTTTCAGGATATAAAATCAATGTCCACAAGTCAGTAGCCTTTGTATACACCAATAACAGTCAAGATGAGAAGCTAATTAAGGACACAACTCCCTTCACCACAGTTTCAAAGAAAATGAAATACCTAGGAATATACCTAACAAAGGAGGTGAAGGACCTCTATAAAGAAAACTATGAACTCCTCAGAAAGGAAATAGCAGAGGACATTAACAAATGGAAGAACATACCATGCTCATGGATGGGAAGAATCAACATTGTTAAAATGTCTGTACTTCCCAAAGCAATCTACCTATTCAATGCCATTCCTATCAAAGTACCTACATCGTACTTTCAAGATTTGGAAAAAATGATTCTGCGTTTTGTATGGAACTGGAAAAAAACCCGTATAGCTAAGGCAGTTCTTAGTAACAAAAATAAAGCTGGAGGCATCAGCATACCAGATTTTAGTCTGTACTACAAAGCCATAGTGGTCAAGACAGCATGGTACTGGCACAAAAACAGAGACATAGACACTTGGAATCGAATTGAACACCAGGAAATGAAACTAACATCTTAAAACCACCTAATCTTCGATAAACCAAAGAAGAACTTACCTTGGGGGAAAGACTCCCTATTCAATAAATGGTGTTGGGAGAACTGTCTGTCTACATGTAAAAGACTGAAACTGGACCCACACCTTCCCCCACTCACAAAAATTGATTCAAGATGGATAAAGGACTTAAACTTGAGGCATGAAACAATAAAAATCCTCAAAGAAAGCATAGGAAAAACACTAGAAGATATTGGCTTGGGGGAAGACTTCATGAAGAAGACTGCCACGGCAATTGCAACAACAACAAAAATAAACAAATGGGACTTCATTAAACTGAAAAGCTTCTGTACAGCTAAGGACACAATAACCAAAGCAAAGAGACAACCCACACAATGGGAAAGGATATTTGCATATTTTCAATCAGACAAAAGCTTGATAACCAGGATCTATAGAGAACTCAAATTAATCCACATGAAAAAAGCCAACAATCCCTTATATCAATGGGCAAGAGACATGAATAGAACTTTCTCTAAAGACGACAGACGAATGGCTAACAAACACATGAAAAAATGTTCATCATCTCTATATATTAGAGAAATGCAAATCAAAACATCCCTGAGATATCATCTAACCCCAGTGAGAATGGCCCACAACACAAAATCTCAAAACTGCAGATGCTGGCGTGGATGTGGAGAGAAGGGAACACTTTTACACTGCTGGTGGGACTGCAAACTAGTACAACTTTTCTGGAAGGAAGTATGGAGAAACCTCAAAGCACTCAACCTAGACCTCCCATTCGATCCTGCAATCCCATTACTGGGCATCTACCCAGAAGGAAAAAAATCCTTTTATCATAAGGACACTTGTACTAGACTGTTTATTGCAGCTCAATTTACAATCGCCAAAATGTGGAAACAGCCTAAATGCCCACCAACCCAGGGATGGATTAACAAGCTGTGGTATATGTATACCATGGAATACTATTCAGCCATTAAAAAAAATGGAGACTTTACATCCTTCATATTAACCTGGATGGACGTGGAAGACATTATTCTTAGTAAAGCATCACAAGAATGGAGAAGCATGAATCCTATGTACTCAATCCTGATATGAGGACAATTAATGACAATTAAGGTTATGGGGGGGGAAGCAGAAAGAGGGATGGAGGGAGGGGGGTGGGGCCTTAGTGTGTGTCACACTTTACGGGGGCAAGATATGATTGCAAGAGGGACTTTACCTAACAATTGCAATCAGTGTAACTGGCTTATTGTACCCTCAATGAGTCCTCAACAATAAAAATAAATAAATAAATAAATAAAAAGGAAAAAATAAAAAAAAAAGACCCAAACAAAAAGGAGAATTTCAGACCAATCTCACTCATGAACATAGACGCAAAAATTCTCAACAAATCCTAGCCAATAGATTACAGCTTATCATCAAAAAAGTCATTCATCATGATCAAGTAGGCTTCATCCCAGGGATGCAAGGCTGGTTTAACATACGCAAGTCCATAAACGTTATCCACCATATTAACAGAGGCAAAAATAAAGATCACATGATCCTCTCAATAGATGCAGAAAAAGCATTTGATAAAATCCAGCATCCTTTTCTAATTAGAACACTGAAGAGTATAGGCATAGGTGGCACATTTCTAAAACTGATTGAAGCTATCTATGACAAACCCACAGCCAATATTTTACTGAATGGAGTAAAACTGAAAGCTTTTCCTCTTAGAACTGGAACCAGACAAGGTTGTCCTCTGTCACCTTTACTATTCAACGTAGTGCTGGAAGTTCTAGCCAATACAATTAGGCAAGACAAGGAAATAAAGGGAATCCAAATGGGAGCAGAGGAGGTCAAACTCTCCCTCTTTGCTGACGACATGATCTTATACTTAGAGAACCCCAAAGACTCAACCACAAGACTCCTAGAAGTCATCAAAAAATACAGTAATGTTTCAGGATATAAAATCAATGTCCACAAGTCAGTAGCCTTTGTGTACACCAATAACAGTCAAGATGAGAAGCTAATTAAGGACACAACTCCCTTCACCATAGTCTCAAAGAAAATGAAATACCTAGGAATATACCTAACAAAGGAGGTGAAGGACCTCTATAAAGAAAACTATGAACTCCTCAGAAAGGAAATAGCAGAGGATATTAACAAATGGAAGAACATACCATGCTCATGGATGGGAAGAATCAACATTGTTAAAATGTCTATACTTCCCAAAGCAATCTACCTATTCAATGCCATTCCTGTCAAAATACCAACATCGTACTTTCAAGATTTGGAAAAAAATGATTCTGCGTTTTGTATGGAACTGGAAAAAAACCCGTATAGCTAAGGCAGTTCTCTGTAACAAAAATAAAGCTGGAGGCATCAGCATACCAGATTTTAGTCTGTACTACAAAGCCATAGTGCTCAAGACAGCATGGTACTGGCACAGAAACAGAGACATAGACATTTGGAATTGAATTGAAAACCAAGAAATGAAACTAACATTTTACAACCACCTAATCTTTGATAAACCAAACAAGAACATACCTTGGGGGAAAGACTCCCTATTCAATAAATGGTGTTGGGAGAACTGCATGTCTACATGTAAAGGACTGAAACTGGACCCACACCTTTCCCCACTCACAAAAATTGATTCAAGATGGATAAAGGACTTAAACTTAAGGCATGAAACAATAAAAATCCTCCAAGAAAGCATAGGAAAAACACTGGAAGATATTGGCCTGGGGAAAGACTTCATGAAGAAGACTGCCATGGCAATTGCAACAGCAACAAAAATAAACAAATGGGACTTCATTAAACTGAAAAGCTTCTGTACAGCTAAGGAGACAATAACCAAAGCAAAGAGACAACCTACACAATGGGAAAGGATATTTGCATATTTTCAATCAGACAAAAGCTTGATAACTAGGATCTATAGAGAACTCAAATTAATCCGCATGAAAAAAGCCAACAATCCCTTATATCAATGGGCAAGAGACATGAATAGAACTTTCTCTAAAGACGACAGATGAATGGCTAACAAACACATGAAAAAATGTTCATCATCTCTATATATTAGAGAAATGCAAATCAAAACAACCCTGAGATATCATCTAACCCCAGTGAGAATGGCCCACATCACAAAAATCTCAAAACTACAGATGCTGGTGTGGATGTGGAGAGAAGGGAACACTTTTACACTGCTGGTGGGACTGCAAACTAGTACAACTTTTCTGGAAGGAAGTATGGAGAAACCTCAAAGCACTCAAGCTAGACCTCCCATTTGATCCTGCAATCCCATTACTGGGCATCTACCCAGAAGGAAAGAAATCCTTTTATCATAAGGACACTTGTACTAGACTGTTTATTGCAGCTCAATTTACAATCGCCAAAATGTGGAAACAGCCTAAATGCCCACCAACCCAGGAATGGATTAACAAGCTGTGGTATATGTATATACCATGGAATACTATTCAGCCATTGAAAAAAATGGAGACTTTACATGCTTCGTATTAACCTGGATGGACGTGGAAGACATTATTCTTAGTAAAGCATCACAAGAATGGAGAAGCATGAATCCTATGTACTCAATTTTGATATGAGGACAATTAATGACAATTATGGTTATGGGGGGGAACAGAAAGAGGGAAGGAGGGAGGGGGGTGGGGCATTGGTGTGTGTCACACTTTATGGGGGCAAGACATGATTGCAAGAGGGACTTTACCTAACAATTGCAATCAGTGTAACCTGGCTTATTGTACCCTCAATGAATCCCCAACAATGAAAAAAAAAAAAAAAAAAGAAAGGGAAGGATGGAGGGGGTCGGGGGACAAGGGGTGTGGTACACCTCTTGGGTGTGGGCCACAATTACAAGAAGGTCCTTATCTAACAAAAGCAATGAATTAACCTGGTTCTCTTTACCCTCAATGAATCCCCAACAGTAAAAAAAAAAAAAAATTAAAATAGTCAGGCATTGTGGCTGGCACTTGTAGTCCCAGGTACTCAGGAAGCTGAGGCAAGAGGATTGCTTGAGCCCAAGAGTTTGAGGTTACTGTGAGCTATGATGCTATGGCACTCTACCAAGGGCAACAAAGTGAGACTCTGTCTCCAGAAAAAAAAAAATAGTAAAGAAAAAGAAGTATTGCTATAAAATGTGACTGCTTTGTTCTAATCTCATGATAACGCTTGAATGAATAAGAAGTTTCTTTTTATGGATGAGCAAAGAAAGTGGTTTCTTGAGAGGGTCAGAAAGATTTTTTAATATGGCCATTTTTTTTTTATTGTTGGGGATTCATTGAGCGTACAGGAAACCACATTACACTGATTGCATTTGTTTGTGTTACGGTTGCCCCTCAATTTCGGAGGGACACCCACAGTGTTTTCTGGCCTGGCTTCCCAAAAGTTCCCCTTGTGCAGGGTGAGTAATGCATTATTCCTAGGTCCACCCCTCCTGCCAGGGTACCAGCAACACCCTGGGTCAGCAGCCTCTGGAAACCATCCATGAACTTCCCCTATTGCCTTTTCCTGGGTCAGAGTGGAGAGCTCAACACCACACACATTTCATAATCACAGCTTCAAGATTCTCTATCACACACGCTCAAGGACATTTCAGGGTCCTGGTGAAGATGCTGTGAATATTGCTGAAATGACAACAAAGGATTTAGAATAGACCATAAACTTAGTTGATAAAGCAGCAGTAGGGCTTGAGAGGACTAACTCCATTCTTGAAAGATGTTCTACTATGGATGAAATGCTACCAAACAGAATCACATGCTACAGAGAAATATTTGGTAAAACAAAGAAGAATCAATGTGGCCAGCTTCACTCTTGAATTATTTTAAGAAATTAGCCAAGCATATGGCTCACGCCAAGCAGGAGGCTCACTTGAACCCAGGAGTTCAAGACCAATGTGAATAGCATAGTGAGACCTCAACTCTACAAAAAATTAAAAAATTAGCCAAGCATGCACCTATAGTCCCAGCTACTCTGTTTAAAAAAAAAGAGAAAAGAAAAAAAGAAATTGCCACAGCCACACCAACCTTCAGCAACCATCACCCTGATCAGTCAGCATTATCATCAAGGCAAGACCCTCCACCAGCAAAAAGATTATGAATCACTGAAGGCTCATTAGCATTTTTAGTAATAAAGTATTTTAAATTAAGGTATGTACATTTTTTAGACATGATGCTACTGCACACTTACTAGACTACAGTATGGTGTAAACATAACTTTATGTGCACGGGGAAAACAAAAATATATGTGACTTGCTTCAGCACGACATTCACTTTATCATGGTGGTCTGGAACCACATCTATCTGCAATATCTCCGAGGTATGCCTGTGCATCATCTTGTGGGTGTCAATATGTATCTTACAGCAAGTAAGAGGAAGAATCTGGGAAGTTCAGGAAATTTCCTGATGTAGCACGTATGAAGTCCTTGTGCATTCTCCCTCTATTTGTCATTGCAATCATTGAGTGAGGGTGTTGGAAGGATGAGTGACAGTGTGAGTGAACAAGTCTGTTTTCCCATCTGTAAATTAATCTGTCTGTATATCTGTCTGAAGGGAGGGAAAGAACATGGCCAAAAGGATGAGTCTGGGTCCGTGTGTCAGGATGGTTGAGAGGGACCACTACCTTCGTGCAGGTGAGAGCTGGGGCTCCCAGGTGAGGGGCCGGAGCTCAGACTTGCGGACTACAGAAGGGGAGCTCCTTCCTCTCCTGCAGGCTTCCTGCCCCCGCTCCAGAGGGATGCCTCTTTGACAGCCAAAAAAGAAGCCATTCACATGTTGCCACCACTGCCAAGCAGAAGAGATGGCACTTCTGGCTCTGGTGACATCTTCCCCTTGCACAGATCTTGGCCCCACCAAGATTGTCCCTCAGGGCTGTGTTAATCTGATTTATCCTGCATAAGGTGAGGGAAGGGGAGGAATGAGAGGTAGGTGTGATTTGCCCACCAGCCTCTCCCTGCCCCTGTAGGTGGAAGTTGCCACTTTAGGAACAGCAGGAGGGTGGTCCCTGGACTTGCTGCCTTGGAAATCCTGGCAAGAGTCCAAGTGCTGATCCCGCCACTCACTTCTCCAACAGCCTCCTCCCTGACCCTGGGTCTTGGCCTTCCTCTTTCCCTCATCCTGCACCCTCCCTGTCCTCACCCTTAGCAGTCAGAGCTTCTAGGCTGCTTCCAAGGGGGACAGCACTTTGGTGTGTCTGTGACTGCTGCCCTGGTGGCCCACACCACAGACGCACAGAGCCCCCAGGAGCCAGGTCCTGAGGGGAGCCCATGTGCACCATGAAGGGGAGCTCAGGCAGCTCCAAATGTTGAGCTCTTACTGGGACCTGGGCCTGCGCTGGGAGGGCTGAGAAGAGGCAGATGAACCAGATTTTGTCTCCTGAAGAACAGATGAGCAACTGCTGACTGTGTGTCAGGAGCACCAGGATTGTTTTAATCAGGGATGGTAAGGCCTGCAGGCATGACAATGACCGCCATGACGAAGTAAGTGTGTTTTCCTCATAGACCCCTAGAAACTGGAGGCAGGCATGGCCACACCAGGAGGTGGAGGGTTAGGGTGGGCCAGGGCAGTGGGATGGCAACCAGAGCAGGAAACTTCACTATGGCTTCCTGGGAAGGAATGGCTGAGGCAAGGAACACAGGCTTAAGATTGGCTGGTTTGACTAATTTCAGGACTCTGGCATATCAAATTGTCCCTAGTTTTCTGGCACCTGGCCTTGGTTGGGGTGATTAGGGCAGGTGGACAGTGGCCCAAGTGGGAGAGGTCCATAAGGGAGATGGTGGGGGGTTGGCTCTGGGCTGGTTGGCCTTCACCTGACAGAGAACTTGCAGGAGAGTTTGCTACCTCTAGGAGTTCACTATCCCTGGGTGGGGAAGTCCCCTCCAGGGTCAGCAAGGCCCCAGAGGTTGAAGCATCAGAATATAGAAAATAAAGACATGGATTTCTAAGAAAGCATAGTAATGCTCACGTATTTAGAATGTAAGTCATACCCAGGATAGCGCCCCTTCCAGATTGGAAACTAGGAAGAGCATGCTTCTGCAGTCCTCCCTGGGGACACTCCACCACCATCAGCTGTCTGACCACAGGTGGAGGGACAGCCCGCACACAGGTAGTCCTCCCCCCACTGCCCCTCCAGCCACATCTCTGCCAACTTCCTGTATTTCACTCCCCCAACACCCCTGCTCCCCCTGGCCTGTGCCTTTGCCTCTGCCACCCCTGTGCCTGGTGAGCCCTCAGCCTACTCACCCCCTAGGAAACTTACTCCTGCTTCAAGTCTCAGCTTAAAATCAGCCTGAGTTCCACACCCTGACCATGGGTGCTTTCCAGGGCTGTGCTAAGCTTTTTATACATAATGACTTTGCCTGTGGTTCAGGAGCCACTGAAGTGCTGATCTGTCCATGAGCCAGATTTCTTTGCTCTAGTTTGGAAATCTACTATATAATGCACATGTATAATCCACAACCATGTTTTTGGCCCAAACTTTCAGAAAAAAAAAAAATCTCTCATTTTGATTTTTTTATCAAATTTTTATTTGTTTATACTTAGATCCTTGCATTTTGTATTATAAAGGAATTTTAGCATTTATTTTTTAACATATCATGTTATAAGAAATTGTATGTAACAAATAATCACAAAACACAGAAACAAATACAAGAAATTTTTATGTACAGGTAACAAATTTATAATATTTATGCATCATAGAAGGCAAAGAGCTCTTTGTCACTGTCATTACCAAAAGTATCATCTCCTTCAATTTCTACGTTACTAGTATCTTCTAAAGACTCTCTTTACCCATCCCGTTAAATTTCATCATCCTTAGTTCCATCAAAGCTTTGCTGATGCTGCATTTTTTAAACGATTTCACAACCACTTCCTTCTTGACACTGTTTCACAATCCTAAGATCCACACTATGCATGCGTCCTTGATTCTGCCTGTAGGTGTTAAGTGATTACCAACTGACTGCATCCACCACATCCACTCTTTCTTCATCAGGGCCTTCAAGGGCCCTTGTTTACTGACTCATAAAGAGGCTGCAGTTGGCTGGTTAGCCCACCAGGTATCACAGCAAGTTGGGTTTTCTTTTCTTTTTTTTTTTTTTTATTAAATCATAGATGTGTACATTAATGCAATCATGGGGCACCATAAACTGGTTTTATAGACCGTTTGACACATTTTCATCACACTGGTTAACATAGCCTTCCTGGCATTTTCTTAGTTATCGTGTTAAGGCATCTATATTCTACATTTACTAAGTTTCACGTGTACCCTTGTAAGATACACTGCAGGTGTAATCCCACCACTCACCCTCCCTCCGTCCATCCTCCCCCCTCCCTCACCTCCCTCTTCCCCTTCCCCATATTCTTAGGTTATAACTGGGTTATAGCTTTCATGTGAAAGCCATAAATTAGTTTCATAGTAGGGCTGAGTACATTAGATACTTTTTCTTCCATTCTTGAGATACTTTACTAAGAAGAATATGTTCCAGCTCCATCCATGTAAACATGAAAGAGGTAAAGTCTCCATTTTTCTTTAAGGCTGCATGATATTCCATGGTATACATATACCACAATTTATTAATCCATTCGTGGATTGATGGGCACTTGGGCTTTTTCCATGACTTAGCAGTTATGAATTGGGCTGCAATAAACATTCTGGTACAAATATCTTCATTATAATGTGATTTTTGGTCTTCTGGGTATATACCTAGTAGAGGAATTATACATTCCTTTTGGAAAGATGTTTGGAGAACACTTAGAGATCTAAAAATAGAGCTGCCATTCTTTTTCTTTCTTTCTTTTTTTTTTAGGGATACATGTCTTTATCGTGCTCATTCAGTTCAATAATTCTACACACATTTCCTCTTGTTTTAGCGTGGGGTTTTGAGTGAAGGCTCTAGAACAGTGATTTTCAACCTACGTGCCATGAAAAGATCTTATGTGTACAGCAAAAAAAAAATTTTTATTAAATCATAGCTGTATACATTAATGCATTTATGGGGTACAATGTGCTGATTTTATATACAATTTGGAATGCTTACATCAAACGGGTTAACATAGCCTTCGCCTCACTTTCTTAATTATTGTGTTAAGACATGTATACTCTACACTTAATAGATTTGTCATGTACCCTAGCAAAATGCCCCATAGGTGTGGTCCCACCGATTGCCCTCCCTCCACCCAATATCTTTAATGAATAGATATGCAAAAATATTTAATAAGATCCTAGCAAACAGAATCCAACAACACATCAAACAACTTATACACCATGACCAAGTTGGTTTTATCTCAGGATCTCAAGGTTGGTTCAACATATGTAAATCTATAAATATAATACACCACATAAACAAAACAAAAAACAAAGACCGTATGATTCTCTCAATTGATGCAGAAGCTTTTGATAATATCCAGCATCCTTTCATGATCAGAACACTTAAGAAAGTAGGTATAGAAGGGACATTTCTTAAACTAATAGAGGCCATCTACAGCAAACCCATAGCTAATATCGTATTGAATGGAGTAAAATTGAAAACATTTTCACTCAGATCAGGAACCATGCAAGGTTGTCCATTGTCTCCATTGCTTTTTAACATTGTAATGGAAGCCTTAGCCATTGCAATCAGGGAAGAGAAGGCTATCAAGGGTATCCAAATAGAGTCAGAGGAGATCAAACTTTCACTCTTCGCAGATGATATGATTTTATACCTGAAAAACCCCAGGGACTCAGCTACAAAACTCTTAGAAGTGATCAAGGAATACAGTAGCATCTCAGGATACAAAATCAATACTCACAAATCAGTAGCTTTTATATATACCAACAATAGTCAAACTGAAAAATCAGTCAAAGACTCTATTCCTTTTACAGTAGTGCCAAAGAAGGCGAACGATTTGGGAGTTTGTTTACCTAATGAAGGAAGTGAAAGATCTCTATAAAGAGAATTATGAAACTCTAAGAAAAGAAATAGCTGAAGATGTTAACAAATGGAAAAACATCCCATCTCATGGCTGGGAAGAATCAACATTGTTAAAGTGTCCATACTACCCAAAGCAATATACAAATTTTAATGCCATCCCTATTAAAGCAACTCTGTGATACTTTAAAGACCTGGAAAAAATAGTACTTCATTTTATATGGAATCAAGTTGGGTTTTCAAGTCTGCTACGATTGCTTTTGTACTTTGCGTAACATGGGCTTTTAAGTGATCAAAAACAAGCAAAGCTGGTTTTTAAAGTAATCTTCCAGGCCTTCATGACCAGACTTTGTTAAATCACATTTTCATGCCTTCTTCATTCATACATCCTTTTTCACACACATGGACAATTACTCCACTTGGAATCTTTTCTTTTGGAAATGTTTTTCTTTTAAAGATGATCATGGGTGGTAGCTTTGTCCCACTGCACGACAGGCTAGAACAACAGTGAAAGGTGTTTTCTTATGTCCACTAGTTTTAACCACTAGTCTTTGCTCTTTTGATGTCCACAGTTCTGTTGGCTGACACATCCAACATGAGCGGGACCTCATCTATACGGGCGTTTTCAGACAGTTCAAAGTTGTAAGTCTTTCGAAGATTGATAATGTAAGAATAAAATTCCAAAATGTGTTTCCCATAGGCTGCTGGGAGTTTTTGGTGGTGTCTTCATGTTCAAACCTCTCTTCATAAACTAAAGCCCCATTTGAGTGTCCCTGAGAAACTATCAGTGTTTTTTCTCATGCAATACTTTACCCTCTTCTTATATCAGCTTGGTTGAAACAGATCCCAGTTCGATGCTGCTTCAGAATCTGGGTCTTCACCTACTGCTTCATCTGAAACCGCTTCGGAGGTTTCCCTCACATCGTCTTCATCTGTCTTGGCATCTGAAGAAGCTTTACTTCCTGCTGCCTCCACAATCTGATGACACGTTCTGTGGGAGGAGGTCCAAAGTGTCTCTCGGCAGCTCTGCTGCCATGCTCCTCAGCATATTTAATAACTTAGCTTAAAGCTTGCAATTTACAAAAATCATTTTGACATTTTCAAGGGATTTTCCAATAATTTTTGTAAGAATATCGGGGCGGCGCCTGTGGCTCAGTCGGTAAGGCGCCGGCCCCATATACCGAGGGTGGCGGGTTCAAACCCAGTCCCGGCCAAACTGCAACCAAAAAATAACTGGGCGTTGTGGCGGGTGCCTGTAGTCCCAGCTACTCGGGAGGCTGAGGCAGGAGGATCACTTAAGCCCAGGAGTTGGAGGTTGCTGTGAGCTATTTGATGCCAAGGCACTCTACTGAGGGCCATAAAGTAGTGAGACGCTGTCTCTACAAAAAAAAAAAAAAAAAAAGAATATCAGTTAGATTGCTAGCTCCTCCGCCTTCGTTGGCTAAAAATGCTTTTGTTGCAAGCTGATCATAAGTTCAACAAAACCAATTATCATTCCGTTGCATATAGATATCATTCTTGCTTTCTGGAGTTACACTTTTAACACATAAGCAGAAATAAAAGAAGCAAAAGCATTAATGTATAAATTCACATCTAATGAGCATAATGTACACTACCTGGGGGCTAGACACAATTATAACCTTGCTTCAAAATACACAAAAGTCATGCATGTAACCAAAACGTTTGTACTCTCATAACATTCTGAAATTTAAAAAATTCTTTTAAAACTAGATACAGAATTAGTACTAGGTATAATGTGCATTCTTTTTTTTCCCTCAAAAATGTGGGCAAAATTGCATGTTATACACTGCAAAATACAGTAATCTGCCTATTGACTCTGCCTGGATTCGTTGGGGCTCTCCAAAGAAACAAACAACACTGCGTGTGTGCCTCTGTGTGCAAAGAGATCTGTTATAGGGAATCAGCTCACGTGGTCACATAGGCTGACAAGTTTCAAGACCTGCAGAGAGGGCAGCAGGGAGTCAGGACAGCCATTTGTGTTGTTCCAGCCCAGGGGCAGGAGAAGACCCAGGTCCCAGCTCAGCAGTCAGGAAGGAAGGGAGCGGTCAGTCCCTCTCTAGCAGCCTCTCTGTTCTGCTCAAGCTGTCAGTGGCTCGAAGGAGGTCCGCCCACTCTGGGGAGGGGGTCTGCTTGACTCAGTCTACTCATCCCAATGTCAATCTCATCCAAAAATACTCTTGCAGAAACACCCAGAGTAATGTTTGACCAAATACCCAGACACCTCATGGCCCAACCAAGTTGACACATGAAATTAACTGTCACGTTATCTAAATGTCCACAGATTTTTAGAGTCTAATCTGACAATACCTCCCCACCTCTAACCCATGAGAGCCAGCAGACTTTATCCCTGCAACATGGCTCAGGCCATTCCCACCTCTCAGGCCTGTGGTGTCTGCCTTGCTTTGGGCTTGTCTCTTGCCTGAGTGCCCACAGGCTACTGCCTCTGTGGTCTCAGGCCTGCAGCGTTCCACCTCCTCTCTTCTCTCTCCTCAGGCCCTCACCTGAAACCTGCCTGCTATCTCCTCTTGGCTGAAATTTCCTCTTGTGGGCCTGTTACTGAGGCCTGCCCAACAGGCCTGGTTTACCTGCTGCCCCAGGGGATCCTGAACACCTCTTGCCTTTCCACGCCTCTGTACTGCACCTGTCTTCCCTTCCCTCCTCACCCCTGTCCTCCTCTGACTAGCTCCAGTGTCACGAAATGCTCAGTTGTTTGAACTGGACCCACCACATACCTGCACACACACATATCCCACACTCACACCCCCATGACTGTTCCTGCTTCCTCACCCTTCACACCTTTCCAAATGTTGCCCCCTCATAGCGTCAAATGGGCCTTGCTGCACGCACCCACACACATTCAGAGATGCATTCCTAGAGACCCAACGGGGCCATGTGCATGGATAGCTCTGGAGGCCTCCCCATTGGCTCTGCCCTGCCCTGTGGCTTCTATACCAGGGTGTGAATGCTTTGCAAAATACTTGGCCTCCAGCTCCACTCGCCCAGCCTCCACCACGAGGCTGGAAGGATGGTCCTTATTCCTGACCTACACGTCATGGCCCTCAGGGATCCCTGGCTGCACTATCCCTCTAAATGTTTGTTGTTCCTTCATTCACTCATCAATTTGCTTACGCACAAACATATCTGGAAAGCGTTCTTCATGACTAGCACTGTGCCACACCCTGGAAATAGGAAGGAAAATACTATAGCACTTGAGCTAGACCTGGAGAGTCTGGACATACCATATGGAAATCCACCTGACAATGCAGGGTGACAGGAGGAGTGGCAAAGCGGTGCATGGCAGGTGCTATGATTTTCCAGATCAGGAAGTGCTGATGGAAGGCTGGGAAAAAGGGAAGGAGGAAGGGGGAGAGAAAGAAGGAAGAGAGGAAGGAAGAGGAAAAGAGAAAAGGAAAGGAGGGAGGGAGGGTTCTGCAAGGAAGTGAAACCAGGTTTCTGAAATTTTCCCTCTTTTTTTTTGTCTTTTTTGAAACAAAATGACATTTGCCAACCACCATCTTCCCAGCCCGTGTCCTGGACCCCCAATATCTAGATGACAACAGTGTGACCACCTATGAGTTTCTTCTGAGCCCTCTGTCTCAGTCACCTGGCCTGAAGTCCAAGTGGCTAAAAGCAGCCCCTGAGCTGCGCCCTGACCCTGCTGGCATCTCAGCAGCCTCTGGTGACAGCTCCTACAGCTCTGCTCCTCTCTCTCCTGCTGGAAGAGGTCCTCAGGGACTGTTGGAAATAGGTGCCCACTCATGGCCCCTGTGAGTGGCTGGAGATTACTAGACATTCCTGCAGCCCTGGCAGGCAGCAGAACCTTCACGGAGTCTTTCTGCTCTGTGAGAATGTTCCACAGTCTCCAGTACTTTGGCAAGCATCGGCTCTTTCCGGGGTGTGACCTCCTTGCTTCATCCCTTCTGCCACCCTTTTATTTTGTTTTGGTGATGCCCATTTCATCTTGTGAAGAGGGTCTTAGAAAACTCCAGTTCTGTACAAATCCCTGGTGGGTCATTAAGACCATCCTCAGATGACACAGCCTTCACCTCCATGGCATTGAGGAGGGACTGTGTGTGGCAGCTGGTTGGTTAGATTTTAGTCCCTTGGACATGAATACTCAGAATTTAAATTTGATTCTCTGTCAATGTAACTCTATATATTTTATTGTTTTTATTTTCCACAAAGTCTAGGGTATTTGTACTATACCCAGCACTGTGAATCCTTTCCAGCATTTTCTTTTCTACCAAAATTCCTGCCCAATTCATCTTCATAGATCAAAAATACATCCAGATAGTAGTTGCCTTATTGCTTCCTCTTGTTGCTTTCATTTTATAGTGAATTCAATATTTCTTTGAAAATGTTGTGAAGTATTTAAGATGCACGCAGTATATATAGAATAATTCAATAAGCTATCAGGTGTCCACTATTCAAGGAAGGAAAGAAATCACTCCCGGTGCATTGGAAGCTCTCAGGGGGCTGGGCCCTGCAGCCTGCTGGACCTCCCTGCAAACAGACAAACACGAAAGTAGAGCTTATCATCATGTTTCTCTTTATACTGCTACTACAAATGTTTGTAGCTCTACATAGTAGATAGTACTTATTTTTTTTTTACCTTTTTTACGTTTTATTACAAACAAATCTTGATATATGTATTTTTCTGTAACTCGCTTTTCTTACTCAACGCAACGTATCTGAGATTCATGCATGTTAACACACATAACATGGGCTCACACATTTTCACTGCTGCATAGAGCTACTGCCTTGTGTGACTGTATCATGATTCATGTATCCATTAGTCTACTAATGAGAATTTAAAATGTTTCCAGGGTTTGATTTTTTTGTTGTTGTTGTTTTTTTGTAATTCAAAGAATGCTGCACTAGACACTCTAAGACATATTCATCCATCAATGTGATAGATCTGCATTATCTTAGCAGATTTCTGGGTAAACTCACCTTGGACATAATGTATTTTTATTTTTAGAAATTACTGGATTTGGCTTGAAACTTTAATACGGACACCAACATTTATTTGCAGGTGGTCTTAGGGGTGAGCAGTATGACTGGCCCTTCATGCTTGTTCCTGGTCCTGAACCTGAATGTCCCTATGCTGCCCTCCCCCTCAGAGACACTCTCCACCCCCTGCTGCAGAGCCCTGCTACCTGCACTCATAGACAGAACAGCCCTGCTGCTTCCCAGCTGTGAGACTTCCTTCTGCTCTGCCCCAGGGCTGGAAGGGTGGTCCTCATTCCTGGCCTACAACTCATGGTCCTCAAGGATCACTGGTGGCATTACCCCTCAAAGCGGTGTTCCTTCATTTACTCATCAATTGTCTCAGTCATCTGCTGTGAAGCTCAAATCCACTCAGTATCCATGTTCACCTCCCCACTTTTAGGGTAACTGCGGAAAATGTCACCTACACAACCAGGTGCAGCTTTGCGGGCGGAAACTGTTGACACTGGAGAACTCAATTTGGGGGAGACACAGGTCCCATCTTATTGAGAGACAATGGAACATACTCGGGTGAGAAGTACATGTTCCTTATGTGGACACAAGGATTTGCAAGGGGAATTATTTGGCAGAGTGCCATTTTAAGACATTAATGAGAGAGAGGGTGGGGGAGAGGAAGAAGCTACGTGCATAATGGTGTAGACAGGATCTACAACCAAAGGGACTTACTCTGGCTGCTTAATTCTTAACTTTAGGAAACCCTAAACAGCACCTAGGGAAAATCTAAAGGAAAAAAGTATCATGGAGGCTTAGAAGAATGTACCTGCCACATCTGTCAGCCCTGAAACCCCAGGCATGACTCTCAGAGAGATAATAAATCCCAGAAAGAAAATAGCCACATAAGTGTCCAGACTGATTTGTCGACAGAAATACACACAGGAACTCTTTGCCCCTGGCGTGGCCTGGGATCAGCTGTCCCTGGGCATCTGCCATGGGTGTCAGCAGAATCCTGGGCATGCTGACAACACAAAGTGTGTGTGCAAAAATATATACCTTTTCTTATTTTCAAAGATGCGTTTTCTAATGAATTTTCAGGCAGACAAAAACTCTAATAAAGGTTGTTCCCAGGTGCTCCCCCTTTCCTACCACTGGGCTTTAATTGTGGAGTTTATCAAAGTACGTTGGCTGGGGCGGTGTCCATGTGGTCTTTGTCATCATCACACTTGCTACCCATCACTGTGTGGGAAATCCTGCCATTCTACATCCTGTGAGCCCAAAGCTGTGTAGAGGGCTGTGATTGAACTCTATAGACACTGCACTCAGAAGCAGAAGCATCCTCAATTTTGGTCTTGCAAAGTCCTGCTTGATTAACAGCAGCGACCCACCTGGAACCTAGCTCTCAGCCTCCCCCAGCCTGGCTTCTTAAGCTGAGAAAACCTAGTAGGGGTGGAGAGAGCTAGTGAGGTGACAGAGGCTTCTGAGTGTTCTGTGAGCAGCCAGGAGTGGCATGTGCTGGTCCGGAACATCTCACACTAAGTCTGGCAGCAACAGAGTCACACCAGGGATTGAGCATGTGAGTTTGAGACCCCTTGTTGCAGTTTCCACATGATCATATTAATCATCCTTATTAGGCCTTAGAGCTTCTCCCACTGGGGTCCAGGTGGGCTTGCGTGGCAGGGACATTTGACGCTCCACAGGCCACATGTAATTAGATGCAGTGGAACATGCTGGTGGTCCTACTGTATTAAAGAAAATGTGGAAATAAATTCATCGTAGAGAAAAGATCAAACAATGAAGTCACACAGAAAAGAGAACAGACCAGAATGTACAGAATGTTCTCTGTGTTGTGCTTGGTGCCAATTCCTGAGGTTAACAGTTAAATTGTCTTTTAAAGTCATTTTCTTTTTTCCTCCCTGTTTTGAACTAACTCTACCCGACCATCCAGCTCAGATTCGTGTTAACCTGGGAAAGGGGGAATGTGGAGGTCTCCTTGGTAACTCTGTCTGCAAGCAGCTGGAACTGCTGCCTCTGTGGATCTGAGCAGAGCGCTGCCCTGCCTAGTGCTCTAGTTGCTCAGCTCCGGTTGCTCAGCTCCCAGCAGCTTTGCCTGGGGGCATCAAGGAAGGTTCAGAAAGATAAGTGCCAAATAGGCCTGTGTTCAAAGGACAATGTATGCCTGGATGACACAGCCCCCACTTTCCTTCAGGATTTTTAAATGTTTCGTTACTGTCTGTTGCATGTCCTCCTTTCTGTCTATATCCTCACGTCTCTGTTTAGATCATCAGAAATGTGTCAAAATAAAATAGTACTCTTTGACCCAGAAATCCCCCCAGGGAATCTAGCCCAAACAACTAATCCACAAGATAATAAAAGCTGTATGCATGAAGATGTTCACTGCAGCATTTTTTATACTGGTGACACATAATGACTTACATAAGAAATAATAGGAAGATAATTATGTAAATTGTGGTATATCCAGGCAATATATTATTATGCATCCAATAAAATTATAACTAACAATATGTAGCAACAGAGAAACATACATCTTATAATTTCAAATTTTAAAAGATTACAGTATTACAATAAGTAAAAAATATATGCACCAGACAAGGGGCTAAAGGGAATGCACAAAATAATACTAGTTATTATGCTAGATGAGTAGCTTTAAACACGAGTTCCCTTAGCTTGTGTAATTAATAAGAATTAATATCACGCACCCTTAGCATCTTGAAATATAAATCAATGTCATAATTGTTTAGAAGAATATCTTACCATTTTTTTAAAACTAAGCCTGTTAGGTATGGGTCTAAGTCAGTAAAAAAAAAAAAAAAAAGAAAAGAAAAGAAAGGTTTTTCAAATCTGAAAAATGATCTCTTTTCTCCAGGGCAATAAAACTGCTCTTTTTTATACCTCCCTCTTGTTTTAGTTTCTTTACCTAAGATGCTAATTTTTATTACCTATTTTTTAATGCTCCTCCCCTGCAAACTTTAGATTTTCAGGTAACTATTTTCCTATAATCCCCTCATCCTTGCTGTATCAATTTGGCCTTTCTCTCTCACCACTGCAGACTCAGAGAATCATTGCTTGTTACGGTAGGTTCTTGTCCTCCCAGGTACTGGGGAGGCTGAAGTGGGAGGATCATTTGAGTCCAGGAGTTCAAGGCTGCAGTGATCCCACCTGTGAATAACCACTGAACTCCAGCCTTAGCAATATAGCAAGACCCTAAAAAATAAGTAAATGAATTTTTTAAGATTAAAAAAAACATTACTGCATGTTAGAATGGAAAGCGATACTAAAGTTCTTATGTCCAAGGTTTCTCAAACTGGGGTCAGTTGGAGGTGGGGAGGTACGGGTTTTGTTGTTACTTCTTCAATTTACTTTGGATTGATAATTGTAAGCATAAAGCATTTTCAATGGACTGAATGTTTGTGTCCCCCCACCCCCCCAGGTGACATAATTAGGAGGTGGAACCCTCAGCAAGTGATTGAGTGAGGAGCCCTCAGAATCAGATTAGTGCTTATGATGGCTGATTTGGGGTGCCAACTTGACCAAAACTTTCAGAAAGCTGATACAGTGTTATTCTCAATGCCTCAGCAAGGAACTGAGCTGTCTCTTCTGCAAAGGGGAATGCAGGTGGTTTTGCTTTTGATTAAAATGATTGGGCTGCTGCAGGTATGTCCATGAGGGTGTTTCCAGAGGAGGTTGATCTGTGATCTGATGAACTGAATGGGAAAGATTCACCCTCCATGTGGGCAAGCACCCTCCAATCAGCCAGATGGAACAAAAGGCTGGAGGAAGGGCAAATTTTTCCCTCTCTTTCCTGGAGCTAGGACACCCTTCTCCTGCCTTTGGATGTCAGAACTCCAGGTTCTCTGGGCCTTCCGACTCCAGGACTCACACCAGAGTGTAATGCCAGCCTAGGAGAGCCACAGGCACCCAACATCTGAGAGCCACTGTATGAGTGAACCCAGCAAAGCCACCAGGGTAGGGCTGCCTAGGGCCTTTGGGACTCAGCCCCCACCTAGTGAGTTCAGATGGCAGGATATGGTGTCAAAGAAGACAGAATGGCTAAGACTTAATGTTTGCCCCATTGGGTTTGGGTCTTGGAATCTGTAACTGCTTCTTTCCTATTTCTCCCTTTTGTAATAAATATATCTGTCCTGTGGAAACGCATAACTTGTTTGATTTCATTGATCACAGCTAGGGGAAAATTTGACTTAAAATGAATCATGCCTTGAGTCTCACCCATATTTGATTTAGAAACTTTGGATTTTTAGACTTTTAAGTTGACATTGGAACAAGTGAAGGCTTTGGGGGCTATTGGGATGGAATAATATATTTTGAACATGAGAAAGACAAGAATTTGGGGGTGGGGGCCAAAACAATATGTGGGTTGAATGTGTATTCTCTAAAATTCGGGTACTGTCAATGTGATGGTATGAAGATGTGGGGCCTTCAAAAGGTGATCGGGACACCAGAATGAGATTGGGCATCCTCATAAAAAAAAAAAAAAGTTTGACAGAGGGAATTTATCCCTTTTGTTCTTCCACCCTCAGCCATGGTGGGACACAGCATTCTTTAATTCTAGAGTATGCAGCAATAATCGCCCCATCTCTGCCTCATCTCAGTGCCTTTGTGCAGACTCTGCCCATGGCCAGGATGATGTTGTCCATTCAACTGGCTCCTTCCCATCCTTTAAATCTCAGCTTCAGTATCAACCTTCAGAAACATTTTCTAGACCAGCACCTCTGAAGTAGGACCCTTATCACTCGGCTTCAGGCCTGTGCTCATTTTCTTCATGGCTCTCCCATCACAGTTTGTGCATCCTTATTTGTCTATCTTTGTGTTTCTCTTGTGCCATCCTTGTTGACAGTGACATCACCTTCACACATCTAGGCTAGGCTCACACTAAGCATGTGGTAAATTCCCAACCTAATTTAGCCTTGCACCAACCTTGACCTTTAATGGAGTCCCTTCAGCCACCTATTCCACAGGGCATTCATTTGCAGATCAAAGACCCTGGCCTTCCCCATGGTTCCCATGGGATTGTCTACTCCAAGGAAGCTCTGCTCCTCCACCTTGGTACAGCCAAATGCAGGCTGACTCAGGAAGCAGGGAGCACATATCTCGTACATTAGCCTGGAAGTGGAACTTAGTATTCTCACATTTTGTGTCATAAAAGGGGGGGGGTCACGTGATATAGCATTGGACATTGTGTGGGCCACCTGCAGATGAGCTTGTTCTTCTAAGAACAACCATGAGTTCTAAGAAGTTGAAATGCACTCAAGACTACATCTGAGAAACTGGATACCTCTTCAACACAACAGCAGAGAATTTCTGTCGCTTGTTTCATCAAAGAAGGTTGTTGGAAATAAAGTTAAGCGTTAAAAAGGAGGTTGAGGTTTTATTTTTTGTTGTTGTTTTCCATGTTAGCCTGTAACTAAGTATTCAGGTATGGCTTTTAGCTGAAAGTGGCTGCTTTGTTTACCTCTGATGTCTGGGGTCCCCTGTAAAGCTTTCTTAGCAGACCCCATAGGAGGCAGGGAGGGACTGCTCAAGAAACTCATTGTTTCCAAGCATGGCCTCACCCTCTCTGGGATGAGCAGTTTCAAACTGTGGACACATCAGACATATTAAAGGGCCCAGTGAAGTCCTTGAAGAGGCGAGAAGCAACATGAGCCCAGGTAGATATGTGGACCACCTGTCTAAGAAACAGTAGTGAGGCAGGTTGGGGTGAGGGTGGGACAGTGTGAACATGAAGACACTCTCTGCTGATGGCTTCCACATTGCAAGTGAATTGAGAATTGAGGCCAACTCCCACCCAGCATTGGAGACTTAAGGAGAGAGGAGTATGGAATGGTGTCCAGAAGAGGAAGCCCACTGACTGACAAACTGCAAGGGGACTGGCCACTGAGGTGTGGTCATAAATGTAGAGGGACATCCATCAGTGCTGGTTGATCTTTCCTTCAGACTGTTAGGGTACACATGTAGGGTAAGTAGAGAGATGCAAGCACCAGGGAAGGGTTTTTCTAGGCAAGCAGGAGGAGGACAGGGAGGGCAACTGAGTTGTAAATATTTGCCAGAGACTGATTAAAATGATAGATTATGGTTTTATAGTTTCAGACTTTATGTTTAAGTTTTAATACATTTTGAGAAAATGTGGGGGTGAAAGCTTCTTAACATTAGATTTGGCAATGATTTTTTAGATATGACCCCAAAACACAAGCAACAAAAAGTGAAAATACAAAATGAGATTGCATTAAACTATGAAGCTTTCTGTACACAAAGGCAACGATTAACAGAATGAGAGAGACAGCCTTCAGAAATAAGAGAAAATACGTGCAAACCATATATCCTGTATGGGGTTAATCTCTGAAATATATAAGGAACCTAACTGAACAACAAGAAAACAAATAACGCAATTAAAAATGTACAAAGACCCTGAAAGGACATTTCTCAAAAGAAAACGTGCAAATGGCCAACAGCTATGGGAAAAAATCCTCAATGTCACTAATTGTCAGGGAACTGCAAATTAAAATCACAATGAGATATCAACTCACACCTGTTAGAATGGCTACTATCAAAAAGATAAAAAGGTAGGCATTGGTGAGGATGTGGAGAAAAGGGAAACCTTGTATACCATTGGTGGGAATGTAAATTAGTATAGCCATAGAAAAACAGTATGGTGGTTCCTCAATAAATTAAACATAGAATTACCATATGATCTAGCAATCTCATTTCTGGGTATATATTCAAAGGAAATTAAATTGGTATGTCAAAGACATCTCTGCCCTCCCATGTTCATTGCACCATCATTCATCAAAGCCAAAATATGGAATTAATGTGTCTATCAAGACATGAATGGATAAAGAAAATGTGGTGTATATTCACAGTGGAATACTATTTGGCCAAAAAAGGAATGAAATCCTGTCATTTGCATCAACATGGATGGAACTGGAGATCATTATGTTAGGTAAAACAAACCAGATGCAGAAAGACAAGCACTGTATGATCTCACTTCAATGTGGAGTGTAAAAAGTTGAACTCTCACGAGTGAATAGTAGAATGGTGATTACCAGGATTGGGGCCGGGGGATGGCGGACATGTGCCGCCATCTGGAGTTATTTATTCCTTACAAGGCCTTCTGTCCCAGATAAAGTTAGAAGACACTCCTAGGCCCATGGTTCTGGCCAAGGACCCAGTGTGCTTTGTGCACTCAGTAAAGTATTGACTGGATGTAAATTTAGTCTAGAGTAGGAATGCTTTGAAAACATAACCACTTTGAAATTAGGGGAATATTTTGTAACCTCGCAACCTAAAGGGGGATCTGTTTAATGTATGCTGTGATGACTGACAACATTGCTAATGTTCACTTTTGCTATGAGAGTATAAAAATAACAAAGGGAAACAGGAGAGCAGGGCGGTGCTTTGAGGAGACATCTGTCCTCCCTGGTCTCTGGAATTGTGGCATTTCTGTAAATAAAGTGAAACTGTTGATCTCTTCTCTGCTTCTCCTTTAATTGGCTTAGGCAACTCCTTAGTCCAGCAGCAGGAAAAATAAATTCTAGAGAGCTACTGTACATCGTGGTGAGTATAGTTAATAATAATATATACTTAAAAATTACTAAGAGTCAAGATCTTAAATGTTTCTCACCACAAAAAAGTTAAGTGTGTGAAGGGACGGACATTAATCAGCTTGATTGTGGCAATCATTTCCCAGGGTATACATTTATCGAAACATCACATTCATAGTGAATATATACAATTTTTGTCAATTATACCTCAATACAGCTGGGGGGAAAAGAGTCAATTCAAATGCCACATTAAATACACCTCAATATTTTTGTAATGATGGCATATTGGGGTCTTCTCATAATAAGTTCTTTTGTGCCATGTGATTGATTACTATGTCCATAATTGCAAATATATTTAAATAGTAAAAAAGAGCAAAGCAGATGCTGGCCGGATTAAGAACGAGTACATCCAAAGAGACACCACCTGGAAGCAAGTGTGTGTGCTTCCTGCACACCTGTCAGTTGCTATTTTTTCTCACACTCCTAGGAACAGGAATCACAGAACGCGGGGTGTGAAGAGCGCTCCCTAGAGTCTTCAGCACCTCTGAATGGGTTTTCTCCTCAGACTTTGCCCTCTAAGGCCAGGCTCCCGCCCTTTTTGAGATCAAGTCCACGCCATTCTTCGTTAGGTGAAATATGAGTTCATATACCAAAGGCAATAAGGCTTCAAAGACTGTCCATCCATAGGAGTTAATAGTGTTCTTCTAAATTCATTGTTAAAGTCCTAACCCCCAGTACCTCAGAGTATGACAGTATTTAGAGACAGGGTCTTTACAGAGGTGATTAATTTAAAATGAGATCATATGGGTGGGCTCTAGTCCAATGTGACTGGTGTCCTTCTAAGAGGAGATGAGGACATGGTTGTATACAGAGGGAGGTCTATGTGAGGACACAGGGAGAAGGCAGCCGCCTACCGGCCAAGGAGAGGTGCCTGGGGGAAACTTACCCTCTTGACAGCTAGATCTTGGTCTTCCAGCCTCCAGAACTGTGCGACAATAAACTTCTGTTGTTTAAGCCGCCCAGTCTGTGGCACTTCTTTACATTAACTCCAGGAAACTTATGCACCATCCAAACTAGGTGGGCTGCTTTACTAGAATATTACTAAACTATGTCAAATATTTAAACACTGTTTTATAAAATGCAAGCTGAAGTGTTTCAACAAAGTTTCCTCATTTGCACATTTATGCGCTAGTGAATTGCTGGTTGACATATTCATAGGTTGAAGCATATGGTATCTGGTTCATTTCATATATGTGTTTGGTTTCATCTCACTGAATTCTTCTGTTATTTTTATTAAGTCCCTAAAGGACCTCTTCATGCAAACTTAAGGAGAGATCATGTAATAAATAAACCAGAAAAATAAACAATTGAATCAGATATATTTGTTAGCAGAAAAAGACCAAAACTCTGTAAAATAATTTAGGAAGTTTATTCTCAGCCAAATGTGTGTAACATGCCCAGCACACATGACCTCAAGAGATCCCGAGAAGTGCCTTCGGCAGCTGGGTCACAATTTGGTCTTATATATTCAGGGAGATAAGATCTGTCCCAAAAAGGGAATACATAGAGTGGAGGGGGGGAGTTGCTTACAGGTTATAGGTGCATTTCAGGACTCTTTGACTTGTAATTGGTTAAAGAAATGAAGACTTGTCTAAAGGCTGGCAATGTTTAAGATGAGAATGTTGGTTTATCAGAGACAAGCCACTGGACATTTATAAAACTCAAGTGATCTGTTGAGTAAATTGATAACCTGTAGGTGTGGTTTAAGCTTTGTCTTGCATAGTCTTAGGCCTGTAAATGATAAAGGATACCTCCAAGAAGGGAGGGGGGCATGGGGAGGCATGTCTGACCTACTTTCTCATGGCCAGAAACTCAGCTTTAGGGCATTTCTGGGGTCCCCTTGGGTAAGGGGGGCCAATTCAGTCAGCTAGGGGGGAGCTTAAGATTTGATTTTACTTCACTAATGCAACCAAAATTAAAAGTTGTTACACTGGGGTTAAATTTGCTCTATTCAGAGTGATAGTACACATTATGGAATTGGGCATAAACAAAATTTGCTCCTAATCAGTGTGTGTGTGTATGTGTGTGTGTGTTGCTATGCAAATAATGGGCAAAAATATGTTTTAAAGAACTATTGAAAGGCATCTAAAGAGTGGATAAGAGCAGGCAAAAACTGGAGTGTGTAGGCTCTGTAAGGGACAGGGATGGGTACTTGTCTGGTGTCTGTGTGACAGACATGAAAAGAGCAGCATGCAGGAAGATTACTGAATGGCTGGAAAAGAGGGGGTGCAGTGGATGCCAGGAGGGAAGGAGCCCAGAAGGGAAGCCCTTATAAAATCCATGTATAAATTCCCCCAGGTCTTCAGCTGACCTTTCAAATGCACCAGAGTGGGGAAGAGTCCAGGGAACCTTCAAGAAGGAGCCAGCTGGAATGCTGAGGGGGTGAGAAGAAGGGACCATAAAATAAGGTGGAGTAAATATCAAAATGTGGTGTTTGGGGGAGCATGTTCTGTGACTCCTGTGGAACTAAACTAGAAATCAACATTTTGAAAATTCCCAAATAGCTACAATAGACATTATTGGGTCATTTGATGAACTTTTATTATGGAATGAGGATTAGGTAATTACCTTGTATCGAAGTTAAATCTACAGATTTTGATAATTATACCGTGGTTATGGGCAAGATTGTCTTTGTTCTTAGGAAATATGAGAGGGGGGAGAATGAGAGAGAAACCAAGGGCGGAGGGGAGAGAGTGACAAGACAAATGGAATAAAATAGTAAACAAATTTGTGAATCTGGGTAAAAGGGATATGGGAGTTCCTTGTACTATTTTTGCAACTTGTCAGAAAGTTCAAAATTATATCAAAATAAAACTTAAAAATACTAACTCTGATCCTATTATGTTTCCATTTTCCTCTGGAATTGTCTGAATTGGAGGCTGGAGGAAAAGCTTTCCATAGCATGTGATATTTCTTCCATCCCCAATCCCCCAAGAGAGCCTCTGTGAGCGGTGAGGTTGGGACTGTGCCCTGACAGCAGACAGGGTCTTTGTCACCCAGTGTGGAGGGTAAACAAGGTCCCCACAGCTCTGTCTGCTGCTGGGCACCATCTTGCTGTTATTTGGTTTCTAAGTGGACAATAGCCAGGCCTTTGTGTTAGACTGTAAAGCAAATCACAGGAAGCCAAAGGCAAGGATTAGTGTCCACTAGACAAATGACCAGCTGCTATTATTGTCTTGTTCAAAGTTTAGAAAGCTCTAGATCAGAAAGGTGAGAGAGCAATTGTGTTTGAATAATGAACTTGCATGTTGTGGAGGGTGTTCAGAGGACCTGCCGGGAAGGGGAGTGTAGGAGAGGTTGCCTCCCAGGAAGAGTCCTTGGAAGGGCAATGCTGACTTTGTGATCTGCCTCTATCTTAGCACTTCGAAGGAGGGGACATGAGCACCAGCACTTCTTGCACACCCACCACGTGCCAGGATCCTTAGGTATGTTCTCTTATGTCTCTGAAGTAGGCATTAACTCTACCCATACCTGTCATCCTGAACCACCTCTCTGCCACCTTCCTATTTTTGGAAGAATTTCTACCTCCTGTCTCAGTGGGAGGCAGGGCCTGATGCCCACAGTACAAGGTAAGATGCCAGGGACTTGCTTCCTCAGCCTTCCTTGAAGCATGGAGTGGAACATAATCCAGCCTTCTCTAATCAGATGCATTTTCCCAGAGTCCTGGGGACCCCAAGGTCCTGTCTCAGGCTGAAGTGGCTGCAAGTGGTGGAGAGTCTGGCAGTGTCTTCACCCATCTTCAGTGGCTGCAGCTGCAATGTCCCCAAGAACCAGTTATGGGTGGGTCCCAGCATGCCCAAACACTCTGTGACCTGCCCAATGTCCATTTTTATTTTGCACTTTACTAAATGTCCATTTAAAATTACAGTGGTAAAATACACATAATATAAAACTTAGCTATTTTAGTCATTTTCAAGTGTATAATCCAGCAGCATTGAATACTTTCTCAATGCTGTGCAACCATCACTACTATTCTAGAACTTCTTCACTACCCCAAATGGAAACCCCATACCCGTTAAGCAGTTTCCATTCCTCCCTTACCCCACAACGCCTGTCATGCACTAATGTGCATGCTTCATGGCTTTGCCTGTTCTGAATATCTCATGCGAGTGAAATCACACAGTATGTGGCCTGGCTTCCCTTGTTTGCATGTCATGTTCAAGGTGTGAGCTTGTTGTAGCAGGTGTCAGTGCTGCAGTCCTCGGCGTGGCTAACATTCCACTGCTCGCACACACCACACGTTGTTTAATCCATCCATCCACTGTGGACACAGGGTTGTTTCCAACATTCGGCAATTGTGAATGGAACAGCTGTGAATATTCATGTGTCTGAGTTTTTTTGTTTGTTTGTTTTGTTTTGTTTTGTTTTGAGACAGAGTCTCACTCACCCTGGGTAGAGTGACGTGGCATCAGCTCATAGCAACTTCAAATTCTCGGGCTCAAGCCATCCTCTTAACTCACCCTCCCAAGTAGCTGGGACCACAGGCACCCATCACAATGCCTGGCTATTTTTTAGAGACAGGATCTTGCTCTTGCTCAGGCTGGTCTCAAACTCCTAAGCTCAGGCAATCCACCCACCTTGGCCTGCCAGAGTGCTAGGATTATAGGCGAGAAGTACCATCCCTAGCCCCCAAGATTTTTTTTTTTTTCAATGCTTATTTTCAGTTCTTTTGGGTATATGCCTGGGAGCAGAATTGCTGGGTCATATGGAAATACTATGCTTAACTTATTGAGAAACTGCCAAGCCATTTTCTCCAGCAAATACATTCTTTTCTACTTAATATGTGCACTGTTTGTTTCTGTTTCTGACAACTAGGCACCCCGACTAATATCTCATTCCGGACTAACTGGTGAGAAAACTGAGGCTCAGGGAAATTGAGTGGTTTGTTTAAGGCTCCTGGCTGCTTCAGGCTTAATCCAGGCTACAAAGCTACTACCCATTTACAGGTAAGACTTGAGGACCATGAGATTCTCTTTGCATTTTACTCCCTGCATATTATGGTACTGTGGTTCCCAACAGGGATCCCTGGAGGCCAAGGGCGCCATGAATTATTGACTGGGGTCTGGGAGCTATTGTGAATATTTCACAAAGTGTAATGGACAACCTCCACTTTCCCACAAGGAAGCTGTTTAGACCATCTAAAATGTCAGGTTTCTTTGCTTTTGGCAGGAATTAAATCAACCCAGGGTAGTAATAAGGGTTATTGCCCACTGATCAGAGACTCTGGTTGGCAGTTGTGTATATCTTTGATTCATTTAAAAAATAGGAAAATGAATAAATTATTACTTAATAAAGGTAGTTGTTTGGTTAATGAAGATCTTTTAAACCACTGTGTCCTTGGGGAGAGAAATCAGACATGTGTTTCCTGGTGGTAAGAAGTCATCAAAGCATTGGGAACACGTCCTTGGCTGTGTGTCTGGGGCTCTGGGGCTGTTGTTGGTTGTGCTGGCAGTAGCTTGGACCTTGTGCAAGTGACCATCAGTGACCTCTCTCTAGCACAGAAGCTGAGCTTCTTCCCTGCTGTAGTGTCCTGTGACTCTCACCCACCTGCGAGGGAAAGCAGCTGTGAAGAAGGGCAAGTATCCATTTCTTCTAGATGGCTGCATCACGATTGGGTTTCCAAGGACACACCGATATGACCAGTGACAGGAGTTCCTACAAACCTCCCTGTCTCTCTCCAGACCCCATCTTCAGAAGCTGGATCCTCTGTCTTGGGGATGGCACTGCCATTCACTCCTCCCTTCTGCACCAATCCTCACCCCCCTACCTACCCGTCACCAGGCCTTTCTGTCTGCAGAGCTCTCAACTGGGCCAGTGCTCCTTCATCCCTGCCCTGTCCCCCACGGGGACCATGGCTGGACCTGAGCCTCAGTCCGGTTCCTCCTATCCATCTCTATCTGCCTCCCTGGCCAGCTCTGTGCTAACATAGCACCTGGCATCCAAAGCAGATGTGACCCCTGCCTTCTTGGCCACCTACCACCATCCCCACTTATAATGTTTGTGCCCCACCCAGCTGGCCTGGCTGTTCTGGGTCTCCAAGCCTTTGGGTCACCCATGATTGCTTTCTTGACATTTCAGTTGAAAAAGTGACAAAGGGCTTAGCATTTTAATTCCTGGTGATAAAGGCTGTTCCTGATAACAAATATAGTAAGCCCCAGCGGGCTCCTGTGAGATTCTGTGCCAGGCTCTCCAGCTCTTTGGGCACTGAATACTCTCACCATTGAGAAGAATATTTACCGTCTACCTAACTATGAGCTGTGAGCATAAACAAATTAACATTTGTAAAGAGGCTGAGCACACTTCAGGGAAAGGCATGGCAGTGACTAAAGAGGCTCTGTAAAGTGCCAACCTAGAGGTGCCCTCCCACATTGTCAGCAGCACCTTCCTTGACATCCCCTGCATAAAGGTCTCGAGGGTTGAGCCCAGCATGGTGCTCCCTGATACCCTCAGTTGAATTGCTCACTGCCACACCCCACTGCCTCAGGTGGGAACCCGCCTGGGGATTCCTAGAAATAGAAGCCAAGGAAAGGGAGTTCTGGTCTGTCCTAAGCTCTAAACACATTCTTTCCAGTTTGGATTCCAAGTTAAGTTTGACTAGTCCCCTGGCCAGGACAAGGCCCACTGCTCCTGCCCTTCATCACACTCCATCAGTAAGGCCCAGCTCAACGAGGAGGCAGCCGCTGAGGGACTGACGTGGGAAATGGCACCAGGCCTGGATATGGGCCTGTGGGACCTGGAGGGAAGGAGAAGTTGTCCCCCTATGATAAGAAAGAAATCTGTGAGGAGAAACCAAGACACCTTGCCTTCTCCCTTCCACTTTTGGAGGTTGTTCTATGAGGATGTGCTGTTTGACATTCCCATAGCCATATTACAACCATGAGGGGAAAACCCAGCAGGCAGGCTGCAGTTGGCCAAGCAGAAAAGCTGGCAGAGTCTGGGGTCTCAGTGACAGCGTCAGACCCTCGAACCAGTTGTCACTCCTCCACACCTCTCGTTCTGTGAGAGATTGGGATGGCCAGTCTAGGTTGGATATTCTGATATTGATAGTCGAAACCATGTGGATAATACAGAAAGTCACTTTACTTCAGCAGGCCTCAGCAATTCATCTCTAAACAGAGCCTCTGAACAAAATGATCTCAAAGGTGCTTTGGAGCTCAGACCTTTGGGGATACCTCCAAGTGCGACATTGTTCCAGAAACTTCCCAGGCCTCACAGTCTCTTCAGTTGGAGTTGCAGCCCCCTCAGAATCTCTCAACTGGATTTTCTTTCTCCCTTTCATGGTCTATTCACCAGCCCCAATGGTAGCAGCTTTTGCCTACAACATGCCGTTTGATTCCTGCAACAAGCCAGTGCCTCAGCCTCCGGTACGGCTCAGGGAGGTTTCAGGGTATGCTCCAGGACAGACATCACATTTGGACTTGAATCATCCAACTCCAAGCCCAAACTCTTAACCACTTTGCCTGTGTTCATCTTGAAAATGTGCATGAAGTGACCTAATAAACAAGATTTCTCAAGCTCTGACGTCCACACAGGGCTTGGACTTCAGTCATTCACAGACCCTATCCTGGCCTGGGGTGAGTCCCCAATGCACACTAGTTAGAGCTGCTGGCGGGGCTGGCCCAGCAGAGGCTGATGAGCAGGGTGCCCAGACTGGACCCATGCTGGGGCACGATGGTGCCCTTTGAACTCAGCAGAGCCTGTCAGCCTTAAGGCGCAAGGCAAGGATTTAGCTTCCTCCTTCTGGGTTCTGTGGTGCCTGCCTGTAGGGGACAGAGAAGCTCCAGGAGCTCATCCTCTCTGTGCCATTAAGAGGCCCTGCAACCTGTGCCCGCCTGGCTGTGGAAGTGATTAATGTGCATTGACAGGAGTGTGGCCTGCTGCCCTGGCCAGAGAATGGCGATTTGCCAGGTGTTGTTTCCCTCATCAAATGGGGTGAACAGGTTGCCAGGCCCAAAGTGCTTTTCTCTGTCCAGGGGCTGTAGCCTCATGCCCATCATCTAGGTCTGAATTAATCCCAGCCAGAGCAGCCCCTGCAGGTGGGCTGGACAGGTGGATAGGGGAGGGAAGGAGGATGGGAGAGAGGGCAGGACGGAGTGAGAAGAAAAGAGGAGAGGGAGGGAAGGTGGAGAGAGGGAAGGAGGAAGAAAGGGGAGGGAGGGAGAGTGGAGAGAGGGCGGGAGAAAAAGGAGTAGGAATTTTTGTTCAGGGGCCTGAGGCCAGGGCTTGGCTTGGTAGGGTAGATGAGATAGAAAGTGATAAGAGATGTCACTCTGGTTATCCAGAATACTCTTGTGACAATCAAGACTTCCTTTGTCTGCATAGATTTGGGGAGGAGATACCCTGTGACTGGCTAAGGACTACAGTGAGCCCCCCTCACAGAACCGTCCACCTCTCATCAGAGGGGCCTGAAAGTCTGCTGGGCCTCAGCCATTTCCCTGCCACCTTCTCCCAACTACGTGGCAGGTGGCACACTCTCAGAGAATGCGGAGCTTGTCATCTGTGATCCACTTTTCCTCTGGTTGTGGGTGCTATGGACAGTCCTCCCCTCTGTGTCTCACGCCCTCAGTGCTGGTGGTTATAGGCCCTCCCCACGAGGATGGGCCTTCCTTGGCTGACTGTGCCTGGATCTGGCGCTGACAGAGGGGGCACCACTCTGCATCTGGGCTGTGTGTTCTGGGCCCCCTGTCGACCCACTGGCTGTCAACTCCGCTGCCCATGCAGTGGTATCCCTCAAGGGGTTAGAGGACTCCTGGGTGCCTCCAGGTCCTGTGAAGACTGAGAGACCTTCCAGAGGTGGTGGACTTGAAGGCCCCCTTGGCCTAGGCACACCGTGCCCCCACAACTTTACAAGGTACCTATGGCTGCTGCCTGGTGGGCACAGAGGGAGCCATCTGCAACATGAACCTCTGAATTTCCAGAGTCCTAATGAGCAGGGAGGAGTGGTCCCTCTGCCTTAGGCACTGAATTGAGTTCTTAGGGCTATTGTAACACCCCTCCCAAACCTGCTGGCTTAAAATAATAAAAATGTATTGCTCCACAGTCCTGGAGCCCAGAAGTCCATGAACAAGGTGTCACCCAGGCCACATTTCCTCTGAAACCTGGAGGGGAGGATGGTTCCTTGCTGCTTCTAGCTTCTCGTTGTGAGTTGGCAATCTCGGCCATTCTTTGGCTTATGCACATGTCATTCCCATCTCTGCCTCCCTTGTCACGTGGCGTTCTCCCTGTGAGTGTGTCTGTGACTTCACATGGCAGATTGGATAATGGCCCACCTAGTCCAGTAGGACCCATCTTCACTAACTACATCTGCAAAGACCCCCCCCAAAAAAAATATGGTCACATATCGAGCTCCTGGGGGGTTAGAACTTCAACATCTCTTGTGGGGCGACAGAAGTGAGAATTCAAACCATAGCCGCAGCTCTCAGACATCTAAGGGTGGAATTTTTGTCCTCATTCCCCCTGTAGTCTAGTGGTTAACTTTTCTTGGTGAGCAGTTCCTTCTTGTATTCTTCGACAGGAGCACACTACTCTAGCCCAGAGCCTTGCTAGCTCCACTGAGTGCACTGATCGCCTGGGCCATGGCTAAATGCAGATTCACTCAGCTTCAGCAGGCAGGGGAGGGGCCCCGGACTCTGCATTTCTAACAAGCTCTGGAGTGATGCACAAGCTGCTGGTCAGCGAACCCCATACTGAGCAGCAAGGAGCCAGCCCAGGAAGCCCCTAAGGAAGTCAGGCCCCTCCGACCTTGGGAGAGGTGGAAGCTGCCAACGTTCAAGTGCTACAAGGGAGAAACTAGAATGCTCCAGTTTAATAGTCACAGAAAACAGTTTCCCCATTGCAAGTGCATAGTTAAATCTGCTCTGAATCCTTGGCCTGGGAGCCGCAGCTGAGTTCTATGTGGCCAAATCCCCAGGAGGTGGAGAGGACAGGCCAGACAGCTGGCTTCAGAGGAGGGACGCCCCCAGCTCCTTTTCACCCCCAGTTCAATTTAGTCCCTTGGTTTGTTTACTCTTGGAAATACCTTAGGAATGGGATTTTGGTAAGTCATATGGTAAAGGCTTGTTTAACTTTTTGAAATAATTTTTTTATTAGATAATAATCTGCATACCATAAAATTCATCCTTTCAGAGTATACTATTCAGTGTTCTTTAGAGATTCACAGGATTGGGCAACCCTGACCAACAGCTAATTCCAGGATACTTTCCCTAAATAGGCTTTTAAGAAGAATGCTAATTTTTAGTTGCCGTGATAAAAATTAAGAGCACCCTGCCTTAGCCTCACTACTGTCCCATGCCTGTGATTAGCAGCCTCATCTTACAAATAGAGAAACTTAATCATAGAGGTTCAGAAATTCAAGGTCACCCAGCTGGTCAGTGGCAGAGCGACAGTTCAAACCTGATGTTTGAGGGCCATCGGCCCTTCCCCGTCTGAGCGCCTAGTCATTGCTCCATCCAGCTCAGATGCATTATCTGGAGGTGAGGGGCTTTGGTTCAAGAGCAGGTGCTAGTCCTCTAACCCCATCCAAGTGGAAGTAGGCTGACAGTGGGGCTGGCGGCCTGAAAGCAGGAGGGGTGGGCTCTTGACTCTCTTGGGTGAGATAGGGGTTTTCTGTGGTACCAGGAAGCCACAGGCATCTACTCTGGCTTTGCTGTGTGGTCACTGGGTGACCCATCACTGGGCAGGGATGGACTCAGTAACTGCTTTGTTCTGAGCTTGCTGCCCACCTGCTGCCCCAGCTCAAAGGGACTTTGGTAAGGAGCAGAGTGAATAAACCAGATGCTCCATCAGCAGCGCTCAGAGCCTGTCCTTCCTTTCTGTGCCCTGAGTCCACCCATTCTGTCATTAGGGCCAGACAGCCCCATGGCCTCTCTCCCTTTGGCCTTTGCCGTCCTGGGCTTGCACCTCAGACACATGCTGCTTCACTCTGTGGTTTCATCCATGTGGCTGTCACACTCCTGGACAGAGCTCCACACCCAAGGTACTCCACCAGTTCAAGGATGACCTTGTCCCCAGAGCCTGTTCAAACCATCTGCCTGCCTGTCTCTTCTGGAAGCTCTGCTCCCTGGGCACCAAGTTGCCTTCTCCGCTTTGGAGCTGCAGTGCACACTTGGTTGTAAGATGTAGCATGAGTCATTTTTCTTTTTTTTTAAATTGTGGCATTATTTACATATAGTGAAAGGCACAGATTTAAAGTCTATAGTTTGGTAAGTCTGGACAAACGCATTCATCTGTGTACGTCACACTCCTATCAAGACACAGAACATTCGATCACCTAAAAACTTTCTTTGTGCCTCTTTACAGTAAATCCCCTTCTATCCCAGGCAAACTCGGAAAAACTGCTTTTTGCCACTGTAAATTAGTCTTCTATAATTTTATAAACGCATTTCCCTGATGACTAATAATGTTAAGCATCTTTTCATCTTATTTGGTCATTTATAAATATTTTTCGTGGAGTGTTTAAATCTGCCCATTTTTTAAAAATAGTGTTCAAAAAAAATTATGGAATTACAGGCATTCTTTGTGTATTCTGGATATAAGTCCTTTGTGAGAGATACATGTTGCAGATATTTTTTCCCCATCTATGGTTTGCCTATTCATTTTCTTAATGATATGTTTCAAAAACACAGAAGTTTTAAATCTTGATAATACCCAATGTATTGTCTCTTTCTTTATTAAGACTTTCTGTGGCCTCCCTAAGAAATCTTTGCCTATCCAAAGTAAAAAAGATAATCCCTTATGTTTTCTTCTTTAAGCTTTATAGTACATTTTGCCTTTTATATCTCAGTCTATCCTCCAACTCTAATTACTTTTGTGTGAAGTAGGGGTCAAGATTCTCTTCTTTTTCTTCTTATATGGATAACCTGTGGTTCTAGCACTCATCATTTGTTAAAAAGACTTTCCTTTCTCTATAGAATTGCTTTGGCACCCTAGTTGTTTCTTATTAATGATAAAATACAGATGACTTCAAATGATTAACTCTTGATAGATTAGAAGCTGTTTAAAAATAGCTTTCAGGGCGGCGCCTGTGGCTCAAGGAGTAGGGCGCCGGTCCCATATGCCAGAGGTGGCGGGTTCAAACCCAGCCCCGGCCAAAAACCAAAAAAAAAAAATAGCTTTCAAAGTTTCCTTTATACTAATGGCTATGTTCTGTATACAGCTCTGGGCGTGCCTGTATCCCACAGGTAAAATTCTATTAGCCACGGTGCAGCCAGGACCATGGGCTGGGGCGTGCTGCTCTGGGAGTACACATGTAACATACCGATTTCTTTTTCAGATTGATTCTTGTGGTTTAACTAGTCTCAAATGCCCATGTTGATTTTTCCTGTTGAACTTGACGTTTTCTCCATCATTTTGATGCATGAGCACACCACACCATTCTGAATGCTCATATCCAGATCAGACAGGTACACACATGCCAACTCATCTGGAGAGGGAAGGCCGCAGGGGGCAAAGCACTGCTCACAGCATTCTCTGCAGACACGGAGACAGTTGGAAGACTAGGCGCTTTAGTCTCACAGAGAAGGGGCCTTACATTCTGGCTCTCCAATCTGCTAACTGCAGGGCCCCTCAGGCCTCATGTTCTCAGCTCCTAAGGAGACAACGTGGCAGCCCTCTTGCAGTGTTTCTGTGAGTCTAAAATGCGATGTCTAAGAGTTCTACACACAACATTTCGCTGCTCCTTGCTGAGCCATTCACACTGGAACCGAGGTAGGAATGACAAAGATTACTGCCTACAGTTCAGTGGTGAGGAACTTGGGCTCAGGGACGTTAATGACTCATGTGCAGCAGAGCTGGGTTTAGATCCCACTCAGCCTTGGGTTTGCTAAGTGCCGTATGGGTTGTTGCAGCTCTACTCTCCTCCTGCCCACTGCCCCCGAGCTCAGAAAAGGGCTAGAGAAGGGATAGGGCAGGATGGTCTCATCCATATCAGTGGAATCATCTGTAGTCCCTGCCTTGCCATAGTGCGCTGGCTTTGTTGGTTTGTTTTGTTGTTTTCTTTTAAAGCAACGAGGCATTTCTGGGTACAGAAGCCACTTAGAAAACTCAGAGCCAGCACACCTTTGAGTGATTGAAGAGAGTGGTAAGTGCATTCCCTCCCCCCTCCCCCCAATCCTGGGTGCTAGGATATACCCTCCTGGGAACACGAATTGCCCTTGTAGGGTCCTTAGATTGCTCAGCTTCTGAGTTCCCTCAGTCTCTTAGGAGCTGGCCTTCCCATCTCAGACTCCATCCTTGCATCTGATTTGCCATCCCAAAGCCAGCATTGCTGCAGGTGCAAAGCCACTGACCACTTTGAACATGTGAGGATAAAGAGGGGCTTCTGATAGTTTCGACAAGAACCTACAACTGGCCCACATCCTATGGCCTAGCAGCTTCCTGAGAGGGTTCTGTGGCTTGTCTATGGCTGCTGCCCCTGTTCTCAAGGCTGGTGATGACGCCACCATGGTGGTAGCCCATCCACCTTTGCATTGTCTAGAATGAATTTCTAGCCTCAGCCGTAGGTGTGCCTCAGCCACTATGTGGGGAGGAGGATAAGGTTAAGGGTACAGACATGGATGCCAGAGAGGCCTTCTTAAGTCTTGACTTTGCATTGTCTCCTTGAGCACATTAATCTCTCGTCTGGATAAAGGGGAGGAAGGAGCCCCATGGGCGGTGAGTTCGGAATGAGATGATGCATGTGGGCTCCAGGTGGCTGGGCTGGTTCCCTCTCTCTCTCTCTCTCTTGCAGGTAGACCAGTGGCTCCCACTCTCTAAGGAGCGTCCCACCTGAATACCACGGATGTCACTCCACCATCACCGCTGGTGCTCTGTGCCCTCCCACCACCTATAGATGGGGAGAGCACAGGTGGCCCTGGCTGGCCGCTGCTGAGCACTGCTCAAGGATGGCGGTCAGTGGAGAGAGGGAACTCCCAGAGTGACAGCAGAGGATACACACATGCCTGTGGGGTGTCTGGGTAAATAGAGTCCATGGCGGGGCATTTGTGGGCTGTCATATTCTTTATATATTCTTTTGAGTTCACTTACTTGTTTTCCCTCATGTCTGAAGAAGAAAATAACCTCCAGTGTGGAAGAGCCTCCCTTTCATCCCCTGGCTGCTTCACTAACTGGCTCCAGGCCTGAGAGCTACAGGGCATAGCACCGGGGAAGCAGCCCACAGGCCGCCAGGGCCTCCTAAGCAGGAGAGGTGGGCAGGGAGGGCAGAGGCAGGATGGGAGGCCCACGAGGGCCCTCCTCTCTGTCTGAGGCTCTGGTTGGTGACATAATTTATTGCCACAACATTCGTAATCTCCAGTGCCTGCTAGCCTCAGGCTGGCTGGTATCTTTAGAGGCCTGTCACAGGGACAGGTGACATGTGCTGGAAGGACACCAGGATGTGAGCTTTCAGACCATGTAAAGGGAGGGAAACTCTCCAGAAGGTTGTCCCCTCACATCACTATGTCTCCAATCCCCAGCCAAGAGGGGTGCTGGGAATGCTTCTCTAAATGGCCACTGCATCATTAAACAGTTCAGCTCTAGGCTCTTTTTAAGAAGGCCTCCTCGGCTTTCCCTGAGTGCTGCAACCTCAGCCTGACCCTCTGGAGTGGGGAGTCTCTGAAGAGGCTTAAAGATACACTCGGGATGTCTGATCCAACGCCATGTTAGGAACAACACTCTGGAAACCCTGGTTCTAAACCCAGCTCCACAATACTTCACTGTTATTGTGCCCTGGGGTAAGTTGTTTTGTCCCTTTGGACTTCAATGTCCTCACATATACACTGGGTGTGTGTGTGTGCGTGTATGCCCTCTGTTCCAGTTCTAACAGCCCGTGCTTCCGTCTTTTCTCCCTGAACAATAATCAGAGCAGGTGTCCCTTACTGATGGCTTGCTACGTGCTGGGCTCTGTGCCAAGTGTAATACATGTGATATCACATTCGGTCCTCACAAACCTCTGGAGCAGGCACTACTGTTATTCCCATTGACAGAGGAGGGAACTGAGCCTCCTGAGGGTCACAGGGATGGCACTGTTATTAGTCGCCATGCTCTATTTCATATGGGAGTTACGTGTTTCTTGAACTGCAAAGCGACTGTTCATCTAATGGAGTCACTCGCCTTTCTTTCATTGTTTTCCCCTTTTTCATTATTTATCCTCCTGTGGGAGTCACATGAAAATGCTAAGAGGTGGACATTCCCTTGGCTCCCTGGGGGTAGGGCAGCCCCACTTTTGGCAGGAGTGCCTGTGGGTCAGAGCTGGCCCTGGGGGCTCTGCATAAGTCCCCACAGCTGGACAGCACACAGAAGCCAAAGGGGGCCTGGGAAGCATGGAGGGGCGCAGACCCCCCAGTTGGCCTGCTTCTGCTTAGACAGACATTCTTCACTTGGAGGCAGCAGTCTGAGCCTCCCAGTTATGTTCCTGGCCTTGCTCATGACCTCTTTAGACCTCTGTTTCCTCATTTGTAAAATTAGGTAACAGTCTACTATACCTCATGGAATATTGACAGGATGTTCAAGAATGGCCTCTGTGCACCCTTCTGAAGGTCAGCCTTAGCCCAGGCTCTACCTAGTACAGGGCTTGGCCCAGTTATAATGTAGTTATGTGCCACGTAATGACATTTTGGTCAGCAGCAGACCGCATACATGACAGTGGCCTCTTAACATCTGAATACTGTATTTTTACTGTAACTTTTCTATGTCTAGACCATGTTTAGATGCACAAATACACTGTGTTATGACTGCCTGCAGCATGCAGTACATGGAGCTCGCTGTACGGGTTTGTAACCTAAGCACATGGGCTGTACCACACAGTCTGGGGTGTGGGAGGCTGTGCCGACTTGGTTTGTGTAAGTGCACACTATGATGTTCCCATGATGATGACATCACCTAAAGATGCATTGCTTAGAACACATCCCCATCAATAAGGGATGGGTGACTGTCCCTGACAAATATTTCTTCAAGTGTGGGCCATGGGGAAGCACCATGGTTGTTGCATTGTACTCACCTGGCTTGCATTCTTAAAGTATGCTAATGAATGCCTGACCAGTCCTGGGGAGGAAGGGATGTCTGGAAATGCAGCCCAATCCTGGATCAGAAATGGTCTTCTGGCAAACACTTGTGAAGAAGAAATTTCAGATCGTATCATGTGTTCCCTCTCAGATCCATCCACTTGGGGAACTGTGCCAGTGGGCCTAGGGGCCCCAGACAGTGGTTTGATTCGGGCTGGAATTGGAGTATAGCTTCCTTAATTCCCTTGAAAATCCAAGGGAAAAGTCCAAATTAATCACAATGACATTAAAGCTATTCCTTCCATTGGAAAGCAGCTGCCCACCCCCATCCTGCTAGCTGATAATGGCCACTCCTCATCAAATATTTATCCCAGCACTCACAGTCCTCCATCAGCCTCCAGCATCACGCCAGGGATGGAATCTGATTATTAAAACTGGTCATGAATGAAGCAGGCAGACTACAAAGTGCCTGGGATGGAAAGGGGGAACATCAAAGCCCCATACTCCTCCTCAAAGGTCATCTGCTGGAAGTGGAGGCCTCCTGCTGGGAAACAAAACTTGAAGGGAGCTTGAGGACCTGGCCCCTCTGTGTGCCTCCGAGACACTGGAGCCACTCTCTCCCTTTCTTTCCTCTCCAGTGGGGCAGAAGGCAGCCAAGCCCAAGTCCTGGTGCCAGAGGCCTGACTCCAAGCCACTTGTTTATGAAAAGCAAATAGATATCCTGTCCCAACGCAAAGATGCAACCCCCTTCACTTTTGAGGGGAGCCCTGGCATTTCTCTTTGAAGCCGGCCCTTTGCAAAACAGAAAAAGAAGAGAAGGGAGGAAGGAATGGAAGCTGATTCAAAAGGCTTTCTGTATTGTAGCTGGAGTTTCTGATGTCCCTCTGTGTGGCTTCAATCATTACATGGGTGGAAGAGCCTGTCAGGTAAGAAATCATGCCTGGTGCTTAATGGAACCCAGGGACCAATTAACCGCAGAGTACCAATGCCAGCAGGCTAAGCCTGTCTAGAAGGAATAGGAGTGAACTCATATCATTGCTTCTTCCCCCAAATAAAAGACAAATGCTATGTCAACAGTTTCTCAAGAGCGATCCTTTATTTTCTAAAAGTCCTAAAACTGACCCATTTATCAAAAATGACTGATGCCACAGTCCACAAACCATTTCTCTTCCTCTTTCAGCAGATCCTAGAGCCCTGAGAGTGCCGCAGTCCAGGTGAGGTGGTGACATCAGAACCTGCCCTCCACACCCAGCAGTTGCACTGCAGCCTCCTGCACAGCCTGGTGGATGTGCCCGACCTCTGTCTGGGACAGGGTGCGCTCCATGTGGCGGTAGGTGATGCGGTAGCAGTGGCTGGTCTTGTGTGTCCTGGAGAGTGGAAGAGAACGCAAATGAGCGAGGGACAAAGAGCCTGCACCTGCAGGAGCAGCCTGACCCACCCTGACAGACCTCCCCACCACACGGCATCTAGGTACCACTTGCCACTGCCTTTTCTACATACTATGGAGTGGGGGAAGGTGGCACTTAGGGAAATGTCAGCTTGAATAATAGAGACTGCTTGATCCCACTGGACTGGAATGTCAAAGTTTCCAGGGAAGGAAGCTGACTAAGAACTTTCTGGGCCAAGACCTGGAGATTCTGATTCAGCAGGTAGGAGGTGGGACCTGGGGAGCTGAGAAGCTCCCAGGCTTGCCAGGTAATTCTGACAAGCAGATAGGGTTAAGAGCCTACTCAAGTGTGCCTCGACCTTTTCCATGTCAAAGAAGACAGGCATGACTGGATGGCATTTTGCAGTATCAGCAGGGCCTGAGATAAGGCTGAGGGTGTCATTCCTTCAGAACCCTGTCAGCCATGGGAAGCATATAGACTGTGTATGCCATTTATGTGCTGTGTGGACCATTGCTTTAATACTCTGCATTACTACAGTGCTGTTGACTTGGCTTTCATGGAACAACTGATTAATTCTGAAAGACATGGCCTTGACAGCAGGAGTGCCTTCTATTTGCATGACAGAGGTTAAGACACACTGGTCAGTGTATCTCATCAGAAAGACATGTGGGCCATGAGTTGGCAGATATGACCTTCTGCCTGAGCTGCCTCTCACTGGCCGTGTGGCCAGGGGTCTGACACCTCCCCTCTCTGGGTGCTCACGCTTCTCTTCTGCATAATCATGACACTGGTTCAACTTCAGAGCCATGTGAATTCCTCTTTTGTAGCCCCCAGTAGCATAGTCAATCCAGGCCCTCCCTCCTCTCTCACCTCAGGGAAGGAAAGTGAAACTAATGAAGCAGTTCCAGGTAGATCCCACTGGGATTATGTCACCTAGCTCTTGGCCTACCCAGGGAAAGGATATGTGCTCTCTGGTAGGTGAGGGCGGGCTGGGCCTTTAAGAATGCCAGGGCTAGACAAATGGCCTTCTCGTGAGGCCACCACCTCACATGCCCTGAAAGACCTAACAGTCTGTATTGTTGCCCCCTGAGTCCAGAGTCTTTGCTCAGATGCTTCATGGATTGTTCTCCCTGGGGTCTGACTCCTTCCTCTTCTTCTCCCTCTGCTTTAATGTCAGAGTAGGCAGAATACACCTGGTCAGAGGGGAGTCAACTTTGGTCCTAGCCTCCCTAACCTCCTTTACTTCCCCTTCCAGTGTCTCTTCTTCTCTCTTCCCTAGTCTGGCTTGGTCATCTTTGTCCTGCTTTCATCCTTCCTCCTGCCTGGAGCCCACTTCCAGAAAGACAAGCTCCTAAAGTGTAGAGTGGTTTGCATTTTAGTTGAGTACACAGTCCCTGTTTGGATCAAGCCACGAGAATAAGTTACCACTGAAGTGCTATAACAACCAAGCCAGGAGAAGGAAGCTTTCCTTAGGGGCTGACAGCACAGGGAGGACTGATTCATTCCCTCCCTGATGCCAGCCGCCTGCTCTAGAAGAAGAGAGAATATAAAACTCCTTCCTACCCTCCTCTTCCAGCCCAGCTGAGGTCAATGGCTCTGGTCTAAGGATATTCCCTAGAGGATAGAGCCTGAATGCTGGGGGAGGCACTGTTGCCCAAACTGCCCTGAGGGCCTCCCATGAAGCAGGGTGTCCCTTTCTCTCACCCCCTGCTATAACATGAGTGCCCCAGACACCACCCTCACCCAAGCCCTCCAGATGCCAAAATGCAGTGAAACAGGGAAGCCCAGCACAGAGAAGGAAACAGAGGCTCTTGAGGAGTGGGAGCTGATGAAACCACACAGCCAAGCCCCCAAATGCTGACAACTTCTTCCATTCAAATTAAAATTGCCCCATTTATAGTTGATTGTTTTTTGACAAGGGCATTCAGATCACCCACAGGGGAACATCTTTTTAATAAGTGATGGTAAGACAACTGGATATCAACATGCAAAAGTATAAAGTTGAATCCCTACCTCACACCACACACACAAATTAACAAAAAATAGATCATACATCTAAATGTAAGATCTAAAACTATATCATTCTTAGGAGAAAACAATCAATACAAATCAATAAATTTGGTAAATTTATCAACAACTTATCAAAGTTAGAGATTTTTGTAATCCAATGAATGGACATCACCAAGAAAGTAAAAAGATGACACAGAATGGAAGAAAATATTTGCAAGTCATATCCTGATAAGGGACTTGTATCTTGAATATATAAAGAACTCTTATAACTCAAAATAAAATGACCAATACCCAGTAAAAATGTGAAAATTAGAATAGACATCTCTCTAAAGAAGATATACAAAAGGCCATTAAACACATAAAAAGATGTTCAACCTCAGTCATTAGGAAAATGTAAATCAAAACCACTATGATATACCATGTCACACTCACTAAGGTGGTCATTAAGACAAAAGGGAAAATAATAAGTTTGGGAAAAGATGTGGAGAAATCAGCGCTCATTTGGAAAGCTACAGGGATCTGCAAATTTTAAGGTGCTCTATGTATGTGAGGTGAAAGAATCACTGTGGCAACTGTTATGTTCATTTTTTTGCTGGTTCACTCAGGTACCTCCTAGCTGAAGAGTTGGTATTATGGCAACTCTACAAGTTATTGCCAAAGATAAATAGGGGGAAAAATCTGTCTTCCTATTTATGTGCATTTCAAAAGGCTGCTGTAAGTATTCTTAAAATTCCAATAGCTTATACAAAACATTTTGATGAGTTAGGTGTATATGAATCACAAATAATGGATTAATTTTATAAATTGAGAGAAACAGTATTTGGCAGAATATTTGGTGGTGCTGTTGAGTTCAGTAGGATCAAGTAAAAATCAATTGGGTTTGCCTTTTTTCACCAAAGGAGAGACAGAAAGCTTCTTTTCATTGGTTTTCTAGAAACTTCTGTTTGGTGCTTCCCATAGGAGAACATACTCCTACTTTTGCAGATTGGAGAACTGAAGAAAGTGGAGCTAGCAGATGGTCAAGGGTGGAGGACCCAGGTATCCTCATTCCTGACCAGTGGTCCATCCATGGAAACCACAGGAACGTAGAACTGAAGGATCTCACCACTTATCAGTAAATACGAGAGAACAGGCTGTATTGACAATTGGGATGGATTCCTCAATTGGTGGGGGTGCTCTCAATGACCAACTCCATGTGTCTGATTAGAACTCTTTTGGTTCTTTTGTACAACTCAATGTAGCCTCTTTTAGCATCTGTTGTAACACTGTCCCTAATAGTGTAGCTACAGCAGCAAACATTTATGTAGCACCTGTGAGATACCAGACATGTTCTAAGCCTTTTACATACATTGACTCATTTCAGCATCACAACCCCATGGGTAGATAGCATTACTGTCCCATTATGCAGATGAGGAAAAGGAGGTACAGAGAACATAAGTAACTTGCCCACACTCACACAGCTAGTAAGTGGCAGGGCTGGATTCAAAACTAGGCAATCTGGTGGGAATGTAAACTAGTACAAGCCACAGCGGAAAAAAGTTTGGTAGTTATTCCAAAAGTTAAACACAGAATTACCACATAATCCAGCAATTTTACTCCTAGGTATGTACTAGAAAGAACCAACAGCAGGTGTTCAAATAAGAACTTGTCTAAGAATTTTCATAGCACCACAACTCACAATCGCCAAAAGGTGGAAATGCTCATCAGTAGCTGAATAGATAAATGAAATGTGGTTTATCCATACAGTGGAATATTATGCTGCCATGCAAAGGAATGAAGTATTAGACAGATACCAGATGCAATGTGGATGAACTTCAAAGACATAAGTGAAGAAAACCAGGCACAAGAGATCACATGTGATATGATTCTATTTACATACAATATCCAGAAAAGGGAAATGTGTAGAGACAGAAAGCAGACTGAGGCTGTTTAGCAGCTATGAGGTTTTCCTTTGGGGTGATGAAATGATTTCCAACTAGACAGAGGTGATGGCTACACAACACTATTCATATACTAAGTGGCACTGAATCTTATACTTACAAATGGTTAATTTTATATCAACTAAAAAACAAAACCAAAATCAAGGAACTCTGGTTTCAGAGCCAGTAATTAACCAGCACACTGGACTGCTCCAACTAACACTTCACCTGATCCCTTTCATTACCTCCAGCCTCTTCCTTTTACTCCACCATCCTCTAAGGACAAGGTTTGGAAACTACTGAGAAGGTTAACTGCTTTTAATTGTTCTGTTCAAGGGAAAGATGGAATGACCCATGTTCCTTTCTGGCTCCGCCCTTCCACTAACAGAGAGAGCACATGTAGGGAGGAAGGATGAGTGTGACCTGTGATGTGATTTGGGGGTGCACTTGGAGCAGGGGTGCTTTGATAAGGTCTTTTCTGCTTCTAAAGTCATTCTGCAGGTGGGCAGCATAGCCAGAGAGTTGGCTGGGAAAATGAGGGCTGCAAGGGGAAGAAAACAAGGGTGAGGGCATGGGTCACAGCATTCAGGACAGGAAGCCTTCCCTAAAGGAGAGAACAGGCTATATTGACAATTGGGAATTTTAAAAGTAAACACAAGTTCTCTACACTTTACAGCTTTTATTCATAGGCAAAGTAAACGAATTGCCCATCACTGAGTTTGAGAGGTCAAATCCCATTGTAATGAGTTTGGAGAGAGATTCTAAAAAAAAATTTTCCTTCTGGAATTTCACTACATTACTGGTAAAATGAGTTGGTCACTAGCTAGACTAGTCCTTGGACTGTTTTTAGAGATTTTTGTGCAAGAATCTAAGAATGGGCTCGGCGCCTGTGGCTTAAGCAGCTAAGGCGCCAGCCACGTACACCTGAGCTGGTGGGTTCGAATCCAGCCTGGGCCCGCCAAACAACAATGATGGCTGCAACCAAAAAGTAGCTGGGCGTTGTGGCAGGTGCCTGTAGTCCCAGCTACTTGGGAGGCGGAGGCAGGAGACTCACTTGAGCCCAGGAGTTGGAGGTTGCTGTGAGCTGTGATGCCACAGCACTCTACCCAGGGTGACAGCTTGAAGCTCTGTCTCAAACAAAAAAAAAAGAATCTAAGAATGTTTGAGCTTCCAAAGCTTCGGTTGCCATCTTCAACCATTCAATGGCATCTTGAATGGTTGAAGATGCCATTCAACACACAGCATCTTCCAGGTACTAAGCTGGACAAAGAAAAGCATATTCAGGGAACCTAGCATCTGCCCTCAACCCACTCAGACCTGGGACAGCAGCACCCAGGGTCCTACAGCAGCTAGACAATGGAAGGTCATTCTCTGGTACACTCACAAATGCAGGCACAGCCTTGTACTTGCTGGGCAGTGAAGTCAGCCATGCCATAGCCCATGTGTAAACTCACATCCTCCCAAGACAGCCCATGTTCCCCTATGACTGGCATGATGAACCATGTCACAGTGCACTACTGTGCCAGGGCCCCACTCTCTTCTACCTTCCCACATGGCCTCCCATCAGCTCCCTTTCTGAGAGCTTCAGCCTGGCTCTTAAAACTGGAAACATGACTCCAATTTTTTTTGAAACTTACTTTTGCTTGGATCCTGTTCCTTGGTCTAATGCGTGATTGTCAGGGCCTACTCAACTCTACCATCCTGTACAAGCCCAGATGCTCACATAGAACCTGAGATCCACAAGCAGAGAAGCAGCCCTCGGGCGAACTGGGTTGGACAGTGGAGTGGACATACCAGCAGGGAGGCAGCCTGTCCTTGGACACCTCCTTTTCCCAAAGCCCTTACCTTAGACCAGTGGTTCTCAACCTGTGGGTCGTGACCCCTTTTTAACAATGAAAATACATTGCGGCATTAGGAAGGCTGAGAACCACTGCCTTAGACCAAAGACAAAGATGTGTAGGTGCTGAGTAGAGTTGAATCTGGATCAGTAAAGGATTATCAGAATAATAGATGTTTGAAACGGGTCCCTCCCCAGTTCTTTCTTGTTTTTCTTCCTGGCCAACTAAATGGTAATACTGACAAGTCCCAAAACTACTGGTAGGAGTATCACTGCTCTCCAGTGCAAAGTGTGCCAATGTTTTCTACAAGAACTGAGGGCTGTCAAGCCTCAAAACAAAAGGAGGAACAATGGGTCAGGGAGCTAGCAAGGGCTGAAATACTTCTATGATGCAACCACTTGCTTTAGCCTGGCAACTAAGTGGGCTGTAAACTTGAAATAAAATCCTTCCAGGGGATCCAGCCAAAACCCAGCTCCTGCAACATCCACAGTAGTCTGCTCTTCCATCTGTGACAGAGCAGCAACTTCATGTTCTTGGATGGTACACTCAACACCTCCCAGAATAGATCACACAGGACCAGTAGTCATCACAGATGCCACCTATTCAGGCAAGGCTTACTCAACGGGAGAGAAGATGCTGTCATGGGGCAGGTTCCATTTTCAGAGTAGCAAACACTGGGCTTCCCCAGCTCGTCTGGTGCAGAAACTGTCTGCAGCTGCCCACGTCAGGCACACTGCGCACGGGTGGGAGGGTCGATACATGCCCCGTTTTTATGGGCGGGGCTGCACTTGGGCAAGAGATACAGTGTGAGAGGAGAGGGAGGAGGAGGGGGACCAGTTCCACAACCAATCCTGAAAATATAGAACCAAATGGGCTTAGTAGAGCGGAGAAGCCCAACCTGGCAGTTAGGTAGAGCAGGGTCCAGCTCCCACTTTCCCCAGGGCTATCTGTGTAATTTTGGGCAGTTGTGTAACCCCTTGGGCTTCAGTGACCTTATCTGTAGAGTGAGGCTAACAGGACTCACTTCCTGGGGCGTGAGGATTGAAAGAGGGAGTTTTGCGGGATGTTAATACAGAGTCTAGCCAACCAGAGTGGGTGCTTGGTACCCGTCCTCCTTGTTAACTGCTGTGGCCTACTGGAGAGTGGAATGAAACTTTGGGGGCCAGGGGGCTTATGCTTCCTCTGTGTTTCTTTTGCCCCCCTTTATGTGCTTGGACTCTGACCTCAGACGGAGAATGGGAAGTACTTCCTCCCTCCAGAGCATGGCCGCATTAGTCAGCTTGGCTGCCAGAGTAAGTGAGGAGTGGGAGGCAGGGAGAGTGATGAATTATGGCTCAGAATTGGGCACGATTTAAACAAGTGGTCTGGAAACTAAGTAAATCGTTTTTTTTCCTTTACTTTTCCTATATTAAAAAAAAAAAAAAAAGCCAAAAGGGAAGAGGAGAAAATGAAATTCTGATAGTGAGACTTTCTGATGACTCTATATTGCTTTTCCTAATGAACTGCTCTGGGGTTTTTTAAGAAAGATGACATTGTGGGGTTAAGGCAAGGAGGCAGAAGACCTAGGTCCAGTCCAACCCCTGGCGATGACTATGTGAGTTTGGGCCAGTCATTCTACTGGGCTCGTTTTCTTCACCATGTGAGGGCTGGACTCTGAGGCTCCTTCCAACTCGAAAATCCCAAGAGTCAGCTCAGAGAATGGAGGAGATTCTAATGTAGGTGCCCATTCTAAAGTAAGTGCAGGAAATGAGCCAGCTGGGCATCTGGCATTCACAGAGCCTGCAAGGGGTGAAGGGGAAAGGCTAGGACAGAGGCAAAAAGTACATCTGTGATATGAGGGATAAGATGGGGAGGGAGGGGGCTTGGCTCAGAGATGGCAGAGCACAGCTCAGTAGGCTCACCAGGGAAGCTGTCCTGAGGACAGCGGCTCTCAGGCCGTGGCATACACTCCGGACACCATTTAGCTCTTCTCCATTGACTCCCGCCCTCCCCTCCGCCCCCTCATGCATGCATTCTCTCCACCACGAACAGCTTCTTCCTCTCCTCAGAACAGGCTGTCCTCAGCCTGGTGCCCCTTGGGGGCATCCAGAGTGGTGTCCCCCCTGTTCCCAGCCAGCCAACATCAGAGTTGCCTCACGGCTGCTGCTGCTGCAGTTGCCATCTCCTCCCAGAGGGATTTCTGTTCCTCAGAGTCAGTCGAAAGGAACCAGAGCAGATGGTTTCTCTGACAGTGACTGCCTAGGGAAAGACACTCCAATCCAGGCCTTGATGGAGGCAGAGCCCGAAGCAGGGAAAGCGACACGACCGCGACTCTGCGCCTGGCCCTGCTCCTGGTCAGCCGCACTTGGCATCGTAAGAGCTCCTTAGAGATGCACACACGTTGTGCAGGCAAGAAGTGCTTTTTAACATCAAATACTTGCCAAGTCCTCGGGGAAGATCCAAAGTGCTGCCAGGTTTTTATTCTCATCACTCACATGACTTCTCCTGGTACTTCTGAGCGTCTCCTGCCAGGTACCTCAGGAGGAGAACTTCATGCCTTTGCCCCCCAACTTCATGCCTTTGCCTCAGGACATGGCTGAGGCTCCTGGTATTTACATGCGTGTGCATGTGAAGATAACAGCTCTGGGGAAACTTTCTAGTGGAATGTCTTACAGAGAGGAATAGCAGGTGGTCTACCTAGGACTACCACTTCTCGGAGACAGCATCTTGGGGCCATTCTTAATCTCCAGTTTCCATTCTAAGTTACAGATAATGAATTTAGGGTTTTCAAAGGGATTGAATGAAAAAAAAAATAGCAGTTGGCATTATTATTTATGCAGATAAAGATTATAGAGCCTCTACTTTAGCTCCCAAAGAAAGACCTGAATGACCTCAAATTATCTAAACTTCAACTTCCTCATCTGTAAAAACAGATCATTGATACGACAACACAGATGAACCCTAAAAGCATTATGCTCAGTGAAATAAGCCAGACCCAAGAGGACAAAGAATGGAGATTCTACTCACAAGAAGTAGCAGTCGTCACTTTCACAGAGACAGAAAGTAGAAGGGGGGTTCCCAAGATGAGGGAGATTGTGGAATTGTTGTTTAAGGTGGACAAAATCTCACTTTAGGAAGATGAGAAATTTCCAGAGATGGAGGGTAGTGATGGTTGCACAGCAATGTACACGGACTTAGTGCCATAAAACTGTTCACTTCAAAATGGATAAAGTTGGAAATTTTATGTTGTATACATTTTATCATATTAAAAAGCAATTCAAGGAGGAGGGTTGGCTCAAATGACCTAGCTGATTATTCCTAGGAATGAAAGTTAAGGACTCATGTGATATTGAGAAACAAGTAGCCGATCACTGCCATGTACATGGTAGGACAGCTGAGACGGGTTTGACGTGACCGGGTTCTGCCCTCCCTGATGGAACATCTACACGGTTTCATTAACTTCAGCAACTAAGATGGCTGCATTTTATACAAAGGATTTTTTTAAGCCACGCCAACTTATAATGCTATGGCAGGGTTTGGCCATATTTGAAAAATTCTTTTCAACTGTTCCATTGCTTTCTAAACCATCCTCTTAACATTTCTAATAAGAAGTAATGTCTCATTTTGCATAGACATCTAAAACTCTGTGCTTTTCAATTGTGTGAAAAATTTGGAAGAGATTTTATTTTTCTCTCTGGTTTAGTCTGCCCAGTTAAAGTCAACAGAGCTAACCCTAACTCTCCTCTTATAAGGCAGGCTCCCAATTGTGTTGACACTTTGGTGGATGAGTTAGGTTACAAAACAGAAGATTTGTGGCAGGTGAAGTGCTACATTTCCAACTCAATCAATTGACCTCAATCAATTGCTCTCAATCAATTGATCAGCAATTATTTATTCTGTGCTGAGGTAGACATTATGGGAGATACAAACAGGTATACCAATTACTTGATCAATATATGAATATTCATGTAGTGGCTGTTCTAAGCATGACACAGTGGCAGTGTGAGAAGAAGAAGCCCAAAGTTATAGAAAGAAAAATTAGGCTATAATTCACTTGGGCATTAAGACATCCATATATGAAAGGACAGCCAATAGGAGGCAGCTATTAATGCTCAATGTTAAATAAATGGCATGGACTGTCAACAACTTTGAGGTCAGAGGAGATAAGATTTGCTTGAGATCTTAGAATACAAGTAGGATTTTTTTTTTTTAAAGAGGGGCTTCCACTAGCAGATTTATTTATTTATTTATTTTGTAGAGACACTTAGTCTCCCTCGGTAGAGTTCCGTGGCTCAAAGCAACCTCCAACTCCTGGGCTTAGGTGATTCTCCTGCCTCAGCATCTCCAGTAGCTGGGACCACAGGTGCCTGCCACAACGCCTGGCTATTTTTGTTGTTGTTGTTTGGCCAGGGCTGGGTTTGAACCTGCCACCTTCAGTATATGGGACCGGTGCCCTACCCACTGAGCTAGAGGCGCCACCCGGAATACAAGTAGGATTTTGATAAGTGAAGGGCAAGGAGCATATTCTAGCTGGCAAAAGTACACCAGCAGTACTGGTGGCAGGGGGGACATTCACTATATTTTTCCCCTTCCATTTCAACAAGGAGTGGCTGAGTATATGTTCCAGTTATAAGTGGCCCAATGAGGACCTCTTCAGAGGATGCACGCTCTACCAAGAGAAGGACAGGTTACAGTCACAGTACGAAGCTGCCTTTGGTCATGGCATGTACACAAAGTAGCTTACTCTGCCCAGGAGAGATCAGAACGGTTTCTCAGACTAGCGCCAAATGAACTATGGTTGGAAAGATGAGACATGAATTCGGTACATGGATAAGTGATAAAGAGGAAAGGCCATTTCTCAAGAGGTGCAGACTAAGCATGCCTAGACCAATTCAAGTAAAGGTGAGTAGTTCAGAAAGGCTGGTCTGGGTATACAGAAATGGTGGGCTGGGAGGATTCAGGGTGGGTTGGGGTCACAGAGGACAGTCTTCTATTTATGGTCAGGAAGCCAAAGCCAAAATCTATCACTGAGCGGGCAACAAAAACATCTGGGTCCAGATCAGGTCCTACGGAAATCCTCTGAAAAGTTAGAAGGAATTTGCTCTAGGAAGCATACCGAGGCTGTTCCTCAGTTAACTTCTAACCTCATTCCCTGAAAACAACAGAGGGTTACTAAGGTGCTATGGCACAGCAGGTCACCCATATGGTATTAATAGCCACATATCCAAGGAGTGTGCTCACTCCCTATTACTCATGGGTAGAATTACTTATGACTATGTTATACTGTATAGCTTTTATTTCTTTAGTGACTGATAGATGAAATAGGTTAATTACTTTAAGACTCAGTGTCAGTTAATTATGAAGGAATTAAACATTAGTAAAGAAAAATTTATAAACATTTCCAGTGACATTGATATTCTTCAAATACCTTTGGGGAGGGACTGTCTTGGTCTAATTAATAGTGTCATCTCTTAACAAATATTGAAGGAGAGATCAAAGAGAAAAGGGACAAATTAAGATTTGGCTGACAGGATGAGCTTCCTCTCTCCATAATATCTTAGGCTGGTGTATAGCAGTGATATCTTGACTAAGTATTCTTCATTCAAGTAACAAGAACTCAAGGTAAAGGACTCTAAGGACCGCTGGTCCATGCTCAAGTTCCTTCCACAAGGCTTTCTGTTGGATCACTTCTGGGGCAGCCCATTCCTGGCTGCGACAGTGTGGGCTGAGAGGGAGCTACCCTCTACATGCAGGTGACAAGTATGCCCTGTCTTCCTTCTTGCTGGTTGTGGATTCACTTGTCTTTCTCCCCCACAGCAGCCCTTCAAACTCTTCAAGTTGCTAGTAGCAGCAAAACAGCAGGATGGTCCTGGCTAGGGAATTTCAGGACATTAGTGGTCAGAGAGGGAAGGGACCTCGGAGGCAGCACATATGTTTAACATCACTGCCTCCAAGGTCAGACATCCAGCCAGCCAGCCAGCCAATTCACTCATTCATTATGCAAATGAACAGTGAACACCCAGAGTGTGCCATGTATTCAGCTGGATACTGTGGACTTAGTAGTGGAATAAAACAAAACAAACAAGATATGACCCAGCCCTCATGGAGCTCATAGTCTAGCAGAGGAGATAGGTAGCAGAGGAGATAGGGATCAATTAAAAGAATTACAAAGAAATATAAATTGCCACTGTAATAAAGACATGGAGAAAAGGTACCTGGTGCCATGTGGCTACACTAAAGGGCCATTACCTTAAAGTTCAGAGACAGTTCCCTGTGGAAGAACCAGTGAGTTGAGGCCAGACAGGTGGTAGGAAGCAACTAGGTTAAAGAAGGTCAGAGGGGTGTTGGGCAGTGTCCCAGGCAGACAGGGTGGCATCTGTGAAGGCCCTGTGATCTGAGCAAATCCTAATTTCTCCTCCTGTGAGCTGTAGGATCTAAGAAGATCCCTTACCTTCCTCAGGTCTGGGTTTTGTCTACAACCTAGAGAAAATCATTCTGTACTTCGCACCAGGCAGGGGAAGCAGGTGTGGAGCCCAATCCAGGGTAGCTGCTCAGAGTGCCATCCTGTGCGGGTCTCCTGGTTTAGATCTTGCTTTCTAAAGCAACAGAACCCCAACCTGTCTGTCCTCCCAGTTTGTACCCCGTGAATTACACAAGTGTATGCAGCATGCTTCAAAGAAAAACTGCCTAGAGGGAGGGGCGTGAGGACCCTACCCACCCAAGGCAGCTCCTCAGAATCCCCAGGGTCCAGGGGCAACTTAGACCACTTCACCTCCTACAATAAGAGGAAGTGAAGCTTCTGGGAGCAGTGATGTGCCTGAATTCATCTCAGAATTTACAAATCCAAGGGAAACTTGTTTAGGATATGGCTAGAGCTCCTTTGGGGAAAACATTCTTCTAAAGAAAAAGAAATCCTTGTTTCTGGAGCATAAAAGCAGCAAGATATAACAGAAAGCAGATAGACCAGGAGGTTAGACACTGGATTCTCATCATAGAGCACCTCTTTGTAAGACAAGTGTCTTAGGTGAGTCTCTTAATGGCTCTGAGACTCAGTTTCTCTGTTTTACAGTGGGGATTCCAACCCCTTTTGTGGAGTTATTGAGAGTTAATAGGTTTTTAAAGCACTTTGTATTTAAAAATGACCATTTAAATTTATCATGATAAAAGTGACATTTCATTTGCAAATAGCCCGGCAAGATTTAGGGCTAAAATTGGTGAGACAAGGTAATCTAACTGAGTAATATTCCATATGTATTAAAAGAAAACATAACCATAAAATAACAAGATATATTTCCTGATGTGGCTTATCATTGGTGCTATAAAAACTCTTTTAAAAAACTCCAAATAGCTTTTTAGAACTGGCTGCATTACAGGCCTTCAACACATTTGGAGGGTACAATGTTTATTGAATTCCGACTGGAATGCTTGTGTTTACTACTTTATAGCTGTGCCATGGTTATGGCACATTTCTCATGGATTTGCTTTCACCTTATAGGGAGAGACATGATTATCCCAGACACCTGTTCAGCTGAAGAGCTAATGAGAAACTACACTGATGGGAACTTGTCCTAGAGCTTTGGATGCTTATACATGAAAGCAACTTTCAAATTCCAAATATGGATAAAATGGAAGAAAGCTCTTGGCTTTGCCATGACACAATGTTTGTAAAATTGAAGGCATTTTGTAGTAGCAATAAGGACAATTAACAATTATAAAGTAATCCAGCTTTCACAACCCTTGTGCCCACTTGATCTCACTAGCTATGATCTGCCCAGCAATCCTGAGAGGTGGACAAACTGTCATCTCCTTTTGCAGAGCAGAGAACAGGTCCAGAAAGACAAAATGACTTAATGATGGCTACAGCTAGAATATGGCTTGGCTGGGACCCTGCTCACTTCCTTGAAATTAAACTCTGCTTGCTTTTCTTGTCTAAGCATATTCTTTTTTATTAACATCCACTATAGTCAACAGTTCCAACTTGCTTTAGAATTTGTAACCAAGGCCAAAGGAAAGCTTGATCAATTTCATGGTTCCACTTGCTGGTGAGGAAAAACCACCACGGTACGTTAGGGAAGCAAAACTTACCCCCCATAATATTCTAAAAGAATTTCTGAGGTGGGTCTTCATACAGTTTAGTTTGTGACTGATAATGGCCATGATAATGGTCACTTAGCATGTCACTGAGCCACTGAGCTAAACTGACACAGATTATTTCAATTAACTCTTACTATAGTTTTATAACAAGGAGAACTGTTTCCCCTATTTTGTAAAGGATAAAATCATAGGTCAGAGAGGTTAAAAGTGATTTGCCCAAGGTCATCCAAGGTGACATAGGTGGGATTCCAATTTAGATGTCCAGCTGCCTCAAATCTATGCTCTTAATCCTGGCTGGGAAACATCACCTGATGTTAGTGGCCAATGTCTCAACTATATCCCTATTTCAAAGCACTAGTAGGTTTCATAAGGCTGTTCCCTTGATGAAACTTGAGGGAATAGTCTTAAAAAGTGCTTCCATGAAAAAGCAATTTTGCTTGGGGCAAGAGTGGGGTGGGAGGTAGGTTCAAGCACACAGCTTTTGTAGTGGGCTGGCTACGTTTGCCACTTGGATAAATCTATGGACCTCTCCAGGTCTCAATAAAGCAGAAGTAATGCTATTTGTTCCTAACTACTCCCTCAGTCAGGAAAAATTGAAGTCATGTGAGTGAAGCGCTGTCAGCAACTTGGAACAAAGTACTAATAAAGTAAAAGTCAGAGTCAATAAACCATTTCAAAATAATACTGAGTTGCAGTTGTCCATTTTCAAACTTAGTGAAAAGAAGTGTTTTCTTTTTGGTATTTTCTTATTTCAAAAGAAAAAAAAAGATGTCTGTGCTTACATTTCTGGTGCACTGGAGAGAAACACCATCAATTTTCTCAAGTTGTATTCTCTCTATTATAAATGCTAAGGCAAAATTTAATAAGATTGTCCATGGGTTAATTTCAAAGGCAAAGTGTCAAGACACTTCAGTTACCGGCTTGAGGGGCAGTGTAAACACTGTTATTCCTTGAAGAAGATGATGGTATGGTGTAATATAGCTAGGCCCCCTTGCTTCACGCTGAATTTTTTATACCAATAAAATGTCAAACTATATCAATTATACCCAGATAAGCTGTTCATGCTAGGATAAGGGTAAAATAAAAACATTTTCAGATAAAGTGTGACAAGATGGGAAAGCTGGCAATTCAGATACCTTCAATGAAAGACCTGTGAAAGGTAAGTTCCAGGGAGGAGGAAATTGAACTCAAAAACAAAGTGAATGCAAGAAACTAGCAACAATGACATGATGACTTAGATTAAAATCCAGCGAAGCTAGGTTTACTCTCCAGCAGGATTGTCTGTCATAAAGCTGTCATTTCAGATGTCCCATTTTTCCAGGGATAGACTCCATCTTAGATGGTATCCCTACAATTGCTCTAAGTTGGAGTAAATAGCTCAGGAGAGCTGATACCTAATCTCTGCCAGTATCACTGGTCCCAGGCTTCACAAGGTAACCTGATCACTTGCTAGAACACATGGTGAAGGAATACAGCAGAAGGGCTGAAGCTCAGGCTCTGGAGGCATACAGACCTGCTCTCAGCACACACCAGGTGATTTCATTTGGGCCAGTTACTGAATCCCTCTAATCCTCACTTTTGATACCTTTAAGTGAGACTACTAAAACATACTTTATAGATATATGTGTATGAGAACCTAACACAAAATCAATAATCAATAAAAGATGGCAGTTACTATAGTAACTATTAGCATTCTATGATTTGCTAATTAATTTATTTAATGAGCAGTTAGTGTATTTATTTAGGCTAATAAAAATTTATGTGTCCCAGCAGTTACTCAAAAAGAAAAAAACAAAAATAAACAATAGTAAGAATGTTAACTAAGATTTGGGCAAACACTGTCCAGGCATCCTCACTCTACCTCTGGCTGGTAAGCACCAGGTACATGACATCTAAGCAGGCCTCTGCCAGCACCACCAGTTGTAGCCGGTTCAGCTTGGACTGCCACTTTCCATTAAAACTATGAAACATTTTATGGCTGGTGAATCTCTCTCTGAAAGATTATGTTGATCATACTTGATATGAAAGATATATCCTGGCTGGTTTTGCTTTTTAAAATCACTTTCTGCAACAACCTCTGGCCTTAGGAAAAATCAAAATAGAGCAGAGAGAAGACAGATGTGCTGTTCCTTTTCAACAGATAGCACAAAGACATGAAATGTCTGTGCATGTGACATGGGGAGATGATGGATGGGTGGCAATAGAAAGGCTGGGTTACTGATGGCTCCGTGCCACAGAGGATCATTCTACAATTAAAAGACCCTCATTCACCTTAGCCTCTAGGTATAGACATAGGTCTGCTCCAGTGACAAAAGCAGAAACTTCTAGGCAAGTGTCCAAGGAGGAAGCTGCAAGGGATCTTATAGCTTGTTGGCAGACATGCAGTCAAGCTCTATAGCTGGAACAGAGGATTAAATATACATTCTGGGCCTTCAAGCAAAAATGTCCAAGAGGGCACCCTTTGTACCCTTTCTCTTTGTTATCTACCAAATAAATTAATATCCAAAGCAGAGTCCCCTCTGGCCACCACTCTTCTGTAGTGTTTGTGGAAGTTATTTTGACTCATAATGTTTTCACACAACATACATTCTCTCTCTCTCCTTCAATGCCTCTAGATCAAGGTCAAAGTAACTTTTAGGTGCCCCAAACAATAACTTTCTACTTTCTTTTGGGCACTTTCACATGGCTATCTCATATATTTCTCAAACTCTCTTACACAGTATTACATTCCTGGTAACCCAGGAAACTGAGAGTCAGAGGGTTGTACGCCTTGCCCACCTGGCCCTACTGGGTGAGGCACAGTCTGTAGGGACCTCTCCAGGGCGCCACACTCCCTTCTTCCAAAGACAGAGTGGGGGAAGGAGCATTGTACAGGTTGTCAGGAGGTTTCAGTTCCTGTGCCATGGGCCTTTCTCCAACCACCTGTGTCATCCTGAGTAAGTGCCTATCATTACTGGGCCTCAGTTCCTTCATCAGAACTAACTGATTACTAAGAGCTCTGGCTCCTCAGCTCTACAAATCTCCAAGCCCTTCCGTGTTGATCGCTGGTAAGGACAGAAAAGAAGCTAGGATCCAGGGGAAAGTGCATCTCAAACTCACCATGAAGCCCAACGTCTGTTCTGTTCCAGGCAGGCCATGATCATTGCTGATAGCATATAGGCTCATCAGGGGCTGGGGCACCTGGCTTTCTGCAGTGTTTGAAGCAGACTTTGCTGTAGCCATTCTGAGTAAGAAGCTATGAAGCTGCTAATTGGATTTGGCAAGTTGCTGAGTCACTGTCGTGTAAGATCAACTTGCTCTGCGCTGACAAGGAGGCTCATCCTGCCAGCAGCTAAGAACATTTTCTTTGTGATTAAAAAGGACAGGAGTGTGCAAAGACACATCGTGGATTAGCTTTCACAATTTACCACAAGTAATTAATACCTAACAGACCATAATTAGAAAGCGTACACTACAACCTTATTTTGCCATTAGTCTTTTAATTAAATGCGTCCCATGATTTAGCTCTAATTCTGCACAGATTTCTTATCAGAGCAGAGGACAAACACACAGCTGGACACCGTGTATTGGTTATGACATCTTCTTGGAGGAAGAGTGCAGTGAGAAGAAGCTTGAAAGTTTTGTATAAATTACTGATCTTTACCTTCTTGGGATCTTTGCATATCACGGTGGAGATATGAAGTACTGAGCCTGGCCCTTCACAAAACCACTACCAGGCACATGATGTACCCAGGGGCACCCTGAAAAGGCAGGCCAGGGCAGAACTCATTGGGGGAACTTTAATTTTTAACATTTCCAGCATTGACAGAATAAGAAGTGGGAGAAATGTACCATTGTGTTATACAAACGAAATGTTTAATAGAGCACTCAGGCACAAAGTAGGGTAGAGAAGATTATTTTTTAAATGGAAGAAACTGAGGCAGGAGGACTGCGTGAGCCTAGGAGTTTGAGGTTGCAGTGAACTATGATGGCACCACTGCATTATAGCCCAGGCGACAGAGTGAGACCCTGGCTCAAAAAAATAAAACAAAATAAAATAAAATAGAAGAAACTGGGAGAGTCTTTTTCTGTGACAACCATGGCTCAATGGCTTAGCATGACTAAGCTATGACTTAGTACATGGCGTGGCCAAGGTTACTGGGTGGAAGCAGAGCCATGAAACAAGGGTGCTGGGAATGAATGAGTGTCCTCAGGGAGGACCCGTCTTTCTGTGCACAGCCTGGCGGAAGGGGTGCTTCACGCCAGCACCGGCTTCCACCAGGCCAACTCCAGAGCCAGAAATGGGCAGAGTAACATTTATTCATCTACATTTTCCCTGGAGTTGGGCACAGGAGGAGATGCTCTACTCTAGAAGCTTGAAAGGATCTACGATTGGAATTTGATTTACTGACTCTCTTTTAAAGGATTTCTCACCAGAATAAATGTGGATAAGGACAAAGTTGAAGGCAATTCATATAATGGCTCGTTTTTAAGCTTGCTTTTTGCACAATAGGAAAAGTTTACCTATTGCTTCCTGAGAATTGCTGCACTTTTATTACTTCATCAACCAGCGAGTGCCCTGGACAGCAGCATGTGACCCCCAGGCTGGAAGATGTCATTTGGCCTGAGTCTGTTTATGGCTTTCCTCTCAAGGCTGGAGGTTCAACTTATATGATTGCCTAAAACAGCTAAAATAACTCCAGGGAGGGATCTTTATGAAGAGTTTATGTTCCAAAGCATTATTTATAAGACTGAGTTTGGGACTAGAATGCTTGCTCTAACTCAGGAGCAACACTGTTAGAATTCTGGCCCAGCCTTGAAAACCCATCTGATGTATTGTATTTATGAAGTTCACCTTAGCATGGAAAAATGAAGCATAAAGTTCTGAGTTATCTGGGTGCCTAGCAAAGCAATATCCCAAAATGGTGGTGGGGAAAGACTTAGAAATCTTGAAAGAAGAGGATGACCAGGGGAGATAATTAGACATGAGTTAGTAAGTTGAAAGAGAGCCTATCAATAGCCAACTTTTTAAAATGACCTAACCTTCCTTTCCAGGCAGAAATAAGAAACCACCAGGTAACTCTTTCAATGTCTTGCCACCAGAGTCATAACCTTTTCACACCAATGCTTTTCTTCTTCTGCTGCTCCTGTTCCCACTTGGGGCTAACTCCACCATGGTGATCTGCTGCCTTCAGATTCTCAGGGCCCCTGTGTACTGAGCCCTCCCCTCTCCTGAGACCCTTCCCTTTCCTGACTCTAGGATTTGGATAAGCCCAACTCTAGCCCAATTTAAAGAAATTCGCTTTTGCCTAGGCCTCATCTCCGGTTCTCACTTTTATCTCTTGCCTCTCTTTCTCAGCCAAGCTTCCTGCAAGTCTAAGTCTTACTCTCCAGTCCACTGTACTCCTGTCTGATTGAGGTGGCGAGTAGGGGCTGATGTCCAGTTCATGCTGTGCTTACCAGGTTCTACATCTGGTCTAGGGCTGGGTCTGCGTCCCAGAAGAGAGGGGTGCCCGGTTGTCAGCTGTACAAGGGTACGTTCAGGGCTGCTGAGAATGCTATTCTTCCCCTTCCTCTGCATACACATACCACTACCCCTCAATCTTCCAGTTCACCATTTCTCACTTACTCTTCAGGTTTCTGCTGGGAAGGTTCTCCCTAGAAAAGAGTCCCCCAGCTTCCCTAGCATTGCTATGCTACTGAGTCATGATGGTCTGATGCTCCTCTGTGCTCCCAACCCCCAAGCTCCACTCTGTGAGGACAGGACTCTGCCTCTCTTTTTCACTGTTATAACTCCAACACCTGGGATGATGCTTGGCACATGGGAGGGCCAAATTATCTGGTGAATGGCAAATGAACAAACATCCTTATCCAATGGGATCCCTGCAAGGAGTAAACTCACCACAGACCCAAGACCTGCTCTGCCAGACCAGCTGGACCACATCTGTGGTGGCATTAAGTGTTTTACAGGGGCTGTTAGCTCAGCAGGCTTGGGCCAGGGTCTGGGGCCTGGGCAAAGCATGGCTGGTCTTTTCAAGCCTGTGTCAGTCCCTAGGAGGAGCTGACAACAGGAGGCAATGCAGAGGCCTCTGACTGGCCCCACCGCTACCAGTGCCAGCAGTGGGCTTGCCACTGTAGTTTTCCGGTTTCGAGTCCTCCCCACCCTGCTGTGGCCTCCCTCCAATCTATTCTTCTCACCATGGCTGGCATCATCTTTTAGAAACAAAAATATGACCCTGCTTAAAATGACTGGCCAGCCTGTCATCACTCTTGGGAAAAGATGGACAGGTCCCTGCAGGTCTGACCCCAGTTACTTCATCACTCCATTGCCTGTTCCCTTCACCCCCACAGGTGGAGTCCCATAGCCTTTTTGTTCGTTCCTCAAGGAATTCTCAAGTACTGCACCCCCTGCCTGGGACCTCCTCTCTAGGAGAGTGAATCTGAGGGGAAGGGCAGGGGAGGAGCTGGGCCATGTGGACTGGACCATCCTCTGGACTCACTCTCATCCCAACAGAGTGGGAGGAGAGATCGTTTCAGGTAAGGCAAGTTCTGGAGCCTGACTGTGGCTATACATTGAGCCATATCCTCTCATTTTGCCCTATCAATAATAATGCTGTATTTGATCTTAGCCTGTCTAATCCCTGTCTCTACTTCTTAATTATATCGGAACTCAACGAAGAAAGAGGGATGCCATTGATTGGTCTCTCCAAAAACATCAACAAACCCAATCTGTTACTGTTTCAGGCTAACCATATGCAAATTAGAAAGCAAAGTAGCAAAGATCCATAGTGTTTGCCCATAGGCAGCATAACCCTTAATTTGTACTGGCTGAATGATGAATGGAAAATGTTCAGGACTGGCTGGCAAGAGTTGAACTAACTTGTTTTAGGTCACTGCTTCAGGCTCTGTCAACGACTAGCAGTGTGTCTTTGAACAAGTTTCTCAACCATTCTTGGCCTCAGTTATGTAACTGGGACAAAATGACATATTGCAATACACTTAGCAAACTGTCTGATGTGCATTGATAATCGATGCTATCTCTTTTTATTGCCAATTTTTACTCTAATCCCTGATTTTTGCCTGTGGCATGCCTGGTCCTCACCATTCTTGATGAGAGAAATGGTCAAGCCCCAATGCTTTCAAGATGATTTTCTGCATTTAAGCTGGCTGTCACTTTTGTACCAAACATGCCATCTTCTTTTCCATTAGATATGAGGCTCTGAGACACACTTTTATCTAGATTTTGCTCAAAATGGGAGGTGTTATTTTCTCCCTCAGCCAACTATGAAAAAAGGGGCTGTGGAATCCCTGAAGGAAAGGGCTTAGGGGAGAAGGCCCAAGCTAAAAGCAGCATAGATTCTTGCCCCAAGAGCAGAAATGGTGTTGGTAAGCTGAGGGACAGGGCAGGGGATGGGTAAGAGCATTGAGGGAGGGAGGGAGGGAGGGGTGCCAATAGGAGTTTCTTGGGATGGGGGTTGAACTGGCTTGGGGACAGATTTTGATGGACATTATATGTTGAAGCCATTTCAGATTGATCTTAGAAATGACTGAAGATGAAGCACAAAATATTTAAGAAAGGAATAACCTTAGAATTAGAGAAAATAGAGGCTTTGGATATAGATTTTGAGATCAATTAATCTCTAAATTCAATAATTTAAGAAAGAGCGGGACCTTAAGAATCTAAAAAATGGGTTGATAACTCAATATATTTCAGCAATCAATGAGAAAAGATTATTATCAACAAAGTGAGGCCTATTGGTGGACTGCATATCAGCTTTGCCCTTCTGACGCTCAAAATCACAGGTACAATTTTGGCAAGTGACTGAAGCTCTCTGAGCTATGTTGTAGGGGCTGGTGGGCACCTTCTGGGCATCCATTCACCTGCACCCATCGCAGTGTCCAGCACCTGGAACTCATGCCCTGCGTAATACCACCCACATCATACTGGGGTTGGCAGCATATGGCAGACAGACAGTATGTCACTTCACATCCCTTATCTGACACAGAAACAATCCTAAAAGGCTGTTTCCAAAACATATCCAGAATCTGAGCACTTCTCACCATCTCTATTACTACCACCCAACCACTATCATTTCTTGTCTGAACCGTTGCAATGGTCCATCTGCTCTCCCTGCTTCCTTTGCCTCCTTAACAGCCCAAGTAATGCTGCTAAAACATAAGGTGCATCGTGTCACCTCTGCTGAAAATCTCTTAGAGCCTTCCCACTTCATTCACGGTAGAAGGTCAGCCTTTCAATGGCCCACAGGCCTATGTGTCATCTGGCTCCCATCTATTATTTCTGATTTTATCTCCTGCAATGCCCATTACTTACTCTGCTCTAACTACGATGGCCTCTCTTGGTTGGGGCCCATGGTACCACCCCCATGTGTACTGCCTTAGAACTTCTGAAACCGCTGTTCCCTCTGCCTGGCATGCTTCGTTAGTTCCTGGGTCTCTACATGGCTCATTCCCTCACTTCCTGAACAGCTCTGCTCAACTGTCACCATCTCTGCAAAGATTTCCCTGACCTCCCCAACTTAAAACTGCACATCCTTCCCCATCTCAATCTAAAAATCCTACATATGTTACCCATTTGTTTTATGACCTGTCTCTCCCACTTGTAAGCTATTGTGAAGAGTGTTTTCACCTTAGTTTTGTTCTCTTCTGTGACCTCTGAACCTGGCAAACAGCAGAGGGTTAATAAATACTGAGGGTGCCACAAAATGTATACACATTTAAGAAAGGGAAAAAATTGTATTAAAGTTGCAATACTCAAGTCATGTTTGACTTTTGTGATTACAAGGTGTTCAACGTGATGTATTAATCTTTTATTATTGACATATGTTGAGTATTACAATTTTAATACAGTTTTCCCCTTTCTTAAAATTTGTGTACATTTTTTGGGCATCCTCTGTATTAACAGATGTTGATACTGATCACTGTTAAATGATATGCACTATTTGGGGCACAGAAGGGACAAGGATGAATAACATCCTACTCCTGCCCTAAGGAAGCTCTGCCTGGACCCCTCCTCTGACTGAGCCCTGTCTCATCACCTAAACCCTGGTGCTAACTGGAGGCTGGGCCACTGAACCCTTACGCCTGAGTAGGTGCTGTCTGCAAAGAATTTTGGCTTGAAAAATCTAAGAGCACTCTATCACCCTACTTGGCTGAGGGACTCTGAGTGGCAGAACCTCGATGACAAGGGAGATAGAAAGTCACTATGGAAGGTGCAAATGAATGTATGGAAGCAGACAAATGCTGCCATTGTCAGACACACCAATGGGATGCCATTGGTATGGAAGGACAACGTGCCTGCACGCACACACACTCTCTTACTTTCAAATTTCTTCTTCCATTCACCACCTAAGGACCACTTGGCAATCATGTCATTGTCTTTACTCACAAGGGCAGGCTCTGACCGCTCCTAGCAGAAAGACTGCTTGGTTCTGAGCTGGTCTCAGCAGCGTAAAAAGATAATTATCTGTTGGCTGCTTGGGAATGTAAGGTATCAAACAGATAACTTTAGTAATTAAAATAATGAAAGGAGTCATCGGGGCGGGAAGATTTTTTTTTTATCTTTTTAATTGAAAACTCTAAAGAAGGGTTAAAATACGAATTGGAGAGGAACATCCTCATTAATCCTCATTAATCCGTCTCATAATTATAGGCACGCAGGTGGAAGTTTGTTGCCTCCTGACAGGCTTTTGGTTCCCTTCCATGGTGAGCTTTCCCCAAGGTCCCTCTAATTCTGCACTGCACGGGGGCAGAGGGCTCACTGGGGTGTAAAAGGTGGCTGTTGAGGCCCACTGATTTATTTACTCTCTTTTTTGCAGCGCAAATGGACATTCTGTGTGTTCTTCAAACAGACCTTTCAATTCTACTGTCTTTGAAAAAGAGCTAATAAAGAATCAATTACAAGAGGAGATACCACAAATAAAAACTGCTATTTACCTATGTGGGATATCTCCTGAAAAAATAAAAAGATCATTAACGCACAGGCACACACCATGACGTGTGTCTGCTGAAGATGGCCCACCACAAAGGTGAGCAAGGGCTGGCTCTCATAAACAGTGTGCACCCCACGAAAGGAAGGAGAGGGGCCGGGGTGATGCTATCGCAGGCATGATGGTTGTCCCCTCTAAGTGCCTCAGAAACAACTCTACTGCTTTGGGTTTCCAGGAAATTTCTTCAGAGGCCATTTCCCCTGAGAACCTGGCGTCCTAAGAGTCAGCAAGTAGAACAGGGCTAATAATAGCTTCATTGCTGCTACAGTCCTAACTCAGAAAGTTAGCTTTATTTTTTTAATGGTTCTTTTATAGCATACCATTTTGTGGGTATATCTGTGGATACTCGTTATGGCATAAATGGTCTAGATTAGGGTATAAACAGACTCTGTGCTACAGAGAGAGAAATGATGTAACGAGGCTGGGCTAATGCCTTTGCCACTGAAATTTTATTGTCAAATACAAACAGATCTTGACAGGGGTATTTTCCTTATAATTGTTCATTACATCATATATATTTTATGCACTTTTATGTTTGTGTACTGTGTTTGGCAATATGAAGGACTAAAGGGTTTAATGTGCTGCCTCCTGAGGTTTCTGTAGCCACAGGCCAATCACAGCGCTGCCCCGCGCTCTGAGGCACACTGCAGAAGCTGGAAGCACTGCCCTGTGCTCTGGCTGTTATCCACTTTGGCTTGAAGGCAGGGCAATGTGGGCCTGGGGGGCTTCCTTCTGCCTCCTACAAAAGTGAGTGCCTTCCTAATGATGAGCTGGTCAGGATATGGGGAGACATAGACACTGCTGGGCAAGAAAGGCTGGCTTGGGAATCAGACTGAACTGGGTCTGCAGCCCAGCTCCACCGGTCCTGTGACCTGTAGAACTTACTTAACCCTGCAAAGCTTCCGTTTGCTCCTGTATAAACAGGGATTATAGCAGTACCTATCTCAGAGGATTGCTATAATAGGTAATTTGCTACCTATAATGTGCTGTTTGGTACTAATGCAAACACACCACTGGCTGTGGGGAGCAGAATTCCCAATTCAAATAACCTCAGAGAATGCAGAATTGCACTGGACCTTTCCAGTAAGAGGGCAGGTGATAGGGTTGTCCTCCCACAGTGGCTCTGGCTTGGTTTCTCTGCCTCCTTTCCACCTGTGCTCTCCTGCATATAGCAATTTCATCCCTAGATCTGTACCAATGGCTCCAGCGCCTCATCCTTTCTAAGCTTCCCTCTCAAGAGTGGGGGAAAACTCCCAGAGGTCTTTAGATATCTCACACTTCTCCCTCACCAATCACTGATCTTGGTTGGGTTACCACCAGTCCTAAACCAAACCCTGTGTGCTGGCTGGCGCAGTTGGTAGAAAGGCTGGGGTCAATGCCCCCAACTGTAGAGCTGCTGGGTAGGGGTAAGGGGTGGGAGGAGGAATGCACAGTGAGCATGACACATTCATAAAATGTTCCTAGTTTGTGAGTAGCACTCAATGAATGGGAACTATTACGGCATAACAGTATACGTAACAGACAGATAAACGCTTGTTGATAGAATGCCTTTATTTTTCATTTCCTCCAAGGACAGTAAAACAGCTCTCATTAAATTCAGTATGTTTTCCATAAAAATGCTTCTCAAGCCTCCATTTACCCTCTGTCACAACTCCTTCTGATTATGGTATCTACCAACAGTGATCTCCCTTATTAAGCCACCCTGATATGAAAATTTCAAGCCAGGCTCAGGTGTGTAATCCCAGCATTTTGGAGAGGCTGAAGCAGGAGGATCACTTAAGGCCAAGAGTTTGAGATCAACAACATAGCAAGTGAAACACTATCTCTACAAACAAAACAAAACAAAACAAAACAAAACTTTTTAGTACTAGAATTCTTGGAGATGTTTTAATTAAAAAAATAAAAATGAAAATCAGGGCCAGAATATGCCTTCAATGGCAGCATTTGAAGGAACGTGGTTTTGTTCTAAGCTAGGTTTGTTATCAATCAAATGCTAGCATGAAACTTTCATAAGGTTATTAAAAAGCATGGCCTTCACCTTCTAATATTTAGGCTGTTTTTTACAGTTGCAAGGGGACAACAATACTAGGAAGCACTCCTGTAAATCAATATGAAGACTGTGGCCTTTAAGATGCCATAAGAAAGATGATATAAGGTCTTGGCCTCATCCGGCCTCCAGAGCTCACAGCCAATGTCCCCACAACAGGTCGGGCTGTGGATTCCAGTCCTAGGGTTGGGGTGGGAGAAAGAAAGTCTCTATGGTTTCCAATGTAGCAATTTGAAGAAAGAAAGCTATCAACTTAAGGTAGTCCCTCCCATCAAGGGACTTTTTTGAGATGAGAAAAGTGAAAGGTTCAAAGGGAGTTTAAATTGCTATTTAGTAAGATATTGGCATTGCTAAAGGTTCTCAGGAGAGCTCAAGATGACAGCCAGGAGGAATTTTCAAAACTCAAATATCTAGATGTAGCTTACAAGGCAGTAAAAATTGATGACATTATTGATCTAGAGGGCCCATATATCCTGCCCCTGCCCTGTGAGTCTGATAGACTTCTCACCTGCCACACACACCTGGCGCTATGTCGTTGGCCATCGGGCAAACACACACATTTTCTCCAGGTGTACTGTGACCCCATTCTCAGCAGGGCCACGGACACCTGCTTCTTCCTTCCAAATCCAAGAATTCCTTCAAAGACTATACCTTTTTTTTTTCTATTTAAAAAAACTCTCATTGGATAGGGAGTTTACATATTTAGAACCATGTTAGCTGATTCCTTTCCCTTATTTGCGGTGCCCTTAAACATCTCCTGTTTTTGGCAGACACCCAAAGAGCAAGGGGCAAGAAGTGCAGACTGGTGTTCGGGTGGGAGAGTAAGAAAAATCAAACCATCTACCACACCAAGAGAAAAAAATGATAATTATGCCAGATAAGAAATAGGAGGAAATTTTGTACAGGCACTCCCCCCACTAAACCACCCTAAACCCTGAACTTTTCTAAAAGCTTTCAACCAGCAAAATTCTCAATTGACGTCAGTGCTTAGAAGGTACTACATACGATGGGAGAAAAATAAAATACTGTAATTTTAAACACTTAATAAAATAAAAATAAAATACTGTAATTTATTAAACACTTAATAAAAACAACCTACTAGAATCCTTCAGAATTGCCATTCTCTCATCCCTCTCCCCACCCTCATCTCTTAGACTGACTTTGTTCTTTTACAGAAACTATGTTTAGATTCAAAAGGATAAGAAATCTGGGAAGAGAAGCAACGCAGGAAGAAGGTGATAAAACAGGAGATGGGAGGAAAATGTGAAGATGAACTGCAGTGTTGTGGAAGGGTGCAAACCTGTATCCTGACTTGGATCTGTGGGAAATGAGACACCCCTAGGCCCCATAAACTCCACTGCATGTGAGCATCTTGGTAACAGATAATAGGAAAGGATGTAGGCGCAAGTAATCCTGCGTAAGAGTTTCAAATAAACTGTGAGACAGAGCTGGCTCCAAGGTACCCATTAATCTTAGAACTGAAACACTCTGGTTTATCTTTCCCAAGGCCAAATCTACACAGAAACTCTCTATCTCAGGCAGCAGACAAGATAGTTGAGTTCAGAAAGAAAGACCTAAAAAACATCCCGGGAACCTGATGACACGGAGGCACTGGTGACTAGAGAATAGTCCTCAGGACTGCTGGGCCAGGTGGCTGTTGGTACACAGCTGCAGGGTTGCACACCCCAGTGAATGGTACTGGAGAAGCAGGGTATAACACAGTTTCAGGAGCAAGTGGGGCTCACTAATGACATCAGCTGAGCCATTCCCTGGAGACACCACCACCCCTCCAGCTGCTTGGTGTCCCTATTCTGCACAGAGTGTAGAAGCATCAACAGGAGACCTGGAAACACAGCAGAATGTGTGGGAAAGATGCAATGTCACAGCAGAAGCTGCTTTACTAATGCTCTCCACTCCTGTACCCTGCACCTGTGTGGTCAGCACATGGTGACTCTCTGTACCGGTGTGGCCTCAGGGCACGGAGCAGCTAGAAGAACAAAAGTGAAAAATGAGGCTTGGTGCCTGTGGTTCAAGCAGCTAAGGCGCCAGCCACCTACACCTGGGCTGGTGGGTTCGAATCCAGCCCAGGCCCACCAAACAACAATGATGGCTGCAACCAAAAAATAGCCAAGCGTCGTGGTGGGTGCCTGTAGTACCAGCTACTTGGGAGGTGGAGGAAAAAGAATCACTTTAGCTCAGGAGTTGGAGGTTGCTGTGAGCTGTGATGCTATGGCACTCTACCCAGGGGGACAGCTTGAGGCTCTGTCTCAAAAAAAAAAAAAAAAAAGTGGAAAATGAGAATCTGATCTTATTAGTATTTGGTTAAACACTTCCTCTTCAAACTTTTTTTTTTTTTCTTTTGAGAAGGAACCTCAAGCTGTTGCCCTGGGCACAGTGCTGTGGCCTCACAGCTCACAGCAACCTCCAACTCCTGGGCTCAAACGATTCTCTTGCCTCCACCTCCCAAGTAGCTGGGACCACAGGCGCCTGCCACAACACCCGGTTATTTTTTGGTTGCAGCCATCATTGTTGTTTGGCAGGCCAGGGCTGGATTCGAACCCACCAGCTCAGGTGTACACATACACCTGGCGCCTTAGCCACTTGAGCCATAGGCGCTGAGCCCCTTCTTCAACTTAAAGTGAACTTTGGTTGTAAGAGAGCAAGGAATTAGTGTACCAGCTTTCTCAGGACACTTTCTGGATGTGTGCAGAGGCTGTGGAGGGAGGGCCGGCATTTCCTAGGAGGCCCTTAGGGACCCTGCTATGGCCTCTGACAAAAGCCACCTGCTTGAACAGGGCTGTGATCAGAAGCTAGTTGTTTCCTTTTTGTTAAGCTGGTAGGTTGTTGCACATATTCAGCTTCAATAAAGCTCCTAGTAAGAAGAATACACCATGAACGGGAGAGAATGCCAACAGTTATCTTCTCAAAGGCACTGTCTGCAAAAGATGGAGCCCAGGAATGACATGCAACACAGACTCTGGGTGACCAAGTCTCTATTCCCTGCAGGTCAGAGACTAACAAATTGTGTCCCCACCTTTGCTCTCCAGGATGATGTGTGTTTGCTTACTGGGGATAAAAGGCAAGTCTCCAAGAGGGTTTCTCTTTGCCCAGGTGAAGCACAGCGAGCCATTCTTTATTACAGCAGGTAAGCAGCTAGAAATTGGAAAACTCAGCATCTGGAAACAGGGCCCTTTGTGGTTCTATGACAGTCCTGGGCAGGAGGTTTGTAAATACCCTCAGTGGGGTTGCTTAAACCAAGCTGAAGGATTTTGCTCTTTCAAAAAACAAAAAGAGAGAAAAGAAAAGAAAAAAAAGCAAGAGAAAGGGAGTAAGGAAGAAAGAAAGATTAAAAAAAAATTTTTTTAATGCTTTGCTTCATACTGCAGCCACTAATTTTTAAGTGCATAGGCCAAGTCACTTGGTACTTTATTTTGATTAGGAACAACTCTTTCACAGGCTCTGTTTCCACTGTTCTAAGAAATCATTACTTACCTCATTAGGAAAAATTAAAATGGCCTCATATGTTGCAGGTATTTTAAAAAACCATCAAGGCAGGCCCTCTACCATGAGGCTCCTCAAATACTTATTTCTTACAGTTTCCTTACTTGTAAGTAACGGGCTGAAACTTATACGTGTATATTTTACCAAAACCTTAGATTTGAAGGTTTTGAAGGACCCTAACCCATGACTTAGGAGAATCTCCAGATGTCTAGTGCCCCTATGACCCATTCTCTAGCAGTGCACGAAGGGACCGATGCTGGTATATGTAGACACTTTTTCACTTCGGACTATAGCAGTGGTTCTCAACCTTCCTAATGCTGCAATGTATTTTCATTGTTAAAAGGGTCATGACCCACAGGTTGAGAACAGCTGGACTACAGTAATGCAGTGGTGAGGAGAATGGATTCTGGAATCCTTCAGATCTGGCTTCAAGTCCTGGATTTGCTATATGACCTGGGAGGTATTAATTTTTCTAAGCCTTAACTGCTTTGACTATAGATGGGGTCAGTGACAGCATCTGTCTTTTAGGGTTGCTGAAAGGACTAAATAAAATGGTGTTAAGTAATGCATTTAGTGGGGTGACTGGGACATAATAGACCATCAAAAGAGAGATCTGAATCTAGACCCAGCTCCTCTTTCCCCTCTGTTTTCCAGGGCCATATGACCACATAGCAGCACAGGGAGCCCTCCCCCCTCCTAACCCCTTGTTCTGAACAAGGAAACCCACTGACCCACTGTCCTTCTAGATCCAAAGTAGGACTGTGGAGGAAGACCTAGAAGGGAGATTCTCTTTTACTAATACTTCAGGATTGTCCTTCACACAAAGTGGTCACTGCTAGCCTGAAAAACAAGTCTGACACATCTTTTCCATTTAGCTGGTCTCACCTCCTATGCATAGACCTTCAGGGACCCCAAGACCCTAGTTCCTCCTCTCAAGCAATCTTTAATTTCTTTCAAATGTAAAAAACAACCCACAGCTTTGCTTTGGTTTTATTACTGCCTCCCAGGGAAGGATCAGTCAAATATCAGGCCAGTGTTCCAAACTTGCCAAAGTTGGAGATGGCTGAGCTGGAAGTTAGAATTCTTGTCATTTTTTTTTTTTTTACATGCAACCATTTGGATAGATCTCAAGAGCACTTTGCAAAGGGCAAAAAGCCCATCTCAAAAGGTCACATACAGTACGATTTTATGTATATAATAATCTGCAAAGGACAAAATGATAGAGATGGAAAACAGATTAGTGGTTGCCAGAGGCTAGTGGTAAGGAAAGTGGGTGTGAGGATAAAGGGCAGCCAAAGGCGGCCTTTTTCATGGTGGAACTGGAATGCTGCACGCTGATGTCTGCTCTCACCTGTCAGTGCCCAGGCTGGGCTGATGGCTCAATATTTTGACGAAAACTCCTAGGTCTTTTAAGATTTTTGTTTTGTATTCTAAAAAGTGAAAAAAACAACAATAAACGCACAAGTCTGATGAAAGTTTTATACTTTCAGGAGTCTTGAAACTTGTATTTTTCCCTCTAAATGTAGGTTCTGTGATAAGGTTTTTGAATTTAACTGTTGGAAAGAAATCTGTGACTAGCTTCGTGACTTGTAACCAACTCTTCTTGCTGTTACCATATGGTGTTTCCTTTAATAAAAACATTCTGCAGAAATAATGATAAAAAATTACTTTAAGCTTTTATAAAAGTTAGAAGTTTCTGGCAATGAAATCCTTCCTTATAATTATGTAGACAGCTTTGTCCCTGCTTTCCTTGCTGCTTTACTTCTAAGAAACAGTGACGCTGTCCATCTGTCATTCAACCCTGCTCTGAGTCTCTTATTCATTGACCTCACTTTAGATTGTAGTAATGCACATTCAAGGATCCTACTCTATTCCTATATCTTTTAGGATCCCTTTTCCTCTTACTATTTGCAATACAGCATCACATTCCATCTCTTCAGAGCTCTGGCACACTCTGTCCATTCTGATAAGATCAGCTACATTCAACAACAGAAACCTGACACATTAAGAAAATTCTGGAGACACAGACCAAAGCAACGATGAATGGTGCCATGAGGGATCTGGGCTACTTCTTCTTTCTCTTCCCCTCTCCCTAACAAGCTGTCTTCATGTGTGGTACCTTGTGGTCATAAGATGGCTACTCCCCCTCTGGCTGTCACAACAGCAGTACACAAGTCTACATGGTAAAAGCCCAAAGTGGCATGCCAGGCGAAACAACCTCAGTCAACCCCACTCAGAAACTTCTACTTATTCTTGTCGGCTAGAACTGGGTTGCATGGCCATCTCTCAGCCAGGGATAGGAAAATTATGGATGAGGGTTGGGTCAGTCAACCAATGCCATCGACTGCTACTCACATGCTTCCAGAAAGGGATGCGGGGACTCGCTTGCCTTCGCAGGAGTCCAAGGGATATTCTATTTCTTGTTTCTTTCCGCTGCCTTTTAGGACCCCTTTTGTGGTTCTGAGAGTATTTCTGGGAGTTTTTGGCTGTTCAGTTTTACTTTTGATAGAAGTCACTATGTGATCTCCTTTCGTGCTAGCTCAGCTGTGTCGCTAATGTATGGAACCTATGAAGTTTGATTTCATTTCCTAGCACTAATTCATAGGGCGAAAGGAAAGTAGAATAAGTTTAAATCAATGTCTTCATTGAAAATGATCTGGCTTAGTGCAGAGGGCGGGAGGGGTCAGCATCGTGTACTACTGGGAATGGTAGAGAGAGAAGAGGGATGAGTGAAACGGGATATAAATTAGTCCACATTATAGCAGCTGAGGCAAAAATTCTAACATTATTCTTAGGTGATTCTCCTTTCTAGGTTAAAAATAAAGGAGTATTCTAAGTATTTATGATGTTTCAGATTTCTAAAAGAGTTGAATTTGTGCTGGTCTTTAGGTAAATCTGCAGCCATTTCTATACCACATAACCAAGGGGACATGTATTTAAAAAAAGAAAAACTTTTAAGTTAAACTGGCAACACAAGTTTCTAGCTCGGGTTTTTAAACTAATATGATCAATTGGGCTTTTTGCACTTTAATATAATCCACAGTATATTCTAAGGTGACATGCCTTAGAATAAATATAGCCCGAGTCTTCCTCTAGAAGGCTTCTTGCCCTTCTGGGTTGATCTTTTTAGAGGCAAAAGTTATGGGAAGTGGAGGAGATGACAAGCTCCCCAGAGATAAGAAAGCACTAGCTGTGATGGCCACACTCTGGGTGTCCCCCAGGGTACCCGACCTCTTGCTATTCCTGCCTTGGGTGGTCCCTCCCGCACCAAACCAGGGTTGGTCTGTGTGGCAGCAGTGATAAAGTGTCTCTCCCAAAGCAAAGCTAGAGAGGACATTGTGGCCTCTGCCGGGCTCTGTCCTGGGTCTTCAGCTTGTAGAAACTGTCTGCTGTGTGGCCCTGTGTTGAGGGAGGAACTGAGGTCTCTGAACAACAGCCAGGGAGCAACTGAACTCTCCTGGTACAGCCAAGTGCATGAGCTTGGAAGTGGGTCCTCCAGCCCCAGCTGAGCCTTCCAATGCCTGTGGCTCCAGCTGGTATCATGACTGCAACCTCATGAAAGACCATGAGAGCAGCTGGCCAAGCTGCTCCCTCTCCAATTCCTGACCATAGACACTGTGTACAAATAAAGTGTCTGTTGTACTTGGCTACTCTGTCTGGGGGATAATTCGTTACTTAGCAATAAAGAACTAATCTATATCCTTCCCTCTTTATAAGTGGTTTAAGCCAGCTTTCCAATCTTCTTGACAATAGTTTCCTAAAAGGAGAGTATCAGTGGCTGTCAGGACATACAACCTTCTTTACAATTTTTGGTAAGTCAACAAGAGACAATGCAGGGCATGGTGTCACAGACAGGGACAGCCCCACAGGGTGTTTTCAACAGGATGGAGGCAACATACCAAACAGTGAAACTGGAGGTTTGATACTACTGTTACTGACTACAGTCATTAATAGTACACATTCAGAGCTTTCCAATGGCCTCTCAGACTTTGAACTATTCTGTTAGTGGGTAAAAGAGAAACAATTCTTGAGAAAATACAGCCAGGGGTGTATGATGTACTATTAATTTTAACCGCAATGACCACTTATGTGCTGACACTTTATCTCTATGTTTCATTTGGTCCTCATAATAGCCCCAAGAGAAATGGGGTCTGGTGAGGCCAACTATAGAGTAGGGTGGAGCCAGGAGCTGGGCCCAGAGCTGTCTTGCTCTAAAGCCCTAATCCCTTATTCACTGAGTTTCCCATATTTTCTTGGGTCTAGTCTACTGGCATGACCTGGTGAGCTACCCACATCAAGTGCAGGATCAGGGGAGAGAGACATGGAGATAGCAGTTGATAGGACCAGAGAATCTGGAATTACAGTTCTGCTACTTACTAGCTCTGTGACCTTGAGTAAGTTCTTTAACTTAGCTCTGAGTTATTCATAGATAGAATAGATTGGTAGACAGAGATAATAACTTGGCAATAAATAGCCAAGGGTACACATAGCAAAAAAGCCCTTGAGGCAAATCTGAAAATATAATTTTCTAGCTTCTGTTTTAAAGTTAATTACTTATAATGATGCTTTTGGATTTAAATATAATCTGCAAAATAACCAGGTGTCATGTCTTGCAATAAATGTGGACTGAATCTTTTAGAAGGCTGCTTAGGTTACTGGGTTGGTCTTTTTAGAGGCAACAGTCATGAGGAGGGGGAGAATTATCTATTTGTATATAGGTTATGGTAAACTATGCTGTAATAGATACAGTTTCCTATCTACCTCTATGTCCCTATCATCTCTCTTTCTCTCTTATTTGTAAAAAAAACTCTTCAGGCTCTAATTACCTATCCTCATTTTGTGTCAATTTCCTCATGTATAAGATGTTCATAATATAATACCTATATCAAAGATTGACGTATTCTCCTGTGCATAACATGCACCCACATCTTTAGCCCAAACTTTCAGAAAAACTCCCTTCGAGAGAGACACATCTGGGGAGGGCTAACACTACCCTTGTAAATGTGCAGATTGCACTGCCCTCCCATAGCTGCCTGTTCTGTAAAGGTTGCTCTTTCCCTTTCTCCTGGGAACCATTCCCTCTTGGCCATGTCAGGGGTCGCTCTCCTGATTGCAGTGCTGGACAGAAGCCATCCCAGCCTGCTCTCACCAGATGCCAGATCCCTCCCTGACTAGACCCCTGTGCACTCAGTGGGCCCAGGTGGGGGTGTGCAGCAGCCCTGGGAGGCCTGATGGGTTTCCCTGTTCCCGAGCCATACTACACATATATAATACGTATTCTTATTTTTCCCTCAAAAATTTGGGTAAAAAAGTACACATTATACCTGTGTACACAGCAAAATATGGTATAAAGATTGAATAAGGTAATTTATATAAGGCATTTATAACACAGGGAGTCCTTGAGTTACAGACATGATATGGTCCCCAAAACATAGGTCAGATTTGTATGTAACTCAGATCCCTTATGAACTACATACACAGTAGTAATTATTACTACATATACAGCAGTAATAATACTATAATGGTTCATATCTTATAATAATAATAGAGCATAATACTTTAATGATGATAATGATATCCCTGCATGTAATGATAAGTTATAGAAACTATTGTGCTCTTTCTTTTAATTTAAACAGAAAGAACATAAAAACAAATTCATATAAAAAGTTTAGAGATAGGAGACATTTCAAAAAAGTAAGTTAAAGATTAACAGTCATCTGATGTCACCTCCGTATCTTGCTTACTGGAGGGGGCACTCTTGAGGCAACAAGGTAGGCTAACCTTGATGGAAGATGATGATGGAGATGGTGCTGGAAAGGATGGGTGCTGGAGAGTCAGGATTTGACTCTGTTGCCAGAGGAGGGAGTTTACCACTGAAGTTGGGTTCTTGAAAAGGGTTCCCAGGCTTGCATGTGCAGCCATTTCTCTTCATCATGAATGGCCTTGTAGAAGCTGATGCTCTCACTAACTGCAGGGTAAAAATAAACCTTTGGAAACCCCTCAGCTTTTGCTTCTCATGTTTACCAAATCTTGCTTTGATGAGATGGAAGCCTTCAGCAAGCCTTTCTTGTAAACTTCCTTGGAGCCAGATCTTCTGATCCTTCGTATCCCTGAACTTCTATCAGCTGCTTCTCTATCTGTCTATGAGACTAGCTGCTAGCATAAAGATGATGCCAATGAACTACTCTGCCAGGTGCGTTTATTTACATGCATGGAGGAAACTAGTTCCTGAGTTATTAACTTAAGCAAATTATCCTTGTGGGGAGCCCTGGGAGCCTGTTCGTAAGTATAGAACTCCATAAGTCAGGTTGTCCATAACCTGGAGACTGCCGGAATTATCTGGCCCACTTTAAGTGTGTTATGTTCTCTGCCATTATTATCATTTCCTTTCATAGTGCAACAAAGATCAAAAGTCCAAGGCCTGCTTTCTTCTCCCTTGCACTCAGCAGCCTGAAGAGGACCAGCTCTTTCTCCTATGGAAGGAGAGCTGGCCATAGCTTCCTTCCTCAAGAGAATAGGACTGAGGACCTGCAGCCCAGTAGCCTGACCTTGAACATCAGCATGGGGGTGGAAGAGTTCTCTTAGGCCTCCAGGATGAGGCTCATTCTCCAGCCCAGCTTTCAAGAATTCTTATAAGAATGATATGGGACTATATTTCTATATAATTCTGTGACTGGAACTTGCGAAGAAGTGATAGCCATTGTCCATAGTAGGTTTTGGCAATCCCAAATTCCGTAGGTATGCATTTGGCACACTTGAATTCCAGAATTATTTTTCTTTTCTCTTTTTGTGAGATGGTGTCTCACTCTGTCACCCAGGCTAGAGTCCCACAGCAACTTCAAACTCCTGGGCTCAAGCAATCCTCCTGCCTGGGCTTCCTGAGTAGCTGGCATATGCCACCATGCCCAGCTAATTTTTCTACTTTTAGTAGAGACAGGGTCTTGCTTTCCTCAGGCTGATTTTGAACACCTGAGCTCAAGCGATCCTCCCTTCTCGGCCTCTCAAAGTGCTAGGATTACAGGTGTAAGCCACTGCACCTGGCCCTCGTATTTCTTACTATAGCACTAGTGACTATATAGCTAGTACTTGTTGTGGACTTATTATACAGTAGACATTCATATAGCCATTCATTTCATTTTTACAACGATTCTATGATGAGAATATCCCAAGCCCTGTAGCATACATGTAGAAAAATAAAGCTCAGAGAGGTCAACTGACTTCACAGGGCTACAAAGCAAGGAACTAGGCTGGGTCCCAGAACCCAGGTCTCTCTGACTTTACAACCAGTGCCCCCCACTGCTAGAGGGACCTACCAGTGTGTAGCGGCTTTGGGGTCTCTGGTTTGTTTTCATAATATTGAGGAAAAATAGGATGAGGGAGTAAGGCATGAACTCCACGGTTCTGTCAACCAAGCCCAGCTCTGGGCTACTAATTTTTACATGTAAAATGTAAATGTAGTTAAAGACTGGAGAATCAGTGTGACTACTAATGTCAGGGCGTGGCAGTAGAGAGGAGGGAAAACAAAATAGGTAAGCCCCAGTGAGTCTATGAAATGTTTTTGGTATTTTGGTTAGGATGTAAAAAAAGTCTTTAAAGTAAAAATTCCCTTTCTTGGGCCATGGCATTGCATAGATTAAAGAAAATGTACCATGTGACCTCCTGCTGTACTTTTGAAATGATTCAGGGCACACTCCACATGTCGCTGATAAAACTCTAATTTCCTCTGTTGAAAACCAAATCCCATTTTCACTTGTGGGTATTTCATTCATCTTTGCTTTTTTGGTTTTTTAATTACATAGCAGAAAGTGCTACTGTGATTTCCTCCCCATGTCATGACGGCAGTATTCATCAAGAAGCTTTTAATTCTACACAGCAATTGCTTCTCTTCAAAAATCTGATTTCAATCTCCGTAGAGGCAGAAGGGTAGGATTTTTTGACCCTAAGGTTAATTATCTGCAAATAAGTTAAAATCACACAAAACCTCATCCTGGGAAAAGGGAATCCAGCCCAGCCCTTCACTTCCCCTGCCATACTGTTAGCTAAGGTCAGCCCTGCACCCCATCCATAGGGGCGGGGGGCAGGTCTTAGTCACAGCTGTATTTTCAGACCCTAGCACAGTATCTGGCACGTGGGGAGAATTTGATAACTGTTTGTAGAGGTGATCTGAATCGAAGGGAGAGTGAGTATTAGGACAGGCTTTAACCATTCCTGATTAAAACATTAAAAGGGTATGAAAAGGTCCTATTTCTGGAGAAAAAAAGTTAAGAGGGAAGCAATGGGGAGACTTAGTAGGGGCCATCAAGGATCTAGTGACCAGAGCTGGAGGTCCTAGGGGCCATCAAGGATCTAGTGACCAGAGCCTCCTAGGCTCTCCCCTCCTGATGGCGCCACTTCCCTGTCCTCCCAGCCAAGAATGTCTGCTCTTCTCTCCAACTTCACTAATTCTCTCTTGAGGGGCTGATATTCATTTATTCATTTGTTGTAATTTTATTTAGAACACAGTCTGTATGGTATTATGTTGGAGGTTGGGGGATGACGAGAAGAGGGAGGAGATTAATGATGGCTAACGGGTGTCAAGCACTCACTGCAGGCCAGGCTTGACTGCAGGCATCTCTCCAGGCTCTCCATCTAATCCTCTGTGCCTTTGTAGGAGGCTAGGCACCGGGGATGCCCCCCAAACCACCCGACATGCACCTCTCTCATTACACTCGTGTCTTCTGCTACTAGAGCTGTTGTTGACACCCTGTCACTTCCAACGACTGTGCATTCACTTTTGTGTCCCCAGCATCTAGCCTGGTGGCTGGCACATGATAAGTGCCAAGCAATATTTGCTGTATTGTTTAAGTGACTTTCAATCCACCAAGGGAGGAAGGGCACACATGTAAGAAGCAGCATAAAACCATGCACTGAAGGGACAGCTTGGAAATTCTGTCCCAGCGATGAAGTCAGGGGGAGCACAGGAGAGGAAGAAAGAGAAGGGGGGGGATGCGGGGGGCCAGGTGGGGCTCTACACAGAGGCCATCCTAGCACAGGCTCCATGAAAGTCTGAGACAGCTGGTCACATGTGGCCCAGACAAGACGCTATGAGCTATGTCATGTTAGGACATTGAGAAAGGAAAGGGTCCCAGCCATGGCCGACAAACGCTGGTGGGCTCTGAGAGGGATTGAGGGACCCTATTTTTCTGATCTCTAATTTTTAATGAGAAAGGATTTCAGAGACCCCTGATGGAGATTAAACAGTATGGCCCAAACCTAAATCTGCACAGGTTTGGGATGGAATTTCACTGCATTGGGCCTTTGAGCTCCAAGTATACAATATGCCCCAGCTTCTGCCCTCCCATGACATGATACCACTCACGGAGGAATGTGTGAGAGATCAAAGTATAACACAGAGTAGAGCTGTTCATTAAAAACCACATTCCTGTGTGTGAAAAATGCCCAGCAAATGGGACCCGTGGCTTCTAATCCATGGAGCAGGAGCCCAGGGTGAGTGCAGAGGAGAGGCGCTGAGAGGATCTGGGCAGGGTCACAGGCCCTGTGGGAGCCAGGATACAGTCCGTAGAGGGTGAGTCTTGAGGGCTAAATGAAGAAAGGGAAGAGCTGGAAAGAAAGAAGAGGAGCAAGGGAAAGAAGGCCGTGTGGGGAAGAGAAGGAGGGCGAGAGAGGACGGAAGAACAGCGGGAAGGGAGTTCCCGGGGGGCTTTCCGGTAAACTGTCTCGTTCTATCAGTTTTCTTCATGCCTATTCCCCAAACCCTAATTCCCAGGTTTTCTTAAATGACCATGGTTTTGTCACCTTGTCTGACCTCATTCCTCAGATGGGCTGAGTTTCCTGAGGAGCACTGGCCCATCTGGTGGCGTGATGGCACACACACATGTTCCAGACCTCAATGTGTTCTCCAAGTAAACAAGTGCGTACTCGTTAAGGTCAATACTTCCCAAGTTCTTCCACTTAGTAGCTGTGTGCCACCTGGCAAGATACTTAACCTTGCTGTGTTTCAGTTACCGTGTTTTAAAAAGACCATATAGGGTTAACTGAGTTATTCCATGTAAAGGTCTTAGAACAGTACTCCGTACATAATAAGCACACAATAAAATTGGCAATTACTATTGGAATGGTGAGGGAGGTAGTGTTACTACTCACAAAGTAACCTTTCAATAACAGTGAATAAGTGAAGACTTAGCTCATGAACTCTAAAAGATTTGCCAACTCTTGTATAATCTACCCTTTGTGATGAATATTTTTGTCAGTTGGAATAGAAGCTCTTAGAAGGAATTCTAATTCCTTTCTCCTGGTCCTGGGCTAGGATATGGTAACTGACGACAGCGAATTACTGCCCTATGACATATCTTTGGAAAATAGCTCTAAGACAGGAAATTCTAGTCAGAAAAAGATCTCTTTATAATCTAGTAAATCTTTATTTTCTAAATAAACAGATTAAGGACTGGGGTTAAGGGAGGAAATCTTCCTTACCACCAAAATATTTTCCTTTTCTTCCTTCTGGTCTTGGGAGGGGAGTGGGAGTGGAGGAAGAAGAAACAAAAAAGAAAATACAGGAAAAAAAAAAAAAAGGAAGCATATGTCTTCCTCCCAAAGATTTCCCCCCAACAGTTTAATGTTTTGGATCATATCTTATTTCCTCAGTAATTATCTTCTCTAGCTTCAATCTCTCTCCCTGATAAAAAGCTCACATTTTGAGTATGTCTAGTTCTAAAGGCACTCTTGTCCAGTGGATGGATAGCTTAGTGGTTAGTTGGGTGGACAGATGGATGATGGGTCAATGTGTAAATAGGCAGGTGAATAAATAAACAAATAATGAACAGTCAAGTAACAGAACCACTCATCCCATCAAGCAGATTGGCGTATCTTTAAAATGGGTGGGCTCCTGTAGACACACAGTTCTTAACTGGGGTAAATTTGGCTCCCCAGGGGACACAGAGGGTGTCTGATGATGTATGTGGTTGTCACAACTGGGGAGAGGAGGATTGCTCCTGGTAGCTAGTGAGCAGAGGCTGCTGAGTGTCCTATAGGGCTTAGGATGGCCCCCACGATAAAGAGTGATAGGATTGAAAATGTCCACAGTGTCTCAAAGGTCACCCTTGGGAAACAGGCAGGTGTTCTGAGGTGAGTCATTTCATACATGAAAACATATGTCTCAAAAACAAAACCAGGGTGGCGCCTGTGGCTCAGTCGGTAAGGCACCAGCCCCATATACCAAGGGTGGCGAGTTCAAACCCAGCCCCGGCCAAACTGCAACCAAAAAATAGCCGGGCGTTGTGGCAGGCGCCTGTAGTCTCAGCTATTCGGGAGGCTGAGGCAAGAGAATCGCTTAAGCCCAGGAGTTGGAGGTTGCTGTGAGCTGTGTGATGCCACGGCACTCTACCGAGGGCCATAAAGTGAGACTCTGTCTCTACCAAAAAAAAAAAAAAAAAAAACCAAAGCAGGGAAGCCTGTGCTTAAAAAAATGGAGGGCACAGGCACATATTGTCTATCTCACCGAGGGGAGAGGCCAAGAAGGACAGAAGCACAACTTTGAGGAGGACAAAGCTCTGTGAAATAGCCTAAACATTTCCCAAGAGAAAAAACACATGAGCATAAATCTCACCTTTTGAAAATGTAATACACATGGCTGGATGCATGTTGCCTTTCCTGGACAAGCTCCTGAGAAGCTGGGGCTGTGTGTCTACCCCTACAGCCTTTGATCATCTCCTCCCATGACCCCGCCCAGTGTCCTCTGCCCACACCCCCCAGGAAGTCCACGCCCCTGCCCAGGGGCAGGCTCTCAGCCTCCCCTCTGCTCTACCCACTGGAGGGGTGAGAGAGTCACTGGGCCCACGTGCGCACCTCCAGAGACCAATGGAGGTCTGGGGGCACTTCATTCATGAGCCAAGCTATTCATTTCCCTTACTGTGAGAGGAAGGTGAGTCCATGTACACTCAAAGCCAACTCCAATAGCAGCTGCTGGGGGCCAGCCTTTTCTGCAGCTAGAAGATTGATTCTGCCTGGGACTAAATGCCTGCTTTGCTTAAGTGCCCTGTTCAGTTAAATTGTGAAAAATGGACATAACAGCCCTCTGTAGTATAAGTGAGCACTGCAGATGCCAAAAGTAATTGAAATGTCCCGCCAGCTCCACAGGAGGGGTGTCCCAGCTGGCTATAGGACAGACCACTGTCAAAAGCACCCAGTCAGTGCTAGAAACAAGGGACATCTCCACCTTCCACCACCTTCAGAAGTCAATGAAGGAAGAATGGTGAGCTCACACAGGGTTTCGGGTGCAGGGAAGCCTCAACACAGCAGCCTTGGCAATCCCTACAATGCAGGGCCACTGAGGGAGGGCCAGCGCAGTGGCAGTGAGTGGAAAATTCCACCAAACCCCACAGCTCACACAGAGCAAGTACTGGCTATCTCCTGGGGAAACCCGACCACAGGAGGCTCAAGGCTGGGCCTGCTGTTTCTAGTACTCTAAACCAGGCCTGCATCTCTCTCCGCCTGTGAGGTTCTCCTGAAGTAGAGCGAGTTGTGTACACGGAGCCTTTCTTTATGATTTAAACCAATTCGCTGCCAGTTATAGCTATCCACGGAGCACAATGTGTTTTTCCTGTCACTTGCTGCAGGCAGAGAATCATGTGAGTATGTTCTCAGTTTTGCCAACAGCGAAAATCATTTTGAAGAAGGCATTCTTTCTAGATGAGTAGAATTATTCCCTATACTTCCACAACCCCTCCTCATCAGGGATAAATAGTCATTTTAGCTTCAACAAACCTCACGTCAAAAAAAAGCAAAGCAAAACAAAACCCAAAACCAATAAAACTGTAATGCTCTGGAATCTTTAATTCCCCTCCAAATGTCACAGGGTGAAACACCCGAGTCCCTTCTAAGCACATTTGAAGCCAAACCAGGCCATTCGCAGCTATTAGACTATTTTGAAATAAGCCCAAATTACTGGGTAGCACTGCAAGCTTGGCCCAATTTCTCCATTTCAGTTTCTCATGAAACTGTATCCCTGTGACTGGAAACTCCTGCTACCATTCATAACGAACAAAGGATGCAGACATTGTTGATGAAACATTAATGACCAATTTGCAAATGTTCTTGGACCCCCTTAGTTCGTCTTAGGTTCATCAAGGCAGCATCCACCCATCTCTCACTTCATTCTTTCAATTATTTAGCATCCATTAAGTGCCCATGGTGGTAAGCCAAGCTCCCAGCAACCTCTCACCCCATCACTTCCCCTCTGACAGCTTCATTCACCTGGTCGCCCTCCTAACTGCGCAGCAAATCGACCTTAGCCTCGAGACAGGAAGCTCATTTAGAAATCACTCTCTGCTGGCCTCCCTTGCCCTACATTTCTAAGTGCTGGGGACACAGGCACTGAGCAGGAAGAGCTTGGGGAAGCTGTCTGGGCTGTCACAATGCACAATGCACTTATAAGGGGGATCCTTGTGGTACCTCCATCTATGCACTCCTCAGACCCACTTTATCTGGACTTAATTAACTGGGGCATGTGGTAAATATGTACCAGGCACTGCAGCATTCCAAGCATTGCCTCGGTAGGAGGATAGGGACGCAGTTAACAGGTTGCAGGGAGAACTCAGTCCTGACCACGTGGAGACTGGCGAATGTGTTTTCTTCACAGTTACCACAAACTCATCAGCTTAGCATTTCTGGTCTTTACTTAAAATGAAAGTCTCTGACCTGGCCTTTTCTGAGTTGTGGCCACTTAGCACCCCGCCTCTGAAAAGTGATAACAAACGACACCGCCGCCATGGAGAAAGTAGCAGAAGCTATGAAACAGACACAGACACAGACACCATGTTCCAGGAGACCAGGGGAGAGAGAAAGCTCTTGGCAGAATGGGGTCCAACCTCACAGAGGAGACTGCATTTGAATGACTGAATAAAACCAATAATGGTAATAATAACCCCCACAGCAGCAGCGGCGGCCATTGCCACTTACTGAGCAGCTTCCTAGGTGCTGGCACCCAACGTCTGCAGACTAATCATTGATGTTTCATCCACAGCATCTGTAGGCAAGCTTTTCCTAACAGTAACAGCTCCATGGAGCAGGTATGACAGAGGTAGTACCTCCTCCTACGGAGGGTGACAGAGGTAAAGCTGGAATTTGATTGTGCTAGTTTGAACTGAGACCAGCAACATGACAGCCTAAGGACACTACTCTTCCCCAGGTCTTGTTACCTGAGGCTCACTCTGAAAGCTGGGGCAGGAGCCACTGGCTAGGAATGTCTGTGGAGAGGATGGCACACCCTGGGCATAGAGGTGGTAGAAGGCTCTGCAGGCCAAGGCTGACTCCCTTATAACTGACTTCTCCTACCCCACAGCCCTCTTTGCTGAAATGACAGGGGACTTCCTCAGCGTACATTCGCTCCGTATTTTTACATCGTTTGAACTTTATGTATCTATAGTTTTATGTTTTATTTCATTTAGCATCACTGCCTAAATATTCCCCACGCTGCTGCGGAGTCTTCAGGATTGTCATCGTGGGCTGGGCCTCAGCCATCAGTATGTACCCCCCTGGCTGCTGGCGAGTGAGTGAGTGGGGTGCTTACAATTGCTCCCCCAAGTCCGTATGTGGGAAGCCCTGCCCTAAACATGCACATGGACATACACCCTGATGAAGGGTTTCCGGGAGATAATTAATGCCAGGCAAGGATTTAAAAAAGATTTTAAAAACAAATTATAGCCACATTTCTATTTGTGTGAGAAAAGCCAGGTGCCCTGGTGGGGAAGGTGGCAGCACACCTACTCTGCCTTGAGATGCTGGTATGCCCTACCGTGACAGCCACCTACTCAAATTCACCCCCTTCCTTCCAATTCATGTTCTGAAAATGACTATGATGGCGATCATAGTCAATAATAATAGCAGCTCTCACTTTGACAGCACTTTCCCACAGCCAGGCACAGTTCCGAAAAGTTTACGTGTGTCAACTAGTTCAATTCTTGCAAGTGCACACTGTTACTATACCTGTTTCTCAGAGATGGAAACTGAGACAGAGAGGCCAGGTCACTCTTCCCTCAGCTAGTGGGCAGGGCTGGAACCTGGGCAGCCAGGCTGCCGCAGCCATGCTTTGGAACCATTGTAGTAACTGCCTCAAAACGCACATCTCACTTCCTTCCCTGTTCAAAGCTCTTCTCACCTCTTAGTAATTATCAAATCCATTTCCAACTCCTTAGCCTGTCAAGTAAGGCCCTGCATGACCTACCCCCCAAACCCCTTTTTAGTTTTCTCCCCACCAATTCCCTCCAACCTTCTCCACATACTATAGTGCCTACATTTTAAGTCACCATATCATCCCCAAATACAGGCTGTGAATCTGGTGAACAGAAAACCTCACTTTCTTTCTTTCCTTTTTTTTCTTTGAGACAGAGTCTCACTATGCTGCCCTCAGTAGAGTGCTGTAGTGTCATAGCTCACAGCAACCTCAAACTCTTGGGCTTAAGTGGTTCTCTTGTCTCAGCCTCCCAAGTAGCTGGGACTACAGGCACCCGCCACAATGCCCGGCTGTTATTATTTTTTTTTTTTATAGAGACAGAGTTTTACTTTATCACCCTCGGTAGAGTACCTCACAGCTCACAGCAACCTCCAACTCCTGGGTTTAGGCGATTCTCTTGCCTCAGCCTCCCAAGTAGCTGGGACTACAGGCGCCTGCCACAACACCCGGCTATTTTTTTTGTTGCAATTTGGCCGGGGCTGGGTTTGAACCCACCACCCTTGGTATATGGGGCTGGCACCCTGCTCACTGAGCCACAGGTGCTGCCCCCGGCTGTTTTTTTGTTGCAATTGTCATTGTTGTTTAGCAGGCTGGGGCCAGGTTCGAATCCGCCAGCCTCAGTGTATGTGGCTGGCACACTACCCACTGAGCTACGAGTGCCACCCAAACCTCACTTTCACGTAGAACAAAGTAATAACTACAGAAAGTACACTTGATAAATGTGTTTATTTGTTTAATGGCATACCCCCTCCCCACCTCTGTTTTAGTCACCCAGAAAGAAAGTTCTATGTCTGTTTTGTCTGCTGCCTAGTACAGTGCAGGGCATACAGTAGAGTTCTGAAATGGGACGGACGGATCTGGTGTTACTGCAGAGACCTGAGTTTGGACTGACCCGTGGAAGTCACGGGGAGGCAGACTTGGGCTCAGGATAGAGAGGCTCTCTAAAAACAGTGAGCTGTTCTAGCAGGAGCTGAGTGGAGCACATGTCAGGAATGACACGAAGATGGGGCAACAGAGGACTCAAAGGCCTAGAGATCCTGCCATGGAGGACTGACTGAGCCCTGGCTGGCCCCAGTAGAGCACCAAGTTCCCACTAAGGATGAGCTGTCTCCTACTGGAGGAGTCCCAGTGATTATATCCTCCTTGCTCCACTAAGTTTCAGCCTTTCTCTATTCCCAAAGACTTTCCTCCTTGGCTGTGCACCAGCCCGGCCACTAAAGCATGCCTCCTGGGCACCAAATGGACACAGGCAATCCTGAGACTCAGGCCACAATGGCATTGCTATGCTATGATGTTTTCTGATGACCACAAAGTGACATGACAGAAGAGGCGGTGGAGCTCCTCTATCACTCCTGCACATAAATGCTGTTTGCTCCTTCGACCTTGGCAGCTCCTTTTCATCGTGGTACCCAGAATCACTCTGCTCCTCTTGAACCTGGCAAGGAAGGCGCCACTGGCTGCCATCTCAGGTCTCTGATGGCTGACAGCTCTGGGCCAACCCCTGGCTCAGGACAAGGGTCTAAGCTGTGGAAACTACCTAATTGGGCCGGTTCTAACCCTCATCAGAGAGAACTGAAACCACGCAGTGTGGGGAAAGCACGTTGAAATTTAAAACCCTCTTGTCGCCCCTAGAACCCACTGGGGCATCCCTTCCTTTCCTACTGAGCCCACTCTTCCTCCAGCTGGCCCCTGCACTGTGGGCAGCCCAGCTCCACTGCTCTGTGGTGCTCGGAGGGGTGTTTCCATGTCCTAGGGGAATGTGTCTGTCACCAGCAGGGCCCCTCACAGCAGGGCTGCCTGCTGCAGCCGCTTCTAAAATTCATTTCAAGCCACAGTTTGGCCTAAAGCCCTGAAGCCTCTTTTCAGGGAGAAAGCACGGAGCCTCCCAATTTCATTTTGTTTTCTTACTGCTTGTTCAAAGAACAATCATATAAAATAAAAATATCATCCTCAGGCAAAGAGAATTTAATTCAAACATTCTTAAGAACAGATTCAACAACCTTTTCCTCACAAGCAAAAGAAAAAAACAAAAATTCTGACTTTCCCCAGTTACACAAAGAAAGAATAAATGGATAGAAGTAGAGACTGTAAACAGGAAAGAGAATTTCCACCTGCTTGGCACCCCGTTGTAAACGAGTGGTTCATGGGCATTATCCCATCAATGTTCTCAGCAATCCTAGAGAGGACCCTGCTATTCCTCCACTTCACAGATGAAGACTCTGAGGGCTGGCGGGCTTGTACTGCGTCCAAGGTCAGACAGTTGGTCCAACAGCCTTTTCTCCTGACCCAGGAGATGACCATGATATTTGTGCAGGTCAGGTCTGAACAAGCTAGGAAGTGTGTTTTGGTACATGAATAAATGAAATAGATATAGATGTTTCTTTTCTACCCTTATTTCTTTTCATGATAGACCCAGGTGCACACACTTGGGTCAGTACCATCCACAGCTCCCGACACCCTCGTTTCTGGCCTATTCATGGCCTGTTGCTTTCACTCACCCAATTCTCAGTAAGAGAATAACCAACCCCAGATGCCGCTCGTCACTCATGCTGGAACCTGGGTGAGGACCTTCACCTACCTGTGTTCTTCCCCCAGCCCATCCTCCTGACTCTCCTCTTGGGGTAACCATTGGTCAGAATGCTCACTTATTGCTCCTTGATTGCTTTTTATTTAGCCTTATCACAGCTATGAGATTTTTATAAGTTTTTTATTTTTATTTTATAAAACAAGTATCAGGCTGTATGTCATCTTCTAGGGCTTTCCTGTCACTTATATTTACAACTTTATAACCAGGGGTTAGAGTTCCAGTTCTTGCTGTGAACACCTAGAGCAAGAAGGAGTGGAGCAGGAGCCAAGGTGCCCCCCCGGGGCACTGCAGTGTGGGGGGGGTTTCACTTCCACTCACATCCCTCGAAGGGCATCCTCAGTGAGCCTGGAACAAACTCCAGCTCCCACCCAGGTTCCTCGGGCCCGACTGGTGTGGCCCGTGACTGCCTGCCGACCTCCTCACTGTGCCTGGTCACTGTGTCCTTCTTACTGTTCCTGAATATCCCCCAGGTGTTCGTGTCTTGCAGCTTGAGCTGCCTGTCCCTCTCTCTCTCTCTCTTTTTTTGTTTGGGATTCATTCAGAGTACAAAGAATTAGGTTACACTGATTACATTTGTTAGATAAAGTCCATAATTGTGTCCCACCCCCAAGAGGTGTGCCATACACTATGACCACCATGCCCCCCCCTCTTCCCTCTCCTCACTTTCTCACCCCCCATCCCAAACCTTGTATTAGATCATCTACTGCCTTCAAATTAGAATTGAGTACATTAGATACTTGCTTCTCCATTCTTGTGATGCTTACTAAGAAGAATGTATTCTAACTTAATCTAGGTTAATACAAAAAACGTAAAGTGGGAAATACCTTTTCCCATTCTGAAGATTGTCTATTTGATTGTTGTCTCTTTAGCTTTACAGAAGCTTTTCAGTTTAATTAAATCCCATTTGCTTATTTTTGTTGTTGTTGCAATTGCCACGGGAGTCTTCTTCATAAAATCTTTTTCCAGGCTGATATCTTTGAGTGTTTCCCCACACTTTCTTTCAGGATTTTTATTGTTTCATGCCTTAGGTTTAAATATTTTATTTATCTTGAATCAATTTTTGAAAAAGTGGTGAGAGGTGCGGGTCCAGTCTTTTATATGTGGATATCCAGTTCTCCCAACACCATTTATTGAATGGGGATTCTTTTCCTCAGTGTATGTTCTTGTTTGGTTTATCAAATATCGGGTGTCTGTAAGATGTTGGTTTCATCTCATTGTTTTCTATTCAGTTCCAAATGTCAGTGTCTCTATTTTTATGCCAATACCATGCTGTTTTAATCACTATGGCCTTGTAATATAGCCTAAAGTCTGGTAGGGTGATGCCCCCGGCTTTGTTTTTATTACTAAGAACTGCCTTGGCTATATGGGCTTTCCTCTGGGAGTTTTTTAAAGAGGGTTCTGCTGACCTGTGGGAATCCCCAAGACCCTTTCAGGGATTCACAAGGTCAAAGCATTTTCATAATATTAAGGCTTTATTTACCTTTATGTAACCTCAAATAGGTAATAAAATCATCAGGTGAGTTCATATTTATGTTTTTCTATTTCAAAACTGTAGAATAATTACAAATAATCCACCAACCTCTTTCCTATCCAAAATAAATAAGAACTGGGGAGTATGCAGGTGGCAGAGAAATTAGATGGGAAGGGTTAAAAATGGAAAAAATATTTTTAAAAGTCCTTTAAAAAGCAGTAAAAATTACCTTTATTAGATCTCAACCCTCGAGTACTTGTCTTTTTCATATTCTCTGTGACTGAATAGGAAATATACAGAAAGCATTTTTGCTGAAGTACAGATTATCTCAAGAAAAAGCACACCTGTGACTAAGTTGTGAGCTGAACTATCAACCTTTTTTGTGGAACACCTATTTTGCATGAAAGAAGTCTTGACAGAGCAATGGTGGCAGAAATTTTCTCCATAATAAATGTAGTGAGTCAGTCACTTCAAGAACTGACAGGATTTGTTGCCAATGATAAAATTCACCTTTGGGTAAAACTCTGAATTTTGGAAAATGTGTCTCCACCAATGCTTCCCAAGAATTAAGACATGCTGATAGGATTGGTGAGGATATCAATGAATGTGATTCTTTGACTTTGATAATAAAATGTATCAACATTTAAAAGAGTTACATAACCGAGTGAATGAATATTTCTAACTGAATGATGCAAGATGTCACAAAATTATGTGTGAGTAAAGATCCACTCACATTTCAAGAAAGACTAAGGAATTTTACTGAAACAAGTAAAAAATGTTCACTGCTATTATTTCAGTTTTCACTGAAAAACTTCGGCTTGTCCAGTTCTGGTGTAAGATCAAAAAATAGGCATAATTTTTCTCAAAAGGCTATCAAAATACTTCTCCATTTTCAACAACATATCTGTGGTAAGGCTGGATTTTCCTCACATACTTCAACCAAAACAACTTGAGAGCAACAGACTGAACACAGAAGCTGATATAAGAAGCCAGCTGTCTTCTATTATGGAAAAAAATGAAAGAGATTTGCAAAAATGTAAATCAATGCCACTCTTTCCATGAAAATTTTTATAGTTATTTTTCCTAAAATCATGTTATTTATGTTAACATGCAATTTTTTTATTGATATGTTTAAGTGAATTAAATATTTTTAAATATTACGGTTTTAAATTTTAATATGGTCAAGATGAGGAGCTGTAACCCCACATATACATAAACTCTCTAGAGTCCTCAATAACAATTTGTAACAACACAAAGGGGATCCTGAGGCTGTTTAAAATTAATAGTCTTGAGACTGTTAAGAATGTAAAAGAGATCTAGAAAACTAGCAGGTTGAGAGCTGCTGTTCTAGCTTCTAGCACATCCGAGGTACTCAACAAATATGAATGAAGATACTAAAGACACATTGCCTTTAATATTTGTCTGCCTTCTGAAGCTTCTCTCTTTTAAAACATCTCCCATTAACATCTGGAAAACCTATTTGTTTGTTTATTTCCTAATGAGCCAGAAAGTTTTAAGAATGGCTCAGAAGTGTGAGAGTAATGCTTTTGGAGGGAGACCCAATGACAAGAATCTGTAAGGTCCAGAACTCAGTTCTCCCTCAGAATCACTACGTCTCCAACTTTTTAAAATGTCTTTTCCTTTTTCATAAGTGCCTATGTCAAGATAAAAATTAAAAACTAGTTCTCAATGTGTTTAATGAAATTGCTTTTATTTTAATGACTGGTTTTTCAGCAGTGTGATTTTTTTTTTTCCTGTTTCCATTGCAAATGTACAGTGACCTAGCATGGCTACATGCTAAGTAGGAGCCTCGCTACCATTTAAATGTGAGTTTTTAATAGGAAAGCATGTGCCAAATTTTAAAAGTGACTCTCAAGTTGCCTTTTGGAAGGCAAGAGACATTGTGGTTATAACAATTTCTGTGGTATAACAGAGAGTCCACAGTGGTTGGTGTCACACTCCAAGAAAGCCACATTAGAAGCTGTGTCACGTCAAAGTAAACAAATGGTGCTTTACAAGATTATTTCTGAATGGGTGCAATATATAAAATCAACTACAAGTTTTTAGATGGGCTGGATGATGCTATAGAACCTGAACTTGGAATTACTTTGTCTTGAAAAGATACACCCTCTCTGTCAGTATCACATGAATGACAAACTAGTGACAGCAACAGCTCTTGGCTGGCCATGTCCCCAGAACTTCCACATAAAGTTCATCTTTGTGTTGAAGCCTGGGAGAATGTTCAGAAGGGCCCTGAGCGTGCCCTCATAACTGCCTTGCCTGGGGTTTTTTTTTTTTTTTAAAGGTTTTCTTTCAGAATCCCATGTTAGCATCTAAGTGCTTTCTTTCTTTTTTTTTTTTTTTTTTTTTTTGGCCGGGGCTAGGTTTGAACCCGCCACCTCCGGCATATGGGACCGGTGCCCTACTCCTTGAGCCATAGGCACCGCCCTAAGTGCTTTCTTTCAACTGCAGGCAGCATTTTTCAGTAGACGAGTATAACTGAGTCAGTAAGAAAGGGAGTAAAGCCAGAGACAAACCTGGGCCCCTGACTACGATACAAATTACGGTTTGCTCTGTACAAGCTGCAAGCAGTTGGGCTCCAAGTGGGATTGGGAACATCCTTGTGATCTTCCATGGTTGGGACACATATTTCAGAAGAACCCAAGATTTAGTACTACCAGGAAGACTCTAGTTAAAATTTTCCTATTCTTGTAAAACACTTAACCTGAGTTTAATAAACCATAGTTTAATACAAATATTTTATTTTATTTATTTTTTTAAATATTTTATTTTTGAATTCAGAATAATGAGCCACACAGTTTTGGCCTGAGAGTTAGATTTCATGGGTGGAGCAGGAACAGCCTCAATCTTCCATAAGCTACTCTGTTAGTCAAGAACGGGGGCTACAAATTGGGAGGAAAAAAAGAGCACATATTTTCAGTTTCGTAAGATAAAAGAGGTTTTGCTTGAAAAGAAAAAAATAGAACATGCATTCTCAATTGTGAGCTCAATTCGAGGCTTAATTGTGAGCCTCGAATTTATATTTTAAATGTCTCCCAGGTATATCCGTAAATTCAATGGCAGCATCATCTGAAAAGGGGGAAGTTGTTAAAAAGCTATTAGTAGCCAGGCACAGTGGCTCATGCTTGTAATCCTAGAACTTTGGGAGGCTGAGGCAGGAGGGTTGCTTGAGGCCAGGAGTTTGAGACCAGTCTGAACAACATAGTGAGATCCTGTGTCTACAAAACAAACAAACAAACAAACAAACAAACAAAAAAAAGCCCAGTATGGTGGTGCACACCTGTAGGTTGAGTTACTCAGGAGGCTAACAGGAAGATCACTTGATCCCAAGAGTTTGAGGTTGCAGTGAGCTATGATGAATGCCACTGTACTCCAGCCTGGGAAATACAGCCAGATTCTGCCTCAAAATAAAATAAAATAAAATATCTGAGCAAAAACCCTGCCAACAATAGTATGGCAGTAAACCTTCAGAAGCGCGTATATAGTAACAACTACCTGATGCTTACTTATTCAACATCTACTTAGCAAGCTCCTATCATGGGCCTAGTTGGGGTGCAGAACTGAGAACCACTAGTAACAAGACAGACCTAGTGCCTGCCCTTGGGAAGTTTTTATTCAAGCACAGAAGAGTAAATCACTACATAATATAAACAATAAAATGTCCATTTAGTGATACCTCTTCATTTTTATGCCTTTGCAATATGAGGGAAATAGGGCACGGCAGGAAGAGCACTGTGGTTTTCTTAGGGGGCATTTGACTAGAATGATTAGGAAAGCAAGCTCCCTAATGAATAATGGATCTAGACAATGTTCACCAACGACCACAGAGTAAATCAGGTGAAAAGCGGATGGGAGAAGTTTATACTAAATTTATTTAGCTGACAACACTTGAACTTAATGGCACAAAAAGATAGGCAAGTGCAAGTACAGCAGCCTTCCCCACCATGGAGTAGTCTTGCCAACAAGGAAACCAAAAAACCAAACATGTACATCAGTGGTTCTCAACCTTCCTAATGCCATGACCCTTTAATACAGTTCCTGTGGGTGGGACAGGATTCAGTGACCCACCAGTTTGCAGGCAACACAGAAGCCAGAAGAACATGTTAAACAACACCAGAGGGAGGCAGCTGCCAAAACTCAGAACATGGGAAACCGCACAGGGAAACAACCCAGAATTACCAAAAAGGGAGTTGTGACACACATATCTGTATGCGTGTTCCTGGCTCCTAACTTCAATAGCCTTTGTTAGTCTTTTTGTTATAATGCTGAGGTATTTTAGGCCTCAGAAGGAGGTTTCAGAAAACATAATCTCTCTCTTTCGTTTGCCCCTTTTGTCTGACAGCCAGTCATAAGCCACCCATTTCAGAAGGGGTCCTGCCCAACCCCAGAAAAAAGGATGCTGCCCCAAAAGGCTAAGAAGACTCTGGACAGACAGGCCTTACTGGGTTTCCCCAGTCACCCTTGTTTTGTTCGGTCATATTTGACACAGTGGTCCACGTTTTGACATGCCTATCCAAAGAAGTCTCCACGAAAGCCTTAGGAGGCCGGTGCGGAGGGCTGCCGGACAGCTGAACACGGGGAGGCTCGTGAGGGCGGCACCCCCAGGGAGGGCGTGGAAGCTGCGTCTCGCCCTGTGCGTCTCTCCATCTGTATCCTTTGTCACGTCCTTTATAATAAACTGGGAAACGTAGGTAAGTGTTTCCTTGAGTTCTGTAAGCCACTCTAGCAAATTAACTGAAACCAAGGAGGGGGTTGTGAGATCGCTGATGTATAGCTGGTCAGGTAGAAGCACAGGTAAAACAAGGTGGGGCTTGTGATTGCATCTTAAGTAGGGGCTCGTCTTGTGAGACTGAGGCCTCCCCCTGTGGGATCTGATGCTATCCTGTGTCAGAAATGAATTGAAGGACACTGGCTGGTGTCTGTGGCAGAACTGATTGCTTGGTGTGTGGGGAACTCCCCCCTTCCCCCCACACATATTTGGTCACAGAAGACTTCTGTGGTGTGAGACCAGAGGAAAAACAGTTTGAGGGTTTGGGGATTTTTCTAGCTCTGGGGTAGGAAGAGGAGGAATCTTACAGGTTAAGAGGGGCACAGAGGCATTAAACAATGGCAAGTATAGGCCTCGTTTGGGTCTGGATTCAACCAACTATTTTTTTTCCTTTTTTTTAAGTATGAAACAGACAGGAAATACAAGACATTTTAAATACTGAATATTTGATAATTAAAGAATTTTTAATGTGGTGACGGTAATAATTATAGTTATCTTTTATAAAAGTGGTCTTCTGTTACAGGCATGACGTGCGTTTTGGATGAAATGACAGCTGGGATTAGCTTCAAAAGAATAGGTAGGGAAATAAGCACATGAAAAAAGTGTTCAATATTGGTGGCCATCAATATGCACATAAAAATCAGAATGAGATAATACTTTACACCCATGAGGATGGCTAAAATAAAAAAAAAAAGAGCATAGAAGGGTTGGTAAGGACATGGAGAAATCTGAACCCTCATACACTCTTGGTGCCAATAAACAATGGGGTAGCCACTTTGGAAAAAAGTCTGGCAGTTCCGCAAATAGGTAAATAGACCACGTGATAACTCAGCGATTCCACCCCTAGATATATATTTCCAAGAGGAACTAAAAACATGTGTTTACAGAAAAACTTACAAATCTTCATGGCAGCATTATTCATAATAGCTAAAATGGAGAAGCAACCTAAATGTCCATCAAGTAATGAATAGATAAATACTGTATATTCATACAAAAAAAGAAATGCTATATTGATACATGCTATTAATACAATATAAATGGACCATGAGAGCCTTATGCTAAGGAACAGAAGCCAGTCACAGAAGACCACATATTAAAGGATTCCTCATACACATATATGACATTTCCAGAAGAGGCCAATCTATAGAAACAGAAAGCAGGTTAGTGGGAAAAAGAGATTACGGGAGTCGGGGTGATGGCGAAGGGTTCTTGGGGGTAATGAAAATGTCAAAAGTTGATTGTGGTGATGAATGCACAGCTGCAAGCATACTCAATGCCACTGAATTGTACACATTAAAAAAAGGATGCTGGGAAGGGTGCGGTGAGGAGTCAGATGAAGTATCACACACCATGTGTTGAAAAGGTTTTAAATGTGCAGATTCTATCATCAAACCCTCTCAGTCAAATCCTGCCTCTGACAATTACTAGCTGTGTGACCTTGGGCAAGATATTTAACCATCGTGAATCTCAGTTTCCTCAAATGTAAAATGGCAGTGATAATATTGGACTGTGCAGACTACATGAGGTTGACACATGTAAGGCGCTTAGAACAGCACCTGGCGCGTGTGAAATGTTCAATGAATGCAAAGTGTTATTACTCTCATGGGCTCCTTCGGGGTACGCATTTCTTCAGTATCTCCTCCAGAAACCACAGTAATTAGGGACACTGAATAGAGGTTCCCAAAAGTCTTCTTGACTTTGTCAGCTCTGTTCTTCATAATCCTTATGATGGTCCTTACCAAGGCATTATCTTCAAAAGGTCCTGTCTTTTGGACCTCAATAAGTTCATTTCATTCTGGTTTCAGCTTATAGAGGAAGATTTAGGAGCAGCAGTGAGACATCTAAGAAGGAGACCCACTGTAGCCACATTAATGGGCTCTGAGCCAGAGGCCTGACAACCCAGCCCATGTGGGTTGGCAAAGGATGAATCCCTCAGATGGTCCTCCCAGACCCCTTCCCTTTGGTGGTGCTTCTGCAAGCTGGAGGCCTCAACCTGGAGGTGGCTGCATGTCGTTGCTGACGTTAACAGACCTGCTCACTTTTCCTAGATTCTTAAGCTCTGCCTTGGCCCTCACTCTTGGATCCCAATAATGGCTCCTAAATTAGCAAAGTGCTTTGGCTCCTTTTCAATAACAAAGGCTCCTCATGAACCTCATCAGTGGAACTATGATAAATATTTTATAAATGGCAGTCTGAAAGCACAGCTCAGACACACGCACGCACACACAATGGGGTTTACATGCTCACATATGCTCTCAACGCAGAGCTATAGCATTTTCTCCCAATCACAATTGCTCCAAAACAGATTTTTTTAATTTTTATTTTGTACCGTATGTATCAACTGCACAAGGCAATCAGCCAAAGAAGAGCTCTAAACATATGGACTACATTTCACAGCTTTGGAAAACATGCTAGAGCAAGGCAGCAGTGTGCTCTTCTGGTCTGTTCTCCAGGGCTGCCACTCAGCTGGGCAGGGGTCATGCAGTACCTGGGCCAAAGCACCCTGGCCTCACCAGAGGCTCCCACCCCAGGCTGTGCAGACATGCAAAGCTGTGAAAGCTGAGTCTTGGAGCAGTGCTCCTCAGCAGCACTCTTTCTATCTTGCAAAAGGCGCATTCACATGCAAGACCTCCCCAGGGGCACACCAGGATGGCCAGACAATCAGCAGTGCGGAATCTCTGCCAGTGCCTGCATTTGATATGCTCCCAGGGAGAGAGATGGTCATTTACGGTGAAAAATAAATGTGCTGCTAATTAAATTTATTTCCCTAAGTGTCCATGTCTCCAGACCTCCATTCTATTTGTCAGGTGAGCAAGCATCTCCTACAAAAGAATATGCCAAAAATCAATTTCATTTCACTGTCATAATAACCAGAATTTACATAGTTTTAGTATTTGCCCAAATAAGCAGTGTTTTCCCAATTTACTTGCATAATCCCTTTGTAGTCCTCTGGTTTGGAAATTGAAATAGAACCGCGTATGGCATTGCTTGCTCAGATACAACATTGACATTGACATTTTTGTAACTCTGGATACACAGTGTATTGTCACCTGCACTGTATATAATTTGCCTTATTCCCTTTCCAATGTATCCATTCCCAGGTGAAGTAAAAGAGAATACAAATTTGAAAAAAAAAATCATAACTCAGCAGCTCCACCATGATGCCAAATTGCTACACCATTAAAGGTTTGTGATCACTCATTGGCAGCAAAGGTCAGGATAAGCTGGGAATATGCTATAAATTATAACTTGCCTCTTTCTATTACTTCGAGAAAATTTCTCTGATGGACGTATCACAATGGTGACAGTGAAAGTTACACAGGGACACTTTGTGCGTGCAGACAAGTACACCTACTGCGTGGACTTTGGGACTAAGCACTACCACCAACAGATTCCTTGCTGTGTGGAGCGGGGCGTCTGTCTGCAGAGCAGCGATTTGGCAGAGTGAGTGCAGGAGCTCTCCCCCTGCCTTCCCAATCAGGATTACAAAGTGAAGATAGCAAAGACTGGGACAGTGGGCAGGGAGCTGGGGGAGAGGCAAGGGCTACAGGAGAAAGACTATGGCCACGACTGGCAGCTGTACCTTAGTTGCAACCTTGGCTCTGCCACTCCAGCAGCATGAGCAGGGAGGAGATTCACCCCTGTGAGCCCAAGTGTCTCACATGAGAGTTGGAAACAGTGGGTATTTCAGAGTTGCTGAGGACACAGAAAGCGGACAGCAGGTAGTCAGGAGGGGAACATGGTTGTAATGAGGGTGCAGAACATGTGGAGGCCCGTGCCAGGTACCCAGCCCCTCCACTAGGGACACTGCCACCTACCACACCACTCATAGGAGACGGCAAGGCCTCGGAGCCAGAAGGGTCCCCGAGAGACTGTAACAAGAGATCATTTAAGCTTAAGGCATTTGTCAGCCTGGTTTGTTCTGCAACGAGTTCAGGTTTCTAAATATAAACTTAGAATATTGTGTGAACACTATGGGAGCTACTAAAACCATTTGTGATGTCAGAAATGGCGGGGAGAAAGATGGAAGGAAAAGAGATAGCTACTTCAATCGTTCTGGATGTTTTTCTTTCCTTTTTTTTTTGGTGTTTTATTAATATTTAAAATAATCTGTTAAGGTGAGTACTTTTTAAAAATGTTTTGAATATTTGTTACCTTTGTTTTAAATACGTTACTTAATTGTAAGTTTATATAATTATGTTGTAATATATTTTTTCTCTTAGAACAGTTTTAGATTTACAGAAAAGTTGGAAAGATAGAACAGAGTCCCCATCTCCTGGACGCGTTCTCCTCTATTATTGAGGAGCGTACCAGTGACAAAACTGGTACATCTGTCACAACAGTGAACCAATGTCGGCACACTATTTTATTAATAGCTAAAGCCCCTGCTTTTTTCCTCCCTACCGTCCTTTTCTGTTTGGCGGTTGTACCCAGGGCCTCCGCGGCTCCCACGGCTGTCATTGTTCCTCAGACTGGCATTGTTTTGGATGACATTGTTTTGAGGAGTCTTGAGTATTTTGCATAATGCCCTTCAACTGGGACTTGTCTGGTTTTCTCCCTCATGATCCAACTGGGATGATGGGGTTTAGGAGGAAAATCCCATTGCCTCAAGGGTACGTACATGACATCTCTGCTGATGTTGACTTTGGTACCTGGCAAAGGGAGTGTTTGTCAGGTTTCTCCACAGTGAAGTTATTGTACGTGACCCATGTATTTATCCCTCTTTCCATCCTGTTCTTTGTGAAAGGAAGTTATTAAGCACAGCCCACACTAAAGGGCTGGGGAGTTATGTCCCAGCTCCTTGAGGGCAGAGTAGAAATTATTTGGAACTCCTGTTCATGGGAGGTTTCTATTCTCCATTTACTCATTTGTCAGTCATTTATTTATATCAGTAAGGACTTGTGGATTTTTATTTTGTACTTGGCTTTATACTCCAACACTAACTACACTATTTATTTTGTGTGTCAGCTGTCCCAGCTCTGGCCATGGAACTCTTGGCTCCTGTTCCCCTTTGACACTTTCCACCCTCCACCACATTGTGCCTTTTTTCAGCACTGTCTTTTCTGACAAGAAATTGACATAATATCATTACAAGATATTGGTATTAGAATCCATCATTTATCCACCAAGATTTCTAGATATGCTTTTAAAACTCGATAGCAGCCTTTAGTCGAGGGCGTCTTCCCCCCACCACTGAGGTATTACCCTTGGACTACTGTGCCCAGGGTTTTCCTCCTGTGGCTGGTGGGAACTCAAGCTGTCCCCTGCTCAGAGACTGCTCAGCCTGTTCATTTCTGGTGGTTCTTTCCTCTGCTGCTGTGCTGGCACACGGGCTCTCACAGATGTGCTGAGCATGCCCAGTTGAAGACTGGGGGATCCTCTCCAGCTCTCTAGAGCTCCCTCTGGCAGTCTTTGCCTCTCTGCTTCTCTGCCTTGTGAGTTCCCGTTGGTTTGGCTTCCCAGATTCCTGCTCTATCTCCTGGAGAAAGAGACCTCTGGCCTCTGCTGGGTCCCCTTCCCTGTCACAGGGCTTGGGACAGAGACTACTCTGCACAGTGAGCTGGGGCAACCGCAGGGCTGGCCTCTGTTCTCCTTTCCAGGGGCCATACTGCTTTATGTCCAATGCCTGAAAACCACTATTTCTTATACTCCTCCTAGTTTTTCAAATGTTTAAAATGGGAAAGTGAATCCAGTCACTGTTATTCTGTCTTGGCCTGAGGTTCTAATTGACTCCAAAATTCATCATATTCAGGGTCCCATTTAGCAAGGTGATGGGCTTTTCCTGGGGCATTAAATAGTCTTGTCATTATTAGTGATTCACGGCGAATCATTTAACCAAGTGAGGGATAGGGCTTTGACTGCGCAGCATGGGACAGCAGTATTATCCTGTCTTCATCACATCTGAGCTTGCTGGTGCAAAACCTAAACAGGGAGGGCTGCCTCACCAGCGTGCTGCTCCTCTCAGGGGTGGGGGCCTGGGCTGACCAGCAGCAACCAACAGTTTTAAACGCAAGCAGCCTACATGAGTGATGTGTGCATGTTGGCAAAGTAGCCTTCACAGCCTATAAGAGAAAGCTTGGTTTCCCAGGATGGTCCCCTCATCCTGGGTGACCTAGAAGTGCTGGTTTCTATGAACACTCAGCACCAGCAAAGGTGGTGGGTGAAAAAATCATGGCTGGAAATGCCCCCTAGGTCTTCCCGACACCTAGACTACTGTAGAATGAGTCACAGGCACACACATACACACCCTCTACTGGAGCAAAATGGGACCAGTGACCTCTCCAAGCCAGTTAGTGCTACCATGTTCTCTGTCCCCTTCACTTGGCTGTGGGCACTCACTCCCTGCCCTGCTCAGGCCCCACCTGCCAGCCCTTCATATGTCCTGAATGTGGGATCCACTCTTGGCATCTCTGGCCACACCCCTATCTGCTATCCCATTTCACACCTCCCACCACCCAACCTTCTGGCCCACCCAGAGCAAGAGAGCTGCAGGAGAAATGAAAATGTTTCTCCTCATAATTAATGAAGCAACTACAAATGACCATGGAATTCCTTGCTTCAGACATGGAGTTTCTTCAAGACTTGTTTCCTATCATGCACAGCGAGAGAGGAAGAAACCCCAATTTCAGGGCACCTGGAGGGCTGGCAGAGGGGTGGCTGGTCACACTAAGGCAGATGAGGGCTAGCACCTTGGTTCTAGAGTTATTGGTATACAGGCCTTAAATAGGGGAAAGGGGTGTGTAGAAAACTGTGGGGTGGGGGGAGTGTCATGAGCTCAGGGTCAGCAGGAAGCCTCCTTCACACACACGTTTCTACTGGACTGCACTGAGGTACTTCCAATGACTCAGCCCCTTTTCACACCATTCCCTTCAGGACAACTGCCTGGGGTCACATCTGTGGGTTCCCATACCCCAGTTCAGGATGAGCTGAACTTCACTGGCCACTTGACCTACTGATCACCAGCCACAAGTTGGCCAGTGAAGGATCCCTTTGGATCTCATATCCTGATAGAGAGTGAAATTAGTGCTTCCCCCTCCCCCCCCCCAAATCCAATTAAAGTATAGATTTAGGCTAAAGCCAAAAGCAAACTCTATCTCTCTCCCAGGCAAATCTGAGGGATGGAAATTTGTAACAAAATTAAGCTGCTATTTTCTACAATGACTGTTTATTACCTTCAGGACAATGTTGGTACCAAGCTCTGTTATCTGGGCCTTGTACCATCATGCCGGACTGTTCACTGCTCTACAAGCACAACACACATTCCAGGCCTACGCATGTCCATTCTCCCCACAACCTCCTCCCCACCTGCTCCATCTGGGAAATTCTTGGTTATGCTCCAAGGTTTAAGTCCAGTGCCGCCTTCCCCATGAAGCACTCCCTAAAACCCATAGTACTTGTCATGGAGATAGAGAATTAGCAGTCAATGCCTTTTTCCCTGGGCTCCCACAGCTATAACTTACTGCTGTTAAACTCTTGCCTTGTGTTTGGAACTGGGGTGCCTGAGGGCAGGGACTGTGCTCCACCAACTCTGGGCCCTGAGGCTAACAAAGGACAAGCAGGGTCATCCGGGGAGTTGGAGGGGTGGACAAGGAAGGAAGGGCGCAAGTGCAGCACTTGAGGATCTTAAGAGATCGGCCTATGCTCTCTGACTGCTCTTCTCTTCCTCGGGAGGCAGGAAAGCATGAGGGGAGGTCTATGCACAAGGACACTAGTGTTTGACAGTGTTACATGGGAGGAAGCTGATGCCCCCCAGAGTCCTGGACTAGATCCACAGACACCTGGGCTCTGGTCTTGGCTTTCCTCTCAAGCATTCTGGGTAACTCTGGGCAAGTCTGTGGGCCTGGGCCATAAGGAACAATCTATTGAATAAGTCGTCTCCAATCTAGTGTTTGGAGGTGTTCAGGGAAAGCCTGAACTACCCTTAAGGTTTTCTGACACTTAACGGCTTGCTCGAGGTCCTGGTGCACATCATTCTCAGGTGCAGAATTTGTTTTCCAAATCCATGTAGTATTAGAATAATGGCTGTTCCCCATCTGGTAATGAGAAGCCGTTTTTATAGTGAAACCCGCATACCAGCAGGCTCAGGGTAGGCCCACGCTGCTAACTCCAGCTAGGGATTAATGGGACACTGCACAGACACATTCATTTCTTTCAGCAAATAAGGCAACAAGGGTTTGATAGCCAACAGATCTCTAATAAACGAAAGCAGGAAAAGCACATATAAAAGAACAGAAATGAGTAAGAACAAGCAAGCACTTACAGGTTCTGGGCCGATTGTGCCTCTGTTAAAATAAAAACAAAACATTTTGGTTCATCAAGGCACTTGGGAGAAAGCTAAGCTGTAACTGCTCTGGCTTTATTAAAATGTCACTGACTATGACATGGAAAACAACAAGAGCTTTATAAATGGATGGAAAGACCACCATTTCTCATACTGCTTCAAAGTCTTAAGAAGCCTTGTCTAGATGCTGTTTTGTGTGTTTCATCCAGTGGCATTTGGCAAATTTCAAGGCTGGAGACACAGAATTAATACAGGAGGAGCTGCTGAACGCATTCCTCAGTCATGAGCAAGGAGGAACAACATGGAAAGTTAAAACACGGCCAGCGATTAGCAACTGCCTCACTCTGGTTAGTAGACAAAGGCCTCATTCAAAGGCAAGCTAATGGTCTTCTTTGTTGAAAACCCAATGTCATCATAGCTTTAGGTTTAGAAGAATCTGCGGGGGAGACTGTCAGGACTCCAGGCAAGAGTTAGTGGCACAGGCTGCCAGCCAGGCCCAGGGAGCCTCCACCCTGTGGGAAGTCAGCATGCCCACTGTGGTGTGGTGTGGGGAGGTGAAGTAACGGGTCATCATGGGCCAGGGTTAATTCCAGAACTGTTAACCATTGGCCTACCATGTGGGAGGGACACAATGGCAAGTCAGACAACAGGCCCTGTCCCCAGAAAGCTGCCATCTAATGAACGGAGGAAACAGAGAAGACTGGGACAATGCCCATCAGCGCGAAGACAAGGGCAAAGTGTGGCAGAGGCTGAGGGGGCAGCGAGCAAAGGATGAGAGGAAAGAACGGCAGCCTTGTGTGGACAGCAGCATCAAGATGGGCCCTGGGAGACAGGCAGAGATGGGGAGACACAGGGGGCGAGTGAGCTCGCAGACGGGTGCATGGAGGCGTGTAAGGAATGGGAACGTTCAATTTACAATCGCCAAGGTGTGGAAACAGCCTAAATGCCCAACAACCCAGGAGTGGATTATATGTGCTATAATCCACATATGGATTATATGTCATTCACTCAAGGATGCTGTGCTCCATGGATACCGTGGGATACTATTCAGCTGTTAAAAAGATGGAGACTTTACACCTGGATGGAGGTGGAACACATTCTTCTTAGTAAAGCATCACAAGAATGGAGAAGCACGAATCCTATGTACTCAATTCTAATACGAAGCCAGTAGATGATCTAATAGACACCCACATAAGTGAAAAACTCAGATCAATTCAAGGTAGGGGGAGGGGAGGAGGGAGGGAGGTGGCAGGTCATGGTGTAGGCACACCTCTTGGGGGCAGGACACGACTTTAAGAGGGATTTTTACCTAACAAATGCAAATGGTATAACCTAATTCTTTGTACCTTCAATAAACCTGAAAAAAAAAAAGACATGGGAATGTTCTAAATGGCTTGAGCAGAGGCTGTGCAAGTAGGAAAACAGAGAGAAACAACCCTGAGACTATGATGGGCCCCAAAGGACCGTGAGTGAATGACAAAGCTGAGTTCAGGAAGAAACAAGTAGGGAAACAGGCAAAGGGACACGGGTTGGAGGTTTAGGAAGTAGTAGCTCAAACAGGAGATAGTGAGGAATTGCCCCAGGCTGTCCATCCAGGCAGAAGGGGGAAAAGTTGAAAGAGAACAAGGAAGGAGGAGTGGGAAGGTGATGCTGAGGCCCACACCAGGTGATCTGGGGAAGACCGAAGCTGTTTAGAGATAGTCAGAAGGACACCATGTGTAACCCCTGGTGTGGGCAATCATCGAAGCCATTAGATCTGCAGGCAGCTGAAGCCGTGGGCCTGAGAGTCAGGGGAGAGTGGGCTTCAGAAACAAGCCAACAGCTGTCAACATGGATAAGGATGAAGGAGGGAAGGGAGACCAATGAAAGCTGCTCATGGAAACAGGCAACTGGATTGGCAGTGCCACTAGCAGAATGCTGAGGGAGTGCCACCCATGTCCACCACCAGGGACAGAAGCAGTGACAGCAGGTCCCCTGAAGTACAAGTCCATGGCCTGGTCCCATGTGATATGTTTTGGCATATGAGCAGTGGGGTTCTAAAAAAAAAAGGAAGCCAACCAAAAAGGAGAACAGATGGGGCAAAGATGTTTCCCTGTTTTTCAAGTCAGAGGCCCTTGGCACTTCAATTCTAATAAGAGAAAAGTACCTTCCACTCTGACTGTTCACCTGCTCCAGCTGACATTCATAACTTCTTAGGCCAGATGAGGGTTTCCTGGCATCTGAGGTCCACTTCAGTGGGCATTTGTCACACTGATATTATTGGACTAATTATTATTTGGTGATTTTTAAAAGGGAGAAGAAACACTGGACAACAAAAATGAAACCATTTATAGAGTGGTTATGACTCTTGGCCGGTATCAGCAAGGTCCCTGTGCCATGCAGGCACAGTGAATGGGCTCCAGGGCTTCACTTTCTGGTTTCTGCCAGGGGTCAAGACACAGCCGCAGACCTGGAGTCTACTGGCTTGGTCAGGGTCATGGGGAAATACTAGCTCATCTCTCCTTTCAACACTCGTGGAGGCTGATAATATACTCCCGTTTATACAAAGTATGAGAACCAGCAGAACTAACTGATGGTGACAGATGTCAGAAAGCCTCAAGGGGTGAGGTGAAGAGGGGGGCTAGCCGGAAACGGGTACAAGAGAACTTTCTGGGGTGACAGAAGTGTTCTCTGTCTTGTTTTGGATGGTGCCTGCGTGGGTATATACAATTGTTGAAGCTCATATAAGTGAATAATTATGACTGGCACACTTTAGCGGATATAAATTATATCTCCATACAAATTAACAGAAGTGAAACCAAAAAGATTCTGTACGAGCACCCTTCCCTTCAAAAGCCAAGGGCTCAGTGCAGGAAGGGAAGTGTGCCAACCGGTCTCCGTCCACTGCCGTGCCTCCTACAGCACCAGATAGGATTGGGAAGCACGTGGCCGACCCTCTTCTAGACACTGGCAGTGTGTAGCCTGGCACTAGGGCACAGCCTCTTTCTTCTAACAGAAGCCCCTTCCTTGAAGCCCTGGAGGGTGCTATCAGTAATGACCCTGGTGTTCTAATCTACAGCACTCTGTGGGGGATAATCACAGCCTAAACAATGAAGGTCACTTTATGGCCTGGGTTTGGGGGATGAATACAACAGGTGGTTATCAAGCACCTGTTCAGACAGCTCTCCGCCTGTGTGAGGAGGTGCACTTTGTGACTTTAGCGGAACCTAGAGCAGGAGGTCTCTAACACACTTGCTGCCACTGCTCCACAGTGCGTGCAACACACACTCAGTGGGCCCCGAGCTGTCGCTCAGCGAAGCTTGGCCAGGACCATAATGTTAAGAAAACTCATTCTAACAGAAGCCCCTTCCTTGTAGCCATGGAGGGTCCTATCGGTGTTACTCATGGAACATATGAGTTTTCTAATATTCAACCATTTTGGACTTTAAAAGTGGCAATTTCATATTTCGATCTGTATTTTCTATTTACTTTATGGTTTATTTGGGCAGACCATAACTAGAAACAATTTTTACAACTATGAGTGATACTGCTACAATTTCGGTCATTTCTTCACATAATAATGACAAAATTGATCCCTTCTGTAACAAGGCACTATTATTCTAATTCTGAAAAACCTGATGGGTTTATAGAGATATCACTGTGCTTTATGTTAATGATGATAACTATAATAATAGACAACATACAAATGTGTACAGAGACTTTCCACATATGTAAACTCATTTACCATATTTTACCATGTATAACACACACTTTTTTGGGCCAAATTTTAGAGGGAAAAATAAGGGGTAGCACTATTTATTACTGGTGTGTAAAATTTCCTATATCTTGTATCTGTTCTTGTGTTTTGTAATTACTTGTTACATAAAATGTCTTATACCATGATCTATTAAAAATAAATGCTAAAATTCCTTTATAATTCAAAAAAAGATTACCTAAAAATAAACAAATAAAAGTTTGAATTAAAAAATTAAAGTGCAAGATTTTTTGTCCTGAAAGTCTGGGACCAAAATGTGGGTGCACATTATACACAAAAGGGTATTATACACGGCAAATAGTACATTCCCCACAGTAACTCTGAGATAAGTTCTATTTCATGTCATGATGAAACTACTTAATAGACTTCCATAACAGATAATCACCAGGGCTAGAGTTGAATGGCTCCCCAGTGAAAATAAGTTCCAATTTTCTTATGTTCCTTATCACACTTTCTATTTGTATCTTTCTTTTTTGGCTACTTTTGAAAAATCATCACACTTACAGACATAGTTACATTAAAAGCTTGTTAACTTATTACCAGTAGCATGTGATTTGAGTTCTAGGCAGGGGTCCTCAAACTGCGGCCCCCGGGCCACATGAAGAGATGTGATTGTATTTCTTCCCGTTTTGTTTTTTTACTTCAAAATAAGACATGTGCAGTGTGCATAGGAATTTGTTCATAGTTGTTTTTTTTTTAAACTATAGTCCGGCCCTCCAACGGTCTGAGGGACAGTGAATAGGCCCCCTGTTTAAAAAGTTTGAGGACGTAGGGTGGCGCCTGTGGCTCAGTGAGTAGGGCGCCAGCCCCATATGCCGAGGGTGGCAGGTTCAAACCTAGCCCCGGCCAAACTGCAACCAAAAAATAGCCGGGCGTTGTGGCGGGTGCCTGTAGTCCCAGCTGCTCGGGAGGCTGAGGCAAGAGAATCGCGTAAGCCCAAGAGTTAGAGGTTGCTGTGAGCTGTGTGAGGCCACGGCACTCTACCAAGGGCGGTACAGTGAGACTCTGTCTCTACAAAAAAAAAAAAAAAAAAAAAAAAAAAGTGTGAGGACGCCTGGACTTACGTATTATTTTCATCTTTTTGGGACTTTAACAAACCATCTAAACCTTCGATTCAACCACTGATTGAAAAGGCAAATTCAGCATATGTAAATGGTAACACATAATAAGACAAAATACATTTTCAGAGAACTAAACCCTTTTAACTACAACGTTAGCTGAAAAGTGACCTAGACAGTCCTTGTACCATGTGGGCATTATTTCATATTTTGTCACTACAATGGGCTAAATGTTTATGTCCCTCCAAAATTCTTATGCTGAAATCCTAACCCCAGGGTGCTGGCATTAGTGGATGGCGTCTTTGGGAAGTGATTAGGTCATGAGGTGCCACCCTCACAGATAGGACTAGCATCCTTACAAAAGAGACCCTGGACAGCTCCGCTGCCCCTCTGCCATGAGAAGACACACATCAAGGAGATGGCTGTCTGGGAACCAAGAAGCTGGTCCTCACCAGGTGCCAAATCTGCATCAATCTCCCCGCCATGATTTGGGACCTCTCAGGATCCAGAATGGAGAGGAATAAATTTTTGTTGTTTACAAGCCACCCAGTCTGTGACATTTTATTCTAACAGCACAAACAGACTATGACAATCATCACAGAGACACCGCTGACCACTGTTAGTGCATCACCCCATCCCCACCACCTGCAGGAAGGGGACACCAATCTTGTGTTTGTAAAATCTACCAAAGGGAGGAGGTGACACAGCACTGCCCGAGAGGTCCAGAGAAGGAGAAACAGCGAGGTTAGAGGCAGTTTAGCAGGCATAAGCCAGGAAGACAGCAGATGTGCAGAGGAACCTGAGAAGGGTAGACCAGGAGCTGGGGCCTGCACAGCATCGCCTGGTGAGGCCTCCGTGGGGGTGCTGCAGAATGCAGGGACTGCACATTAAGAGCTGAAGAAGCTTCTGGTGTCCCAGCAAAAGACTCTTGCGCCCAGCTTTGCATAGAAGCAGAAGAGCTGAATGCCTTTAGGAGACCCTGAGGCTTGGGCACGGACATATTATGACCAGGGTGGTGAGGTTGAAAGTGCCTTTTCCCAAAGATTCTTAAGAGCCTCACCCAATCTGGTTTGTGTGTGGTGGAGGGAAGGACGGGATGAGAAATAGATGAAATCAAATTTAGACAGACAGAAAAAGGTGACATTTCTCACAGCCAGAGTTGTGGGATAAAATGTTTCCCTGCATGTATAAGCCCAATTACTATCAAGAATACAAAGGGATATCTTGCAAATATCACAGCTCACCTTACTTTTCACGTTTCCTCTAAAATTATCAAGCTGCCACTAGTTAGCCTACCAGAGACCACAAGGATTTTATAAACTTTATTTTGAAAAGCACTATGCTGGACCTTAAGCAAAATGAGGGCATGGTCCTTTCAGCACCTAGCAAATACTAAGCCGACAACAAAAAGGTATTGAACAGAACTGAGGGTGTCTGACTCCAGCTAGGGTTGGGACTCCAGAATCTTAACATAGTAGGAAAACCTTCCACTGCTGGGGCTACCAGGGGCTCATCATTCTTTGGAAGTGTAACATATAATCCACAAGACTTGACAGCTATATCTGCTTTTGATGACTGTCTGAATTTTATTTAATGAGGGTATAAAGAAAAGTAATTTGCTACCATGCAAAATTTTACCTACAGAAGTTTTCGATCTGGGGAATATCCTATTTCACTTTGATGTCCATAAACCCAAACCAGTGGGATTTCTGCCCAAGTTCCTTTATGTGAATTTTTCTGGTGTCCCCATGGGGTGACTACAAAGACAGTGACATCCCAGGCTGTGTTCCCAGAACTCTGTCTAGGAGCACACCTGCCTGCCCCCCACCCCCATTCTCTTAGCCCCAAATGTTTGGGGACTTGGCAGAACATGAAATAGAAGGGAAAACCAAAGTAAATTCATCAAAAATCCTAGTTAACTATGAAACACGAGTATCCAGAATCTTTAGATAAGCTTTATTTTGCTGCTTTATTTCTATTTTTAGGGAATGCCAGATTGAGCATTTTTAAGCAAAATAAAAACTTCTGAATATGACTTAGAGACAATACAACTTCAGTGCAGAATTCCTGTAACTTCTAAAGTTTGATAGTAAGAATTGACCTACACTAATACATTAGATTATAAATTTTCTCTTTACCAAATTCTAGAAATATTCATGATTACAACTTATCAGAAAAACATTTCAGGGGCTGGATGTGGTGGCTCACACCTGTCATTCTAGTACTCTGGGAGGCCAAGACAGATGGATTTCTTGAGTTCAGGAGTTCAAGACTAGCCTGAGCAAGAGTGAGATCCCATCTCTACTAAAGATAGAAAAACTGGCCAGGCATTGTGATGGATGCCTGTAGTCCCAGCTACTCAGGAGGCTGAGGCAAGAGGATCACTCCAGCGTCAAGAGTTGGAGGTTGCTGTGAGCTGTGATGATGCCATGACACTATACCCAGAGCCACAGAGGGACACTGTCTCCACAAAAATAACAACAATGAAATTTCAATTATCAAAGAAAGATTAAAGCTTTTATTGTATCTATTCTAAGTAGAGCAAAAAATACACATATCATTACAGAAAGGTAAACAATAAGAATAGAAACAAAAGCATTTAAATATGAATTTTCATTAATAAAAATTTTGTACTAGTCAGAACCAACATTTCATAGAACATTCCCATTAACTTAGGCTGATCAAAATATTAATAGATGCTATACCTCTACAGGCACTGTCACTCCCTCGAAAGGCTTACTTTTTTAACATCGGAAAAAAAAAAGCCATGCTACTAGAAATCTGATTGAGTATATAGTTTGTTACAGGAACACTTTGAAATACCTCACTTTCTGGTAAGTTAAAAAGCAGGGAGAAAGACGCTAACAGGGAGAAACATGATTAAGTGGTTTCTCCTTTTAGTTGTTCATTTGCTGACTCTGAATGAACATTTAAAAAGAATATATACAGGGTGGTCACAAAGTTTGCGTGCAATGTAAAATAGACAGCCATAGACAGCTATTTTGGATTGCATGCAAACTTTCTGGCCTCATTTTTTTTTTTTTTCCCAAAGTCCTAGCTTTTTGGATATATTGTAGAAGTCACAGAAAAATTCCAATTTGGGGAGGATGTCAAGAACAACAGTACAATAAAACAGAAGTCAGACAAAGGCTAGACAAGGTTAAAAACCAGCCAATATAAATTTGAAAATGGCGTGAGAACACATCTGTACGCATATTGCTGCATTTTGCATTTGAAAAGCCACACGCTGATTTCCCATCTATATTATGACTCCTAAGAGCTATTTTAATATTTGCTGTCCATGTTAATAAAAAGGAGTAATGAAGAGAGCCACAATTCAACCACATGTCATGAGTAACCCATAAAGCACAAAATAACTTACTAAGAAAAAGACCTACTAATTAGTTCTTATTAAAACACAGAGAATTTCAATTACCCACTTCATTTATGAACATTATCAAAGAGTTGACATGAAGTTAACCACACCCTTCTTTTAATCGGTTCATCTTAACGCCTATTTCTCCTTAATCCCTATTGCTTGCTTAAGGATGGATAAGCAAAAGTACTGCCAGCACTAAAATTGTTGGTCCTTGATATCAGCACTTAGAACAGCTGTCTGAGAGAGACCCTGCTGAGTGGTTTCAGACCTTTCAGGAGAGCCGTCTATTCTGCTCCTGGTGGAAGTTGCTGTAGTGCGAGTGCCTGATCTCAGTAAGAGCCCAGCAGAAACACTAGTGCACATACACATTCATACCAATATCACAGGACTCTTGAGCTGCATGACACGTGCCCCATGCCTCCAGGCTGTGCAGATTTAACGCACAGTGGCAGCCCCAAGGGACAGGTGACTTACGGTGGCTCAGGCAGACACCACTAATACTAAGTTTCCATGTGCTTGACCAATGGTTATTGCACAGAGATGAACACGTGGGGCTCTAACTCTCCAGGCGCTGCTGGGGCAGAGCCCAGGTAATCCCTGTGAGTTAGCAGATGCCGTGCCTCCTGTGCTGGCTGCACGCTCATCAGAGACTGGCAGGCCATTTGTCTGTGGCAGCTCAGCAAATCCCACAGATCCTTCTGGGCCTTTCGCAGTAAGCTTTTCATACCTTGAATCTTAGTTAATGTTCACATGAAAAAGCAGCTGCTGCTTGACATACTCATAAAAGTCTTGCTGGAAATTAACACTTTGCTCAAATAAAAACATAAAGGTACGTATGTATTTGACGTCATTTTGGAAAGAAAGCAATATCCTCACCAGCAAGGGCTCAAGACATCAGGTGCCTTGGTTGATAGCTCTCTCCAAAACATCAGGGCTCAGGGCGGCACCTGTGGCTCAAAGGAGTAGGGTGCCGGCCCTATATGCCAGAAGTGGTGGGTTCAAACCCAGCCCTGGCCAAAAACTGCAAAAAAAACAAACAAACGAACATCAGGGCTCTACTTGTGAATTGCCGACCCATCTGTGGCAACCTCGCTCCATTAGGAAAGGCATTAAAGAGGTCAAGCATCTTGATTTCTCAAATATGTATCACTGATCACAAATTGAGCAGAAGCAGTGAGAGAAATTAAAAGTTGATTACCATGACTGTTGTGTCAAATATATTTTTTAAAGCCTCTTAGTTTACAACCCTCAAAGTTAACTAAACAAAGCACATTCTTCCAATTATCTACCATATTTTTCATGTTCAGTAAAGAATCAAAAAAAGGAAACATGGCAACATTGTGAGGCATCATTAGGATGTCAATTGGGAAAATTAAGTCTTAAATTTTATTAATCAGGAAAATTAAATGCACAATTTAACAATGAGTGTGTTGGTATCTCTGTGACTTGTAGTCATGGTCCTAAGCCCTCTCTAGTCACCAGAAGAGGCAATGTCTGGTGACTTCTGGTAATATGCTAAAACAGTTTCTGTAAAAGCATAGAGCCTGTAATTTTAGTGTCTCAGGAGGCTGAGGCAGGAGGATCGTTTGAGGCCAGGAATTGCATGGGCAACATAGCAAGACCCCATCACAGGAAAAATTTAAAACAAAAATTAGCTATGCATGGTAGCTTGTTCCTGTAGTCCCTAGCTAGCTGGGAGGGTGAGGAAGGAGGATCAGTGGAGTGCAGGAGTTAAAGGCTGCAGTGAACAATGAGGCCACTGCACTCCAGCCTGGGTGACAGAGTGAGACCTGGTCTCCAAAAAGAAACAAACAAAGCATACAGTGTATTTGGCGGCCAGAGGTCAGTCTAATACAATTGAGGTGAAGGATGATTGGCATGGGAAGGTTTTGGGGGGGGACACAAAAGGTGGCTAAGAATGTCACTTGAGTTCCTGAACAGCAGTGATTCTCAAATTCTTGATGCACAATGGAGTGGCCCGAAAAAGATTTTTAAAAAAATCTTGGAGCCAGACATCACTCAAGATCTGGAAATCAGGAATTACACATTTTTAAAGCTCTCCAGGTAATTCAAATGTGCTGCCAAATTTGAGAACCAGTAGTATGGATGTGTGCTTTTCCAACTTTGAGGTGCATACAAATCTTCTGGGACCTTATTAAGATGCAGATTCTGACTCCGGCGAGCAACCCAGTAACTGCAAGATCCCGGTTGATGCTGAGGCTGGTGGTCCACGGGCTAGTTTGAGACACAAAACTATAGATGACGGGAAACCTCCAAAAATTTCTGCGCGTGGGAGTGATGTAACCAAAGGTGAACTTTCCAAAAAGGAATCAAGCATCTCTTAGCATAAGTAGATTTAAAGGGGAAGGACTGAGATAGCAGACCAGGAAAGACGCTACAGAAAGAGGCCAAGAGATGGGAGTTAGGGAAGCCTGAACGGTTCTGGGTCGCAGATTCCCTGAGGAGAATTAACCCCATCATATTCAACGCCACCTCACAGGGGGCTGTTGCTATGGGGTGGGCTTATAAAAGAACATACTAAGATCCAAAGATACTATGAAACTATAGTCTACTTTGAAACACAGTCTGTCCAGCAGTCTGAGTTACTGCACAACCCAGCGGGGTGTGGAAGCCAGTGCCTTCGACTTCTACTCCTGTGGAAAAGACTTCATGCCTCCCCAGATCATGTCCTTCGCCTCCCAGGTACATGGGGGCATTGCCTAACCATAACCCCTTGGCAGGTGGGAAAGCAGGTATCTAGTTCTCACCAGCTCAGACAGCTTCCTTCCCTGCAACCCTGGCCGCCCCAAGAGAAACTAAGTAGAAGCCTACAGGCCAGGTTTGTGTCTAAGACCCGGAGGTGCCCCCATCCACACATGGCTGGAGTGAGGAACACACTTCTGTTGGACTACATCACGCAGACTTTGAGGCTGTTACTGCCATAGAAGCCCAGCAGATCCTGATGATACACTAACCAAGTGGCTCTGTACCCTGTGGGCTGGTCCCAGTAACCTGTAGATGTGACCTGATGCTTCTAGCAGCCCAGTGAGCTTGCTGGACATTGCCCCAAATTCTATCCAGATGGGGAGATGTTGCTTAAAGATCCTTATCTTAATGACTCATGAAACCCCTCACCCCACGGTTCAGAAGAGTTTCCAAAGCTTTCCTCATCGGTGAGATATTTCCAAAGTAAGAGCTCTCAGCTGTGATGTTTTCCCTTTTCTTCCCTTGTACCCCCATGTCATGGCCAGTGAGAATCGGACATTATTACTTGGCTCTTATTTTTGCTTCAATCCAGATTTCATTTTCTACATTCAGAGTTCTAACTAAAGTGCATGACACAAATCTGTTGTTAAGTAAATTCAAATAATATTGGATTTTTTTTAATAAAAAAAAAAATAAGTGTTGCTTTTAAGCTGAGGATTTAGCTTGATACTCTTTACAGACCTCTCACTTTGCACCAAACCAAAGATAGTTCAGAGGGTTCTAAGGTCACTCAGCTAAACTTCACCCTGAAATGAGATATTTGAAGTCTGCAAATGAATGTAAAACAGGTTCTATGTGAACAAGGTATTAAAATAATGACCTGAACCACTTCAAAGGTGAATCATCAATTTTAGTTGTATCTCATGACCTTGTCTTTGAAGTCCATACCTATTTTTCAAGTGAATAATGAGGAATGTCCTAGGCAAATATTCTTTTTTGTATGAGACAGTATCAGGAAGTAAAAAGAGAGCTGTGTGGAATATTTGATATTTTCAAATTTAATTAACGAATAAGCTGCACTCAAATTTTTCATTTGTAAATGATAGAGTTGGAAGTCCGTTCATCTCCAAAGTTCTGTGCCATGCTGGCTTAGGATTCCCTTTAGTGGTGGATATGACTCTATCTCAGCTGGAAATTTGAGTACTTTTCCAAGGATGGCTTTACTTCCTCTCTCAGACTGTCGTACACATCGTCCAATCCTCCACCCATCAGTCAGTTTCCTTCACCTCTTATATGACTCAATTCAAAAAAATTTCAAAATTCACTCAAATCTATCATCAGGTTGGCCATCAATTTGCTCTCTTAGCATAGACATAATCTTGCAATTGTTACGTGGCTAAATTTGTAGCCTGTTAAAAATAAAGCCCATGTGAAATTATAGATACTTTCCAAAATTTTTATAGGTACTTTCCAAATTTTGACAATAAATACATATGTCACTTTTGCAAATGAAAAAAAAAGTGGGATTAACATATATACAAAATCGGACAAGATCTCAGCAGCCTTCCAAAAATCTGATTTTTTTTTCTTCTGTTAGGCTGAAAACCACATCTAGCCAGAGATACTCACTCTGAAGAGATTCTAATTGGTTTTGTTAAAATTTTTATTATCTTCATTGCTTACTCAGTCATTGATATCTGTTCTCTATGGTTGGATAAGTTCTGTCTGTCAACATAGGAAGATTCACTTACACAGGCTGCTTCCTGCTACTGGGGCCCAAATAAATGAATGTCTTCCATGCTGTATTTTTTAAAATTAGAAATTTATTATAAAAATAATATATGCTCATAGTAAAAACTTTAAATTGTCTGCATATAAACTGAAAAGTAGAGTATACCTCCAATTCCAGTCCTTGGTTGCAGAGATCACAGTTGCTAATAAATTCATTTGCATTTTCTTAGGTGTTTTCTATGCACAAAATAAGTCTACATGTTTATACAAACAGAAAATGGGATAATAAATAGAATATTACATAACTTGGTTCTTTTAATGTATCTTTGTCTTCTTTACTTATTGGTATATAATGCCATTTTATTTATTTATTTATTTATGTATTTATTTATTTTATTGTTGGGGATTCCTTGAGGGTACAATAAGCCAGGTTACACTGATTGCAATTGTTAGGTAAAGTCCCTCTTGCAATCATGTCTTGCCCCCATAAAGTGTGACACACACCAAGGTCCCAATAATGCCATTTTATAATGGCTACTAGTATTCCATAGTATAAACATTCTACAACATAATCAGTCATCTTCTTTTTTTTTTCTTTTTTGAGACAGAGTTTCAAAAAAGAGTTTTATGTCACCCTTGGTAGAGTACTGTGGGCTTCACAGCCCACAGCAACCTCAAACTCTTGGGCTTAAGTGGTTCTCTTGCCTCACCCTTTCAAGTAGCTGGGACTACAGGTACCCACAACACCCGGCTATTTTTTTGTTGCAGTTGTTATTGTTGTTTAGCTGGCCCGGGTTGGGTTCGAACCTGCCAGCCTCGGTGTATGTGGCTGGAGCTGTAACCACTGTGCTATGGGTGCCGAGCCATAATCAGTCTTCTTTTGATCAACAGTTTCCGGTATTTTATGTAACATTGCAGTGAATATACCAGTACACACATCATTGAATACCTGTATTAAGATATTTGTGGGATAAATACATTTTATGTCAAAGGGTATATATATTTTCAGTTTTGATATATGTTGTGAATCTGTCTTCCAAAGGGGCTGTGCCAATTTCCATGTCCACAGATAACATAGATGGATAGTACCCATCGTCCCACACATTTGACACCTGTGAGAATTATCAACTTCTACAACTTTTGCCAATCCTACAGCTGAAAAGTGTAACTCCAGGTGAATAATTTGTATTTCTCTAATTATGAGTAAGGCTGAGTAAGGCTTCCTATGGTCACAACAGTCTGTGTTTCACACTTTCTGACTGCTAAGAGCTCTTTGTTATGTTAAGAAATTGGCTTCTTATCACATCCTGGTGGTTGTCCTTCCCACCATCTCCCTAGTTTGTTATATATTCTTGATCCAATTTTTTTGGTACAGTTTGTTGAGCAGAAACTTTATATCTTTATGTGGATAATTCATCATTCTTTTATTTTATGGCTTCTGGGTTCCCCATTAGGTTCACTTTTCTTTTTTCTTTTTTTTTTTTGGTTTTTGGCCGGGGCTAGGTTTGAACCCACCACCTCCGACATATGGGACGGGTGCCCTACTCTTTGAGCCACAGGCGCCACCTATAGGTTCACTTTTCTAAGAAAGAAAGAACTGCTTCTAATTTAATTTCTATAATCAGCTGAAAGTAGTTGGAGTTACTAGCTCCATTACTTACACATGGTGTGACCTTACAAGTTATTCCTCCTCCCAGAAATTCAATTTTTCATCTGTAAAACTGGGATAATAAAAGCTACCTGAAAAGATTACTGTCAAGACCAACTAAAACAATGTACTTATGACTCAGTGCCCAGCACACAGGAAGTGTTCAATAAATGGTGGCTCTGTGTCCCCTAGATTTTAAACACCATCATCACTTAACAGCTCCAGTGCATGAGAGACAGGCCCACGGGAAAGCATGTCCTCTGGGAGACAAAGATATCTCTGGGGAGCAAAGCACAGCACCTGTGGGCCTGGGGCCTGGCTGACAGTGTACTGCTACACATGCTGATGCTGCGTAACTTCCCATGAAGCAGGGTTCATTCTCAGCACAGTTCTTACGTCACTTTGGAATCAAAGAGACTTTTCAATAATTCTGGGATTTGAACTTGCTGAAAAGGCTCAGGACAAATGCCAGAGAAGGCTATATGGGCATACAACTTTTGGGTAAGTGCAACCTCATTACTTTAACTTCCATGAGAATGAAAAGAAAAAATTGCTCAAAAGTAAAAAGAAGAATTTGAGTCAAGATATAAAAGTATAAAAATTTACATGGCACTTCACATGAGAGTCCTCCTCTGTTAAACGAGAACTCATAAGCACGGTACATTGACAACTCCTTTAGAATATGCAGAAGGACGTATGCCCACTCTATTGAAGATATATCCTGAATATTCATACTCAGCCTCTGGTTTGATTGTATTATGGCTAAATAGATCCAGAAAACAAAAAAATAAAAAGTCCTTCAAGGAAAACATTATTTAATGTTTTTATTTTAATAGAGTATGTATAAAGTCAAATTTTAACCAATTTTTTACATAAAGGAGTATAGCTTCCCTGTAATTTCCAAGGACTATAACCTAATATTCAGGAAAAAGGCTAGACTAGTTCGACGTGTCATAATGTAATTGATTCAGAGGGGCAGTAGCTTTGGGCGTTAAGTTTCAATTTCCATGTAGGTAGGAAACATTTGCATTGGTTACCCATTGTTAACTTGGCATTTAGGTCTACTGTTCAGTTACCAGGCCTAACATACATTGACCTTAGCTACTGAAAGAAAAACTGTAGATTAGCTGTATTCCTACAAACACATTTTCAGTTAGGTTTTAGTCAGAGAACCCAATTTGTTTATTTCCTACAGAAACTCAAATAGGGTGGCAATGACATCCTCCACCCTCCGTGACCTTCCTATGTGACTTTGGCAATTATCCCTTTGAGAGGTGCTTTTTTCTCATTGAAAATGGGTGGGCTTTTATGAGTACTTCCACTAACGGAGGGCATCAGAAGTGATGCTTATGTGACTTTTGAGGCTGGATGACCAAAAGAGTGTAGCTTCTTCCAAATGCTCACTGGACTACTCCCTTTTGGAGCCATCAGCTATCATAGAAGGAGTCTAACAATCCAGAGCCCACCATAGTGAGGAATCCCAGGCCACTGGGAGAGGTTATATGCTCTCCAGCCAAAATCCCAGCAAGTCCCAATGGCTAGCCAGTGTTTGCTGCTACATAATGTGACCTAGCCATGGAGCTACTCCCAATCTTTGAGTCTTCTTGGACAGGGCCTCAACATCACAGAACAGAGATGTGGCTCTGCTCATCGCATGACTATAATAAAACCAGGGCTTTATGTCACAAGGTTTCGAGGTAGTTTGTTATACAGCAATAGATAACCAGAGTTTTTACTCTAGGTTTATTTGAAAATAGGCTATCTTGCAACTGCTAAGGATAAATGATTCCCTAGAGCACTGCAAAACTTCCGCAGGAACAATGTGAACACATTAGCCACCTTGCCCATTAATATCTTGCTCAACAGCCACATGTGGGAAGCAGTTGTTCATCTCCCCCTCCCTAAGTAAACACTCAGCCACGGATTCCTCATAAATCATCAGGTTGCTCCAGGATCAGTAGTGAGGGCATAGATCTGGTGAGCGTTTTTCAAAAATAAAATAAAATATTTAGATCATCTTGCAAGTTGCTTTTCAGATGCTACATTTTTCTTTTTTATCCATTTCCAGCTGACAACGCATGACAGTTGTCTCTGTGGCTGTTTAACCTTAAAACCATTTATCCTGAGATCATTAAAGATGAATGCCAACCTGGATTTGCTATGTGTACAAGCAAACTAACACGATGTTACTGTGCCAAGAAAGTACAATAATAACTTGTTATTAATATTTATTTTTGAAAAACAGATAAAATCTGAATTCCCTAACACAGGGTCTAACACAAAACCAAGGTATGGGAAAGGGAAAATAGAACATTGATTAACTTGAGCCCATAAGGATCACAGGGTCTAATACAAAATGATGGTGTGGCAAAGGGGAAATACAGTATCGGTTAACCTGAGCCCACGAGGATCGGCTTTTCTGGTGGGGGAAAAAAAAAAAGGGAGGAGCATTGGGTAAAGGGCCAGGAGCTTAGGAGAGTTGGCTGCAATCTGGGGTCCTGGGGACAGTATCACAAATTTGGCCTTTAAGGCACCTGTGAAACATCTGGACTAACATACAAGGATACAAGAGCAAAATAGCAACAAGCACATCATATTCCACATGCTCACAAGACATAATTCAATATATTAGAATACATATGTTTTTATCCCAGCATCTCTTATGGATTTTTTGTATATTATGAAAATAATTTAACATTTCTTTGCTAATGTTGTTAGCAGTAAGCAGATTAAAATTTCTGACCATTAAGCAGTATATATTTTTAAGACATTGTCTTCTGCCTGTATATTTTATTTTAAAGTTTCCCAAAATAGCATTTTCAAAGTCAGTTCTGAACATGACTTTGCAGTGCCTAGTCCAGTGAGTGAGGACTTAGCCAACATATTTTGATGGATGGAAAAGGAAACCTGAGGCCAAAGGAATATATGTGGCTTGCCAAAGGATACACCAAGGGCTAGTTATTACTTTGAAAGCTGAGGTTGAGATCAATTTTATTTTTATTTTTTTCAGTTTTAATTGAATAATTTTAATAATATAAAATGTACATAAACATTTGGTGGTTAGACAATCAAATAATTTTTAAAACCTTGTGATGAAAAGCAAGAGTTGCTTGAACTACCGCTTCCTGCCCCCAATATTCACTCCTAGAGGTCACCCTTTTTTTTCTTTATGCTATTTGAATTTTATTTTATTTTTTTATTGTTAAATCACAGCTGTGTACATAGTGGAATCAAGGGGTACAATGTGCTGGTTTCATATACAATCTGAAATATTCTCATCAAACTGTTCAACGTAGCCTTCATGGCATTTTCTTATTACTGTATGAAGACATTTGTATTCTGCCTTTAGTAAGTTTTGTCTGTACCCATTCTAAGATGCACCATAGGTGTGGCCCCACCCATTACCCTCCCTCCATTTTAACCTCCCCCCTCCCTTCCCCTTCCTTGGCCCTTTCCCCATAGTCTTGTGCTATAGTTGGGTTATAGCCTTCACGTGAAATCTATAATTTAGCTTCATAGTAGAGCTGAGTACATTGGATATTTTTTCTTCCATTCCTGAGATACTTTGCTAAGAAGAATATGTTCCAGCTCCATCCATGTAAACATGAAAGAGGTAAAGTCTCCATCTTTCTTCAAGGCTGCATAATATTTCATGGTATACATGTACCACAATTTGCTAGTCCATTCGTGGGTCGATGGGCACTTGGGCTTCTTCCATGACTTAGCAATTATGAATTGGGCTGCAATAAACATTCTGGTACAGATGTCTTTCTTATATTGTGATTTTTGGTCTTCTGGGTATAAACCTAGTAAAGGAATTATAGGATCGAATGGCAGGTCTATTTTTAGGTCTCTAAGTATTCTCCAAACATCCTTCCAGAAGGAATGTATTAGTGTGCATTCCCACCAGCAGTGTAGAAGTGTGCCCTTTTCTCCACATCCACGCCAACATCTCTGGTTTTGGGATTTTGTTATGTGGGCTACTCTTACTGGGGTTAGGTGATATCTCAAAGTAGTTTTGATTTGCATTTCTCTGATGACTAAGGATGATGAGCTTTTTTTCATGTGTTTGTAGATCGTGTGTCTGTCTTCTTTAGAGAAGTTTCTCTTCAAGTCCTTTGCCCACCCTGAGATGGGATCACGTGTTCTTTTCTTGGTAATATGTTTGAGTTCTCTGTGGATTCTGGTTATTAAACCTTTATCGGAGGTATAACCTGCACGTATTTTCTCCCATTGTGAGGGCTGTCTGCTTGCTTTACTTACTATGTTCTTGGCTGTGCAGAAGCTTTTTAGTTTGATCAGGTCCCAGTAGTGTATTTTTGATACTGCTTCAATTGCCTGGGGAGTCCTCCTCATAAAATATTCACCCAGGCCAATTCCTTCAAGAGTTTTCCCTGCACTTTCTTCAAGTATTTTTACAGTTTCATGTCTTAAGTTTAAATCTTTGATCCAGTGAGAGTCTACCTTAGTTAATGGTGAAAGGTGTGGGTCCAGTTTCAATCTTCTACAGGTTGCCTCCTGTACGTGGACCTCATGTGTCTCATGTTCACCCAGCCTGGCTTAAACTGCTCTCCAAATCAAGTTCTTCCCACTCTGTCCAGCAGAGGTGGCCAGGCTCCTGCAAGTGTCCCTCATTCACAGCAGTCACCCAACAGAACAGTCACTTCTAGATTAAAGCTGGCCCACTGCAACAGTGCCTTGCAGGGTGCTGTAAAGAAGTCTAACTGTTCACCTCAGTTGCTACAATCCAGGATGGGTTGGAAGGATTGGACAGGGTAATTTGGAAGCCAGCCATTGGATCTCCAGACTCAAATCTACTCAACACTTCAGTCTGGGGAAAGAGAAGGAGAGGTTCACAGGAGAGCACCAGGGGGAATCTCGGTACCTGCACCTCGCTCACCAATAACAAAGCCCTTGCCCAAAGCGTTTATACATAAAAGGGAGAAAAATCCTTCCCTGAAATGGCAGAAATGAACAAACTACTGATTGGTTTTGTCCCCAAATGACAGGCCCCCTTCCCATTGGCTTTCAGCCTGTGTTTTGGTGGATCTGCCTCCTTCTGGGGTTGTGAAGAGCCTCCCGATGCTGCTCGCAGCCTCCTGCACATGGCGTCCTGTACATGGACCTCATGTGCCTCACGGGTTCCATGGTGTTTAGGGTCAAGGATCTCCAGTTTCTTCACTTCGTGAACAGAAATTATATATATATAAAAAATTGTTCTCTGGCTCCACTTACTTTTTTTAAATCACTATAGGTAAGGACTTACACCTTTTTTTCTGGCTGGTAAGCCAGCAATTTGAACAACTTCAGAAGTTTAAACAGAGAACTGGGACTCACAGAAACCTGTCTTAACACAGTCCTTTTGCAGATATAATGGAATTAGACTTCTGTTAGCAAAAGAATCAGCTGTTGGCTTAGTTAGATTAGATCCTCAAATTCTCCTTTCAAAGTCCATTCCACCTCTCCCTTCAGTGAATCAGATGCTCCCTTAGCTGACAGGCACTGGGACTTTTCAAGATGGTATTTAAGAAGGAGAAAGGAAGGAGTTCCCTAGAAGTACTAAGCAATGCTTGAGTTTACTTTGTTGACTTAATCTAGGGTAAGGGTGATGGAAATGTCCCCTGGAAACAAAGCACAGCATTTGCAAATACAGAGGGCAGTGATAATGAAAAGAAACGAAATCACCTCAGTTGGCAAGAATCCTCAGAGAATGACAGGCAGGTTTAATTTCCTGGGTCCCTGGAGATTCATAAGGACATCCTTTGGCTTCCCTCTTGAAGGACTCTTTGTCAGCTGTAGTTTTGTGTACTTGTGCACGGGGCTCAGGGGGTGATGGGTGAGCTACCAGCACAGGGCAGGGGGCTGGGGCAGACTGGTGGTTTTTATTAATAGAGCCAGGACATCAAAGACAGTCTTCTGAGGACCCGGGTCATGATTCTAAAGACAATGCTCATTGCACAGTGGTAATACCATTATGTATCTGAATTCAACGAGATTGTTCACAAAGCTTTTGGAGGCTAGGCAGACATATCGAAAACTGCATTACGGGAGGTGAAATGATGCACTTTCCATCAAACTGCTATTTTGTAGCACAGGCGGACAAGACTCAAGTTTTCCAGATCCTACACTGGTGGTCTGTCCAGTATCCCAAGACATTCTTTTCTTGCCCTGAAGATATAGCCAAGGAATTCTGGGAATTAGCAGCTTACAGACTGACCTGGCACACCAGGGTTAGAGATGCAACTTCTCACCAAGAAATAATAAACGTGTTCTTTCTTCCTGCCAGAAGATGACATCACCATTCACATTGTCGCCCGAATCTGGGACCTGTCCTTGTCTCCTTTCCCTCACAGCATGTCCTTTGTGCTCTGCCCTCAGAGCAGATCCTGATTCCTGCCATCCCTGTACCCACCCTCCCAGTCAAAGCCACCTTCACCCTCCATCCAGACTGTAGAAAGTCTAGCATCCCTCTGTTTCTCCTCTCCTCTGACAGTCCATTCTCTCAAGAAGTCAGATCATTTGCTAAATGCGAAAATCTGTAATGCCCCCTAAAACTTGCTATCATACTTAGAACAGCCTTACACTTCCCTGCCCCTGCCCACTTCTCTCAACACAGTTCCTCCCACAAACATGCCAAGTGCAATTCTGCCCCAGTGCCTTAGCACATGCTATTCCTATTACCTCCCTGGAATTCACATCCCTGTTTTCAGAGGAGTCTTCCCTAATTCTTAAAATAAGCTCCTGCTTTTCACTTCACTCTCCATCCCCTGTATTCTTCTTTACTTTTCTTCCTATTTAAAAGCACCCTGGAAATGAACTTGTTCACTTACTGTGTTATCAATGTCTTACCCAATTCCCTGGAAACTCCCGAGGATAATGTGTCATCCTCATCCTTGTGTGATCACCCACAACTGAACAGAACCTGGCACACGGCAGGGTCAGAGTCTGTTGAGTGCACGGATCAAAGAAGAACATGCAAGGCATAGGGGAAAAGCCTCAACTGCTCCCCTGAGGATGGAACATATTGAAAAAGCAATTATACTAAGTGGCCCCTTTGAATAAAGTCAAGCTGCCCACAGTAATGTCTTTGAAAATGAATTCCATCATCCCACCTTAGACTTTTGGGCAATTGAACATATTAGAACACTACATTTAAAAAAGTACACAGATCAAGCACAGTGTCTGGCTTATGGTGAATGCTCAATACTTATTAGAATTATAAGTTTTTCATCTGCTATTAAATTTTCATTTTTCCATGCTTCCTCTACTTTCCTTTCAATATGAATATATTTTTACATTGTTGTAATCAGAGCTATTGTTTCCTGTTTTTCTTCTGTAACACCTTTTGATGTTGCAACCTAGTTGTAATTCTTAATGACTAGGTAATATTCCATCCAGGTGATGGACTCTATTAAAAGTTTACTGAAAGGAAATGCTGCATAAATCAAAGTAGTATTGAAAGTGTCCTTTTAGTAGAACCAAAACCACATGCTGACCAGGACAGCGTAAAACTGGATGATGGTCTGTCACCATGCAGTCTGAAGCCCAACTCTTCACTGCATTAGTTATTAGAGCAAATTGTAGGTTGTTGTTAGAAAGCTCTAAATGACTTTACAAATTATTTATGAAAAAATGACTTCAACCACTGAACAAATGTAGACACCAGCTTCAGGAAAAAGCACCAAAGGAGGAGGGAGCCAGAGGACGGAGGGGGAGGGAGGAAACAACAGCTGGAAGGAAGCGGAGGAGACTTTAATGAAGGCCCCTGCTTAGAGCCTGGCTTATTTCTTTGCTCTCTTGAGAAAACAGTCAGCAGTTTGTTAGCAGATGGATCAACCAGTGTCAGAAGGGGAAGAAAGGGCCTGTGTATACTGGGGATTTTCCCATCTTGCATTGTGAAGATGCCTCATAACCGGCTGCAAGGGAGCATAGTTTTCCTCTTTCTCCTTTTTTAAGTAGTATCTTCCTCCTGGACACAAATGAAATATTGTTTGAAAATCACTTGAGAACGATGGGGAAGCACAAAAAAAGTAAAAATCACCTGTAGTCCTATGAGCCAGGGATAACTGTTGTGAAAAGTGCCTTTGTATCCCACTGTCCCTTATGAATACAACATAAATATTTATAAAATGAGAAGAACACATATTCTGCTCTTTACCCTTTAAGCCTACCGTTCTATTGTAAACCACTTTTTTCAAGGCATGCTACTATTTTTTAAAGAATTTTAAATATCTGCAAAAGAGTTCATTGTTTTGATGAATAAAACATAATGTATATATTTCTCAATGTTTAGGTTGTTTCTAAATTTTCACGCTACTAAATAATCATGCAGATGTTTTTGAATCTTTGTCAGATAAATCCCTCAGCACAGATTTTGAAAAGCAGAATTAGTGGATCATGGGTATGGGCACTTCCAGGCTTTCTATTGCCAAGACACACTCCTAAAGAGTTACACCCGACCCAGCCTTGTAGGAGAGCTGTCATGTCACTACTTCCTCATCAGAAGTAGATATTATTATTTTTATATTTTTCAACTGTAGTTGAAAAATGATATCATTATTTTAAATTACATTTCTTTGATAGCTGGTGAGCATGAACTTTTAAAATTTGTTTTCTGGCTATAAATGTAGATAAGCTGTTCAGTGAATCATTTTTTACTGAACTGCTGCTCATTTTTCTATTGAAACAAGGAATTTTTTTACTAATTGTTTTGAGTTATTATAACATTATAACTTTGTAGAAGCAAAAAAAAAATAAATAAAAAATAAATGCAACTTTGCAAAAGAAAAAGGATGTGCATGGAAACAAGACATAAGGAAATACACTGATATGCTGGCCACATGTTATGGAGTAGGTAGCAGGACTATGGGAATTGCTGAATTTTCTAGAAGTAGCAAAATAAAAATGTCACAATAAGCCATTTTACAAGCCTCACGTCAGGACAGAGGGGGCTGTATGAAAAACAGAGGGAGGACTAATTTTCTTTTTTTATTCCAGTTTACCATAATTCTCATTTAGCACTTTCTCTGTGTTTGTTTACATTGTTTCTAGAGGGAAAAAATCCTTTCCTATTTAGCCCTGTGCACGAACAATGGCAGGTGACACTGCTAGGTGGGTGAGTAGGTGGTTGTGGCCAACCCATGGCTACTATGACCACCACTTACAGTCTTGCTTTCCTGGTTATGTGCCTTGGGGGCTGGGCACCTTTACCTAAAGCCACAGACTAGAAATCAAACTTTGCCCACACAACGTCCAAGCACCCACAAGTACTCTGGGCCTCTAATACCTTCACCAACTCCACAACAGCATCAAAGCGACAGTCTGTTGAAATCAAATTCTCATCAAAAAAATATACATATATCATTATGTAGCAGGAAGGAAAAATTGCTATTAGCATATACCTGGCTGCAGCTGCTTCCATACTGGGTTGGAGGATGAAATTTAGCTTTACGGAATGAAAAACTCTTTAGAGTTTAGGAGAACACTTCAATGACATTTTTTATTCTGAAAAGTAAGGCCTTCAGGAACAGGGAAGTTGAAACAGAGGAAGCTAACCTACTCTATGTAATTAAGAAAAAGGATTTCACTTTGGGGACTGTTATGAAGTAAACTGATGTGAGGGGTTTCCTCTGAGTCAGGCCAAAGAAATAGCACTTTAGGGGAGACCAGGCAGGAATGATAGAACCTTTCCTCTAAAGAGAGAGCTGTTTCTTGGTGTTAACCTAGCAACAGGGGCAGGGTGTTCAAGTAAGGGATTCTTTATGGGGATGTCTCCCTGATAAGTTGTCACAGCTGTGATGCAGAAACTCAGAATTTTAGTTTCTTCTCTATTATTTTCAATTTTTTTTTAAAGCACTTGCACTGTTTAGGCTGACAGGATTTTTCAACCAGCTGCCCGCCCTCAGAGAAGGAAAAAGGTTGGCCACTCCTAATAGGTATCATGGGAAAAAGGGTGGGTGGGGTGAAGTGATCAGTGACAAGGAGAGGTCAGCTACCAGCGAGTGTGGACTGTAGAGTTAGAGGGAACAGGGGCATATAAACACCCCCAGCAGTACACAAGAACGCCCAACTGGGCGGGGCTATGAAGCAGGGCTTAATGTTTTTGTTTAGATTTTAAAAGAAAGGGTGAGAGGAGGCTGGTGACCCCAGGGTACATTTTGGTTAGATTACTTTCCAGAGGCTGGTATCATTCATTTTGAGGACCTAGTTATAACGTCTTGCACAGATATGGCCTCTCGGGATACAGAGGATAGCACCCCTAAAAAGCATAGCCTGAAGGAAACATTAGGAAGGAAGAGGCTTGCCGTGTCACTTCTGTTTTCTGGCCTTCAGCATGTCATGTCTTCACCAGCAAAAAGGAAAAAAAAAAAACCACCCGTTTGAGACTATTTCCTAAGGATGGGTCTTTGGCAGGATGTTCCTAGAGCTTAGCTTACTATTCTGACCACAAATCGATGTGTTTCAGACATTCCTTCTGATCCAAGAGGCGCCACCATTTCTGGATCGAGGCGAGACTGCTACCTAATTCACTGGGTTCTCAGACAGGCCGTGTGCAAAAACGCCAGGAAGCACATGGCAGGCATCACTGCATTCTGTCATCTGGTAGAACTGCCAGAAAATTCCTTGGGAAACGTAGAGAGTTCATTCCAAAACTTTGGAGAAAGAGGGGCTGAAAGTAGACAATGAATTACTTGCCACATTCTCTTGGTAACTCAAACACTTTTAAAGAGCATATAGCAGGGTCCTTCCCTCCCAGCTTCAACACCACTCAGCTAAGTCAGTCCTTCCGTGGCACATCTGAAGGATGCAGGAATGAGACAGCATGAACTGTGCCCAAGCAGTTGATGAAGGATGTTGTGGAGGGTGGCTGTATGTGAATGAAGCGAATCTCCTCTCAGCTGGTATGTATTTAGAAATTAAGAGGCTACCTGCAGGAGTGGCTTAGGGTGCAGAACTGAAAACACAGATCATAAAATTGTGTCTTCCCTGATGGGAACTTAGTGCGTCTGAAAGATGCCAAGACCTTTGGGCTGATCCTGGTCGGCAGGTCACCCTCTTCCAGAGGGGAAAGTGTCTCCTCAAGGCATCAGGCTCAGATTTCCCTAATTCCCATCCTCCTTTCCTCCCACATGTACAAGGGATGGTGACCTTCCAGAACTGATAGAAATATCCTTCAAAATGTACATCTACTAGGTCTAGAAAATCATTTTTTTTTTTTGCTGCTACAAAGTGATTTATCTAAAATCAGACCTCCAGGAACTAGAAACACGCACATTTCAGAGGCTGCTTCTTGGAGAAAAAGATTCCGACAAACTTTGTCCATCAACTTCTCTCCTGAGATTTCTACTGTGGGGTTCTCCATTTCTACCACTGCCTCCTGGGTTCTCCCTTTTGCTCAGCTCAATCTGAAAGGCTTTGAATCCTTGGTCTCTTCCTACTTTTCTCCTAGTTTTAGTGCCTTGTTTTCCACATCCATCCATTTCTTGCAGTTTGCAGAGTCACCATTTGAATTCACACGATTCTTGTTGCCACCTGGATTAACTGATTGCCTGACAGACTGAGTCACTCACTTGTTCATTCACGCCCACTTAGTGAATGCCTCCTTTGTGCTGGGCAGAAGACATAATTTTGCCCTTGGGAATTATACAATCAAGTGGGAAAACATTTCAAGTAACTGCAAGACAAAACTAGGAGCGTGAGAAATGAACACATACTCTCTCATACAAACTCTCAGGGGGAGAACAATGATTCCAGGCCTTGGCAATGGCCTCTTGCTTGGCTTGGACAGGTCTGGTACCCATTCCTCTCTGTCTTCCTAAAGCCAGGTTAATTTCCCAAAGGAACATTATTTAGTCACTGTCACTAACAGGGATTAACCTGGCACTTGCAGGACTGGCTCCCACACAGGTGTCTTGGTCTATGACTCTGACTGTTAGTGTTTGGCATGAAACACCTAACTGTTCTACTGTCAAAGAAGTTTGGTTAACAGAATTTGAGTTGGCTTATTGCCAAGTTTGTAACAGATATTATGGTGTCAAGTAGCAAGGCAGAGGCAGGGGCATTTGTACCTTGCAGGAAAGGAAGGTGGAAAGAAAGAACTTGTTGGATGAAAGAAAGCTGAACACAAACCTTGTCTACTTTATAGATTCCTTACAGACCAGTCCTTTTAAATTATGGTTGTTTTAATTTTCAGCATGAATACCATACCCATATAAAAAAGAAAGTAAGAAACATGGTTTGATAAGTAATTTGTTCTGATTCACAAATTTCTAGAAAAGTTAATCATCTTTGGTTATATAAAAATTAATCATCTTTGGTTTATTTAAGATTTAAAATCTTTAAAGAGTCTTCAATTAAAAAAATAACATTTCATGCAATCTCAGATGTGTGGGCAGTTTAAACATACATATGCCTCTGAATTAGATAGATTTTTTAAAAAAAATTCTTTCTGACAGTAATAACCATCTCTTGGTTGTTCCAGGAATGACTCTACTCTGTGGTTTTCTCAAATGGAATTTTCTTTGTACTAGGTAAATATTGAGACAACATTTAAGTTGGCCCAAGTCAGTCTCCATTGACTGCTGAAAGCAGTGAATACCACGGGACGACACCAGAGTGAGAGAGGATCGTGTAGTCACAGACGGGGCATATGCTTCAGACTGACACCAAAGATTTTCTCTTACCAATGAAGACAAAAGCGCAGACTAAGCACTAGTAAGTTTGGGAGTTCAATAGATAATTAAAGAAAAGGAAACCTTCACACTCAGAAGTATGACTCTTTTCTATTTCTTTGCAATACAGAATTCTTTTAATGGCTTTGAGCTTTTTTTAAATATGAAATCCCATCTGCAATCATTCAATATATTATTACGAGACACGTGCCACACACATTACCTTTATGTGACACTGTAAATGTTCTTATGGTTAGCTGTGCTCTTGGTAATAGTTTTATTAGAATATTATTGCAAACTAAAGCAGATCCCAAACTAGGATACCATAGGCACCTGCCATGAAATACATTGTTAGCCTCAGCATTTGAAAATGGAAGATTGTACAAATCCAAATTTTTGAATATGTATCCAGTCTAATATGTGTATTGTTTATTTTTAATGCGTATAAAATCTAATTGAAGGTTAAGGCCTAATCTGAGAATACCAGAGAGAAAGAGAAGACTCAATTAAACAAAATCACCAATAGAAGACAAGTACAGAAATCCTTCATCTCATGCTTAAGTGTATTTCCTTTGTAACTGAAGCCAACATCTTTAAATGCCATTTAAAAAAGCTTCTTGCATACTTACACTTACATGGACTGTACAAAATTAAATCTGTCTCAAACTTGAGTCAGGTTGCTATTTTATTTTCTATATGAACCTAACCAAATTTAATAGTAGTTATCTTTATTTTAATCTATACTTTAAGTGCCTCTTTCATTCAATAAAAAAGTAAAATTTCCCTTAGGTGGGGGAAAAAGAATGATTTTTACCATAGGTTTAATGCAGCACATACCACAATTATGACCAAGACGTTGATTAATATTTGGGAAGGGGATTAGAAAAATACATTTTGTGATATGCAAAAGAAAATGAAACATGGTCAGGTGCAGTGGCTCCTGTAATCCTAGCACTCTGGGAAGCTGAGGTGGAAGATGGCTTGAGCTCAGGAGCTCAAGACCAGCCTAAGCAAGAGTAAGACCCCATTTCTACCCAAAATAGAAAAGTTAGCCAGCTGTCATTGTGTGTGCCTGCAGTCCTAGGCTGAAGCAAGAAGATCTCTTGATCCCAAGAGTTTGAGGTTGCAGGCAGATAGGATGACACCACTATGTGACTCTGTCTAAAAAAAAAAAGGAATTTAACTTATTACTGGAAATGTTGACCAATGGAAAACATGATGAAACTAATGTACCTTCTGTAGGTTATTTAGGAATTAGTCAAGGTTTATTTTATTTATCTCTAAAATTTTCACTCAGTTTTAGTAAAGATCAGACCTTCCAGGCACATATATGGAACTTCTCTTAATGTTTTCTAAGTCACTCTTTTGAAATATGAGAAACGTGGAAACATAAATCTAAATCAAAGGCATACTCTCCATATAGTATGATTTATCCTAACTTAACAGGACTATTATAACACTATACTGGGTAATGTGGAATGGTAAATAAATATTTTATTACTAAGCCAAGAGTTAGTGATATGAAAACACATGTGTATACTAGATGTGTATAGCTCTGTCAACTCAATTCTGGTAGATCTCCATTGAAAAGGAGTATATTTCCTCTGTCGTTTAAAATTCTCTTTCACTCCTCTCCAGAGCTTCTTTCTTTGAGCAGAGGCACATAGACTAGGATGCAGGATAGTCAAATCCTTGTGTGGACTAACAGCACACGTGCTATTAGGCGGCCATTAATACATATTATCCAATGTCTTTCTATCTACCTATGAATGGCATGTATTATTTTATTAACTCAAGAGGTAAATAAGTGTAAATCATTAAATATCTTCTTCACCAAATATTTATTGACCACCTCTGTTGTGGCAGGCACTGTATTTTTTACTTTTTTTCCCCTTAAAAAAATGCAGAGTAGAAAACATTTTCTTTCAGTTCCCCACAGTAATTAGGAAATCTTAGGTAGAAAGAACAGAGACAATAAAAAGGGAACTGAGCTCTGGACTCAGCCCTGCTAGTGACCACTTTTTTGTGACTTTGGGCATTTCCCTTAACCTGTGTGGGTTTCAGTTTTCTTATTTGTATAATGAAGGAGCCAGAACAGATGACTTCTTAAAAAAAATCCCTCTGAGTACACAATGCCACAGTTCCAAATATGGAAATATTTTATAATGTTTGCAAGATGCAAAAATAGGACTTCTCCCAGAAAAACTAAATGATATTGATCTCATCTAGGTTACAGGCATTCCTAAGTGCAAAGAAGGCAAATATCATACCCCCAGTCAACTCTTTAGGAATCTGAGCATAGGCAAAAAAAATAAAAAAATAAAAAATAGGCATTTACAGAATTATGAAAAAAAAATTCAAATGACCGTAACATTTTGCAAACATAAGATGCTTAAAAATACAAATATCAAATCATCACCCCTTATCTACGGTTGCTGAGAAACATGAATTTCCAACTCCTGGTCCATAGCTTCAGCATGCTCATTACCCAGCCCCCCCAACCCAAAGGATTCCATCACCATATTCCTTACAGTATAACTTAACATCTGACCATGAAGTCTTTCTCTTAATATTTATATTAGGTACCTCCTTAACAGGAAGGTAACTTCAGAGAATATTTACAAATGAAGAGAGTTGGCTGCTTGGGTTGTTACCAATATTAGGTTTAGAGGCAAATAAACAACAAAAACCTCTAAAGGTTGTGAATAAATCAAGATCCAATAATTTCTTCAATTTGTGACACCTGCTTTCCTATTTCTTTTTCTTTCTTTCTTTCTTTTTTTTTTTGGAATGAGACTGCACTGACTGAAAATACCCTGCTTCCCCGAAAATAAGACATCCTCCGAAAATAAGACCTACTTACAGGAAAGATAAGACGTCCCCTGAAAATAAGACCTAGCGCATCTTAGGGAGCACACCTTAAAATAAGACACTGTCTTATTTTCAGGGAAACAGGGTAGTCATTTTTAACCTCACAAAAAAATAAAAGGACGTATCCTCGGTGCAAATGGTTGCTAAGGCAGTGTTTAAAGATAACATAAACCTTTGCTTGGATCACCAAACTTTGATCCGTCTTACTTCAACATTTTGGTTACTTATTTGGTCGGGTAGAAAGAGTGAATAATTAATTCATATAGGTGATTTCAAAGCCAAAAAAAAAAAAAGTAAAATGATTAAAGGATACTATAATCCTACCATCCAGAGATAAGCACAGTTAACATCTTTTTGTATGCCCTTCTAGTATCTTGAGCTATGCAGACACATTATTTATATTATGTTTCTGCATGTCTGTATGTATATTCATATCTGCAGCCCACCCGATGTTCTGGAGATCCTTTGTTGGCACTCCTGCGTGTGCACATCTGTGCAGTAAGACATCACCCTATTTGGGAAGCTCTGCTTTACATTTCCTGTAAGTTTTGAGTTTATCAGAAACAAGCATCGTCAGCATGGCAGGGAAGAAGCTTCATTTCTTGGAAAGCCTTCTTGTTTCTTCTGTCCCTCACTTCCACAGAGCTGGCATGAGTTCAACCACGTAAGTTTAGCTGAATTCTACACAAATGCCAGGGAGCACATTAGCTTTTTACTGCCCAAGTCCCATTTTAAAAATAAAACCATTGTAATCTCATCCTTGGATCTCTTCTCAATTTCCTGGACACTTTCACCAGGACGAACAGGCCAAAATTTATGACTTCATATTATATGGTGCCCTAGGAAGGGGCTAAAGGAATGCTGTTTTGATGGAGTCCTTCTGACAGTAGAAGCCACGAAGCAGGTGCTGTAGACAGTGCCCGTTCACTTCAGCTCCACAGAAACAGGAGCCAGGCACCTGCAAAACTGGAAGTGGCTTCTGCCCTCAAGGTGTGTACTGGTTTGGAAACTGACACACACGTGATTATAATCAACATGGAAAGTAGAGGGCACTTCTTTAATGGGTCTGTGTCCCCCACATTCCTTTGGAATAAAGACCACATCTTCTCAATCACTTGCCTCTCTTTAACAGGAAGCACAGTGCGGGCCCAGGAAGGTGCAGGGGCCCTTGATTGGTAAACTGACATTACTAAGCTGAAAAGGGAGAGGAGATAAATTCCTTCACAGATACAGGCTCCACGGGTCTTCGGTTATGTTAATTACTCATACCTTCCCCTAACAAATGGCTAGGAATTCTGTGTGTCACAGCAGGACAGCCCAGAGGGCGCATTAATTGCAGTGGTCCATCTCATCCCATTACTCTCACTGTACAAAAGTGCTCTCACTCCAAAGGCAAAATGGCGTCTCCAAACTCCAGGGAAAGAACAGAGAGGAACACATGTTGTCGGTGGCAACTGAACGTAGCTTCATCATGAATCACTGTGGCCTCATTCTGACAGGTCCTATTGCAGCTGAGCCTAGGATCACACCAACCAGTGACTCAGCTACAATGAAACTTTAGATGCTATTTTTAAGGGGGCTTGCAAGGGGGGGAGGGAAGTATAGAAAGCTTTATTATTTTTACCTGATTTTTGATAGCTTCAACGAAATTTGAGACAAAAATTTTGGAAAAGCTAACCTGCTCCTGAAGTTATATAATTCATACAGTTTACTTTTTATATCGCAGCTTGCCCATTAAAGTCACTAACCTTTTCTATGGCCAAATTTTGTGAAGGCAAAATTGAAAAGGAGAGTTTTGGAAGAGTCTGGGCAAGGGAAGAAACTATGGTGCAATGGGAAGACCACCAGCCTAAGAGGTCAGAAAACTCTGCCGTGTGTAAAGCTGGATCACCCTAGGAATGGGTACGAACTGACCAGGGGATAGAGAGGCTGGGGCAGCTGTCCTAGATGGAGTGTCAGGGTGGCAGCTGGGCATATGTTGGTGTGCCTACCCCGCTAGCTCTGGACTCTGGATTTGGTGAAGGAAACCTCATCGAACCTGAGTTAGAGTCCACAGGCTCCAGTGCTATCTTCTTTATACTTGCATCTTCTGCTGAAGGGCCTTTGCTGTTTTCTAACTCCACATTCACAACAGCTCCCTACTGACTCCTGTGTTCATTTACCCATCCTTCTCTGGACTTTTTCTAGCTGCTACCTTCTCTCGAGCAATTAAAATAGTGCACTTATTTCCAGAGCAGAAACGTGACATTTTTTTGTGGAAAAGTAGGACAAAGCTTTCCTCAAATCCACGTTCCTCACGATAATCAGAATTTTGTTTCCTCTTCTGGCACAGCTCCTGTCTTCAGGGGAATAGTCTATCTACAGAGGTGCCTGGTTTTTCTTCTTGGACACAAGCTGATGGCTCAGAAGTCATCACGTCTCAATATTGTAACTTCCCCCTATGGGTGTCCTGGTAATGTCTTTGGTAGAGTAAGCCAAAAAAAAAACTATCATGAGGCAAAATCTAATAAAGGTGTTCAGAGGAAACATCTTTAAAATGTTAAACCATCCCCTGTAAACATGTACTTGGTTCTTTGAAGAAGCCCTTTATATATTTTTTCCAAAGCAAACAGTCTTCCAGGCTGGAAGGCCTCGGAAAAGCTAACACTCAAATTGGAACTATGATGTTTGGGTTGGGGGTGGGGGGGTGGACATGAGGGAGAGAGCCTCACCATCTGCTAAGAAATCCATTCATGTCAAAATGACCTTGGCTATAATGGTTCTTTCTGGGACTTCAGGAAGTTCCAAAAGAAAGTAGGAAGCAACCTGTACAGAACCCCAGCTGAACACTGCGATCCCCCGGCTGCACCACATTAACCCAGTGCCTGAACAGCTTGTTAGCCAACCCCCTTCGGCAGCAGACCCATCCAGCTCTGGGGACAGGAAGAAGGGAGACAGAGTGGGAGTTGCTCTTACGTCATGTTCTGACAGCTCGGCCGTGGAGCCTCGTTTTTCTTTCTGAGGATCTCATGGACACTGAAACTTCCTCCTCCTCAGCTGTTGGCCAGCAACAGGCCCTAAATTAGTTAAATTTAACTATAATAAACATGCTGCAAATGAATTATATTTAACTCTAACAGCCACCTCAGGGTTTGTCTGGAGATGGAATAATTTTAGCTTTTGCTACCATAAGTCCCCCAACTAAGGCAGAAAGTAATTACCTAAGGATTTACCATAATAAGTTCACTGACACTGATTATTTATTACAGTGTGTGAACATTACAATCTTGTATATAGTCAGGCATAGACTGTGGACTTCTGAATATATACAGTCTGGAGTGAGCACAATAAGGATACTAAAAATAAAAAAAGCTTTCAGGTACATATAAATTCAGTAGAAGCCATCTGATTTCAATCTTCATTAAGAATTAGTACTAATCATGAAGCATCCCAGCTGGAACTTTATACTGTCAATAGCACAGGGCCTGCTAAGAAAGTGAATGATGTAAATCAGATGATAAGCTTTTTAAGAAAATATGCTGCATAAAAACATTTAAAAAGTGTGTTTATTAAAAAAAAAAAAGTAACTGGGCTTCAGTACTGTGTATGCTAATGAGAAATCATGTTTATCTATCCATTAAAGCAGGATCTTACTCAGTAGCATTTGGTTAGGGGAACAGTTTGTGTTTCTGAAAGTATGTGCAAGTAATAACTTGTCCAAAATGCCATTTCTTATAAAATATTATGATAGTCTACATTTCATTCTGAGTAATGTCTCCATTAAAAAACTCTCACTTATCCAGTCCTCCCTTGTGATTTATTGTGTATCAGTTGTGGGCTGAGTATGACAAGTATTAAGAACAATAAGACCTGGCCTGTGCTCTTTAGAAGCTAAATGTTTAGTAGGGGACACAGCCCTGCAAACATGATTTCCTGAAGGATAATATCTACATTAGGGCATGTACTGCCTGTTAAATACAAATTAGTCAGTATTGATTTGTGTTGTTTGAGTAGAGAAACCTAACTGTGACTCGACCGGGGACCAACCCACCCACAGCCAGCCTCAGTCACTGAATGCCCTTTGTACATGTGTGCATTTTGGGCATAATAAAGGTGCATAGGTCACAAACATGCTACCTTTAATCTGTATGTAGGTATTTATATTATGTCTGGTTCATTCACAAAAAATTTAAAGAGGCTTACAAAAGAAAATGTATAATACTATCTGTATACTTCTATATTAATAAAAATAATGAACACAATGGGTAGGAAGTCACTGACATTTTTCTCCAGCCAAACTCTGTTCACATCTTCTATACTCTGCTTCAAAGGTCATGAGCCATGCAAGCCAGTAAAGGGATCTGAAAATGTGGTTTACAAGGAGGTAGATGTACTAAAGCCAATACAGTCTCTTCTCCTTTCCAAACTCCTCCATTGAGTCCATAATGCACTTGTAGATTAGGGCTCTGGTGCCCTTGTTGGTAAGGAGGTGGTACTCATGTTTCCAGAATCCACCTTTACACTGGGCTCTGGTGTCCTTGTGAGTAAGAAGGTGGTACCCTTGTTTCCAGAATCCACATGTACACTGGGCTCTGGTGCTCTTGTGAGTAAGAAGGTGGTACCCTTGTTTCCAGAATCCACATGTACACTGGGCTCTGGTGCTCTTGTGAGTAAGAAGGTGGTACCCTTGTTTCCAGAATCCACCTGTACACTGGGGCTCTGGTGCCCTTGTCTGTAAGGACACAATACCCTTGTTTCCAGAATCCACCTTTACACTGGTGCTCTGTTGCTCTTGTGGGTAAGGAGGTGGTACCCTTGTTTCCAGAATCCACCTGTACACTGGGGTGCTGGTGCTCTCATGAGTAAGGAGGTGGTACCCTTGTTCCTAGAATCCACCCGTAGACTGGGGCTCTGGTGTTCTCATGGGTAAGGAAGTGGTACCCATATTTCCAGAATCTATTTGTAGACAGCGACACTGGTGCTCTCGTAGGTAAGAAGGTGGTACCACTGTTTCCAGAATCTACCTGTAGACTGGGGCCCTGGTGCTCTCATGGGTACCCTTGTTCCCAGAATCCACCTGTAGACTGGGGTTCTGGTGTTCTCATGGGTAAGGAAGCGGTACCCATGTTTCCAGAATCTACTTGTACAGTGGGACACTGGTGCTCTTGTGGGTAAGAAGGTGGTACCCTTGTTTCACTCTGTCTCTTGGGAGCTCATCAGGGGTTGGAGAGACTGGCAAGCAGAATTTGGGAACTCTTGAGTTCGATGTATAATGCAACACAACAGCATTGAAACTCCCCTCCTCACACTCTGCAATATAGTGAGGGGACATACCAGGAAACAGTAAGACTACTGAGGTCAGGGAAAAGAGCAGCGTAACAGCGAGCCATGGAGGCTGATGCACATGGCCTGGTGAGCCACTACACAGCCACAGTGGAAGGAAAAGTGGTCAGTTCCAAAGCTCTCAAGACTAAATTACCTGCACTTTGAGGTGAGCTAATACTTGGCACTTTACTCTTAAGACGGTTCTCAGAAAGGGTTTTATAGCAGGGGCACTGAGAGACGTAGATGGATAAGATCCTTATCACACTCACTATCATTCTACAGTCCACTTTGCTATGGCCGTTTCTTGCAGGTTGATAGAAGCCAAGTACATAACATTGAAGCACCGGCCAGCGAAGGCAATGGCGTGTGAGCCAGGATAACATGGCCAGCTCAGTGGCAGGAAATGGCTCCTATTTTTCCATTTCAAGATCACTCTTTCTTAGGAGGAAGGGAATTAGCATCTTTTTGTTTCAGGTATTGTGCTAGGTACTTTATATTGATTATTAAAATATAACCTTGAAAACAATATGGAATATTGTTACAAGTGAAAACCCTGGTGGTCCAGACAAATAACTTTCTCAAGGTTACACATCAACATAGGTAAAACTCAGATTCAAACTTGGATATGTCTTCAAAGCCATCAATTTTTGCCTCAGCTCTTTCTACATAGAGAAAAACAGAATAAGTGTTTTCCCTGAATCAAGCAGTGAAAACATCTAAAACTCAATTCATTTTGCAAAACAAAATTTAGGGATTCTTTCTCCCTCTGGTTTCTTCGGCTATTTGACTGAAATGACCGATCAACCAGTATTTCAGTATGGCACGGACATCTAGACATCCCTGCCTGTGTGCTGGGTAGCCTCCAAGCTTCCCCAAAGGCAATCATGCCCAAGCAGCATTTGGTACAAAACCATTTTGCGTTAGTTGCCATGTCTAGCAGTTACAAGAGTAATAAGAAACAAAGTATTTGCTTATGTGGCTACTTATAAAATAAATAAATAAATAAAATACAGAAAATAAACCACACATTTTAAGGATGTCATCACCATATATAAGTAAAATTCAACATAACTGAAGCTACTAAACCCCACATCATCCCTTGAGGGAAAAAAGCCAAATTTAAAAACCTTTCATCTATTTTCAAACCTACTATTTATTGTCAGTGTACAGAGACTTCTGAAGGAGCTGGGCAGAGGAATAGTAAAGAGAATCTCTCTGATGGTGGCATTAAAGGAACGTGAGCTAGAAAACAATAAAGCAGGAGACTGTGAAAAACCTCTGCAACTCAGGAAATCCACACGCCACAGACAGAAACCCACAGCAACGTTAGAAAGTGTTTCTCTTGCTCTAAGAGTCAGTCACCAGCAGCCAAAATATTTTTAGAGGAAATAGCATCTGTCTTTTCAACCCACTGAAGTTAAGGTGCACTTGCCCATTGTCAACACAGCCAGAAAGAAATGTAAAGTGTATGTCGCTGATACCTTTAGTTCTTTAGCTTTCCATTCCCCCATCTGTAAAAGAACATACTGGACAGACAGTTCTAAGGGCTTATCTAGCTCAGATGTTCCATAATTCTATGGGTTTAGCTGGCTGGTTCTACAATGTTCATTTTGTTGATATGATCTTAACCACATTTTATTTACTTTGTCTCTTTGCCTGTCCTTGTATCTCCAGTGTCCAGCACTCCCTATGCCCTGTATACCGTAGACCCATCATGTAGTATTTATTAAACTATACTCTTTCCTTGCAACTGGCAATCTTCCTGGGGTTCCAGGCACTGTGCAGGAGAGGAGTCAACACCGCTCCTCTACAATTACACTAGCTGTTCTCCCAATATGAACTGGTAGGGGCATATAGGTGGTACGTCTTTCAACTCAGAGCACACGTGGGTTACAAGACCTGCAGTGGTCTTTAACTAGCAAGTGTTTACTGAGAATGTCTGTGTGCCTTGCTCTAGATAAAAAGCAAAAGAAATAAACAAACAAAAAGCACTAGTGACTCTTACTTATGTTCCTTTAAGTTAAGAAATAGAGTGGGTATGGCAGCTTATACCTGTAATCTAGCACTTTGGGAGGCAGAGGGAGGAAGATCACTTGCTTGAGTCCGGTAGTTGAAGACCAGCCTGGGAAACATAGTAGGATCATGTTTATGCACCCCTCCCCCCAAAACAAGAAAGAAAAGAAAAATTAGCTGGGCATGGTGGTACACACCTGTAGTCCCAGCTATTCAGGAGGCTGAGGGAGGAAGATTATTTGAACTCAGGAGTTTGAGGTTGTGAGCTACAATGATGCCACTGCACTTTAGCCTAGGCAACAGAGTGATATCCTGTCTAATTTTTTCTGAGAAGGGAGTTATTGGATATTTCTTTGTATAGCCAACCATTCCTAGTACAGGGCATTGCACCTAGGAGGTACTCAGTATTTTGGCGATAGTCAGGGTCAGTGAAATCAGTAAACACCATAATCTTTTTAAGCACAGCGCCTAGACCTTGTGTGGCTGTGAACTCTTCCTTCCTCCTTCCATATCCTACCATGGGGTCAGATGTTCCTTCTTTCTCTGGGTCTCTTCAATTACAACCTCTCTTGACATTTGGCTACATCACTAACTCCTTCCACTCAAAGAAGAGCTGATTTGCCATAGGAAGGAAGCAGGAAGCTCTTACACCTGCTGAGACGCCACCCAAAGCCGGCTAGCGACTGCTTCTCACACACCCATTTGCGTTCTGCCAGGTCTCCCTCGTGAAGGATATAGAAAGGTAATACTATTCACTTAAACTCAAAGGAATTAGGTGAAAGAAACAAAGAAAGAAACACAATTTCCATTATCTTTTCAAATGTGGCTAAATGCATTTCAGTCCTTTATGTTTCCAGAAACTGTTTATAATGTACTTTTCTCTATTCCAGGTCACTAAAATGCCTGCCCCTGGCCTATGTGGTTCTGGCTCAGACATTCCGGTATTAGGGGAAGATGAATACAGCAAAACACAAAGCTTACTACTCGTGTTACCAGCAGTTAGAAAGCACCTCGTCCACACACACACACCTCTGTGTCTCCTCGACAGTCTCACCTCTAATCCGTCTGGAATATGGGAATACTAAATCTCTAAGAAGTGCTTTCTGTTTGAGGATGAGCTGTATCATGGCCCCTGCAGGCCTCCCAGACAGCATTCTCTGAGCTTTCTAGGAGCCCTGCCCCATGGACTCAGGCAACACTGTGGGCTGCCTGCCCGCCCTAGCTGCCCCTAGAGACAGCCTGAGGAACCAGGGCCGGTATCCACTAGTGTGAAAACCCGCTACATATCCCCCAACTCCTGTTTCTCAGCTAAGGTTCCACATGTCCAGACTGGGAGGGGTCCCCAAGCTAGGCTGCCAGTCAAGATCCTAGCCATCCTTAGGACAATGGTCTCATGTGACTACACAGCTCTGCCTGAACACTTACATCCTTCACAAACAACCTGTCCCTAAAGTTCTTTGTACAGAGCTGAAATCAACCTTTCACAGCTTTCCTCCTAGCAGTCCTAATTCTGTCCCCGAAACAACAAGTACACTCTCTTTTCATCATGAATTATTTCTTTAAAACAACAAACAAAACCCCCAAAAGCTTCATTGTATATGGAAGGATACCGAAACTAGGTGAAGTGAATTGGCAGGATCAAATTGATAAAAATTAAAGTATCTTTTGTGAACCAGTAAAACAGCAGTGACAAGACCTTTCCACCGATCCCTTCCCTGTCCAAATGTTCCAATGGGATGACAGACCCCTAGGAATGTCCACGTGTGCAGACTACTTCCTCTGAGGAAGGGCCCACGTTGATGCTCGCAAGGCCCAGTGATGAGTAGGATGAGATTCTCATCCTCAATGTCTCATGTCCTGCTAGAAGTAAACATAACACAGTGTTCACTTCTTTTTCAAAGAACTGCTAGTCAGGGAATTATAGGCTACTTGGTGCTTTTGAGATGATGCTTTTACTGAATTAATTATTCATTTAAAGTGAAGTGAAGGAAATCTAGGGAAGTCAATACCAAGGTCTGGATATACCAGGGAAAACTGGTATTTGACCGAGGGGAAATACCTGGGCTCTGGGCCGGGACTCCACTCCAAAGACTGGGTGCAGCTTCCTGCGTGGCAGTGCAGCCCTGACTCCCCCAGTAGGACCCTCAGTTACGCTGGCTAGCTTGACGGTCTTTTTTTTGAGTGGACTGAGTTGAGGGGTCTGCTTGATTCACAGAGTCTTTCCCTTCCCAGCCTTTTTCTCCTCTCCAGCACAGGGAGTTCCTATTTTCAGCATGAAATTAGCATAGAGATGAAACCATTTCAGGGAACACAGAATGCACTGACACAGGAGACATTACGTTTTCCATTTCAAAAGTAAAAGTCTTCCTTTTTCCTTAAGACCCCAAAGCTGCCACTTAATTTGCGTTCAGGTTGGTTCCAGTGCAGAGCTGCAAGCAGTGGGCTGGTGCTCAGGAGGACCCAGAGAAGCAGAGGAGGGTGAGGGGTGCTGAGAAGGGTTGGGGGGGGCATTAAGAAGGGCCACAACCATGGGTTATGAATGGAGCCACGTACCATGGGGACATTTAAGTGCCCGCAGGGCATGGCCCTTGGCAGTGTGCATACAGTTCATACTTTGCACCTCTACACGGACAAGACCCATGAGCAAACAACAGTGCTGGGTAAGTCTCCCCTTGGGCTCTGCAGGGCAGGACCTGGCCCAGTTCAACTCCCTGTGTGTCCTTGGCTCCCCTCACATCATTTCAAAGACATCTTCCTTGGTGTTTTGGACAGTATTTTTCTTCATCTCTCTTCCTACTGGAAAAAAGATTCTAAATAGCTGGGCTGGGACAAATGACAAATCTGCCGTGGAGTCCGCGCCACCCCTTCTTCCACACCAACTTTCGTCTTTTTTTAGGTTTTCTCACATCTCTCCTCTCCGCTCTTTTCAGCTCTCAAGTCCTCTCCACATTTTCTTTAGTGGATTGCGTCTGATCTCATGGAAAAACATTCTCTGAGTCATTAACAGTACTGGACTGAAGAAAGCTGCCTGCTGGTGGCCCCAAAGGCAAGCCCTCCGCAATGGTGATGTCAGGGCTTTTCAATTAAGGGAGCACAAAGGAGCTCAGAAAAATGCCAAATCTTTATCCCATCAAAATAGATTTGAGGAAGACATTTTTTGAAATTTTAATCATCTGATTCTACTGCTGACTATTTAAAATAGCCAAAAAGGAAAGTGGGTTTATTTGTGTTAAGCTAGCTAAGACATTCCCTACATCAGTGGACTCTTCGGGTCCCACAGGGTCAGGTGGAGGCTTGTTATTAATGCAGAGGTAAAAGATACTGGTTATTACATGTCTGGGTGATACTATGTAAAAATTCACACGCTATTAATGTAAAATCTTATTACTGTGGACCATATTAATTTAGACACTGTGAAAAACTAGACATAGAAAAACCTACTTTTAGACTTGTATGTGACTAAAATGAAAAGGGTTTCCCAAATGAAACTGCCAACAAGTGGAGGCAGCAGAAGATAACAGATGCCTGAAGCACCATCACCGCATTTGAGATGATGTATCAGAATTAAGTATTTATTATGTGTCAGCATTGTTCTCAGGGCTTTATTAAATTAACTCTAATCTGTACAATGACCACATGGGCTGGAGAGTAATAAATGCCTATTTTATAGAGAAGTAAACTGTGGCACCAAGAAGTTGTAATCTGCCCAAGGTTATAAACGGCCAGCCAGTGGCAGGCCCAGCATGCAAACCCAGGTGGGCTGCCCTGAGAATCTGCCCTCTGGACCACTGCACGTACCAATTACATGCTGCTAGCTTTTCATCAAAGGACCTGAAAAGTGACTACTTCAAATAACTTTCTTAGGCAATTACAGTTTTGACAAATAACTCAAAGTAGAACATCCTGTTTTTACACACATTTAGGTAAATGTAGAGACACCTGTTCACAAGTTAATTCAAATGGTAGAGCCAGCAAGAGGTGTGGCCTCAGTAGGGACTGCCTCGCTCTAGGGCTCTATCTGGAGAAGGATGGGGGGGAGGCTCCTTCAAAACCAAGTGGCAGGATGAAAAATGATTATGGATTATCATCTGAAAACCAGACTTGAACTCCGTGTGTATTGGATATAATCCTGGGAGTTGTTAGGAAAATCAGTATCTCTATTTTGCTGGGAGACTCTCCTTTCATCTCCAAACAAAATTGACAAGGAAGGGGATAGTCCCTTTGTCATTGTTCTTGCTGTCATCTTTGCTGTTGTTATGGATTCTTGCCTTCTACATCCCATGCTCGGTAGCTCCCATTTGTGCCACTGACTTCCCTCCTCTTCCCTATGGAAACCTTGACCCCTCTCTCACTTAGGTCATCTCTAGCTGGCTCCGCCTTTCACCTGCCATACAGTCATAGCCAGGGAGCCTTGCTTGTTAGAGGTGTTTGGAGATAAGAAGAAATAAACTTCATAAATAATGTGCTTGAGCTTAAGTGCCCAGTCCACTTTTATGTTCTAATCACGCAAAAATTACATTCTGACACTTGCCCACCTCTGAGCACAGTGACATTTTTAGACAAACCCTAGTCCATTGTTTCTTCTTAACCTTGTTCTCTGTTTTAAGAGCGGTGTGTCCCAGTAAGAATGAAAAACCTGTGAATGGCCAAACACAGTATATGTATCCTGATAGTCCAGTCAGTGTCTCATGATTGACTCTGCACACTTTAATATTACATAGATACTTTACAGATGCTAAGATATTACATATTTTTATATATCCTCTTGTAATACATATACATACAACGTAGGTTTATACATTGTGTATATAATTATACATATAATGGTACATATAATAAGTGAAAGTCATGAGAATTTTTTTCAAATATTATCTTTTTATCTCCTTTTAGTGAAGTGTATCTTTAAGAAAAAAAACAAGTGTCCTTTATTATTGTTCCAGCTCCCTCACAGTATAGAAGATTGATCCTTGTATCTTCTAAGGTGGAATCCTTCATCTAAATTATGCCTATGAGTTTAAATCCTCTGGATGAACCCAGGCTAAGATGTATTGAAGGAATCTCTTCCACACTGCACTGATTAGATTCACCAATCACACTTAGAATAGGAAATGGTAGAAGATCAGATGCAGGAAACCGTTTAAATATTTGCCCTCCTATTATAAGATCGCAGAAGTCTACTAATTATGAGAACCAGAGATTTTCACTATTAAGATGCAGGAAGGTGGTGACTACAAAACTGGTCCTGGAGGTCTAATGTTCTAGCATCCTCTGCCCTTGCTAAATGAGGTTCTGGCCTTGGTTGAATAGTGCTCCGTTGGGATTGATGTACAGTTAGCTACACGAAGCTCAGATTGCATTAATGGTTCTTAAAAGCAGAGAATACTGAAAGGGAAGACAGAGTCACTTTCAAAAATTGATATTCTCAGTTCTCAGTAAAAGTTTATGTTATGGTCAAGGGTTTATAAGGAACAGTATTGAGCTGTGGTTAAGAGTATGGGCTCAGAGCTCAGCGCCTGTGGCTCAAGCAGCTAAGGCGCCAGCCACATACACCTGAGCTGGTGGGTTCGAATCCAGCCTGGGCCTGCCAAACAACAATGATGGCTACAACCAAAAAAAAAAAAGATAGCTGGATGTTGTGGCAGGCACCTGTGGTCCCAGCTACTTGGGAGGCAGAGGCAGGAGAATTGCTTGAGCCCAGGAGTTGGAGGTTGTTGTGAGCTGTGATGCCATAGCACTCTACCCAGGGTGACAGCTTGAGGCTCTGTCTCAAAAAAAAAAAAAAGAGTGTGGGCTCAGAAGCAGACAGCCTGGGTTCAAATCTTGGTTCTACGACTTAACCAGCTGTGTTTCCTTAGACAAGTTACTTAACTTCAATTTCCGTATATGTGGAATGGGGAATAATAATAAATAATGTCCTTTGCGTAGTTGTGAAAATTATAAATATGATAACATATTAAAAGTACTTAGTGCCTGGCACAAAGTAACTGTTCAATATGTGTTGGTGGTTGTTTTATTAAGTTATTCTTATTACTTGGCAGAAATTTGAAGCATTATTACATTTTTCTATTAGAGATTTTTATCTCTAATAGTCAAATCTAAAACACAGATGGGTGCTTCAAGGGGGTGACCACTAGGCTATTCCAATGCATCCTTCTGGGGTCTCAGGCAGTCATGAGTGTGTACCAGCTTACACTGTAGCAGGCACACATATATCCTAACTACATTAGCTACAGACGGCACATGCCTACTTGTACACTGCCTCCTTGAGAGATGTACATCGCCCAGCATTTTCAGCCATGATGGCCCTTATGTTCTGTAAACTGGAGGGAAATTACCAAGAATTTCCCATCAAAGAAATATATTCTTCCATAATGAGATGGATTGTTAGCAAAATATATGACTGAATTTCTGTCATAGAAATTTTCAAGGAGAAGTATTTTAGGAGAAATTGAGCATTTTCCCTCCAAAGAAAACCAAGTTATTACCCTGTTTTCCCGAAAATAAGACATCCTCCAAAAATAAGACCTACTTACAGGAAAGATAAGACGTCCCCTGAAAATAAGACCTAGTGCATCTTTGGGAGCACACCTTAAAATAAGACACTGTCTTATTTTCTGGGAAACAGGGTAGATAATTTTAAATTCATGTCAAATTGTTTAATTATCCTTTCTGTAGACTCTGAATAGTAAAAATATTTGACATGTCTTCATAATCAAACTTCAGATTTCAGTTACATTTTATTTGAATTACTGTCTCCGTAGTTGCCGGGTTACCCGACACAGACATTCACCTCTCTGGTTTTATAGTTGTTCCCTAGTGCTTTGTAGCATGTGGGAAGACCTTTATGTCAAGTATTCATATTGAGCTATAGTTGTTTCTTTACCGTGATCCCTCTTAGCAATACCTGATATGACTGGCAACATAGAAAGAAGATTTTTAAAGTCATGTGACCCATTGTGATTAGTACGATTTCTTAGGCCTTGACTGTTCCCAGCTCTTCTCTCTTTCAGATGGTTAATTACAGATTCATCAAATGTTAGAGTTGAGAAAAAGATATTGGAGATAATCTAGTATTTATTGTCTTATTTGACAGAGAAGGATTGTACCAGCCAGACTAACCCAGATAGGGCAAGAGCCAGGACCAGACTGGTTGATTCATTTTATAACTATACTAATGTACCTTTACTCTGCATAAGGACAAATAAACAGGCCCTGCCAACTCTCGACAAACTCAGAGCTTAGTGAGGTGACAATCAGGCAAGCATCTGCCATTAAAAAATTGTCTTCTAACTCTCAGTCTCAGCATGACACACACACACAGACACACACACACACTGGAATGCCCAATGTCTGGGTGAGATGAATGTTTGGTAGATAATATTTTAACTTCTCACCCACCCACGTAATTATAAAGTAGGCAACTTTTGGTTTTGATTCCATTGATACATTCATTTGTTTTTCTATCTATGACTCATTTACTAAAAAATACTTTTGAGTGCCTGAGCTATGCTGGATACCAGAGCCATTGAAATGCTACATACTATGTCGGGGGGAGGGGGAAACAGAAATTACATGCCTGCAAGTAACTTATAGTCCAGTGGAAGAGGACAGGCATATAAAGAACAAGGTTCAAAGATGTGTTAAAGGAACTGCAATATAAATATGACAAGGCTTATGGAAGACACTTTCTTTCCTGCTACATCCTCCCTAGGTTTTCACGGATACTTCAAGTGGTAGTTAACAGAGTGGACTTTAAAACACATCTTCTTAGGTGCTTTAAAATAGGTTGCAAATGCTACTTTGTTAATATCCTTTTTCCACCTTCTTTCATTTTCCTTCCTCTTAGGCTGAAGGACATGTCCCCAATATGTCATTTCTGAAAGCAGTCAGGCCAGTAGTCCTAGGTTTGGGCTCCGTGCTAGAGCACAGAGAGAGTGCCCGTAGGTGACCTGCGCTCCTAGCTCACGGTTGGGCTGCTCCCTTCATTGATTCATTCATTCATTTGTTTACTCACTTGAATGTCCAGTGTTGTGCTGGGCCCTATGGGAGCCATGGAAGGCAAAGGCAGACGTGACTGATGCTCTCAAAGAGTCATAGTCTAGACCTGAAGGGAAATTACCTTTACGTCAAACAATCACACATGTAAGTGTGAGTGACAGCTGGGGTGGGTGTCAGCAACATAGTGCCCTAAGCAGTAAGCAATGGGCCAGGGTTGATTGTGAGCTGGGGGAGAGAAGAGAATTCAAACTAAGGAGCCACCTAAGCAAGGCTCCCTTGCAGGAAGAGGCCTGATATGTCAGAGGCCCCCCAAAAGAAATCCTGTATGTGGAAAAGCAAATATCTAATATACTTAATACTAGTATGAAGCCAGCAGATGATCTAATACCTGCCCACGTAAGAGAAAAACTCAATTCAAGTTAGAGGGAGAAGGGAGGCGGGGAAGGGATTGGGGTGTTCCCACTTGATAGGCACAATATAAAGATATATGGCACACCTTTTGGGTGCAGGACACAACTACAAGAGGGACTCTACCTAACAAATGCAAATATTGTAAGCTAGTTATTTGCAGTATCATATTAAACTGAAATAAATGAATTAAAAAAAAAAGTGCTGGTTGGCACCTGTAGTGCAGTAGGTAGGGTGCCGGCCACATACACCAAGGCTGGAAGGTTCGAACCCGGCCTGGGCCAGCTGAGGCAACAATGACAACTGCAACAACAACAACAAAAAATAGCCAGGTGTTGTGGCAGGTGCCTGTAGTCCTAGCTACTTGGGAGGCTGAGGCAAGAGAATCGCTTATGCCCAAGAGTTTGAGGTTGCTGTGAGCTGTGACACCAGGGCACTCTACCCAAGGGCAACAGCTTAAGACTCTGTCTCAAAAAAGAAAGAAGAAGAAGAAGTCCTGTGTGACTGAATAAAGGGAGGGGAGTTCATGGTGATTGGGCTGAAGAGGTGGGTGAGGCGAGCCTGCTGGGCCTCACAGGCGTGCAAGGGTCTTTCACTTCATCCAAGAGCAAGAGGAAAGCCTTGAAATGCTTGGAACAAGGGATGTGACACGATCAAGGTTGGTTTTCAAAACTATTACTCTGGCTGCTCTGTGGAGGGGAGGACTGAGAGCGGGAAGTAGGGCCACAGGACCAGAAGGAGACTGCTGCTCCACAGGAGGCGATGTCAATCACACTGAGGTTGTGGCAAGGGGATGGGGTGAGTCAGCAGGTCCCACAAGGCATACAAACTAAAATTTCCAGAATTCACTACTTAGTTGAACGTTAGGGATGAAGGATGATGCTGAGTGTGGCTCCTGGAACTAAGTGGACAGTGCTGCCATTGCTGACAAAAAGGCCACAGTGTTTGAGGTTTAGGTTTGAACACAACCTTGAAGTTTACCAGAGATTCTGAGAGAAACATGTTGCACAGATAGTTGAAACAGTCTGGAGCTCACAGAAAACGTAGGGACTGGCATATGTATTTGTGGGCAATCTTCAGTGGGAATATATTTGAAACTGAGGGTATGGAGGTGAACTAGACAATATGGAGCAAGAAGAGCAAGGGACAAGTCTTGTGGAACTCGAGTATTCAGTAGGCAGGTAGAGGACAATGAACCTGCGTGGAGCAGGAGAGCCGGGTGCTGAGAGAGAGCCAGGGCTCTGAGTGGTGGAAGCCAGGCAAGCAGGTTTCAACATCAGATGAAATAACATACAAAGAGCCACCGTGTTTAGCAACAGGGGCATCATTGGTGACCGTAGTGAGAGATGATTGTTCTTGGGGGGCAGAAGCAAGGTTAGAATGGGTTGAAAATAAAAATGGGAGGCGAGGCAATGGAGATAGTGGGTTGAGACAACTCAAGGGAAGGAGAGAGTCAAGGTTGTAATTGGAGAGGTATATTTTGTAAAAATGTAGCAAATCACTGTGTTCAGAAGCCATAGAAGCATCCAGTGGTATACAAGGGATTGAAAAAAGAAAAGAAAAAATATATTTCATTGTTTTGCTTAGATTTTCATCTTGGGCATATCTTTGACATGGATCTAGGTTTTATTTATCATGGGTTATATACCTACCATATTTTTAAATTAAAAAAATTGTTTTTAAATCCTCTTTTCTTCTCTATTAGCCCTTTTATTACAGACTGTACTTTACATTTGTTATGTTTTTCCCATGCTTACGATGCCTTGCACGCAGTATTATTATTACTGTTCCATATGCACGTTATTACTTTAGATTTGCTGGGACGTCCCTGTGAATAGCAGAATGTAATTTATGAAATCTGACAATCATTCTCATAACACCTCTGTACTATATGCTAAATTCATTCAAATCAGCAACAGAGAAGAAAAAGTCACCCACATTGCCATCTTCCAGAGCCTCATCCTGCCACTTGCTTTTGAAGGAGCCTGCCCCCCATCCTTCTCCATATAGAGCCCTAGAGCAAGGCTCTAGGATGTTTAAAAAAAATAGTTGAAAAATGAATGAATTTAATAGAAATTCTTAAAAATAGACTTTTTTAACATTTCTTAATTTATATTGAAGTTATACATCTTGAAAACCTGGTCTATAAACACTTAGGGACAGAGAAGGGGAAAAGAAACAACCAGCTGATTTTAAAAAAAATGTTTAATTATGAAATGAACAGAAAAACAACTACATGCTGACATAAAAGAAAAACACAGTTAAATTCAAGTAGGGGGGAGGAGATGTAAGAAAAGAGAGCAGGGAAGAGAGAAAGGGGAGAGAGGGATTGGTAAGCTCTCACCTAACGAGCACAAAGTAAGGGTATATAGCATACTCCCTGGGGGAAGGGCTCAGCTACAACTTGGACTTTGTCTGAAAAATGCCAACAACATAACCTGATTGTATGTACTCTCATATTAATCAGAAATTTAAAAAATTAATTAAAGTTTCTTTCTTAACTATATAGGAAAAAATTTAATTAGCTCCTGTGGCAGACAAAAGAATAGTCCTGTAAAGATATTTTTATCCAGTTTGGTGGAACCTGTGAATATGTTACCTTTTGTGGCAAAAGGGACTTTGTAACCGTGTCTAAATTAAGGATCTTAGTTGCGGAGAGATGGATTATCTGGGTGGGCACAATATAATCAAAAGAGTCCTTCTAAGAAGGAAGCCGGAGACCCGGAGTCAGAGAAGATGTGATGCCAGAAGCCAAAGCTGGAATGACATAAGGAAGGGACCACAAGCCAAGGGGTCCAGGTGGCCTCCAGAATCGGGGAAAGGTAAGTATACAGATCTTATCCTAGAACCTCCAGAAAAAAATCAGCCCCACCCGACACACTGATTTCAGCCCTGGGAAACTGATTTTAGATGTCTGTCACAGCTGAAAAAATGATCACCGTATGTTGCTTCAAACCACCAAGTTTTTAATACTTTGTTATAGCAGTGATAGGAAACTCACACAGCTATTCATTACAGGGAAAGACATAATTTTGGACATAAAAATGAATGGAAAAAATCAAGCTAAAAAGGGTTATTACTCAAACAAGGAAAGAGAATCTTCTCAGATAACATGCTGAGAGCTCAAGCTCTAGAGCAGTGGTTCGCAGCCTTCCTAATGCTGCAATGTATTTTCATTGTTAAAAAGGGGTTGCGACCCACAGGTTGAGAACTAATGCTCTAGAGGGTTTAAGAAAGAAAAAATCTGGCTAGAAAGACATCATGAGAGAAAAGCCTTTACTGTTGACTCTTGAATAACATGGGGGTTGGGGGCACCAACCCGCCCAATGCAGTTTAAAATCCTTGTATAACTTCTGTCTCCTCCAAAACTTAACTACTCATAGCCTACTGTTGACCAGAAGCCTACTGATAACATGAACAGTTAACACATATTTTATATATGAATTATATACTACATTCCTACAATAAACTAAGCTACAGAAAAGAAAATGTTACTAAGAAAATCATAGGGATGAAAAACATATTTACCATTCATTAAGTGGAAGTGGGTCGCTATCTTCTCATTGAATAGGCTGAGAGTGAGGAAGAGGAAGGGCTGGTCTTGCTATCTCAAGGGTGCCAGAGGCGGAAGACAGCACAGTTCACACTGTATTATTCAAGGGCCAATTGTAACTAAAAGAGTAGCACTTCTTGAAAGGACAAATGCTGAAATGTTTCCATCAACAGGTCTTAGGCATACAGTCGTTACAATGTCTGGGATTCCACCCTAACACAGTTGCAGGTCTTTGGGTCTTAAAAGCTTTCTCATGTTATGATTATCCTTAGTGAACATTCAGTTAATCCCAAGGAAAAAGACAGTATCCTAACCCTAAGGACAACTAATGCAGTCCAAGCTATTATACTCAAAGGATGTATCAGTATAACATCAACTCCAAGAAAACATTTAAAAATTCTGATTGTTATTGGCTAACAATGTAATGGAGAAAATATACTTAAATATATATATTTATATATTAATATCAAGTGTTTATGTATGGATAAATTGATTTTAAAATGCGTTTCATTCCTGGAAGAACCTCAGACATTAATGAACCTCGATCTTCTTATTGGAGTATCTCTCATCTTATTATTTTATAGTAGTTCTTTCTTTATAGGGTAATTATGAACTTGGTTTTAAAAAAAGAATACACTGATCTACTATAATCTTCTGCTCAGTAATACAAGTGACTTTTCTGTATAAATATACATATATGCATTATGTATGAATGAATTTGCTAATTTACTTCTTTGGAGAAGAGCAGGCTGACCCCACAATCTGCTAGAAGGAAACATGGACATGGTGGGTAGGATGGTACAGATCCATCCTGCCTATGACCCAGCTGGGCTGGGCCAGCCTTGGCTTTCACAGGTCTGTTCCTGTGGCTCCCCTAAGGCCTCAGGGTCCTAATGTGACTTAGATTCCATGGCCAGAGTGTCAGGGCAGGAGCTTCTGCCAACTCAGAAACACTTCTCGTTCTGCTAGTGGTGTTCTGGATGCTGTCAGAAAACCCAGAGAGCCATTGATACTGCACTTACCTACAACACCCAGGCTAATCAAACCCAAGACCACCAAGAACTGTCCCGCCTTGCTGAGGGTTGATGTCACGTGAGCATTACACAGGAAACTTCTGACTGGTCATAGACAGCAAGTTGCAAAGGAGATGGAGCCTACCCTTTTCGGGTATCCTTATCCGTGCACTCCATGAAAATGGGTCTTTGTTTTGTTCACAGCTGCACCCCCAGTGTCAGAGGAGCACCTGACGCATAGTAGGCACTCACAGTTGGTGAATGAGTAAATGAGGGAAAGGAGGCTGGAGGTATGTCGATTTTATAATTGCAAAGGTGTAAATCCTGAAGACTCAATTCATTTCAATCTCTTTCTCACTCCTGAAGTGCAATCTCTTATCCTCTGTGCCCCTGGAGGGGTCTGCTTATCACCTCTCATATGCCATTCCGGCCAGACTTGTGTTGCTGTCACTTAGTTCTTATGATTTCCCTCTCAACAACAATTGTAAAAGGGTGAGCCTGCCTCAGTCATCACTGCACCCAGGCCAGCCAGCCCAGGGCCTTCCATGCAGGGGTACACAAGATGTATCAGTGGATTTGAATCAGTAAAGCATTTCTTGTGCAATGTTTTTGGAGCCACACAGTTTGCACAGAAAAGGTCACTTGTATTACTGAGCAGAAGATTATAATCAATGTATTTTTTTAAAAACCAAGTTCATAATTACCCTATAACAGGAAGAACTACTATAAAATAATAAGATGAGAGATACTCCAACAAGAAGATCCAGGTTCATTAACGGTCTGAGGTTCTGCCAGGAATGAAAAGCATTTTAAAATCAATTTATCCACACATAAACACTTGATATTAATATAAATATATGCATATATGTATGACTGGATTTACTAATTGACAGGCTTTCCCTATCTTTGAAGTAAGAGATAAAAATAAAATGGCATATTGCATTGAACAAACGGCATATGGCATGCTTTATAAATATACACACTTTGTCTTTCTCTTCCTCATACACACAAACCCCAAAGTCTGCCTTTCAAGGTACTGGCCTTTTGCCCTAGTTGGAGGTGTCTGAACAAAAACCCTTAGGATCTTGGTCAATACCATTTCCTAATGGCCATCTGAGGGAGCTCCCTATCACCAAGCCAGGAGGGCACCGACTCCAGCACCTCAAGGTACAGATGCTTCTGCTGCCCCTTCATGTTGCTGCTGGAGGTTCACTACCCAGTGGCTACCCCCAACATCCAGCCTTTTGCTGGGCTTCTATTCAGCTGCCCAACAAGGCCGCAGGCTCTAACAAGCACTCATCAAAGCTCTCTATTGACAGAATCCCCTGCTTTGCTTTCCTTCCCTGGAAGTTAGCAAGCGAGAAATGAAAGGCCAAAGGGCAGCTGGGCCATCCCAAGAGAGGCCAGCGGTCAGCGAGCAGTGCTGTCCGCCAGTCTTTCATTGCTGCCCAGGACAGAAACTTGTCCTTTGAAAGAAAAAGGAAAGAGGAAAACCAACATTCGCTGAGTTCCCGGGAAGATAAAACAGATTTATTTTATAACAATACTGCAAGGTATTTATTCCTTTCTGAAATTTATCTTTCATTTATATCAAAGTTCTATTTGTGCAGAGTTGAAGGGCCAAGTCATTGCCAGGACTTATTCTGAAAGACAGAAGCCCCTATTCCCCATCCTGCCACCGCGAGCTCAGCCAGCCTGGGGGAAACCTGGTTTCAACTCTTCTAGCCGGTTCTTTGGGTAGTTATCTCTGTATCTTTACATGAGATATTTTTATTGCTACTTCTTGGTTGTTGTTGGTTTTTTTTTTCATTCTAGGCCTTACACATTACCTCTCCATCACTCCCCTTCCCCCCGTTCCACCCTCCCAGCATGGCAGTACTGAGACGTTCCTCGGATCACCATTTACCTATTAGGTGCTCAGGTCACCATTGAACCACGCAGTAGACTATGATTACGTTTCCTTTTCTGTGTGACATGGTGCTTCCTCTAGCTTTAATAACTATGTGAACCTGTCATCTGCTTTGTTTCCCCGCTGTAGAGAGGTGAGAGGTGTAGAGCGGTGGTTAGGAACACAGACTACCTAGGTTCAAATTTCAGTCTCACCACTTATTAGCTACGTCATTTCTGACAAGTTATTAAGCGCTAACTGCTTTAATTCTCTCATGTGCAAAAGGAAGATGATAATTATTTACCTATTAGGGCTACTATTAGAATTCAATTAATATGTGTATGCCTGGAATTGTGTCTGGCCCACAATGAACACTCAATAAATATAAGCGGTGATGATTTTCACTAGGTATTAGATTATTTTGTCCTCCTGAAGTCTCCTGTGGAGCCTTTGCTCCACTCTGAACAGGTGGCCTTCTGTGACTGCCTTTCTCCTGTGCTGCACACCTTACTTCGTGGGTCTTGTTTTGGCTTCCTTCTCATGTTGGTGGAAACACAGATAATAAATCTCCAGACATCTACCAAGGTGAAGGCTTGTTGGTTATTGGGCTCAGTGGACCCTTCACTACATAGAATTGGGAGAAAACTTGGGTTTTGGCTTCTCAAACACATTTTCAACTCGCAGTCCTGTGTTAGCCCCAACTTTGCCCCCATTTCTACAGGAAAATGGCACTACTAATTCCCAAATCTCTGATGGTTGTATAAATTTAGGTCAGCTTGCTTCCTGACTGTCCCTATTGCCAACTTGAATCTGAGCTCTCTTGGGTCTGCTTAAGGTAGCTCGTCTACTTCCCCACCTGCTTTTAAGCTTCCAAAATTATGTTGCTAATGTCTCCTCTCCTCTTCACTTAGTCCTTAATTAATTTATGCCTGAAAAAAACCCTTTACTGTAACTAAAATAGCGTCTTGAAGGGCAATTGAAGTTAATGCTTGTGTTGAATTCACCGTCTTTACTCAAAAGTCTATTAACCTTTCTTCTTACTGGTAAGGTAACTGAGGTACCAGGTGATAGGAAATAACTGGTTGAAGTTCATAAAACCAGTACAAAATAAGATCAGAAAATGAACTTGGGAGTGCCTGATTTTTAAGTCCAACCCATTTCCCAAAGCACACTACCTTTGCAGGGGAACACAGGGCTTCTTCTATCATGAGCTGTCATGGTTAGATGTGTCCACTTTGAAACCAGTATCAGGATAAACAGCATTAGACCTTGAAGATTCAGGTTGACTGTTACCACGCTCATTCCGTACCCTGTCCTGAATGCCCCTGCACTTTTGCTCCATGCTCTTTGCGCAAAACCCAGGCTCAGACCTCTAATCTTAATTTGAAAGGGTTCCTAAACAGGGAAGGAAATGGAATAGGTCACAGTGGGGCCCTGTCCCTCGCTTGCCCAAGAACATGACTGTTAACTGTAACCTTTCCCAATGATCAAAATACTGTGGGAGATCTAAGAAGCTCATTCTCAGAAAAACACTCAGGTTGTTTTGTAACAAAGAAAACAGTAAGACTTGTAGTGCAGTAAAAACCAGTACAAAATAAGATCAGAAAATGAACTTCATCCGAAGTCATTGCTTTCACCTGATGAGCAACACTAGCCAATCTATCCTAATTAGCCCTGTGGATAGGGCACAGATTCTAGAATCACATGGGCTGGGTTCTACCCCAGATTTGTCACCTACTTCTTAAATGAACTTTGGGTAAGTTACTTAGTTCCTATCATCATTTTATGATGAGAAAACAGTCAACAGAGACTTGTGACCAGTTTAAATGAGATACTGTATGCTCAACATTAAGCATATTATCTGGTCTGGTGCCAGCAGGGTGAACAGCACAGGTATCCTGTGTGGTGTTCCTGGGCTACAGCCCTCAGAGGCCAACACACTTGGCTCCCAGCCCTACATAAAATCCTCAAGAGTTACTAGCAGGTGGCCTCAAAGTTTCCAGGGTTGCTCCCAACCATTCAAGCCTTCCAAACAATGTGTACTGGGGACAGAAACTTTGGTTATGTAAAAGTTTAAAAGAGTAAAATGATGTAAGTTACTTTAAGAATACCGGAGATAAATGATCTATTTATATTTTTATGGTGAAGACATAAATAGAAAAAAACACAGCACCCAAAGAAATGTTCCTTAAAATATATGTTCGGCATGGATGAGAGATACATGCACAGAACAAGCAGATGCTAACTATATACCTTTCCACATCAGCCTTAACTCTGCGAGACTCATTAATTCAAGGAGATCTAGCAGGAACTTTCATAATTACAAAAATTAACCCTCTGACAAATTGGGACATGGTGTGCTGGGTGATTTTTTTCAACTTTACATTCTGTGATAAGACTGCTGAAACAGAATCACGAAAGGCTCCTTAACTACTGACTCACAGACATTATGAATATATAGGACAATGTTGTCTTATATAGAATTTATTCATTCAGAAACTCTTCACTGAGCGCCTACCAGGATCTAGGCACTATCTGGGCTCTGCAAATTGAGCGTGAGCAATACAGACAAAACTCTTGTTTCCATGGAGTATGTTTGCTAGTGAAGAGATAGACACTAAGGGCTAATAAATAATAAGTTTGGTAAGGATGGTAGCTCACACCTGTAATCCCAGCACTTGGGAGGCAGAGGCAATAGGATTGCTATAGGCCAGGACATAGCCTGGACAACACAGCAAGACTCTGTCTCTAAAAAAATTGTATTTTAAAGTTAGTTGAGCATGGCAGTACCTGCTTATAATCTCAGCTACTCAGGAGGCTGAAGCATGAAGATTGCTTGAGCCCAGGAGTTTGAGGTTACAGTGAGCTATGATCATACCATTGTACTCTAGCCTGAGTGATAGAGTGAGCCCTGTTTCTATTTTTTTTGAGACCTTGTTTCTAAACAGTAATAATAATAATAATGATATTTTTTGATAACTGAAGATTGTAGTGGACTTGAATAATGTATTTCAAATAAAAGAGAGTTGTGGACTTCAATAATATATTTCAAATAAAAGAGAGTTGGGTGAAAAATAAATCAGCCTTCAGATTTAAATTCTTTGAAGAGGAGAGAGGAAGAGCGAGGGGAAAAAGGAGAGAGCAAAAGAGAGGGAAAAAGAAAGCATCTGGAAGGAGGTAAAGGAACTCTAGGGTTATGAAACAGGAAACAAGGAAAGACACCCAAAGCCCCTGGATCCAGACATCCTGGTTTTCTCAATGGGTCAGAGCCACAGGGAGAGGAAGGCCACTTCTGGACCCTACTCCGGGCACAAAGAGCTGGACATATAGCACTCCAGGTAGGGAGAGAAACAAACTGCCTCAGAGGGGTCTGATGGGGGCAGAGGTGACCTGGACAGGTAGGGGAGAGGCTTGTGTTCTTGCCAGCAAGTGAGAGCAGGGACTGAGGGCTCGCAGGGCATGGCATTTAAGTTGGAGAATTTACTCCCATTCAGAGTACATATCTTCATTGGAGAGAAATTCTCTGAAATTATCTTATTATTTATCTTGTTTATAAACCAAACAACAGTATATTTGCGTACGATGAGAAATGTAACTGTATTTGAGGCCAGAAGGCAGAGGGCCTGGCACTTAACATATATTAAGTTCCATCTATTGCTTATAACAATCTAAATGCAGCAGTAGCTATCATTACCTTCATTTTATAGATCAGGAAACTCAGACACAGATTAGATTAATAGCAAGTGAGTGTGAAGCTCAATGAAATCCAGGCAGTCTTGGGTCCAGATTTCATGCTCATGAAAGTAGGTTATGTGCCAATTGCAGGAGATGAGAAATGGGATAGAATCTAGAAGTGGTTTGGGTCATTGGGTTTACGGAAGTTAAAGTACAAGTTTGCATTTCACTTGCATTGAATTCTAATCACTTCCCCACTGTCATGCTTTATTTTGAACCTGGTTGTTCTGCTAAATTCAAGGTATGGTTCTTGGAGTCTAAAGGACAAACTTCTCTCACTTTCTGTATATAGAAAACAGTGATTTGAGTGAGTTTGATAGAATAAGCCATATATTTTCCAGGATGATATGGAAATTACAGGTGATCAATCAATTGCCAAAACTTTTTAGATAACTCTTGCTAATACCTATGCAGGAAATGCACCTCCCAGGTCCAGGCTGGTGAATGCGTGCACACTCTGCCTTCCCTAGCTTCTGATGCTAATTTCCATTTTATTTTGAGGACATGATTGATCATGTTAAATTCCATGTCTTCCTTTCCATCTTCTCGATCTAGTTTTTGGACCAACGCAGTCAACAAACACATTTTGATTATCTGCTGTGTGCCGAACACTACGCTAAGGGGACAAAGATGACTAAGACATCGGTCCCTACCAGGAAGGGAGGGAGGGAGGAGGCAGGAAGAGGCACGCAGGCTTAAAGTCAGCCTCACTACTTGAAAGCAGATGAAAGTAAAGAACCTCCATGGTAAAGTACGGCTAGCAACAGCTAACAACTCTACCCTTACCACTGATGAGGAATTCAGCAAACGAAAGAAAACCAAAAATACATTTGTTTTTCATTTTTCCGTTCCCAAGTCTCAAACTAGTCAGGGCTGATAACAAGCAAAGGAGACATGGAGGGGTTCTCACCTCCCTGGACAGTCTCTGCAGAAAATCTTTACAAAGAGCTGGAAAAAACAAAATATGTTTGGCTGTCCCTATCAGTGGGTTCCACACCCAGGGATCCACCCAACCATGGATTAAAAAACACTGGAAAAAAAAATGGATAGTGGGGTCTGTACTGAACATGCATTATTCCCTAAACAATATAGCGTAACAACTATTTACATAGCATTTATGTGTCTTTGGTATTTATAATCTAGAGATGATTTAAAGTATTGGGGAAGATATGCAGAGGTTATATGCAAATGGTATGCCATTTTATATTAAGGACTTGAGCATCTGTGCACTTTGGTATCTGAGGCGGGTCTTAGAACCAATATTCTCATGGACAGATTCATAATCCAAACGCCTATTAGCTGTTCTTTTCAAAACCCCTCTTTTCTTGAGCAGAGGGGCCATGAATCTGAGAATGTGAGGTGCACACTGCAGCTGGCAGTGCGGGAGTGGACTATGAGACTGGGGGATCTCACCCCCACTGCACAGAGGGAAGGGGGACCTTAGAGGTTAAGCACCTTGTCCAAGGTCACACAGCTGGTTAGCAGCAGGGCCATCACAGCCTGCAGATGTTCTTCTCTGAGATAATTCTCATTGCAATGCTGCAACTTGGAAATTACAGGCAGCATTAGACATACTCTGAAGGCAGTGAGATGCCCTGGGAGTAAGAATGTCACTAAAAAGTCCTCATTAGGGACACACAGTAACCCTAAGCAAACCTCTCCATTCTTACCCCACATCTCCCTGCTGCTCTCTTTCTGTCCTCTCAGTTATGGCCTCTTATTCTTCTAGAAAATTCATGATCATCATCCCCATCTGCCAAAGCCTAACAGACTTACGTTAAAAAATAACCATTTCATCTTGGTACGAGGATGGCCTCCTGGCATCATCCTAGTTTCTACCTCCATTAAACTGCAAGTAAAAACATGTGAAAATGCCTCCCTGTTTGAAGGCAGTGTGAGACCACCAATCGCCACATGGAACTAAAAATGTTAGAGCCGAAATGCTCTTTGTTGGGATGCGTGGCTTAGTTATCCCACAGCCTCCAGAGACATACGAGGCTCATGCAATTAATTTTAATATTTCACCCATGCCAATTTGTGGAAGCACCAGGTCAACTGCACGCAGCCCAGTGTGCCAGACGACAGATTTGCCAAGACAAAGGCAGAATTCATCTGGACTCAAGCCCCCCAGTTCTTACGGCAGGCCCCCTTAGATCTGACAGCCTCCACATGTACCAGCTTAATTTCTGCTGCAGTTCACACATACAGAGGAAGTTTCAAAGGATGGGGAAGCAGGAAAACGGCTATGTGGCCCTGAATAAAAGGCGTATTTGCTCTTCTGCTTGCATTCTCGTCACTCCTAAATGCGTCTGTAAAACCCAGCCTGACTGAGTGTGGGGACAAAGGAGCCTGGCACTCATCCCTTGTCCCTTAGGGTTTGTTAATCTCTTTACACTCTCTTCCAAGGTAATATTCAAATCAACCACACAGCTCAATTTACTTTGCTTGTGACTCTAATTGAATAAATCTAAAATAACAACAGACGCACTGGCCCAGAGCCTTGGCCAAATTCCTCCTTAGACACTTCAAGCACATTCTGGCTGTTTTAATTTTGCTTGCAAGCAGGTAAATGCACTCTTGTCCAGTCCCTAATTTTACACTAGAGGCAGAATGCTGTCATTTGCTGTTTCCAGGGTGGCTAACACTTACTGATGGGAAGAAGCTTTGTAGGAGAAATAATCTAAGAAGGGCTTAAGCATCCTTGAAAGTAAGATATTACTTGAAAGGAAGATATTCCTATCCAAGTTGGTTAGTCGGCCTTTAAGATGTTCAAGAGGGTACTATTCCATGCTCACATATCACTTCTTCAGAATCATAAGGACTAAGCTGACTGTGGGAGTTTATCTATGTTCCAGGTTGTGTTTGGGTGAGTCTTCAATGATCCCGAGTGTGTAGCTATTCCCATTTGTAAACATAAGCAGAGAACAACGGCTCTAACAAGCCTGCCACTCATTCTACTTTCTCTCATCCTTTTGCAGAGGGTAAGACTTTTAAAAACTGCATCATTACCTATTAGGAGGAGGAGTGCAGGCCTTAGGAACACAGTGAGATGAGCAAGCGGCAGGGGACACAGTTTAGAACAGGTGGCCCAAACCCTGGCATGGACATTCTTTTTCAGGGGTCGGGGTGGGGGATTATTATTATTAGCAAAAGTGTTTTCAAGGGAATCACGCAGCTAAAGATGCTAGTGAGTTTTGAAGGTTACATGAGTTGATCTGGTGGCATTCTTTTCAGCTGTTTGAAGATAAGGATTAAAAGGAACCAACATACACAACTGATGCCTCTCTGAGGCAAGGGTGGCTGTGCTGGTGATGCCATTGTGTGTGTGTGGGGGGGTCCTTTGTCTTAATGACAAATGAAGATAACCACATCTCTGGGGTGGTGTCCCACAGTAGGATGGCTGTCATAAAGAGAGTATCTGCCTCTCACTGTGTGGGTGTGTTCATCTCACTTCCAGCCAACACTCTTAGGAGTTTGGAAACTCTTCCTCATGGATAAGAGCAACCTCTGCGCAAGCACCCCGGGCTAAGGACCTCTTGCTCCTCTGCAGAGACCAAGTGCTCTTCACCTTCTTAATAATCCTGTACACACTTGACCCTAGCCTAGTTTTTCTTCCATGGGAAGAATTATATTCCAAGTCTTGTATTCCCTCTTCCTCTGTGTCTCATCTTAGACGTTAAAGTCCAGGTCCAACTACTGCTCAGGCTGGGAAACCTGGTGAGAAGGTGTGGGGTCAGTGGCCCAATCTAGGGTACACGGCACCTTTAAATTCAAGACCACACTTTGATGAGAAACAACCAGGCTGCCTATCTTTGTGCATGGGGGCATGCACTAAGTTATCTTAACACCAGTAATACCACCAGTGATGCCCCAGACAGGGAGGAAACGTTTCCTGAGGCACTGAACTAATGTGGACCTCACTGCCTGCAGCAAGCCTCATGCTGATTAAATACCCTGCAGCCTGTGCATTTTGGCTCCTATTTGAGCATCTTCCTCCTTATATTCATCTTATACCCTTCCGATCTCACATCTTCTTTCTAATCACAGTGCAGAGTGAAACACATGTAAGGTAATTACTCCTCACCGTGCTGGGGCAGAGCTCATTGATTAGAAATCATTTTCAGAGGGAACACTATAACAAGGAGTTTTGATCAAAGCTAGATTATTATTTCAGTTCTTTGTCCCATACACGTTCATTTGCTCCCTCCTCCTGAAAGAAAATGTTTGTGTGTGAAGATAGATCATGAGGGAGTTAAGAGAATTTTTTTTAGAACAAAAATCTATTTAAGCTCAAGAAAATATTTAATTAAAAATAAGTTACTAAACAAGCTTTTCCCTGAAGCGCATGCCCTGAGCCCTTAATGTCATTTTCTTCTATCTCATCTCTCCCTGATGAGCGGTGGTCATGTCCAGATGTGGTGTGCTGCACGTCCAGACCCAACCATAGCTGGACTGCACACGCCTCGTCAAGTTGTCGAGCGCGGAGGTAACGGAACCCGGAGGGATCTTCTAAGACACAAAATGGGCCTTGGAGGGTTTGCTAAATCCAGTGAGTTTACTCACAGGTCCTGTCCTTCTGTGCCTACACCTATGAACAGAACGAATTCCTAAAATGATAAGCTCTCACATAGCACAAAGCATTTCAAACATGCCCTTCTTTAAAGCTGTGTACGGCTGTGCAAATTATTCTCTTATCTAGTACTGGAGAGCAGGCACTCAAGGTCTGCGACCGAAGCTGGGGTGAGATGCACAGGAAGAAGTTCAATTTTCCTTTGACATTTAAAACAAATCATCTTCCATCCTTCTTCCTGAGGTGCTAGGTTAGATCCCATGTGCTGTGGCAAAGACAGGATATGCTATGATGTCAAGTCTCAATTACTGCTGTAGCTGGGGAAAGAATAACTTAAGTCATTTCAAAAGGTTTTGAAATTGAGGATTTTTTTTCAGAGTAGCAGTTTTACCTTGGAGTAAACTATCATTGGTCCTTAATCCAAATAATCAGAAAGCTTAAACAACAGACAATAACTTTCAAAAAAGTCGTATCAGGAATTTATAGTATTCAGAAGAGCACTTCCCATGGAGTGTCCTGGATCAATACAGCTCAAGTGTAAGTCCATCATTCTGTATTTATAGTGCTCTAGTGTAATAAAGTTATTACCCCAAGATGATAAGCTACAGGTGTCTAACATATGTCTTATGTATATGAGTACATACAAATATATTACATACATACATGAACACATATGCACATAAAGACACATAAGCATACATTGTGTAGTACTAGTGTAAGTCCATGGTTAAGGTGGTTTTATTCATTCAGTGAACACAGATCACTGTGGGAAGCAGCAAGGATAATAATCTGTTGATCAATAGATTGCTACTGAAAGGTGTAAACGGAGGTGCCCTGGGACGAGGCTGCAGAGGAGATGTTCAGGCCAGGTTTATTTGAAAGGGGAGGGTGACCAACCTGGGCGGTGCAAAGATGGCGTCTGGGTGCCGGAGCAGTCAGAGACCCCTTTCCTATGGGGACACCGGGAATTTGCAAATTTCAAAGCTTGTTTGGAAAGTTAGGGTCTTTTAGTGTGAACTTCTGGGGAGTGGAGCTAGCCAGATCCTTTGTGTCTTTGTCTTAGGAGGAGAGAAGGAGGGGAAAGTGTTCATGTGTGGCTGCTTTAGCCCCCCCAACACCTACTTCCAAGGTGTTTATTGTCTAGTGGGAGAGACATAGAAACAGTAAGTGTCAAAACAGTTAGTGGCTTTGGAGGGACCTACATCATGTCGGTACAGTGAACGCCAAGGTTGAATGACTCTCTTGGAGGGCAGCTATAATTATGAAAGGTTTTCTAAAGAAAGTAGCCTTGAGTTGCATCTTGAAAGTGTTTGTCCAGTGGCCTGCATATGAGATCTTTGACACCTGGTTATCTTTGATACCCCATGCTTGGTTTGTGCGGCAACTCACAGGCAACCATTTGGGTAAGCAGGCATCTTCCATATCAGTTCATCAGGCTAACAGCAATCCTGAATTTCATTACTTGCACTTGGCATCCAGCAAATACACCCTGGGAAGGGGCTTTGCTTAGAACTGTTGACACAAGAAATACAACAGGCAGCTCGGTGCACAGAGCACATTCAACAAAGATGCTGTTGAACTGAATCAGTTGGAGCACAACCTCATGACTCTGTGAGGACACACAACTGAGAGCAAGAAGCATACCGAGGAAATGACATTGTTTTGAAAATAAGGCTGTTTATTATTGTCACAGCACTTCCCCTCCCAAGGAACAGTCTTGGGGGCTTTGTCCTGAGATTGTGGCTGTTAGCATAATAGTTACGTGAGCAGGCTAGGCTTTGATCTGCTATACTCTCTTGGAAGAAACAGAATTCAGGTGCTTCAACTAAGAGATGTAGGGGAGTGTAAATCAACTCTTAGATTTAGCTTGGTTGTTCAGCAGGATATGAAGTAAAGTCAAATCTGCCGCCACCTTCATTGCATCTTGCCAGCACTACTTAACAGCTGTGAAATGTCAGCCTTGGTCCTCTGGCTGTACAGCACATAACACAGTACTTCATATAGAACAGTATTCAACAACATGTGCGGGGGTGAGGGGAGTGCACGCCTTATGTGATTAAAGGAAAAAGATACCTGAAAGTCACACATGCTGGAAAAAGTTAAAACATTATCTGGGGGATACAACATTTACAACATTAGTCTAGTAATGGAGCAGGTAAGACAAAATGGAGCCTGGATTAAAAAAAAATTATTCAGAAACCCATCATATGAGATGAGAATTTAATAAAAAAACAACTTATCTCAAGGGAACTATGGGACCCACTTGGGGCATGACGTTTAAAACGTTAGTCTAGTAATGGAGCAGGTAAGACAAAATGGAGCCTGAATTAAAAAAAAATATTCAGAAACCCATCATATGAGATGAGAATTTAATAAAAAAACAACTTATCTCAAGGAAACTATGGCACCCACTTGGGGCATGATGCTCTTAAGTGAGGGGAGAGAAGCAGGTGACTCTTCGAAGACTTCCAGGTTCTGGCCTAAAGCCCAGGACCTGAGAACTGGCTATATACACCCCAACACAGTGACACTGGCCTCTTCTTCAGCGGTAAATGATGACTGGTTCTGGAACAAGGACCTTGTAGGCAATCAGCAAAGCATTGCAAGGTCCATACTAACACCTTTTTAAGGCCCTGTCCTTCAAGAGCCCTCATTTTAAATAAAATAAATAAATAAAGAGCCAAATGTGGATTAAACAACAGGATAAGGTATGTTGGTCCCTCAGTTTATAACAGAAAATGGTCTTTTCCAAGCACCACAGAGTTTCCCACAGGGCATTTATGCAAAGGACCCAATGAGGAACACATTCCTCTACTTAAGCAAGAGAAACCGACTTCTTATTCCTAAAAATCCCCAGAGATATTCTGAATATATCTGACAGGATTCCCAGATGAGCATACATCTTTAGGAGTTCTTTAAGTGCAGGGTATAAACATAACATTTCACATGCAAATTTAAAATCATCACTGAGAACAATATGGTTTCTGGTTAAATGGTAACTCTCAAGGCAGGGCAGAGTACAAAGATAGGGTAATTGGGCACTGGCACTGGGAATAGCTGGCCACAAAAAGGCTGAAGAAACACATGTTATATTGAAAAATCCCCTCATTTTGCTTTAAAAACACATCTGTTCAAGCATTTCGTCTCATTTTAGACATCCAATCCTGCATTTAAGGTAGTGTTAGGCCAGCGGTGGCTCAGAGAGGCTGTGACTTGGACAGCTGGGGATAGAATGCAGCTGTTGTGCAATCTATCAATCCATTGGATCAGGGATTGGTATCCAAGGTGGGGGTGAAAGCATCAGTCAATTTCATTGTGCATGCATTTTAGAGAAATATCTTTAAGATGCCGATATTATCTTTCAGTGGACAGGCTATACAAGCTACTTGCCAGTTATGAGGGCTGTTATGGGAAGCCTTGGAGGGCCTGCCACCTTCATGGCCCCTGCATAAGTCACCATGCTTGGAGTATATGATCCTATCACCAGGAATTTGAATGAACCAAGGATGAGTGCTGATCATTCAGCCATGAATGGCCTGAGCTCTGCCTAGCTCTATCCTGGCGGTGATACTCTGTTTAGACCAATCAGATTCTCTCTCCTGAGCAGACTGGACTTGCCACAAACAGAAAGAGTGGTCAGGAGCAGTACAATCCATTGGGGGAGTTGATGGGCTACAGCCTGGTTGAGTCTGGAGCAGGAGTCATGGTGACAAGTCTCATGGAGTGCCAGTCAGGTACCTTTTCTTGATAGAAGTTGGTCCTCTACGAGGCAAGCTCTGGGGTGGTTTTGTCTCCTTTTTGTCCTCTCAGTAAGCCTTCAGTAGCTGAAGCATCTCTTCTCATAGTAATTTAAAAGAATCAACTACATTATTATCTTGAAGTACTGTAGCAGTACATAGGCTCAGGCAGCTCAACTTCCCTGCTTAAGGCAAGGCGTGCCTAGGCAGAGGCCACTGTTCCGAGAGGCCTCTCCTTGCTTTCACCCCCACCTTGGACATTAGACTGACACTGAAATCCAGAGCTGTCCATAAAGATTTGTGGAGGGGATGATTTCAGGCTGTGTCGCTCCAAATTCTGTGTTGAAGGCCTAACCCCTAGGATCTCAGAATGTGGTTGTTTTGCAGTATAGTATGGTCACTAAGCAAAGATGTCACTAGAGTAGGCCCTGATCCAATATGACCGGTGCCCTTAAGAGGAGGTGAGGACACAAGTGCACACAGAGGAAGGACCATGTGAGGACACAGGGAGAAGATGGCCATCTTCAAGCCAAGGAGAAAGGCCTTGGGAGAAACCAACTCTGCCCACACCTTGATCTCAGACTTGTAGCTTCTACAACTGTGTGGAAAAACATTTCTGTTGCTTAAGCCATGTCATATGTGGTTTTGTTATGTAGCTTTGGCAAACTAATACAGAAGCCTTCAAGTTGGGTCTCTATAAAGATCCAAAATAGGCCTGCAAATGATTAAACCAAGATGCTGAAAGGAACACAGAAATTTGTTAAGAACGTGGTCCTGGATTCAGATCACTGAGGTGGATGCTTGCTCTGTCACTTACAGCTGTGATCCCCAACCTCTAGACCAAGGACTGTACTGGTCCACAGCCTCTTACAACCCTGGACGCAGAGCATCACTGCTTGAGCTCCGACTACTGTCCCATCCTCACCATCCCCCCATGCCCTGTCCATGGAAAAGTTGTCTTCCATGAAACTGGTTCTTTGTTCTTTGTGCCAAAAAGGTTCTAGTCCATGGCCTATTAGGAATTGCTGTACACATTAAGAGGTGAGCAGTGGGGTGGTGGGGGAGGGAGTGAAGCATCACCTGTATTTACGGCTACTCCCCATCATTGCTGGCTTCAATACCGAGGCTCTGCCTCCTGTCCCAACCCCCAACCCACCTCTGTCCATGGAAAAATTGTCTTCCATGAAACTGGTCTCTGATACCAAAAAGCTTGGGGGTCACTGACTTACAGGCTGTGTCTCCCTGGACTAGCTGCTTTATCTCAGTAGCCTCTTGAATAAAAAGAGGCCGCCGGTAACACTGCACACCTTGTAGGGGGTGGGGAGGCACGCCCAGGCCAAGTGTGCACAAGACTTGGCATGGTGCTGGGGATGGTGAAGCCTGGCCTCAAGAAAGGTCTGCCTTTATCTTCAAACAGTTGATTCAGACACCTTTAGATACAACTAACTTGACTGGTAAACGGAGGATCAAGATTCTGGCATCTAAGGCCTCCTTCTGAGGAACAGCTGCAAAGTGCTGGTCTGACTTGGCAGCGGCAGGTTCCCCATCCTGCTCTGGGTCACTCTTCTCTGTGAGTCCACCAGCCTGGACCCACCCAGTGCATCTATTAGGCTCTAGACCCAGTCTCTCCCCATGTACTTGACGAAGGCTCCCTTTAACTGAAAGTGTTTATGGAAAGCTGTGACAAAGAGATTTTGCTTCTTATCAGTATGTTCATAGACCTCTCCCCGCAGTCTGGTGCCTGCAGCAGCCCCTCTCCCTTTGTGAGGCCCTGTGGTGCCCTGTGTTCACTATCTGAGCTCTCTCTGCCACACAGCTGCTTCTGTGGGCCAGGACGAGAAACTCACTGACTGAGATGGGTGCTCAGGCTAACAAAGAGGCTCGCAGGGGACAGAAACGGCACACCTTATACTAGCGGGGTGCCTGTGCTTGACACTTGGGGGCAGGTAAGGGAAATGCACTCTCCTCACCAGGGGAGCCAGGTGAGGCAGCCTTCCTCCCTTACGAAGGCATCAGGATGGGAACTGGAATGCCTTCTGGACTCTCTTGTTTCAGTTGGCTCTCTTCTGTGCAGATGGCCATTCCTTGTCTTGCTGCTTCTCAAGGCAAACAGATAAGCAGAAAGTACTTCTGTGGAAGGGAAGACAGAATCTGTGATCTTCAATGTATGGAGATTTCATTGGACAGGCATGATTGACAACCAGGTAGAAATGTGAATAGACAAAACATATATGATTCTGAACCTAGCAAGACCTGCTGTTCAGATTCTTCCTGGCCGCTTTGTGTAGGCTTCCTTCCTGCAGGGCAGGGGGCAGGACCCTCTCTGGAATGAGAGTCTTATGACCAACAGTGAGGTTAGAGTCCTGGCTTGGGCAGGAGAAGGTCAGAGGAAGAGAGAGAGATTTTATTTACGTAACAAGGGCGATGGGAATTACAAGCCAGCAATTGTGGATATATATAACACACATATATACATACATATATACAAATGTGTATATACATATACACACGTGTATACAGATATACACACATACATACTGTGTATATATACATATGTATGTGTATATACATACTATGTGTATATATGTATGTGTATACATACATTAGTATATGCATATGTGTGTGTATATATATATAAATATATTTGTCCACAATTCCTGGCTCACTGAACAAAATGGTTGCTAGGGCTCATTGCTTTGGACTGGGCAGGAGGAGCAGTTCCTAGAAAGGGGAGAACCCCTGGGAACTAGCTAGACAGTCCAATGGCAATTGGTGACCAGTGCACTGGCAGGTCTTATTTGCCAAAGCCCAGGGTTCTGTCATCAAATGACCTCAACCTCACTAACATACGGATAACATTCTAAACAGAGGTTTCTTACCATCTTCTCAGTTATACTTAGTGTTATAATCATATACTTTCATAGATGATTTTAAATTTTGGAATGTTCATTAGATATCTCCAGAAAGAAAAGCTGATGGGGAAAACAAACAAACAAAAAAACCTCATCTTTAAAACCTTAACTGAAAAGAAATATAACTGCTTTTTTGGGAAATTGGTGTAGCAATGCTATTTTAAAACAGATGTCTAGTAGCTGATGTGTTTTGGAAATTATTTTATCACAACATAGGTTTTTAAATGCTAATTGATGATGACAAAATAGTATCTCCTAAAAAATGACGGATGTTCCTTTATTTCATGAACACAGGCAGCAACGGCTTGGCATTCACTTACATCATCAAATCAGCTGCTCACTAAATTCCAAACCAGAAGACAAGGTGCCAGGTGCCTTCTGCAGGCTCTCTGAGATTCAGACAGAATCACAAGGGAGAAACAAAGACTCAGGGCCTGACAGGCTGTGTGTCTCTCCAACCGCTGGCTGCACATTCCATCCTGTCTCTTCCTACATGGGGCTTCTTTCCCATTTCCTTTACCTTACTCCCTCCTCCACCTCCCCAGCGATACACATGTTATTCATATCTGATGGTACTTACTGTTCTTAGAAGAAGAAACAGTTAAGTGAGGCGGCTCACACTTATAGCCCAGTTACTGGGGAGGCTGGGACAAGAGGATCACTTGAGCCCAGGAGTTGGAGTCCAACCTGTACAAAATAGCAAAAACCCTAGTCTCTTAAAAAATAAAATAAAAAAAAAGTATGTTGTAATCCTTTCCTTAAGGTGAACAAAAATTTTCCTTCTCAGATATTAAAACCCATTATAGGTTTATTCCCTTGTCATATCCTCAACCTACGTTATCCTTCTTTCCTCTTTCTATCCAAAACAATTAGACCTTGAGAAAACAACTTTATTGTTTGGAATACATTATCATTGGCAATTGGTTCTGAGTATGAGCTTAACTACAGTAAACATGGAACACAGTTTGCTAGTTAGAAGCTTTGTTGTTCTTGTTTTGTATTTAAAAACAATTAGGTCCTCCCAGAAGAAACTCACTACTAGGATATTATCACCACCAACAACAGTAGTTAACACTTACTGCATACTTACTATGTGCCAGGCACTGCAAACAACTTTCACAGGTAAACCCACTTTAAGGATAAAGAAACTGAGGCTTAGAGAGGTAAAGCAACTTGCTCAAAGTCCCATGGCCAACAACTGACAAATCCAGAACTTGAACTCCAGGAGGCCTCCCAAGTCTATGCTATAGCCACTATTCTAGGAAGGTTTACAGTCCTGAGCAATGACTTGTTCCATTCTGTTGAGGACACATCAAGAAATAAGAGAGAATATGACAAACTGTATGTGTAGCCACAGGAAAAATCATGGTAAAATCTCAGGAACTTCATCGATCTGACCAGGAAAGGGTTTCCTGGGTCAAAGCACACACTGAGCCTCTGCATTCAGGTTACGTCTATACTGTAGCCTCCAAAAGAGGGATCAGAGGATTGCCATATGGGCCACCCTGGTCTGAAATGAGACTAGGGGCTCTCTTTTGGTAAGAACAAGAACCTAGGTAAATCACCCCACAGATGACTTGCTTCATATTTCACTTGTATTTAAATTATTTCTGAGGAAACTGAGCAAAATAACTGGTTTAATGTATTTTGTAATAGATTAACTTATTATAAAACATTCAGCTTGTAAATGGTATCAGGAAAGTTGGCTATTTAGAAAAGTAAAAGTTTGGACCGGGCGTGGTAGCTCACGCCTGTAATATTAGCACTCCGGAAGGCCTAAGTGGGTGGATTGCTTGAGCTCAGGAGTTCGAGACCAACCCAAGCAAAAGCAAGACGCCATCTCTGCTAAAAATAGAAAAACTGAGGCAAAAAGATCTCTTGAGCCCAAGAATTGGAGGTTGCCATGAGCTATGGCACTGGCACTCTAACCAGGGTGAGGCTTGAGACCTTGTCTCAAAAAAATAAATAAATAAATAAAATAAAAAAGAAAAATAAAAGTTTGATCCTCTTATTTCACAATACTATAATACATTCCAAATCAAACTCAAAAAAATTAATGATAAACTACTTTAAAAATGTAAATAAATATTTATATGGGCATGATCTTTTGATGCTTTTGATGGATAAGGACTTTCTACATGTAAAAGCAATAGAAGAAATCAATGAAAAAATGTTAGATATGACAATACAAAACAATATAAAGTAACTTCATGCCCCAAACATAATGAATAATAACAAGGCAAATAATAACCTCAAAAATTATGTAACAAATATGAGGAAAAATGGACAAGTATTGTGAGTAGGTTAGTATTTTGCAGTTATGGATATGAGATGATTTATAGTTGATAAAACTAACAGAAAAAAGTGGGCAAAAATATTTGAACAATAAAGAAAGGAATACAAATACAAATACAAATACAAATGGAAAGATTCTATTTTGCTATTTATAAAAGAAGCTGTGACAAATTGATGCAAATAATATTTCCATGTCAAAACAAATGAAAATATTAAAATAGTATGTGACAACTACTAAGAATTCTTTTAGTATACTTACATACTTATTAATCCTACACGTTTAAAAAAAAAGACTAGAAAAAGGATACAAAACTTATCTCTGGTGGCCAGGTGGCACAAACGTGTAGCCCCAATTACTGGGGAGGCCGAGGTGGGGGAATCATTTCAGCCCAGGAGTTTTAGTCCAGCCTGGGCAACACAGTGAGATTCCTGTCTCTAAAAAAAGAATCAAATTATCTCTGGGTGGTACAATTATGGGGAATTTAAATTTTAGAACTCATACTTCTCTAAAATAAAAATCCATTACTTCCAATAAGAAAATCCAATACTTTCAATATATAAGAGACAAAGGAAGGAAAGAAAAGAGGGAGAAAGGAAGAGAGGGAGGGAGGAAGAAGGAAGGGGAAGGAAAGAAAGAAAAAAAATTCTTCACCTTCAAAAGGTTAGGAGGGAATAAAAAGTTTAGAGTGACAAGGGTTTACTGTTCAGAATATATGAAGAACTCTTGAAGTTCAACAAAAAGACAACTGGATTGAAAAGTGGACAAAGGTCTTGAATAGACATTTCTCCAAAGATACATAAATGGCCAAAAAGCACATGAAAAGCAGCTCAACATCATTTAGTCACTAGGGAAATGGAAATCAAAACCACTATGGATACTAGGTCACACTTATGAGGATGGTGAGAAAGACAGCAAGGAAGGGAGGGACGTGAGTGGGGAGGAAGAGGGAGGGAGGGAGGAGGGAACTGCTTGATGGGTATGGGCACCAAAAATGTTTGACTGGATAGCTGTGGCAGGGGTACAACATTGGGACTGAACTAAATACCACTGAATTGCTCTCTTGAAAATGGTGAATTTTATGTAATGTGATTTTCATCTTATTTTTTAAAAAGAAATAAACAACACATCAATAATAACAACAAAAGTTTGCAGTGGCCGTTCTATAGTGAGGGCCTGAATGGAGAACAAGGTCGAACAGATTTGTGGTACACACGAAACCTGGAACTCTGCATTCAGAGGAGAAATGCAGCAGAGCAAGCTCTGCCTGTGAAGATGCTCTCTTCCTGAAAGGCCAGCGCTCGACCGGCAGAGATATCACAGACCACCAAGGCTTGGACGGAAGGTCTTTAACGGTGAGGGATGCTGCAAAGCAGCTCCAAGGAGGAGAGAGAGAGAGACCAAAAGAAAAGCACATCTTTTTATAGGTTCAGTTAGGGGAAGTCTCAGAATGGTGATGGATGGTAGAATAGCCAATAAGGAGTTACTGCTTTGGCGGGAAGAGCCGTTAGGTGCAGGCCATAGGTTTGAAATTTTCGGCAGGTAATTGGGACAGAGAGATGAGGTAAGTTTTGCAAACTGGGAGATAAGGAGATGTCTAGTAGGCAACTCCCTGTGCTTGGAAAGGAGCTGTAACTTTAAGAGAGAGACAGCTAGTCTCGGTCTGTTGAAAGCAGGAAGGGGCTTTCTGGGGAAGGGGCTTTCTGGGGAAGGGGCTTTTCTGGGACAATTACCTAACACCTCTTGACATCTGCTAGCAACTGTTTGGATGGATCTTTCCATAAAATACACCCATGTGATATTTTAATAGGTACAGTTTCTTTATTTTTATTGGGGAGGTGGGGGGAGAAACTGGTTTTAAAAACATAATGCAAAGGCCCAACTGATAAAGTTTTGAAATTATTGTCTAACTTTAATTTTCATATTTACTGTTAAAAAAGAACTATAAAACCCATCATTTAACTAAAATTATTAGCCACTCAGGGAACATACCAACAGACCATAATAGATATTTTTCACAGTTGCTTCAAAGTGTGTCAGAACAGTTGAATGTAATTTTAATTAAACAGATTTGCAATTGTGAGTATAGTAACTGCTTTGTCATTTTTATATTAGTGCATCAGCTGGGTGGAAAAAAGTCCTTATATTGTAATAAGCATTGAAACTTCAGCAAAAGTATTATTTAAAGTGCAACTACAATGTATAAACAGATAAATCTAGTCACATGCTATGGGGTCCAACTTCAGACTCCACTTGGTATAGCCATTGACCAAGGAAGTTGCCTGCAGGACAAAGTGGAACCCAAGATCATAAGGTTTCCAGGCGCGCAAACAGGCCTTCACACAGAAGGGTGCAGGGAACAGGCACTGCCTGGCGGGAGGTGGGGACTAACTAAAATTTCTATGAGGCATGTGTTTCTTGAGAAGCACTTGAAATAGCTCTGCCTTGAAGGTGAGAGGGACCTTGAATTTTGGTTTTCTATTGACTATTAGGATCTTTCTATCTTGAATATCTACATTGATCTCCTTTACTGAAAGTATGCTAAGAATAGCTTCCATTCAGTCTAGACTTCTCCAGAATTTGATCTGTTTAATATTGCCAGATATATTCCTGTATCAGACATGATATAACATTATTTGGGATTCATATTTAAATAGATTCTCCTGCAGGAGGAATCCCAATACTAAGATGTTCAATGCACAAGTATTCATTGATTCAATCTGGGTTATAAAAGAACTTCTAAATATAATCGGCTTGTCTCTGTTTTTTTCTGCAATATGTCCCTCACACCTTTCTTTCCTAGCTTTCTTTCTCTCATTTTGGGGAGCTGTTTTCGGATTGAGAGGTGAGTGGGGGTCAGGTCTAATTTCAAAATTGTACATGCTTTGTATGGTTACTGCACTCTGGTTGCCAAGGAGTGGACTCATTCTTTGGAGGAGTGACTGAGTGAACAGGTGAATAGCTTCCTCTGGCACACAAAACTGAAAGTCTGTACATCTTTAAGGACATTACCCCGTCCCCATGTGCCATTTTAGGAAATGCTGATCAAAGCATCCTTCAAATCCCATTCATATTTTCAGGTCTTAATTTGCATGCTGCTTCTTTTCTTAAGTCGGATACACTGGCTCTACTTGATGAAGTGAATTTAATGAGGCCCTCTTAAGTGGGCCACCCCAGTGCTGGGAAACTGACCTCTGATCATTACATCTGAATAATTCCTCCTGCTCAGGGCCTCTAAGAGAGCTTTCGGCTGTCTTATTCTGTTCTTAAATGAGCTACACTAGGAGGGAAAATAAAACCAGGTAAATGACAGCAAAGTGAAACCTCCCTACAGTTAACATTCCAAATACCTCTTACCAGACACGTAACTGTGAAGAAGCAGGTCCAGTGTCCAGAGTCAGGACATTGTGTTTGCTCCGTAAGACTTCAGCCCTTTGTATAAATCCATTAAATCAAGTATTCTCTAATTAATTATTAATTTTTGTGGAATATATAGTAAAAGTAAAGGCACAACAGAGGGGAAATGTGAAGAAATACGATTGTCCAAAGAATCTTCTATCACTGAACTGACTATTGAAGACTTCTAATTGCAACCCAGGCAGCCTGGGGCTGTTCTCTGACTCTCCAGTCTCGCTCCTGGAAGACGCCCCCTCCTGTGGCTTTCTGGTCTCTTGGCAGCCACAGCTCACAGACCTGAGCCTCCCGGCAGCCTTCTCAGTTGCTCACTCGCTCTCTCCACCACCCTTTACACCATGGCGTCCCGGGGTCCTTCCTTCTCTCACTCCTCCCTGTCCCCACCTTCTTGAGCACACAAGTCAAGACACTGGGAGTTATTTGCTTCCTTCATCTCCATGATCTCAGCGCTGAATGGACCCACCTTTTAACTCCAAAATATTTTCTACCAGTCAGCTTCATCTCACAACGCCCCTGGCACTCTCTCAGCTCAGACTCTCATCTCCTCTCAGACTTAAAATATGCCTCCACCTCTTTCCCATCGTTCACCCTCACCCCTTGGCCAACACGGCCTCCACAGGGAAGACAGATAATCATTTATAACTGCAAGTGTTAGGCGAATGTGATAGGGGCCGGAGGTGGCAGGTTCAAACCTAGCCCTGGCCAGAAACTGCAAAAAAAAAAAAAAAGAAAACAACAAAACAAACTGCAAGTGGTTGTACTAGTTCAGTGACTTTCCACATTTTCTACCAAATCAACCCTCATCTTTAGAAGAGAATGCAGTCCCTCGGAACACCCCATGGTCATTTCCCCACTCTTCCATGTCCCATCACTTCTGTCTCTGCACGTGCCATTCCTTTTCCATTTCAAAGTCCTATTTGCTTTCAGAATTTGGCTGAGCCATAATCTGTAAACATTTCTTGAATATTTATAGCAAAGTAAGGTGCTATCTCTGTTTGAGATCATGGTGGTGGATTTCTCTTTTAAGACATTTTTTTCACAATGGATTGCAAAAATCTATCTCCTATCAGACTGCGAGTTTCTTGAGCATAAACGCTTATTTTCCTACCTTCCTTCCTTCCTTTGTCCCCCTCTGCTGCTATGGTGTCAGCTAGTTCACAGTAACCTCAGAACTCCTGGGTTCAGGTGATCCTCCTGCCTCAGCCTCCCCAGTAGCTGGGACTACAGGTGCCTGCCACAACCCCCAGCTAACATGCACTCAGTTTTCAAAAATCTTTTTTCTGTGTGCTGACCACAAATACCACAGACAACACAGGCTCAGGCACGGTGCACATTCAGTGCACGTTCACTGGAGTGGATAAATCACAATCTGGCACAGCACTGATCTTAGCTACTCTAGCTGTAAGGAAAGGAGCCATTTTTAATTCATGCTGAAGAGCATCAGGCACCTGTGGGCCGATCTCAGTCCCGCCCCAGGGGTGCTCCAGAGTGCTCCTACAAGGCAGCAGATCACTTCAGCCCACTGCCCCTTCCTTCTGCCCTCTTTCAGTGCCAAAGTCTGCGATTACATGTGTCTTAGAACTCATTTGATCTCCTCAAGTGATGGAAACTCACATCAAACCAGATCAAACATTGGCTTGTAGAGACTGAGGAAGGACTAGACGGCTGAGCCCTGGGAAGAACTCAGGGAACCAGGGGCTGAGACACACCACACTGCGCTCAGCTCTCAGCACGGCTCGCCTGTTTCCTCCTCTTTCTCTGCACGCCACAATCTCACATGATGGAAGACACAGTCAGCGATGGCTCCTGGGTACTCACAGCTTCAGCCACTTCATCCAAGCTGTCTTTGGTTTTTCATCCAAACATTACAGACAGGAGGACTTAGCAAGGTGCCCGTCCTTGGACTGATGAACTGGGTCTAACGTGTGGATCCCCACCTGCCAGCATGGAGTCTTCCCCATGAGACACACAGGTGGGGAAAGGACGCTGGCAGGGCAGTCAGTGTCAGGGCTCCACCACTGCTATTACTCTAATCAGGATGGCTTAGGGACACAGTGGTGTGGAAACTCCACATTCCAGAGACACAAAGTTTCCCTGCCTCCCTGTGCATGCAGTCAAGCTTTGTTCTTCCTTTCACACTACCTTCCCTTAAAATTTCTCCTTGCTCCTCAGCTGTGACAAACACACACAAACATATTACAACTTCACTCCTTCACTTTATATCCAACCCTGTGATTTCCTTCCTTCCAATTAGAAGAGGGTTTCCCAGGTAACCATGAGTAATTTGGATATTTCCTAGATTTTCCTGCTCCTGGAAACTCCGAGTTTTAAACTGTATTTTGTATAGGATATGACCGACCTTGTTACAAGTACTTTACTTTTTTTTCTTTCTATTCTTTTCCCTATCTGATCATTTGGACTGAGCCAAATTATTTTTAAACCAGCAGTTTACACAGAACCCAACTTCCTGCCTATTCAAGTTCTGTTTCTAAGAAGTATTCCTCACACCACTGTTTCTCCCTTTTAAGAAATCATCATGATCAATAATAAAAGTTCTGATCACTCAACTGGAAAACATTGCTGATTGAGATAAGTTCTGGGCCTGTATAGCAAGTTAGGTCATTTACATCCTGAGGAAAAAAAAAATGACACAACATATGTTGTTGATAGAATGTCTTTCTCTTTATCATTCATTCATCCAAAATGTATATTGATTATTTACTATTCTCTATATCGCAAATATAGTAAGAAGAAGAAAACTAAAGACCTGGGCCGGGCATAGTGGCTCACACCTGCAATCCTAGCACTCTGGGAGGCCAGGAGGGTGGACTGCCTGAGCTCGGGAGTTTAAGACCAGTCTGAGCAAGAGCAGGGCTCCGGTCTCTACTAAAATTAGAAAAACTAGCCGGGCATTGTGGCAGGTGCCTGTAGTCTCAGCTACTTGGGAGGCTGAGGCAAGAGGACTGCTTGAGCCTAAGAGTTTGAGGTTGCTGTGAGCTATGACACCATGACATTTTACTAAGGGTGACAGAGTGAGACTTTGTCTCAAAACAAAACAAAAACCTAAAGACCTAGTACTTGATAAAAAATCACAGTGTAATGATGAAAAGATATATGAATACGATGCAATGTGGTGATTCCTACAATAGAGAGTCCATCCTCACTGCAGAAATTAAAAAATTGCATAGCATGTGCATTTCTCGATAGATGATCTGCTAGGAGAAATTACCATGCTTAATGAATTTATTCTAGTAAAAATCTATGTGAATGTTTAGACAACAGCTGTCCAGCCTTGTTCAAATATTTTACCTGCTTAATTTTCGCTACTAGTTTCTTCTCTCCTCATCTTGTCATTTTCCTTTAGGGGAAGTGAAGACAAGGAAAAGTAGCCCTATCTGTCAAACACAGAATCCTAAAGCTGCTGTGGGGTGTTCTTTTATTCCTGAGAAATACAACACAAAGAAGGCTCATCTTGTAAAATGTAATCATGTACCACATAATGCTTCAGTCAACAGCAGACTGCACATGTGACAGTGGTCCCCTAAGATGATCATGGAGCTGAAGGATTTGAATCTCCTAATGACATCAAAACGTCATGGCACAACAAATTATGCACCTGTTTGTGGTGACACTGGTGTAAACAAACCCACTGTGCTGCCAATTGTATGGTAGTATGGTAAATGCTACTTTAGATGTGTTCCAATATACAAATGCTTACAACTGTGTTACAGCTACCTACAGTATTTGCTACAGTAACATGCTGTGCAGGTTTGTAGCCGAAAAGCCATGGGCTATAGGAGGAGTTGGGAATCTTTTCATGTTGGAAGACCTCAATAATTTAGTTGTAATCATTTAAGCCTGTATTCAGGAAACTTTAGTTAGTTATACTTAAAAACCTATGTTATTTTATAAAAATCTAACTACTCTGTACTTAATTATTCCAATAAGTGAAAAAAATTTGTTAATTTTTAAGTCAACTAACCTTTTAATAACTTTGCTGCATCTGCTTTTTGTTGGAGAGCATTTGAATATTTGGTTGCATCATAGAGGTCCCTGGTTTCAACTGATCCTCTAGATGGGTGTCAGTCATTTGTGATCTTAAGGGAGTTTTCATGTGGGGTAGGAGAATGAGATATGCAATAATAAGTGACTGAATAGCAAGAAAGCACTTTTCAGGCATGTTGCTGAAGACTACATTTCCCCATACTTTAGTTGGATCTTTCTTAGCATCAAGCAATGACTTTAAAATGTCATCTACTGAGGGCTTGATCAATTCCATCTGTAGTTCTTTAGGTGCTTTGCTGATAGCAACTAGGTAAGGCCAAACTGCTAATTTGAGTGTGATAGCATGATTCTCAAAGTCCACAAAACTTTTATTGTATTCTCCAATGAACAGGTTTATAACAACTGCATATTCCTCAAATGATTCACATCTATCATCCTGCACATCAATGGCCTTTACTAACCAGGGAAAATGTTCATTTTCCCTTTTGAAAAAGCTGTCTTTCTTAGGTTTTTTGTCACATGTCATACATACACAAAGTTGGTTTTACCTAGCAAAGAAATATTCAAGTAGTTTTGATCTGACATAATAACAGAGAAATGCTGCATTCTTATAGAAATCTTTCAAATAATTGACATTGCTGATTCTGTTCTTCATGAAATTACACTATCAGTTCTCACAGAGATAACATTGTAGCTAACACCTGCCCCTGTGATAGCCAGTGCACTTCAGAATATGACAAACCCACACCACACTGAATACTTCATCATTCAACTTTAGAATGTCACAAAACTGAGGATGCTGTGTTGCTTTTTTTATGAATACATTATAATTAACAAAATTTATAATTTGTTGCAAAGTGTCACTTAAAATAGTAGCTTTAGCACAGCGATTTTGCTGATGCAAGATATAATGAAAAGAAATGAGAGCAGCTGGATATGTTGATTTTTTTTAAATCTATGCAATAAACCTCTCATGTTTTCCTGTCATGGCACCGTCTATACATACACTCAATAAATTTACAAATTCAGTCCAACTTCACGAATTTATCTTGAAAGTTGTTGAAGATATTTATTCCCTGTGTTCTGTTCCCAGAAGTGCCCAAAGTGAGTAACTGTCTGTAGCAAAGAAAATCTTCTAACAGGAATGAAGTATAAAACCTGCAGTGAGTCAGTAGAATCAGCTGATTCATCCAAAGTGATTAAATAATGTATATTTTCTTTCTGAAGTACTACATGAAGTTCTGTTATATAGAAGACTAATTTATGCTACCTGTCAGTTACGGTTCTCCTTGAAAAAGGCAGTTGTTTGCATTTTAAAACTTACCGGAATCTAAGCATCCTATAACTTCAAAAGTGCATTCTTTCACAATTTCCACATCACTGAATGCCCCCCCTCACCCCCCCAGGTATATAACCTACTTCATAAGGTGCTTCAGGTGCATTATTTCCAGGTCTTATTGTTGCTTGAAAGAATGCGTTTGCTTTTTTTTTTTTTTTATTAAATCATAGCTGTGTACATTAGTGCAGTCAAGGGGTACAATGTGCTGGCTTCATATACAATCTGAAATATTTTCATCAAACTGTTTAACATAGCCTTCTGGCATTTTTAAAATTATTGTATGTAGACATTTGTATTCTGCGTTTAGTAGGTTTTGCCTGTACCCATTCTAAGATGCACCATAGGTGTGGCCCCACCCATTACTCTCCCTCCCTCCACCCTAACCTCCCCCTCCCCTCTCTTGGCCCTTTCCCCATATTCTTGGGCTATAGTTGGGTTATCTTGTAACTTCTGCGATACAACCTGTCATACCTCTCCCTCTCATTTACAATAGTTGTGGTCCTTACGAGAGTTATAATCCTGACGAGCGCTGAATTTCTTTAATGTTGATACTGCAGTATCACAAAGCAAGCAAATCTTATTTTTAGCAGAAACAATATTGTAATTCAAAGGCTGATAACAGACTGGAGTACTCGACCCCCATAAATTCTCACCGACCAGCCTCAGGTGGTAGTGATGCCAGCCAGGCAGGGTAAAGTTAGAGCTAAATTATGAGCACAGAAGCCATCAATTTAGCTCTTACGGCTTACTAATGTTCTAATCGTTCTGGTCAGTCTGGGAGCATTATTTCATTGAAACTTATTTTATTGTTTGATATTTTAAATACGTTCATTTAAAAAATAAAATCAGAATATAAAAGACCAACAAAATGTATTGATAGGCCGCACCCATAGCTCAGCGGGTAAGGCGCCAGCCACATATACCAAGGCTGGAAGGTTCAAATCTGGCCTGGGCCAGCTAAAGCAACAATGACAACTGCAACAGAAAAATAGCTGGGTGTTGTGGAGGGCATGTATAGTCCCAGTTTCTTGGGAGGCTGAGGCAAGAGAATCGCTTAAGCCCAAGAGTTTGAGGTGCTATGAGCTGTGATGCTTCAGCACTCTACACAGGGCAACAGCTTGAGACTCTGTCTCAAAAATAAAGTATTAATAAAAATAAAAGCATTTGTTCTGTAAAATTTGGATTCAGTTAAAAAGCCACACTTAAGGACCCAAAGACCACATGTGGCCTTAAGGCTGCAGGTTCCTCACCCTACTTATCTATACTACCGAGGTATGTGTGAGTACACTCTATAATGTTTGCATGACAATGAAAATCTCCTCATGACAAATTTCTGTCATAAAGTAATGCATGACGGTAGTTATCTTCACAAAAGATTACTAGACAACTGGCATTGTGCTGATTTGGTTCTCGTTTCTGAATGGTGTGCTCCCATGAAAGAGATTTTAGTCTAAAGCAAGATTTGGTTAGGTCTAAAATGAAATCGCTAAGCCTTTATTTGTATGTGCTTCCCTGGAGGTGAAAGCTTAAGGAGGATTGGGGGTGAGGGGAGTATATGCAAAGTAGAGAGAAAGGTAGGGATCAAAGCTGAGCTGCTTGCGTCCCAGGTGACAAGCTGACACCAGGGAGGGAAGGCACAGCTGTGCACAAATCTGAACTGCCACAGGACCCCAACAGGGCCTAAAGCCCCAGCGCTGCTTCCTGGGCATCTAATGGGAGTTTCTGTCATGTCCAAAGGAAGTAAGCTTGCTACAGACACCCTCTGGGACTTCCACAAACACATGAAGAGGGTGGACTGCAAGAGACAGGGATCTGTGGGAGTAGGTGGGTGGTGACTTGATATCTGAGCACGAACATTATGTCCCCTCATCTGCACCCAGAGGTTGGGGATATTTGAATTTGTAGAATCATTTCCTGAATGTCTGATGAGTGCCTTTTCCTTGTCTCAGGGGCTCCTGCTAAAAATGTAGGAATTCCCTTATTTGTACTATGTTGCCTTGAGTTGTCCTTTTGTTCTCATAAATCTCATGGAACATTCTACCTTACTTTTTTTTTCACTAGATACCCAATTAAATTGCAGTCATGACAGTACATTCCCTGGCTCCAAACTACACATGAATAAGTAGGTCACTGTGAAGACATAAACTTTTAAACACACCAAAACCAAAACAAAACAAAAATTGAAGTCCCTGTAAAGAGCTGCTGAACTCCTACATTTTCTAATTTAACTATCCCACCACCCCATGTCTGAGATTCAGGCTCATTCTGATTCCAGGCACCATGCCAACCTTCAGAAGCAGAAGATCAGGAGCTGTGGCCAGCAGCCCACCAGCAGCCCACCAGCAGAGCATGGGACAGTTCTACTGATGACTCTGCTGCAATACTGGGTCTCACGTCCCTGGAAAGTGGCTTCCACATTCCCCAATGACTAAGCCTTACCTAGGAGACTCCACTCTGCTAGTGATGGGATTACAGGTCCCTAAGCCACTTTCTCTGTGACCACCTGCCTGCCCTGTCACAGAGGTCCACAGTATCCGCTACCACTCAGCCCTCTGCCAAACATCCCTCATAAAAGAGACACCCTGGATCTTGGATCACTGGCCATAAGCCTCCCCTGAACCGTCCCTGCTCCCCCGCTCCATCTTATCCCTCATGTGCATGCCCCCTGCCTTCTTTGGTACACCCTCCTGGCTGCTACCTGAGCCTCAGTTATGACCAACTTAAAGAAAATGACTAGCCCAAGAGGCAAGGAGCTGCCCCAGCCTGCACTGCCATGTGGGTTGCGGCTCCGGCCAAGTGTGATGTTGAAGCCCAGCTTGTTTCTCGTGCAGAAGAAGACCACCAAGGTAAGGACCAAGTCTGTTAGGCCCACTTTTGCTGTTTAGAAATATGGATTTTTGAAGAGTGACTCCCACAGGTCTCACCTGCATGTCCTTGAGACTCCCTTGCATATCACAGGTTTGTAGATTAACTCCAAAATCTACAATTAGGTTAACTGTCCCTTGCAGTTTGTGCAGGGTCAGGAAGTATCTGAATTCATAAATGTCTTGGTTCCTAAGACAGTATCGTTAACCGTACAGGCCAGGTATGCTTAAAGCCGAGCCATGTGTGGGGTGGGAAGAAGAAGTCAAGAACTCACGTGGGTAGAAGGTGGGGTGGGTGGACTCACACTGCTGCTGGCTGTGGACATCAAATCTGGGTGGCAGCCGGGAAAGGAGTGATCTTGTGACTGTGATAACAGATTCAAAGACCCCAAACAATTTAGAGTCTCATTAAAAATTACCCAGAACGATGGTATGGGGCTGTGCCTCCCCATCCTATTTCTCCCAGCGATTCTTTAACTTACTTCCTCCTTGTAGCTTGCTCTTAGGGTGCTTTAAGTTGATTTAACGAGATCTCTGCTGTCAGGGCTGGGGCAGAGAAACATCAAAGGATGTGAGCTACTCTCTCTCACATCTCAGAAGCAGTGTCCAATCTCTAAACTACAAAAAGGTTCATGGGATGCCAAGTGAGGACAATATTCAAAGAACTCCTTGAAAACTGCTAACTGGAAGTCAAAAAAGGAAAGGGTGGCTTCCACAGTAATTTTCTGAAGGTGTGCTGAGCTGGAGCAGGTCTCTGAGGATACAGTTCCTTAAGTGCCAGCCTCTCTCTGTGCTCGCCTCCAGGTCATGCAGCCATCCCTCTGCCTCTGCACTGCTCTGTTCCAAGATGCCCCTCATGGGGCTGGCCCAGGGCAATGCTGAAGGGAATCCCAAAGAATCGTTGGGCAAATGGCCACGTGTGGGGCTAGGTGGTGGTGGTGTGGAACAAGGTATTTGGGGACTAGACTAACTGTGATTTGATTTGTCCAATGCTGGTGACAAACAGAGCTGCTGTGTTTCAGGGGTGAGAGGCACCCCTGTGGAAAGCTGTAGCAAGACGGCTTGGGGAAGGAGGGAACGGAAAACATATCCAGGCTAAAATCGGTTCTTAAGAATTGCTTTTGGGGATGTCTGAACTACTACAACAAAAGTTCCTATACTCACCCCACCAGCACTGCCATACAAATGGAAAAGCAAAGGGCCACAGCCAGGAGCACTCTGGAGTGGCCGATGTCTCTGCCATCATCCTGGTACTGCAAGCTGTCAATTTCAAGGAAACACAACTTCTGACAAGCTCCCTGTACTGACGGCTCTCTCAAGATTAGCTGTTGTTCGCTTTTCATGGCTGGGCAATCTTTAAGTTCAGATAACCGCACTTATTTGGCTCTGTCAGAAGAAATAAGACCAGGGCATGCTTTGCACACCAGAGATGTCACCCCACCTGCTACCATCCACAGCATTTTCCCAACACAGGACCCAGAGAATGCCCAAATTGGCTACATAGTTCTGCTGACCAGCATCTATGCCACATTACAAAGTACTTTTATATTTTCAGATTAATATTTGCTCATTAAGTTGCAGGAAGAACGTGCATCATTTCAGAGAATGATAATTTTATACAAAGCCTCATTTTGTTTCCTTTCATTACCAGAACTTCTCAGTTATATGTATTTGGCTGCCAAATCTAAGACTCCCAGTTCTACAGACGTTATTCTTTATTTTAAAGATCAAAGATTGATTATGAAAGTTACTGTTTTTTTCTCTCATAGTTAACACATTTTTTAGAACTCTATGTAATTTTCAAAGAGTTTCGCCTATTTAGCATCATCTAATTTGTATAGCTACCATTACAAATGATATTATTACTCCTGGTGGTAGGTGAGGAAACTGAGGCTCACAGACGCCCAACATCACACATCTAGGATGTGGAAAGTCAGGACTCGACTAATGACTTCCGATTCTAAATTCTGAGCTCTTTCCACTAAATTATATTTACATAAATTACATGACTTCTTGTGTCATAAACTACTTCTAGTCATTTACTAAAAGCTTTTCTAAGCAACAAAGAAGGATTAATTAACCATCCACCAAGCATTATCTAGTGAACCTTCCTTCACTAATATAAACACTGTGGGAAGATGGAAATGAGCTATGACAAAATATCTTAGACTAAGTAAACAATAGAAATTGATTTCTCATAGTCCTTGTGGTCAGGAAGTCCAAGATCAAGGTGCCAGCAGGTGAAGACTTACTCTCTACTTCACAGATGGCTCCTCTTGTCCATCTTCACATGGCTGAAGAGTGAAGAAGGCAAGAGGTATGAAGGGTGTGTCCTCTTGTCCTTAGTTCAGGTTGAAGAGAAAACAAAGAAGGGTACAGACAAGCAGCAAACCTACTGACTTGTCTAGCTGACCCAGGTGGAAGAGATGGAAGGGCCTGTTGTACTGAAGCCTTTTCGAAGGGCATTAATTCCTAAAGGCAGAGTCCTGAGGGTAGAGTCCTTAGGACCTACCTTTTAATATCATCATAATTTACAACAACCTTAAACTCCTGGGCTCAAGTGACCCTTCTGCCTCAGCCTCGCAAGTAGCTGCCACTACAGGTATGCATCCCCATGCCCCACCAATTTTTTTGTAGACTAGCTCTTAGCTAAGTTGTTCAGGCTGGTCTCAAATTCTTGGCCTCAAGCGATTCTCCTGCTTCAGCCTCCCAAAGTGCTGGGATTGTAGGTCTGAGCCACTGTGCCTGGCCCAACAATTAATTTTAACCTAACCTAGTCTATCCACAGACTACACAGAAGCCCCGCAGGCAGCCTGGTGCAAAGAGCTCTACCCAAAATGCGTGACTGTAGTTAGCTCAAGTAGGCTAGTTCCTTCCACAGTTTGTACTTAGATAACGGGCATCATGGGCAGAAAAGACTGTAAGGCAATGCAGTGATGTTACGTGTGTGTTTGAGTGGAGAAGTGAAGGATATAACCGGCCAAGAGAAGGAAGGAGAGGGACAGAGCGAGAAGTATCTGGATACAGAGGTTCTCTGGCCCTCAGACCTGCCTCAGGTCCTCAGAGGTTCCCAGTTCTGATTTAGGTGTAGTCTGAAGTCAATCCCTTTTGTCTTAAAATGCCTACTGTGAGTGAGTGTGTCTTGTCAACAGTTTGTGGAAACAGAGGATTTCTATTAAAGTAGATTACTCACATTAACTAGAATCAGGATTGTACATCTCATTCACAGTTATCAGAAGACAGACAAACGTACAGAGCTGGCTACACTGCCTCCTTGGTAGGCCTTCTCAGACTTCTTTCCTCTGAATCTACAGCCTTAGATACGAACCTCTCATTTCAATCAATGAAAGTTTCCTGAACATCAATTACGGGCAAGAAACTCATTTGAGTTTCTCATGAGGCCACTCATTAGGCTTAACCAATCTCACTGTTGCCTTCTGCTTTTTATTGCTACTTCACTTTTCACATGTTAGTTAGCTCCATAAAAGCTAGGAACTAGCATCAACATCCTTACGATCCCACAGCAAATAACCCAATGTTTCCATGACACAGGAACTCAAGAATCAATTTGTAAATTTTATTTATGGGACATCTCTTTGCCTGAAGTTCAAGGAAGTCTAAAAATGATAGTGCTTGAATTAGAAGCTACTTAGTTCATGTTAAAAAGAAAACAAAGAAGGACACGGACAAGCAGTAAACCTACTGATGTGTCTACCTGACCCATGTGGTCCCTGTCCACTGGCTGCCCAGTGGCATCTCATCTGGTAGGATAAGTTGGCTTGTGTTAATTAGACTCCTTTGTTGAAAATGTCGATCAGATGAGAGATGAGGAGTTGGTGCTGATTGCTGGAAACTAAAGGTCACATGGACTCGGGTTGGGCAGAGTATTCTGAAGTCTGTGCAAGGCAAAGAAGAGCAGAAAGGTAGGTGGGAAGGTGGGGAAAGAGACAGTGAGTGTGAGAAAGTGAAATGGAATACACTTTAATAGGCAGACAATGGAAAGTGAAATGGAATACACTTCAACAGGCGGACACATGGAAAGAGTTAGTTTAAACTGCCTCAGTTCCTACTCTTACTGAAGCATGGCTGTTTGTCCAGCTTTTCCTTTATTCCAACAAGTGGGTCTCTGCTTCTTGGGACCACAAGAGGCCCCACCAATACACCTCCCTGTGACATCCTCTCAGCACTTCCCCCCAATAGCCATATCACAAAAATCAAGCACAATTTTAAGAAACATTTTTCATGAGAAACATGAGACATTCTCCATTAAAGGATATGGGCAAATCTCACTAGCACTTCTGTAGGCCGTAGTTTGACAAAGAAGAACAAAGGAACACACGGGAGAAACAAAGAAGGGAGGGAGACTGTAGGAGAGGAGGAAGAATGGAGAATTCACATGTACTGGCCCACCAAATGCTATGACAGCACACACAATGGGCAGTTGTGACCAGGTCAATGCCCATGACTCAGCCCACTCAGAAGCCGGTAACTCTCATGGAGAAGATTGTCTAGAGAACTCTTTTAAACATGGTGACAAGTGTTCTACTATACCCACATATGCCAAATTTTTAAAACTGCAAGTGATAGGTCACAAAGGGACAATAACTGTTAGGAAGACCAAGTAGGGATGAAAAGAGTTGAGGGTCACCTTTAGAGACCTACAGTTTGGAGTGCTCACCTCTGGCACCCCAGCTTTGACTGCCAGTTCACAGGTTCAGGAAACCCTGTCTATGACTGTATAAATAGGATGTGGCAAGTGAGCTGCAGCCTCAGGAACAAGGAGGGAGTCTACAAACAGAACTGGCCTGGGGGTATCAGTGTACCTCCCCTGTCAAACCAGGAGCTGGGAGGAGAGGGTAGGTACTTTGGATGCTTGCTTCTCGACTCTTATGTTACTTTTTAGGGAGAATGTTCTTCAACTCTATCCAGGTTAATCAAAAGAAGTAATGTCTCCATCAGTTGAGTATTTCTAATACAAGCCAGTGATTTTTTTTTTTTTTTTTTTTTTAATGAACTGCCTGTCTGCCTAATCTGCCCTGGATCCACAGCACCCAGACACTCCCCCACTCCCACTGCATATCTCTCCAGTTACTAAGCCCATTGAGCATTTGCCTAGATCTCTGCAAGTCAGAAAGACTCAATATTTACCCCCTACACTGAGCCTCATCTATCGCAGGAGAGGCAGGGTGTGGAGTTAAGTCCATATCAGAGGGCAAGAGACTGTGAAATCAAAAATTAAGAGTTAATTCTGAATCTTTGATTCCAGAGAGTTTTCTATATATGGGTTGAGGATCCCTAATCTGAAAACCCACAATCAAAATGCTCCAAGATATGAAACTTTCTGAACATTGACATGACACTTTTCCTTTCTGATGTTTCAATGTACACAAATTTCATTTCATGCACAAAATTATTAAAAATATTATTAAAGTTACATTTAGGCTATTTGTGTAAGGTGATACCTGAAACAAATGAATTTCATGTTTAGTCTTGGGTCCTATCCCTAAGATATCTCATTATGTATATGCAAATATTCCCAAATCCAAAAAAATCCAAACTCTGAAATGCTCTGGTCCCAAGCATTTTAGGTAAGGGATACTCATCTTTTATTAAAAAGAAATGGGGGGGGGGAAGACATATGCCTTTGATGCATCAGTTAGTGCTTAGTAATCAGTCTTGTTCCAATATTTTTCTTTCTCTTCAGAAATAAATAACCAGACTTTCAGTATCAACCTGGAAACTCATGGAAATTTCTCTCTCACATTAAAGTCTAGGGCTGCATTGGCACTCAGTAGCATCAGGAGCGAGGATACCCCATACATTCTATTTTCTGTAAAGTTAGGAGACAGATATTATCTGCAAGTTCCAAAATATATTTAAAGGCTGCCAACAGCTGCTGAAATCAAGTAGGAGCCAAATGGGAGGCGGTGAAGAGAAGAAGTACAGAGGGGCATATCTCAGAAAATGCTAGCAAAAATAGGTGTCCCCCCCGCCCCCACCCCAGAGCAGAGGAAAGGGTTACAAGTGCAAAGTACCTATAAGCAAGTGTTGATACTGGGGTAAGCAAAGGTAAATCTGTTTCAAACAAGTGTAGATTTGGGGTGGGAGGCAGACCTATACAAAAAATCAAAGAGATGAGTCATATTTAAAGAAAGAGTTGGTTTCTTGGCAGTGGAGAAAAAGCCTGAAGGGTGTGAAAACAAGCTAGGCTGAATGACTGCCCCAACCCTCCCTGCTATGCCAACCCCCAATCTTGTGCAAATAGCTGGTTCAGGAAACTCAATGCATTGAAAAAGGCAATCATATGTATGTATACGATTGATAGAGCTATTAAAAAAGAGTTAAGGGGGGAAAAGTGCAGAAAATGACAGGAAGGCTTACTAACAGAAAAGTCACAGAAAAATGTTGTCACTGGAGCATATGAAATTTCTGGCTAAATATTTTACAATGAATTTTAAAAACTAAGTGAAGCAAATTCTTTAGGAAGGAAGATGACAAAGCAGAAATAACTTAGAGGAGAGATGGCAAGAAAACAGAAGGAAGTGAAATGTGAGCTTGCAGAACTCAGAAAAGGGTGAAAAACAAAGTAACTGCAGATGGAAATGGAAGGTGCACACGGGAGAAGTGAGCAGAAAGTGCAGTAAGGGACAGAAAGACAGAATGAGTGCAGCATACCGACTGAGGTGGAAATAGAGCTTCAGAACGTTAGAGAGAAAACACCAGGTACAGAAGTCAGACAATGGAGCGCCTACGCATGCCCAAGTGGGATCCCTGAAGAACGAAACAGAACAGAACAATGGGTCAGAACAAATCCCTAAGGACACAATCCAGGAAAACGTTCCTAAAATAAAAGCAGCCGAATCTGATACGTGACAGACAACAACATATCCCAGGGAAAAAGGTTAACACTGAGGTGGATCCCGAGAAAGTTATTAAACTTTAAAGATAAAGAATCCTTTAGGACACAAAGCTAAAAGATCAAGTCTGGCCTCAGATTTCTTTATATCAAATTAAACTCCAGAGGACAACTGGAGCAACACTTAGAAGATCCTCGAAGAAAGAAAAGGCAAGCCACATCCAACCAGGTTGTCATTCAAGTATAAGCAGTTTGGAACGCGTAAAAAGAGCTCAGGGAATATTGCTTCCACAAGTTGAGTCCTTAAGCAGACTTCTCAGAGGGTGAACTTTAGTCATTCAGATAACTGGGGAAACTGAGGCAAAAGACCTGGCAGTGAGCACTGAACATCTTTATCAAAAGAAGAAAGGCTTTAAAAAAGAAAGAAGGGAAAAGGTGGAAATCTGAATGACAGTGCAAAATGTGGAAGCCAATGACAACTCGGGGGGAAGGGAGAAGGACGATGCCCCTTCTGGGTGACAAGTCAGAAAGGTACATGAAATCACACCTCTCATCTTTCCACTCCTATCCTTCTGTGGCTTCCAACTTCAAAGAGGACAAAATTCCAACTTTCAGATGGTGCCTGTTCTGGCACTGCCTGCCCCTGGAAACACATCTCTACCCAACAGTCACCACTTGATGCCCCTTCCCCTAACTCCTCCAGCTGCCGTGTGTCCTTGGCTACCTCCCCCCAGGGCTCTGCGTGCTCCCTGGGATGCCCCTGGGCCTCTCTTCTGTATCACACTTTTGTTCCCAGCTTACGTGGCTCAAGGAGCCTGCGTGGACTCCCCAACTGAAATGAGTTCTTTAATTATACCTACTGCATTTTTCTCTCATGATACTACACAGCATGTAATTATATATTTAATATCTGCCTCTCCCACTGTAAGCTTTAAGAAAGTAGACAGCTAAGACCGTCTGGCACACACTTAATTCCTGGGACCCAGTAATCTAGGTCTGGGCCTGTGGTAGTGCTTAATAAATATGAGAGACCAACAAAACAGCCTTCACTCCACAAACTGCTTTCTCTGCCTCATTTCCGCTGTACCTAGAACATGATATGGTAAGAAATCACTTCAACAAACAATACTGAAAAACCGCAAGATCTTTACAACATTCTGTTTCATATACGTTCTTTACTAAGGGAGGAAAAATGGAAAATGCATTTTAGAAAGATTTCCAGACAGAACTGATATAAAAGAATTTTCTGATAAGCTCACATTCCCTACGAATTGAGAAGACATTCTGTCTCAGGCACATTGAGTTTCAGCAAAATTTTACCATATGACATTTGTCACACAGGATAAAAATCAGAAAACTTTTCACTTACTTTGGATGTTCAAACTTGTCTATAAGATCAACCTTTTCCACCAGGTCTCCTCCAATCGTCCGGACTAAGTCATAGAAATCGTTCTCTGCGTAATTCTCAGAAGGCAACCAGAATGAAATGTCATTTATCACAGCAGGGTATTTGCTAAGAGGCTAACAAAACAAGAGAAGAAAAGATGGATGGACTTGTTAGTTGCATGAGAATGTTCAAATCTTTCATAGAAAGTTTCCCTCGGCTAATTAGGAACTGCCGATAAAACATTATTTCAGCGTTTAAACTTTCAGGAACAAAATGAACTTAAAAGATAAATCAATATGCAAAATTAGTAAATTCCATGATGAATATTATAGATTCTTAACACATTCATGTGTAACATTACCATGTATTATATTAATATCACCATGAATGTTCAATTTAGTATGAAGTAACTTGAATATATCATATTTCAGTTTTTTCACTAGAGAAAAATTCAAATTTAATTAACACATAATTCATTAACTTCTTGTGATACTTTCAGGAAGCCATTTCAGCAAAAAAAAAAATAAAAAAGAGCCTATCAAATTTGATATTTCATTTAGTAAATGCCATTATTTGTTGGTATAAAGTAAATGACTGATAAGTAGTCATTTAAGGAGTTATTTTTCAAATTATGCCTTTAAGGATGTGATAAACACAAATATAGCCATTTGTCCCACTTTATTCTATTTTTCTAGGTTATTAACTCAGCGGTTCACCATTATATTGAATAGACTTTTAAAATTAGATATGTTTATAAATTACTACATTTGTTTATGTAAGTATCACATAAACACACACATATATATAATATCACAACTCTTTACATCTCCTTATATATATAGGTTTTGGTCTATAAGTTACTGCCACAATAAAAAAAAAGTTTCATTTATATAACTATGAAACCTAAGGAGATATCTGATAAAGTTATACATTTTTTAGAAGGGCAAATTTATGTCAAGTCTGATACCACTATAAATCTTTGGTAAATCATGCATCAGGAAAAGCATAAAACTTTTAAATGGCAAAACCTCTAAAGAACTAAATACTCAAACATAAATGATTATTCAACTTGAAATGTCAATAAAGTTGTCAAACAAATGCATCAGTTTAGAACACACATTTCAAACAAACACAATAAAGCTACCATCTAGGTGCTGTTGACAAAACACTTCAGCTCCTGCAAAACATGCCCTGTTTTCTCTGGTAGAGCAAAGTCACAATGCTGTGATAAGTGACCCAGGAGTTAATGTAACAATAGGAGATGATAGGAGTTTGGTCTCTCATAAATTGCTTTTCCTTTTGACAATATCTTTTTGACCCTTAAAGAATATAGAAATTTAGAGAGATTTATAGATTAGAGACTGGGATTGTTAAGAATTAGAATTGTTAGAATTAGAATGAAATCTCCTCTTCCATTAATCCATGAATCCAACATGGGTTCTGATATGAAGTAAGGTGACAGAGAAATGGGGGAAGGTGCACTAACCAAGCCTCTGTGTCTTCAGTCAATATGATAATAAGGCCATCAGCCAAAACATATCCCTCCAAGACATTTTCAAAATACACACTATAGTAAATACATTTTTTAAAACCATGGAATTAAAAAGAACCCAGACAATTTTTGTATTAGAAACCTATTTCAGGCTAACAAATCTAAAAGTTTAAAGTTGTGGTTTAAGTGAATAGAATAAATAAGTCCACTAATTGGTAGGTATCAGATGTGGGATATCTACTAGCGGCCCTTACTTTTTTGAGTGAGAAAAATACAATTCTGTTTTGAAAGTAAGATGACTACAGATCAGTGGTTGCTGATCTGCTGAGATGCAGGCTTTTCAGGGCTTAACCAGCAGTCTAAATCCATCTGATGGCTTCCAGTTACTCCTAGGATAATCCCCCAATTCCTCAAAGTTTCTATCTCTTTCTGATGTTCTCCAGACTCAGGTCAATCTAGTTCACTGGGTTTCTTGAACACACCGAGCTACTTCTCCCCAATATCATTTCCCACTCTCTAGCCCAGTTCCGACCCTCAGATACCATGTTCACGTCATCCTCCCATGCTCTAGCGGTCCCCTGTTGCAGCCCTATCCTTCTCTTGCATAGTGCTTTTCATCATTATCGTTTGCATAACTTCATGTCTGTCTGCCCCCATGCTGCCATTTTTGATGACAGGGTATGTGTCTAGTTTCACCTCTGAATCACAGTCCCCATTACACTGTAGGCGTTCAGTTGAGGCTCACTATGGCACTGCTTTGTGTGAGCAATGTCTACATTAGAGTCAATCAGTTCAGCTGTTTATTCTCCTGTAACTAAACCAGGGAATGAGCACATGAGCCAAGTAAGACCCGGAGACTTGTTTCCATCCTTCACTTTCCAAGGGTTTACCATATGGGATGACAAAGACGAAAAGCAACCTGGTAGAAACTTGATAATCTGTAATTATAAAATCATAGAATTTTATAATTGGAAAGGATCTTAAATTACATCTAATAGTATTCGTATGTTCTTACTTCTTTTCTGGATTTAAACAGAGGAATGTACACTTTATTAATTTTATCAGACAACCACATACAGCAGTTATTCAGTATCTGAGGGGGATTGGTTCTAGGACCCCAGGAGATACAAAAACTCTCAGATGTTCAAGTTCTTTAAACAATATGGCATAGCAGTTGTATATAACCTTGGCACATCTTCCTGTACACTTTGAATCATCTCTAGATTACTCATAATACTGAATGCAACATAAATGGCATATAAATAGTTATCATGCAGTATTTTAAAATTTTATCATTTTTATTGTTCTATTGTTATTTTTTTCCCTCAAATATTTTTGATCCACAGTCAGTTGAATCTGTAGAACCTATGGATATAGAAGATACAGAGGGCTGGCTATTAATTACTTTTTATTGATTCTCTCTATAATTTTTTCTTTTTAATTAAAAAGGGTTAGTGGGCTGGGTACGGTGGCTCATCCCTGTAATCCCAGCACTCTAGGAGGCCGAGGTGGGTGGATTGCCTGAGCACAGGTTCAAGACCAGCCTAAGCCAGAGTGAGACCCCGGTGTGGCTGGTGCCTATAGTTCCAGCTACTTGGGAGGCTGAGGCAAGAGAATTTCCTGAGTCCAAGAGTTTGAAGTTGCTGTGAGCTGTGATGCCACAGCACTCTACTGAGGGCGACAAAGTAAGACTCTGTCTCAAAAAAAGAAAAGAAAAAAGCTAGAGCTTCAATTGTATATCAGCAAATAAAAGAATTGAAAAGGGCATCAAAATTATAGGTAGACTTCGAAAATCACAGTGAATATTATGAACTATTTAATAACATGAATTTGAAAACTTTGATGGATATTTCACTCAAAACAAAAAACTTAAATCAACGACTATGTACTGAATTGAATTACCAATCATATTTCCTTTCAGCAAAAATATTAGAGTGATAGTTCACAGTATAACTTCACCAAATATTTAAAATTCCTTTTGTATGTAAACAGTTTCACGAAACAAAAGGCGAGAAACCCAACAATTTTATGAGGCTACTCTAAAACTTGTAGTCAGAATTAGACTAACACAGTAGAATTTAAAAAAAAAATTAAACTAATTTCACCTTACAGAAGTCAGTGGCGTATTAACATAATACTACAAAATGATTTGTATTCCAGAACTGTGGGTATAATTTGAAACCAAAAATAATCTATTAACCAACATATAAAAAAAAAAAAAACTGTGATTTTTATAGGGAGGAAGTGTTTGGTAAAATATTATTTATTATTTGAAAAAATCTTTGCAAACCAGAAACAGAAGGCAACTTCCTTAACCTAACTGGGTATTTATCAGAAAGCTATAGCGAACATGATACTTAATGCTAAAATTTTCGTTGTGTTCAAATTAGATTCAAGAGTAAGGAGAGGATAAGAGCTATTGTCAGTGCCCTGGCACATACACAGAACCAGCCACGGCAGTGCCAGAAAAACCTATAAACTAAACGAATGGGAAGGAACTGGGCAAAAATTTGTGATCCCAAATTTGATATTTTATCTGCTTGCTTTCCTTGATCTATCAGGTTCTAGTAACAAGATAATAAACCCCTCCACTATTACTGTGAGTTTGTAAACTCCCAATAATTCGATTACTTTGCTTCCTATATTTTGAAGCAATGTGTCAGGTGTATACCAGTTTATTATATTTTCTTGGTGGGTTTTCCCTTTTAGTAGTATTTATGTCCTTGCTAATCTCTAGTAAGGCTTTTGACTCAAATCTGAATTGTTACACCAGCTTTGTTTTACTATTTTCTTGGCAAATATATTTTTAATCTCTTTGATTTCAATTATTTTTTGTTTTTTTTTTAAGTTTTTTTTTCCCCTTAAGCTAAATTTCATTTAAACTCTAACAGCTTCATTTTTTGTTGTTGTTCCTCAGCATTTCATAGTGCAATTATTCAACTATATTTCAAATATTCTTTTTTAATAAATTTAATAATTATGTGTTTTAAAATGTTCTGAACTTTGCTAAAAAAGCCCAACCACATGTATCAATTTGTATTTTTAAATGAATTTTGAAAAGTTCAAGCAGAAGATAAGTGGATATTCCAAGAAATAAGATTAGTTAGTCCCAATAAAATGTTCCTGAAAGGAATTATGTAATCTCTATTTCAGGAATTCTTTGGAAAAAAAAAAAAAAAAAGGAGTGAGTCTAGTCTCTTCTTGGTTGGCAATGTGAGTTGAACAGGTTTAGAGATGTCAGCTGTCCACCACTCCATTTCTTTTTAGTCTGATAGGAGAGGGAGCACTGAGGCAGACATTTGTCCTTCCCCTCTCCACACTCACTCTCCTCAGGTTTTGTTCAGGTAGCAGGTGGAGTCCTGTGATCTGAGGGGAAGTCAACGACTCCTCGGTCACAGGGAATGGAAGTCATGACTAGTTAATCAAGGCTGATATCTATGAACCATGGTCATTTGTGCCCCTTAGCCAGTGCGGGTGTCAGTATGACCTCAGTTCCATCAATGAAAAGTTACTGCAAGTCTGCTGAGAATAAAAGAAACCAGACCTTGGTGAAGCTAGCTCTCTGTCCTTGACCCTTTCTTCTGCTTAAGATGCTGGAATAAGGTCACGATGACTGAGTGGCTTCAAATGTTTAATAGGTCAGTTTAATCTATATATTTACTATGATTATTGATATTTTTCATTTCTACCATCTTCATTTGTGCTTTCAGCTAACTAGTCCTTTTCTTGTCATAAATTTTCTCCTTTCTTGCCTTCTATTGGATTGATGGATTTTTTAAATATTCAAATACCTTTCCCTCTTTAGTGTAAGAAGCTATAAATTATATTTCTATTCTTTAAGAATATATACATTTATTATCCTTTAATAAATTATTTCAAAGTATAAAACGACTAGTGTCTCTATTTCAGCTCCTAAATAAGACAGGAAACTTCATTTTCTTTAACAGCTCCTCTTCCCAACTATACATCTTCCTCATCAGTGTTGTCTAGAGTTTTATCTTTAAAATTAATCACATGCAAAACAATGTTATTTAAGTCAAGTTAATTTTAAGTTAAAATTTTTTTTTACTCTGTATTTGTCTTCTGCATTCCACATCTTCCTTGGGAGACAATTCTTCATGGAATTCCCATACAAATGTGATAGCTTGTATGTGGGTCCTTATGAAAGTTCTGATATACACAAAAATCAAGAAAGATAAAAGCCACATGGACAGAAACAAATGAAGCCCTCCCAGCAACACCAATAAGCCCAGAAAGTTGAAATTTGCACAGGTGAGTCTGCCTCAAAACTTTCATAGTAACCTATGTATACCAAACAGTGTGGGAAAACAGAGGTAGTCTCTACCTCTGGAGCAGAAAACAGATTTCTTTCTTCACTAGAATGATAAAGATAATGTTTTCCTTAGAGACAAAAATTAGGGAGGTTTACTAACAGCCCCTTTAAAAGATTGGAAGGAAAACAAATAAATAGACAAAATAATGGATTCCAGTTCTTACGTAAGAGAGTTTTCAACTGTGCTACCAGCCTAATGTGAGTGCAGCAGCCAAGCCATATGCCCCCCAAACTCTCAAGACATTAAGGGCTTAGCAGAACCAACTGCAACAGGAATTCATGCTGCCTCTGTGCTGTGAGGAGCAAACTCCTTTGTCTCTGAGGCAGGACTCTCTTGTGAAATTATGGCAGTACCTGGTTAACCTACAAGTTGCAGGAATGGGGAACCTGTGGCCTCCTGCATCTTTGCGGGTGGCTTTTTGACCAAAACCAAATTTTACATAACAAACTTTTTAAAAAAGGGATTTGTTCTGTGAAGTTTGATGGAGTCAAGGGGATGCACTTGGGGATCCAGAGGGCCACCTGTGGCCTTCCCTGTCTGGACACCTTCCTTTTGGTCTCTCAGATAAATACCCTTCAGTAGTTTTTTCTATGAAAGGCTATGGGAGGCAAACTCTCTCAGTATTTACATGTCTGAAACCCCTCACATTTCAATAATTTGGTAGGGCACAAAAATGTAGATTCACGGTTGTCTTCCCTCAGCACTTTGACAATATTTTCCTGGTACCTATTAGTAATGATGACAAGTCTACTGTCAGCCCAGTGCTATTTCTTCACAGCTAATCTGTCTTTTCTTCCTGGCAGTTTAGAAGCGGTGTATCTTTATCCCTGAGGCTCTGCAATTTGACTCTAATGAGGCCAGGTCTGCATTTATCTTTATTTATTCTGCTCAGTACTCAGAGTACGCTTTCAATCAAAGGGTTCACTTCTCGTTCCAATTCTGAAAAATTCCAGCCACTACTTACCTCCTATTCCTTTTATTCTCTTCTGAAACTGCAATAATACATATTATGGAACTTCTGAAACTATCTTCCATTTCTCTTAACTGACCTACTTTAGCTTTTTGCCTTTATGAGTTTGTGTACCATTCCAGGTGAATTCTTCAGTAATAGCTTCTTAACTACTAATTTTTCCTTCAGCTGAGTCTAGTCTCAACTGTTTGTTTTTCTTTATTTCAATGAATCCATTACTCATTTCTCATATTCTGGTATCATTTGTTCCATATCTCCTTATATTTCATTTCTGCCTATTTTCCCCTCTTATTTAGAATTTGTATTTTTTTTTAATTTTTTATGGTTATTATTCCTTTATTGATCTCTTTTGAGATAAGGATATGGCATTTTAAAAATGACAAGACTTTTTTTGAGATTGCTTTTTTACTTTAATCTCCAGGGAATTCAGATTCTGCTTGTTGATCTGGATGGCTAACCCTCTAAGGCAGTGGTTCTTAACCTTCTTAATGCTGCGACCCTTTAATACAGTTCCTCATGTTGTGGTGACCTCCAATCATAAAATTATTTTCGTTGCTACTTCAAAACTGTAATTTTGCTACTGTTATAAATCATAATGTAAATATCTGATATGCAAGTTTTATTTAGGTGACCCCTGTGAAAGGGTCATTTGACCCCTAAAAGGGTCACAACCCACAGGTTGAGAACCGCTGCTCTAAGCGTTCTTCACATGGTTTGGAATTTGTGAGTGCAGGCTCATCTTGTATGGGAGACAACTACAAATCTTCCCTCACTCATTACTCTTCCCTGCTTAGAGATTTTTGTGGTTTCTCTACTTGAACCCCTAGCCCAGACTGTAGGTGATGTGCTGGTCATGGTTCCTCTACGATGGTGATACTGCTGCTAATGAGACAGGGGCACTTATCCCAGTTCCCGAGCAGCCTGCCTTGCCTCTGTCCGCTTTTTTTCTAGGATTAAAGCTTCTTATAAGCTAGGTTATGCCAGGCAGTGGTCCTGGGCCCTGGTTTCCAGCAGAACCTACGCTCTGGCCCAGCACATCCCACAGGACTCTTTCAGTCCCGACACACCATCAGAGCTAAGCTGCTGGTCTCCTCCTGCTTGTGACCCTGGAGCCCAGTGTCTGAGGTTTAATGTTCGTCTCTTTTCCATGGCGATGTATCTTTCTTAGTGGAGTGGAGGACTTAATTATGACTTTTTCATTTTATGTTTTTAGATTTTCATCTATCACTTCTGTGTGTTTGGAGCAGGCAAAATGCAGCCTACAAAGCAATGCCAACCTGAGTCTGTTTCCCTGCACAACATTTCTTAACTTTGTTGGGGAGGAGGTCACAGACCTCTCTGAGAATATGATGAACGATTCAAATCCTTATTCCAGAGAAGTCTGTATTTTTACAAACACATGTTTTTGCATGGAACTTCTAGGATTCACAAACCCAGTAAAACTCATTCAATGAATCAGAATCAAGATCCAATCTATGACCTAGACTCAAAATTGTGTCATGTAGTTCAAATATAGACAGTTGAGCTGACCATCCTAAGAGAGTTAAAAAATACTCAATCATACTTTACTAACATGATATATAAACATATCTACATACCAGGTTTGATAATCAAGTGTGCAATATATATATGTATCTACATATGTGGTTTGATAATCACTGGTGATGCAGTGATATTCAGCAATGAGGTATGTAGCACTTTTTTTAGGATGGGTTCATGGACTTAACTGTCCAACCTTATACTGTGTATACTTTGCATACCTCTACACTGTAAAGAATATATACTATGTGATAATAAAACCATACATGAAGACATCATTATTTGTCTTGTGGTAACTACTTACAATGCAGTTACATTTACTTAAATTTTAAAAAGTCTAATTTTTATGGACTGGACTAAGAAACCTCTTTCTGTAGCACAGACAACTCTGAAGGCCTCCTACTATCAGATCTGCTTGGGATCAGGTGAGGCGTTGGCTGTGAGAGCATTCCAGCTTCGCTCCTCCCCTGCCCAATCCCACTGCTGTCCCTTCCTGACACAGAGGTTGATCCCAAGAGTACCTGATAATAAATGTTTGCACATTCATCTCTACTATGGTTTGGATATTTGTTCTCTCCAAAGCTCAAGCTGAAATTTGATCACCAATGTTGGAGGTATTTGGTGTGTAGGGACAGATCCCTCACCAATAGATTAATGCCCCTCTGTGGGGGTGAGTTCTCACTGTGCCTGGCCCCTCCTTCTCCTATTTTCCCTCCCATCTCACCAAGTGACTTCTGCATAGGCCAGCTCCCCTTTGCCTTCTTCTCAGAAGCAGCCTGAGGCCCTCACCAGATGCAGATGCCCCATCTTGACTTTCCAACCATCAGAAACATGAACCAAATATATTTTCTTTACAAATTACCCAGCCTCGAGTATTCCTTTATAGAAACTCTATACAGACTAAGATAATATCCAGAGTCTGCTTCCCAGGGGAAACTGACCTTGACTTCGAGACCCCAGTGGTCATACCCTGGAGTTAATCAGACCTGGAGGGGACTCTGTCTCCATCTTTCCAGCTATCTGACAGAGAGGAATGGCTCTTCCAAGGGGTCTCTAGCAATCTTGCACGCATCCACATAAGCCATGTGGCCAAAGACTTGAACGGCAGCTCATCTGCATCCTGTGATCCTCCCATGTTCCGGCCTACAAGGCGGTACGGTGAGCCATCTCCTACTCACCTCCCTATTTCCCTGGCAGGCTGTCATGAGCCAGTTTCTCATCACTTCTTGGGTTCTGAAGAGGTAGGAAGCTTCCTGCTTTGCCCTCCTCAGAACAGAGGTACAGAACATAAAACCTTTTAGCAGCAGCCTACAGCTGGCTCCTCTGCAGCGCGGTATTTCACAACTTGTCACGACTTGCACTGAGATCACCTGCTCTGTTATAGATGAATTGTGTTCCCCTGCACAGATCTGTCGGTACCTCAGAATGTGACCTTATGTGGATGGAGAAAGGGTCTTTATTGAGGCAATCAAGTCAAAATGAAGTAAGACTAGTGTCCTTAAAAGGGGAGAAACTTGGACACAGACACACATTCAGGGAGACTGCCACATGAAGATAAAGCCAGAGATTGGGATAATGCTCTGTAAGTCAAGGAGAGCCAAAGCTTGCCAGAAAATCACCAGAAGGCAGAAGAGAGGCATGGAAGGAACCAACCTTGCCAATGCCTTGATCTCAGACTTCTAGCCTCCAAAACTAATACATCTCTGCTGTTTAACACAGCCCTAACAAACTGATAGAGACAGCCCTAACAAACAGGAGGATATTCCCTCCTTTTGTTTTAGTGTTGTCCTTTAGTGATGACTGGGAGCTGGCACCTTTGACTACTGTTCCTTCCACACCTATGTAAGTAGTAAGCTGTTTAAATCTGAAGGAAGCTCATTGTATTTTTTACCAGGTGCATCAGTTAGGTCTTGGCCTTGGCCTTGTCTGCCGTGCTGTGGGCCTGACAGATTACTGAGGCCAATGTGCCTGCAATTTCTTCATCTACAAAAGGGGAGACAGCACTTGCTTCAGGGCACTGCAGTGAAGATGGCAAGAAATAACCTGTTTACAGCACACGTGAAATAGTGTTCAAGCCAAAACCTGGATTTAGAGAGTTCAACAGATACACAAGTTTGATGGTTGTCCACAACCCAGTTAAGAATGATAAGCTTGCCACAGAGACTGGGAAGGGGAGGTCTCACAAGTGGGATTCTGGTTTAACCAAACTGTTCCATCCCAACTGGCCCTTGCTCCAGGCTAAGCCCCCATATCTGAACTACCAATGTTTTCATGCACCTTCCAAGGTTAAAATCCTCAGAGGCGCCTTGCTTATCATTCCATGATAAATTAAAAATTCTTCAGCCCCCATGAGTCTGGTCACAAACATTCTCAAGGAAGATAATCTTACATTGTCAGTTGGTAACACACCCTGTACTGTAGTAACTTTATTCCAGTGAGGTTTGTTTCTATGTCAAAATCTTCCCCTTAATATTCTCTTCTCTTTTTTTAACATTACTGAGACAGGATAACAGATTATCAACCTCCATTATGCAGACTCTCCTGTACTAGTCAATCATTGTTAAGTCAGTCTCTGGTTTGGTTTTATTCCCTTGAGGCTAAGTTACTATTTTTTGGCGGGGGAGCTCTAGTATTATTTTGACAGAGTGTCAAACAGGGAGGGGTTCCGCTTCCTCTACAAGTTCTCCACAGAGCTAAGATTGTCAAGGTCACTTTCAGCTAGTTTTTTTCTTTTTTTTTAATTTTACTTTTTTTCCCCACATACTTTCCATTTCACAGAATCAGTCAGTTTTTAACCATGGCCAAGCTTAGTCAAAGGATCATTTTGCAGCTCCTATGGGTATTGCTTTTCTTTCTAGATCAGAACACACGTCCCCTTTATTTTCTAGCGTGATTAATTATATGATTAAAATGGTTACCATTTATGGGTGCTGTGTGCCAGAGACTGTGCCAGGCACTTTATATGGCCCATCTCATTAACAGACAGCACAATCCTATGAGATAGCCAATATTACAATTCCTGCTGTGTCAATGAGAAACTGAAGTTTAGAAAACGTAACTAATGTGTCTCAGGTCAAACAGTCATCAAGTGGCAGAGCTGAGATCAAGTGCAGGTCTACTAAGGCCAGGTTGTGCTGTTAACCCCTATGCTTTAAGGTCTCCCCTTTAAAACTAAGGGCTCTGTCTTAGCTTGTGTTCTTATAACAAAAATACCACAGGCTGGGTGGCTGAACAATAGACATTTATTTCTCATAGTTCTAGCGGCCACAGCTTAGGGTGCCAGCACAGGCAGGAGTTGGAAGGCCTTCTTCTGGGTTTATAGATGGTGGCAGCTTTCTTGCTGCTTGGTCACATGGTGGAAGGAGGGAGGGGGACAAAGGGAAGGAGGGAGGGAGAGGCAGGGGAAGACAGTGAGAATGCAGGAGAGCGAGTCTCCTGAGGGCGCTGACACCATTCCCAGGGGCTTCACCTTCAAGGCTAATCACCTCCTAGAGCCCCTTCTTCCTACTACCAGCACCTTAGAGGTTAAGATTTTAATATATGAATTTTAGGGGGGGACACAAACATTCAGCACAGAACAGGCTCACAGGAAATAGCACAGTTTCTACTACTGTTTCTGAAGCAGTCTATTTAGCCTAATTAACAATTATGTAAATAAGACCAAATCTAACATTTATCCCTATGGTACCTTCTATGACATTTCCTTTGCAAATGATTCATTTAGCTTTTAGATTAAGTACCTTGCGTTACGAGCACTCCCATTCTGTTTACACTCCATGTGATTGTGTTCTTACTAAATTAGCTTAAAAATCAGTTTTACCTACAAAGATAGTCTGCTCTACCGATTACTTCGTTTTATATCCAAATGTTTGATAGCCCTCACTTTAATTCCGTCTATTTACTCTGCAATAAAAAAATGCTCATCAAATTTGGCTGGTAGGCTTGGCACTTCAGAAATTCAGGTTGTTTTAACTCATGATTCCATGCTGTGTAGATGTTATAGATTTTTTTTCACTATGTTCGTATTTTGTTTTTATTCTTATTTAATTTCCCTGAGTGCTAGGAGCACACTGTGTTGGTTAGAGGTAGGCACAGTTCCTACTCAGGGACCTTATGTTCTGTCACTTCACCAAGAAATTACACGAGACTCACCAAATTCTAAACATTCTTCTAAACTTTCAAAGGATATTTCCTGTATTTGTGCTTAACTTTTGATAGAATTTCAGTTCTTTTCGAAGACTCACAAAGCATTTCCATAATGAAATTGTGCGGAAAAATGTTGGCAGCCTTGTGTTCAGCCTTAATGTTTCTACACCACGGTATCCCAACTATCTAATGAATGCTTTGAAGACAGAAACAGCTTTTCAATCTTTTTGAATTCTCTCAAATTTACTTTAAAGTTCTAGAATGTTTTATTTAAAACAAGTCATACATTTGAAAATTGCAGACACACTTTGCTACTCTAGTTAAATAGGGGAATGGAGAGCCCAACCATTGCGGGTAGCCTCATATTTTCCAAGGGACCTTAGGGATCCTGAGCAAGCCTTCAAGGCCCCTCCCTGAATGTAATAGTTTTTTTTTTTTTTTTTATTGTTGGAGATTCATTGAGGGTACAATAAGCCAGGTTACACTGATTGCAATTGTTAGGTAAAGTCCCTCTTGCAATCATGTCTTGCCCCCATAAAGTGTGACACACACAAAGGCCCCACCCCCCTCCCTCTGTCCCTCTTTCTGCTTCCCCCCCCTAACCTTAATTGTCATTAATTGTCCTCATATCAAAATTGAGTACATAGGATTCATGCTTCTCCATTCTTGTGATGCTTTACTAAGAATAATGTCTTCCACTTCCATCCAGGTTAATACGAAGGATGTAAAGTCTCCATTTTTTTTAATGGCTGAATAGTATTCCATGGTATACATATACCACAGCTTGTTAATCCATTCCTGGGTCGGTGGGCATTTAGGCTATTTCCACATTTTGGCGATTGTAAATTGAGCTGCAATAAACAGTCTAGTACAAGTGTCCTTATGATAAAAGGATTTTTTTCCTTCTGGAGACAATAACCAAAGCAAAGAGACAACCTACACAATGGGAAAGGATATTTGCATATTTTCAATCAGACAAAAGCTTGATAACTAGGATCTATAGAGAACTCAAATTAATCCACATGAAAAAAGCCAACAATCCCATATATCAATGGGCAAGAGACATGAATAGAACTTTCTCTAAAGACGATAGACGAATGGCTAACAAACACATGAAAAAATGTTCATCATCTCTATATAGTAGAGAAATGCAAATCAAAACAACCCTGAGATATCATCTAACCCCAGTGAGAATGAATGTAATAGTTTTTAACTTGACAAAAAGAAAAAAAAAAGTCTCTGAAATCTTTGTTAAAAAAAAAAAAAATCACATGTGCCTCTGGTTACAGGCAGAGGGTTGCTGGCTGCAACAAAGAGTTCCATTTCACTGCCTGTGTACACCTGGTCAAGTGCTCACATGGGATTAAAATGCCAAAAATAATTGGGTGCCCATAGCTCAGTGGCTAGGGTGCCGGCCACATCCTCTGGGTTCAAACCTGGCCCTGGCCTGCTAAACAAACAAACAAACCAAAAAAAAAAAAAAAAAAGCCAGGAGTTGTGGTGAGTGCCAGTAGTCCCAGATACTAGGAGGCTGAGGCAAGAGAATTGCTTGAGTCCAAGAGTTTGAGGTTGCTGTGAGCTGTGACACCCCGGCACTCTACCGAAGGTGACAAAGTGATACTCTGTCTCAATAAAAAATAAAATGCCAAAAATAAATCAATATCTTGTGGGGTGATGAAAACATTCTAAAACTAATAGTGGAGGTGATTACTCACCTCTGTGAATATACTAAAGAAAAAAAAAACCAAACACCAAAATGCAAACCCTAAATGGGTAGATTATATAGTGTGTGGATTACATCTCAATAAAGCTTTTTAGAAAACAAAAAATGAACTAATATACATATTAGTGGAAGAAATGGCGTCTCCAAAGATGGAGAACTCTCTCTAGCTGACCTTTAGAACTTATCAAAACTTTCATCTCTTGAATTTATTTTCTTAGGTGAAATACTTCAGCCGTTTTGGAGGCAGCACTACTGGAACACTGCTTTTTTCTCTCAGAGGTAATATGTGTAGAAGGTTTTCCCAGTTGGGTAACTTTTCCAATACATTTTTCTTAACTACATATTAATATAACGTACAGATTCCACTGCATTTCTTGCCTGTATTGCCATGGTCTTGTACCATCAATATACTTTAGTTTTGTGCTTATAATTTTCCCAGTTGATCATGTATACTATGAGAGATATGTCCTTCCTGTTTGCTTCATTTAAGGTGAGTGGAAGCACTAGGTGAAAAAAATACATAATGGGAAACCAGATTTGTTCAACCCCAAACATTGAATTTAACTTCAAAACGACACCTGCTTAGAGTATGGACTCTAAGAGCTGACTCACAATTTCTTTTTATTTTATGTTACCACCATCTCTATAAGGCCCCTCTTCCAAGGTAAAACTGGGCCAGCTAGAGGAAGTCACTTGAATTTGCCTGTATTCATACAGAGCTGCCTTCTGATTACTCGGTGTATAGAGGAAAATGAACAAAACAAAGCGAATCTGAAGAACTTAGGACATGTGATTTCCAGTGGCTTGCTCAGAACTGGGGTAAAGATCAGACTTCAGAATTCCATAGGAGGAAGGCCTTTTATAGAGTGGACTCCCTTGGACTTGACCTTCTTCCTCTCTTCCTCATACTACCTCTTCCCATACCAGTGACTAGTGGTCCTTTGGAACCAGACCCCTTGATCCTGTATGTTTTAATATTTGTTCCTGACCTCCAAAGTGCCACAGAATTAACATTGTTTCAGTTGTTTCTGGCCAATGACTGCCCCCTGCAGCAGCAGGCAGATATTCAACCTGCGTCTGTCAGAGGCTTTGTTCTTAACCTCATCTGGTGATAGATGTACCCAAGGAAAGAGGGTTAGGCTAAGTTAATTTACTTCTGAAAACATTTATTGATTTGGTATTTCCAGAAAATAGTCTAATATCACCTCTCAATCACAGGGTAGAAGAGGAGAGGGAACAGAAAGCTAAATGTGAACACCTATATTTTTAATAGGACACATCCTGGCCGCTCCGGGCAAGGATGGGATGAGGAAGCGGGTGGGATGGGAGGGCAACACAAGCAGATGCGAGGGCTGCGGAGGGTTGTCCCAGGCTGGGTAGGGCTTCCTGGGGTACCCATTATATTATTGTATCATTTAAACATACCATATTTTTCTAAATATCAAATATTAGATAAAAAAAGAAAATTCAATAAAAAAGGATATCTATGTTAGGTCATTACCTAAAGAAATTATATAATGGAAAAAAATACTGGCTACAGTTATTGCATTTGTGTGGTTTTTTTTTTAGAAATTGTTTTTTCTGTATTTAAAATTCCAGCTATTAATATTAGAGTCTATCTCAATGAAAAAGACAATAAGTTCAACTTCCCCACATTAGAGAGAAAGGTGAAGGATTATTTTCTTTCGCATCAAAATCAAATGAGTCCAATTAGTCTATAGCACAACTCCACAGAGGGTGATGCGATGCCACAGTTAGGAGTAAGAGGCGTGTGAACACAGGGTACTGATGGAGAGACACCTGCTTCTGAGCTCAGGTGGTGGCCTGCAGAAGAAGTTACCAGTCATCAGAGCTGGAGAACAGAACATTAGAGGCCCTGCTATGTCTCTTGCCTGTGATGGCTGCTTGGGCCACTAGGACTTCCTCCCTGCAACCCAAGAGCTCACAGACCAGAGGCGAAGGGCAGCCTAGGCTGAGGTAAACCCAAAGGGTGGCACGTGTCGGCCAGCAGATGCATCTGTCTTTGCAAATATGTCTGAAAGCCTCTATGGGGGTCATCAGATGACTCAGCCTTTCCCAGAGACAACCACACCTTCCATCCTGTAAGTAAAAGTTTCAGTAAGATCAGTCCATTCAAATAACAAAACCCAGGTGAATATTTGTAAATTTTTGTCCATTGCTGGGCCCAAACCCAACCTGGCAGGGAGTGGAAGATGATACTGAGTGCTTTCTGGAGCAGTGGCTCACCGTCTGGGGCAGCAGTGCCAGGGCCAGGCCTGCTTCTCCTCAACTAGGTACAAACTGTTGGTGTTAATGGCAGGGCTACAGAGAGACAGCCTTGTAGCCTTCAGGAATAAGCTCGCTCCTGTAATGTTAAGAAAAGGGGGCAATGGGCGGCACCTGTGGCTCAAGGAGTAGGGCACCGGCCCCATATGCCGGAGGTGGTGGGTTCAAACCCAAACCCAGCCCCGGCCAAAAACTGCAAAAAAAAAGAAAAGAAAAGGGGTCAAGAAACAGACTACACAGCAGCTCTGCACCCAGGTTTCCTCATCTGTAAAGGCAAATGTTCCACACTGATCAAAACTGTCCCACAGAGTGTCATGAGGAGTACTTTGGAAAGTCTCAACCATTGTCAAGTACATCTGAGAGACATCAGGAATGAGAAACCTCATGAAGATTACTAGAAGGGTTTGCTTTCCTAAATTTTAAACTAAAAAGACCCTGTGTAACCCAAATTTTGGATTCCACTGGCTACCAAATCCCAGACAGCCTGTGTTTCAAAGGCCAGAACAGAACACAGCAAATTCTTGCCTCTTAAAAAAGACCCTGGGCTTCTTTCCAGTTGAAGAATTTTAACGATTTGGAGTTTAGAAAACTAGCTTATTTGACAGAATTCTATCAAACTAGTTTATTTATCTATCAAACTAGAGTTCTATCAAATAAACCCTACAGAGTGTCACTGGACCAAGCAAAATCATCACTCAAGAGGTAACATTCCAAGCCCATTAATGATTAATTCCCATATGCAAAAGAAATAATAATGGTTCTAATAATGGTTCCATGAAGCTAAATTTTGGGATTTCTTCTTTTTCCATATATGCTCCTGCTTCTTTTGGCCTATATACTCGTTACTTGTATATGACAGAAAGGTCTCCAACTTTCACTTACCCATACTCACAGTGGGGCAAGGCAGATGATGTTATCCAGAGTTCATAGATAGGGACAGGAAAGTGCAGAAGCTCCTGTGCTCAGGGGCACATGGTTAATGAGGGAGAGGAGATGTGGGATGGAACACAGGTGCCCGTGACTACCAAATCTCCTGTTCATCCATAGTCCATAAATCACAGCACATCCCTCTTCCTGAAGACCTCCCCACACCCACAATGGCTGGTACGCCTCTCCTGCTTCTTAGGACCCCCTCTACTCCTATTTTAGCCTCAGTAGACTCATCCATAAACTAGGATGATATCCTTACCTCATTGAACTATTACAAAATCTAAAAAGGGTAACATATATTTAAAAGCCTCATTATAAAACCCCATACAAGGTGAGGCAGGATTAACCACCCCTTTCTTTCTGTTTTGTTAGCTTTTTAAAAATATTCATCAGATTAACAACACAAGACGAGCCACCATCTGGTGCTTAGCTGTACCAGGCAGAGTTACTTCATTTCACTTCAAATGAAGCCATTAGGGAGGCCACTCAGCCGCTACAACTCAGCCCTGCCACTGGTTAATTTTTGTGACCTAAGCTAGTTTTTTTTTTTTTTTTAAATAAAGTATAAGTTTATTTTTTACTAGAGAGAGGGGGAGATGAGAAAGAGAGAGAAAAGGGAGCAGACAGCATGGAATGAGAGAGGGGAAAATGGGTGGGGGGTGGAGGGGGAGAGAAGAGCAAGAGGATGGTGTGGCATCCCAAAGAAAGGAAGAATGCGTGCCTCTAAGGCAGGTCTCAGCTCAGTCCCCCTTCTGCAAAAGAGAGAGCATTCTGGCCTTCCTCCCTGGGGTCGCTGCGAGCACCAAAGGCATCAGTGTATGTAATGTTAGCATAGTAATGCCCCCGCATACGTGTCCAAAGCGCGGCTGAACTCAGATCCTGCTCCTTCTCGTGCCTCCTCACGTGTGGCACTTATCATTACAGTCTGTAATCTAAGAAAGAGTCTGCATAGTTATTTGTGTCACCTGATTAAAAGTATACCAAGGAAAGGGACCACATTTATTTTCTCCATCTTCCTAGTAAGCAGTCAGTGCATGGCATGTAATGAAAAAAGCCAATGTTTGTGGACTTGAATTAGAAAGCCTTGTATGCTCTCCGCATGATTCCTGGTTTTACCAGCCTTGATTTGGCTGTGGACCAGTGAAGTAGAGACCAGGGAGCAAGGTCACTAGAGAAATGCTGCTGACAAAAGAGCAACCAACTGGGAAGGGTACATGACTGGAGGTCTAGCTGAGATGTCATTTCCCTTTAGGTACCTACATCAAAGAATTAAGGGATAGATCTCTTTGGAGTAAAGGGATTATAAAATGGGAACTTGGAAATGCTGAAAGTCTTTTAGACTTTTCTCGTGGAGAGCTGAAAGGTGAGGCACAGAAGTGGAGAGGAAGAAACCTGAAGCCACCTCTCCACACACAGCTGTGTGAGGCTGAGCTCTGCAAACCGCTTCTGCTCTGTCAGTGGCTCCCGGTCAGGCTCTGCCAACTGGCCCTAGAGGGAGGCTGCAGGCCAGAGGGAGGAGTGGGAAAGGATAGCTCCTCCCTTCCTATTCTTGCCAGGGTCCCCAGCAACACCGCTTCTACCTGCCAGCAATGTGAGTGTGACCAGTAGCAGACGCTGAACTCATTCTGCAGAACCCGCCTCATTGTGCACCTTCCCAGGGAGGCCGGCACAGCCGCTGGCTCCCCCTCCTTAGAGGTGGGTCCCACTCCCATGAGTCCTTAGAGGTGGGTCCCACTCCCATGAGTCCTTAGAGGTGGGTCCCACTCCCATGGCTCCCTCCTCTGAGCTCAGAGACACCAGCTGCTTGTCTTCCTCTTCACACGCTGGGCCTTATTCTGAGAGACCCCTCCACTGAGCTTTGAAGTTTCAATAATTCCAACCTCTTCCTTCATTCCCTCAGCCTGGGTCCGGGGAGGGGAAGCTGCTCTCTGCAGTTGCTACCACCAGGACATCTTCCTGTTTTCCTTTTGACTTTTCAGTTACCTCCCTCAAACACTAACATTTCTTTAGATTAAATTCTCCGCATTTAAAAAACACACAAATGCCTTTATGATAAAATGATTTTCTTTCTTCCGGGTACATACACCTATTGAGTGTGGGACACAACTACAAGAGGGACCCTACCTAACAAAGTCAAAGATTGTGACCTGATCTCACCTAGTGTGCACAACGCAAGGGTATACTTCAAAATAACTAACAGTAAATTATAAATGTCTAACCACAAAGAATAAGTATGTTAGTTTGATTTAAGCATTCCACATTGCATATCAAAACATCACCTTGTACCCCATAAATGTATATAGTTATGATTTAATAAAAAATTAAAATTAAAAAAAACAAATAATGTGATTTGGTTTTTTGTATCCTCACATTAACCTGAAATTAAAAAAAAAAAAGAAAAGAAATATATATGAATCTATATGTTGACAAAAACAAACAAAAACTGGCACGACTTCTGTCTCCTGCCTAGACCTGAGTGACCCAACAAGGAAGGGAGAAAGAGTTACCAAGAAGATTCTGAGGATGCCAGCCCTGTTATCACACAAGAGTCTAATAAACAATGTCAGAAATAAAGTATGGGAAAACCAATTCTCAACAAAATTCTAAACAAAGAAATGAAAAAAGAGTGTTGATAAGTCACTCAGGGAATAACAAAGTTGCTTCAGGCACAAATCCTCTGCTCATTTAGGGAAACTTCAAAGGGGCCAACTATACCTCCTTCTCTTGTAATCCTCAACAAAGAAACACTCTCTAAGTACTATACCCCACACCAGTGTTTTTCAGCCTTTTCTATCTCTTGGCACACTTGAACCTATAGTTAAACATCTGTGGCACACAAACTATATTCATCAAAAAAAGAGTGAAAAAAAGAATATTCTTACTGTGCTTTGAATTTCTTTCAAAAATAATTTAATTAAAGATATTTAAAAATTTGCCTGGCACATCTAAGACCCTTTGTGGCATACCAGTGTGCCATGGCATACCAGTTGAAAATCACTGTCCTATGCTGAAGGACTCCCAACCCCATCCCTGCAAAGAAAAACACCAGACCTATGGAGCCTTCAGGGTTCTTTCTACTCCATTCTCAAAAGTCAGTAGTGTTGGAAGAGACTCCAGCCAGACAAGGGATATGGGAATGGCTGGGTCAGGAGGGATGGAGGTTTCCAGGCTGATGGGGCAGGACTGAAGGGCCTGTCATGTGTACCTACCGCATGGCAACCTCCTTCCACAGGACCTGAGCCAGGGATTTAGTCATCAGGTGTCTGGTCACCTGCTATCACAGGGCCATCATGAATGGCATTTGACAAATAGCAGTGAGCCAGGAAACAGAACCCTGTCCTCACCAGCACAGTATTCTAACACTGTTCTCCTGTCCCCCGACTACTTCTCTATCCTGAAATGTCATAAGAAATTAAGGCTGGACCTGAATGAAATGGAATCAAACATTTTTCTATAAGCTATTTTTCTATAACATTCTCCCCAAATAACCTGCAGATTCAAAGTGGTTTGCAGTGCTTTGCTGTTATTCTGTCTTGACAGGTAATATGCAGACAGCCATTGTTCCTATGGAAAGCATGAAGAGCATGAATTCCACAAACGAGATAGGAGGTAATTTCCTCATGGCAGAGTTTTCCAAGGTTCTGAATTTCTTTTATCTAGTTACGTTTTTGGAGAAGGAGGTTGAATAGGGTGGGCATAAAAAGACAAATGCTGGCTCATCATTTCAGTTGGAGGGTTGTACCTGCAATATTTTTCTCTGCTGCATTTATTCTTTTACTTGTAACACCTTGTCCCTAAATTGTGAAGGAAACTCTGATGCTGGGCACAAAGGTGCACCTCTGTGTTTGGAAAGGCGTTGGCAGAAGCTGGGGAGGGCTGGAGATACAGTGCCTGTGTGGAGGTCCTTTAGGGGCAAACCTAACAGAAGAAACAGCTTCAGAGTGAGCCGTAAAACCTTGAACTCCCCAAGTGGATGCACTTGTTACTTGCTCCTGTCAGGCAGGCTTCTGTCTGTGTTGTCTGCCCCTCCTCACTTGGTCTGTGTGTTGCTAATGAGGCAGAACCACAGCAGTGCTCAGGAAGGCTTTGGTTGGCTCAGTCTTTCTTGGATTATGACAAGGAGATAAGGCAGAGAGCACAGAAGGGAGGAAGGAGAGGGCCAGGGGGAAGATTTGAGAAGTGAGGCAGAGTGCTAGTGAGAGATGCTGATCCACTGATGGCCTACACAGGCTGGGCTGTGAGCAGGAGGAAAGCTTTGTGAGTCAGTGCAATGCACGGTCCTGCAAGCTATCAGCTGTTAAGTTCAAGAGGCCTGTGTACCTGCCTGCTACATCCTCCTTTCTGGGCTTCGCCCACTCAGGGCCCTACTGGCAGACAAGGAGTACTGACTGTGTTGTGAATTCATTTTTTTTTCTTTTATTTATTTATTTTATTTATTATTATTTTTTATTAAATCATAGCTGTACATTGATATGATCATGGGGCATCATACACTAGTTTCATAGACCGTTTGACATATCATTATCACAATGGTTAACATAGCCTTCCTGGCATTTTCTTAATTATTGTGCTAAGACATTTACATTCCACATTTACTAAGTTTCGCATATACCCTTGTAAGATGCACCACAGGTGTTGTGAATTCATATGAAACATTTCCTTTCTCCCCTGCTGAGGGGAACTGCAGGAAGACACAGAAAAGGACATGTCAATCAGAGACATGGTTCTCTCTCTTTCCCCATTCTTATTGGCTATTGACTGCAAGTGCTCAAAATATGGGCTCCCTTCAGCTGACTGGCAAATATCCTCTGAGCTCTAAAGCAAAGGCACCAGATAAGGCCAATAAACAAAGAAAGAGTCTCAGTCTGGCGTGCATCCTCAAGCCATTTAGGGCTGATAGGTTGGTTACTTTTCCACTGTCAGACTGCACCACTGTTCTCAATAGATTCAAAATACTAAAAATGATGGTAGAGGCTGGATCCCTTAGAGAATTGAGCCAGTCAAGGCAGAAATGGCACATTTTAAAAGGCTAGAGCAGGGATATCAAAATATATTTACAAAATGTATTGTCTGCCAATACTTTAGCATCTATCAAACCATTTTAGTCTTTACTTCCTCATTCATTTGTTCATTTATTTAACAAATATTAAACACTATGTGCAAAGAATCATGAAGGGCACACAAAAAGCATTCAAATTAGTCAGATATTGTTTTTCACAAGAAATTTACAAACTTTGGGGGGGGTATGGGCTAAATTAAATATTCAATTTAAACATTGGTAAAAACGAATTTAAAGAATGAAGTACAAATGCAGTACTACAGGAATCCAGAGAGCAACCACCACCAATCGGGATGCTTGTGAAAGAGGAGCTAAGTGAGCCTAATGACTATATAAATGTCATGAGTGGGGGAGAGCAGAGGGTCCTCAGGGCAAGGGAAACATGAATCCAGTGAAGACATTCCATCAGCAAACCTCAGGAGATAATATCTGAGTTTCATCAAGCTCCACATGCTCTGGCATTGATGAACTATACATAGTATGTTGAATTTGAAACATGACAGTTCATCTAAGTGCACACAACCGGTAGGCATCTGGACTTGCCCCGATGAGCAGGAGTCAAGGCCAGAAGCAAACCTCATGAGAGCCGAAGTCTCATCTTGTGTCTTTGTGGTCTCCCCGCGTGGTCTAACAGAGTGGTTGCTCAGAGAAGTTGATTTAACTTGTAGGGATAACATAAGATTTCTTATCTTATTGAACCAAGTCTCATATACAAATACTGACCATCTGGTTTAAGATCACTCAAAGCCTAAGTTTTCCTTCCTTCGTGCTGCTACTTGGCCTTGGGTCTTTCAGTGTGACTTTGTGATTTCTAAATTTTGTCTAAGTATGGCATTCTCCCCAAGTTCCAGGAAATTAGTTTATAATTTTGTCAAAAAAGATGAAAGGGAAGGGTTTTCTTACCCAAATCTCAATGGCATTAAGACCAAACAGTTCTCTCAACTATTCCCAAAGTATCAGTAAACAAAAGTCTGGGCTTATTGCTACATATAATGTTACATTTGTAGTTGTTCTCTTAGATTTATGCTTTCAAAAAAATATTTGGTTGGTATGTATAATTTAATGACATCAGAATAAATTTTCACAGCTGATCTTCATGAGTAGCTAATAATTTCTCACAGTAATCCAATTCTCCAGGAATTTCATTCCATGCTTACGACGTGCAAAGCAGTGAGTTAGTTGTTAAGAAATTGAAACAAATAAGAAAAAGATATTCTTCAATAGCAGTTTAAAATTTAGTAAAAGAGAAATGGCTAGAAATGCTTATAATGTGACATGACAGGCTATATGCAAAAATAAAACAAAATCTATTTTTTTCTCCTCAAAAAATCCAAGTGCTGACCATGTTATTAGTACAATTTATAGAGCTATACTTCCATGGACTATTATAAAATCTAATAGGACTAGTACTATATATGTGGGGTTTAGAGGTAAAAAGATGAATGTGAATAGGGCATTAGTCCCATTTATCCAAATCATATCAGCAGATTATATGCTGGGAATACTTAGATCTATTCCTTAGATCTCTTAGGAATAGATCTGAATGACAAGTGCCAAGGCATGGTCTATAGCTATGACCTTGATAACTGTGGATTACTGTGCTAGGCAAGGAGCTCTCAACTGAGCTGTCTAGGTGCCCGTGCCCCTAATTAACTATATCTACACTTATCGGGATACTGCCTGGCTTCAATTTCTTCTGAATCTCCACAGAGAGATTCTGATGCATACAGAGTCTGAGGAACCACTGATCTAGCCTAATGTGGTATGTTCATCTCACTACGTAAGAGGCCAATGACCATCCAGGCGTCATCCTTCACTATCACATTTGCCTACACTAAGATCCATGTCAGTAGCACCATCACCTTTAAATATATTACCTAACACATGCTGAGCATTTACAGGGTGCCAGGGACTGAGCTAGGGCCTTACATACATTTTGACATACAAGCTTCACAACATCCCTAGGAAGTAAATACTACGATTGGTTTCCGAGTTCACAGATGGAGAAACTGTAACTCACAGTTAAGTTATTTCTCAAAGTCACATAGCTACTCAGGGTGGAGCTGGGATGGGAATCCTGCCTGCTTGGCATCAAAGTTTGTGCTTGTAATCACTAAAATATAGCAGCTCATTTATATGTATGGAATATTCAATTTTTAAAATGTGTTCTGCATCTATGCACAAAAAGCTAGTTGATATATATTTATCCATCAAATGAAGAAAAATAAAATATCTACCTGGAAATGATTTAACAAAAGGTTATATTTTCAGCATCTATTTTCATGAAATATTTTTCTGATTATATGTATCCAATTTCAGCATCCTGATTATTAATGGACACCATCAGCATTCCCATATATGGCAGTTTCCAAAGGGCTCTATCTAACACTTAAGGAATAACTGCAGTAAGATTGTTGCAGTCCAGCACATCTGCAGAGGTGACTGCATTCAGCCTACACACTGAGCAGGCTCTAAAAAACACCACACTGCCAGGCAAAGCTACAAGGTTTTTGCTGTTTTCAAAATAAAAGATGATTCTTAACATTGTTCAAGAGAAGATTACTGCCAAAGATAAATCAGTTTTCTGAGCTCCATCCTCTGATAAGTAGAGGACCCTGACGTACGAAATCTAATAGTACTACTAATAAGAGTCTATATTTAGAGAGCTCTTACTATGTGCCAAATGCTATCCTAGGACTTTCTGTTAATCTGCACCCCAACCTCTCATTAGAGATGAGGAGACTGAGGCATGGTGAGGTTACGAAGCCTGCTCAGGATTATAGTCAGGAAGCAGCTGAGCTGGGGTAGTGGTAGGGGAACTGGGCTGCTGTCTACCCTCCTGGGCCCTTTACCACCCCTTACTACATGCAGGACTCGGTGGCATGCATAGGGATTATAAAGATAAACATGGTGTGGCTCCTCAGCTTACAACCATTCCAATCACAACGGAGATCTGGTAAGTAAGGGCCAGTTTTCTAAGTCTAAAGGAGCAACACAGTAATCTAACTTCTAAAACAGTCAGGAGATACCATCAAGAATCTATCTGATAGGGAATTATTCCTGGAACTGGTCCCCTGAGGAGTGGATCACCATGTAGAATCTACATGGTGAGATAAGGAGGCCAAGAGAAAGGGTGGGCAATGCGCAGCCATAGGATACAGATAGACCTCAGTCTGTGAGACCTGACCCAGTGACCCTAAGGACCCTGCAAAGCTGCCCAGGGATTACAGCGTTGGGCAGTTGGAGCCCCAAAAGAGATTGCATGTGGAAGAACCTGCAGAGTCTGGTGTCTCTAGTCTGGTGGGCAATGGACTACATGGTGATTATTGGGCACTTGGAGGAAAGAGTCCTGTGATGTGAAGACAGGTAGGCACAGCCAGTGTAATCCATCAGTTGAATAGAAGACATGAGTTTTCTTTCTTGTTAGCAAGGGGAAAGGGCAGATGTCAGAGCAAAGCTAAAAGATGGGCAAAATGGCAGGGGAAGGAGGGGCTCAGTGACATGCCATCATAGCTCACAAAAGTCTCAAACTCTCAAACTCTTGGGCTCAACAGATCCTCTTGCCTCTGGCTGTGGACTAGCTGAGACTATAGGTGCCCATCCCAACACCCAGCAATTTTTAGAGACAGAGCCTCATGCTTGCTCAGGCTGGTCTTGAACTCTTGAGCTCAAGCAATCCACTTGCCTAGGCCTTCCAGAGTGCTAGGATTATAGGTGTGAGCCACTATGCTCACATAAAAAGCCAATCCTAAATGTCAATGGTTTTAAAACAAAAACTTAAAGAATAATTAACACTGATCCCTCGCAAATGCTTACAAAAAACTGAAGAGGAAGGAACACTTCCAAACTCATTTTATGAGACTAGTATTACCCTATATACCAAAGTTAGATGTGAACACTATAAAAAAAATTTATAGCCAATTCACCTGATGAACATGGATGCAAATGTCTTCAACAAAATACTAGCAAAGGGAATTCAACAGCACATTAAAAAGATCACACACCATAATTAAACAGGATTTCTCCCTGGGATACAAGGGTAGTTCAATGTACACAAATTGATAAATGTGATGCTCCATATTAAAATAATGAAAGATAAAAATCATTTGATTGTTTCAAAAATGCAGAAAAGCATCAGACAAAATTCAATATTCTTTTATGATAAAAAAACTCAACAAATAAGGCATACAAGAAATGTATCTCAAGACATTTGAGATTAACAATAAAGGCCATATATAACAAGCCCAAAGCTAACATCATCCTCAATGGTGAAAAGCAAAAGTCACCTCTAAGATTAGGAACAAGACAAAGGGGTCCATTCTTTGCCATTTCTTATTCAACATGGTATTGGAGGTCCTAGTCAGAGCGATTAAGCAAGAAAAAGAAAGTCAATCAAATTGGAAAAGAAGTTAAATTATCTCTGTTTACACATGACATGATCTTACAGATGGAAAATCCAAGACCATACCAAAAAAACTGATAAAACTAATAAATTCAGTAAAGTTGCAGGATACAAAACCAACAAACAAAAATCAGTTCCTTTTCTATGCATTAATAATGAACTACCAAAAAAATCAGGAAAAAAATTCCATTTATAAAACCATCAAAAAGAATACTTAGGAATAAATTAACCCCGGAAGTAAAAGATCTGTACATTGGAACATCAAGACATTGATGAAAAAAAATCAAAGAACACACAAATAAATCAAAGATATTCTGTTCATGGATTAGAAGAATTAATGTTGCTAAAATATCCATACTACCCAAAGTGATTTATAAATTCAATGTAATCACTATCAAAATTCCCATGGTATTTTTCACAGAAATAAAAAAAAAAAAATCCTAAAAATTTGTATGGAACCATGAAAGAATATGACTAGCCAAAGCATTCTTGAACAAAAGGAACAAAGCTGGATTCATCATGCTACCTGATTTCAAATTACATTACAAACATATAGTAATCAAAACAGTATGGTATTGGCACAAAAACAGACTATAGACCAATGCAACACAATAGAAAGCCTAGAATTCATGTCCATATGGTCAACTAATCTTTGACAAGGGTGCCAAGAATACACAACAAGGAAAGGATAGTTACTTTAATAAATATTGTTGGGACAATTGAGTATCCACGTGACATAAACTTTGACACTTGTCTTACACCATATACCAAAATCAACTCACAATGGATTAAAGACTTAAATGTATGCTCTGAAACCATAAACCTCCTAGAAGAAAACATAAGGAAAATCGTTCTTGACATTGATTTTGTATATAATATCAAAGGAAAAAGAAATAGGTGAAACCACATCAAACTAAAAAGCTTCTGCACAGTAAAGGAAATAATCAACAAAATTAAAAGGCAATCTATGCACTGGTAGAATATATTTGCAAGCCATGTATCTGATAAGGGGTTAATATACTAACTCTACATGAAACTCATACAACTCAATAGCAAACAAATAAACAAATTACTCAATTAAAAAATGGGTGAAAGATCTGCATAGACATTTTCCAAAGAAAAAAAACTTTTACAAGAAGTGGTCAACAGGCATATGAAAAGGCGCTCTACTTCACTAATGATTAAGGAAATGCAAGTCAAAGCCATATGATAGCCCACATCACAAAGTCCCAAAGTTACAGATGCTGGTGTGGGTGCAGGGAAAGGGGAACACTTATCCTCTTTGGAAATAAGTACGGAGAATCCTCAAAGAACGCAAATTAGATCTCCCGTTTGACCCCACAATCCCACACTAGGTATTTATCCAAAAGAAAAAAAAAATCTTTTTAGCATAAAGACATTGCACTAGATTGTTTATCACAGCTCAATTTACAGTTGCCAAGATGTGGAAACAATCTAAATGCCCATCAACTCAGGAATGGATTAACAAACTGTGGTATATGTAAACCATGGAATACTGTTCAGCCATTAAAAAGATGGTGACTTCACATCTTTTGTATTAACCTGGCTGGCGTTGAAACACATACTTCTCCATAGAGTATCACGAGAATAGAAAAGCAAATATCCAATGTAGTCAACAGTAATATGAAGCCAGTACATGATCTAATGTACGCCCACATAGGAGAAAAACTCATTTCAATTCAAGCTGGGCAAGAGGGAATGTGGGTGGGAAGGGGGTTGGAGTGCTCTCACTTAATGGGCACAATGTAGGGGTGTATGGCACACCTTTTGGGTGCAGGACATAACTCCAAGAGGGACTCTACCTAACAAATTCAAATAGTAGGACTTGGTTGTTGGTACCCTCACATTAACCTGAAATTAAAAAAAAAAAAAGACGGGCAGCGCCTGTGGCTCAGTGAGTAGGGCGCCGGCCCCATATACCAAGGGTGGTGGGTTCAAACCCGGCCCTGGCCAAACTGCAACAAAAAAATAGCTGGGCGTTGTGGCGGGCGCCTGTAGTCCCAGCTGCTCAGGAGGCTGAGGCAGGAGAATCGCATAAGCCCAATAGCTGGAGGTTGCTGTGAGCTGTGTGACGCCATGGCACTCTACTGAGGGCAGTAAAGTGAGACTCTGTCTCTACAAAAAAAAAAAAAAAAAAAAAAAAAAAAGACAAAGAAAAAAGTCACATGAGATATCATTTTACACCTGTTAGGATGGCTGTTGTCAAAAAAAAACAAGAAAGAGATAACAAGTGTTGGCTAGGGTGTGGAGAAAAGGGAACACTTATACACTGTTGGTGAGAATACAGATTGGTATAGCCATTATAAAAAATAGTGTGGAGACTCCTCAAAAAATTAAAAATGAAACTGCCATATGATCTAGCAATCTCTCTACTGGTACATATCTAAAAGGAAGTAAAATCAGTATCTAGAAGAAATAGCTGCACCTCCACGTTCACTGCATCATTGCAACATTATTCTCAATAGTTAAGATACAGGAATAACCTAAGTGTCATCAATGGATGAGTGAATGATCAAAATATAGTATATAAAGAGAGTACCAAAGATGTATGCACATATTAAGAAAGGAAAAAAACTATAATAAAAATATAATGCTCAATATAGACCAGTAACAGAAAATGAATACAAGTCATGTTGAGCACCTCTTGTACTTGTTGAAGCCAAATGTGACTAGAGTATCATGAATTTAAGATGTTTTCTTTCTTAAAATGTGTATATATATTTTTGGCACTCTCTGCATATATTATACAATGGAAAGCTATTCAGCCATTAAATTAAAAAAACAAACAAAAAAGGAAATCCTGACATTTGTGACAACAGGGATGAGCCTGGAGGACATTATGCTAAGTGAGAAAAGCCAGACACAGAAAGACAAATACTGCATGATTACATCTGGAATCTTCAAAAAGCTGAATAGAAAAGTGGCAGAAATGGAGCGATGTTGGTCAAAGGGTACAAACTTTCAGTTAGGAGATGAATAAGTTCTGGGGATCTAATACACAATATGGTGACTATAGTTAATAATACTGTATGGTCTTACTTGAAATTTGATGAAAGATCAAATTTTAAGGGTCCTCACCACATAGTCACACACTGACAAAAATGTTAACTAAATGGTGATGGATGTGCTAATTAATTTGATTGTGGTAATCATCACACAATGTACACAAATAAAATCATCACATTGTACATGTTGAAACATACCATTTATATTTGACAATTAAATATTTTTAAATAAAAAATGAGATAAATATGGAAAGTTTTTATTTTTATCTTGCAGAAAAGTAAATTTTTATTTTTTCCACATAATTCTGCTCTTTATATACAGCTTATTCCTAGAGACCTCTAGCACCATGTTTTGGTATGAAAAAGAACATGGGAAGGAGGATATTACGATAATAAAAATAATGCATTTTTCTTCCCTGGGCTGCCTATTGTCATTTAGTTTCTGAGTAACCTAATTCTTATTCTGATCAGAGAAGAAGAAACTGAAAATCAGGATTTTATTAACACCATCGATATCTCCCCACTCTCAGGCAAACTCACAAACATAGTCCTCTGGTTTCTAATTATGCATTTCACAGATGAGCATCCCTGGCTGCCTTCCATGCAGATGATGAATAAAAGAGTTTTTGTTTTTCAGAGATTTATTTCAAAGACCTCTTCATTAAACACCATTGGGGGCAGATACTATCTATGGAAGGTTAAAAAAATGATAAAATAGCCATCAAGGAAATGTACTACAGACAGAATCTAACATGCTTTTTTTTTTCCTCAAGGGATACGTTTAAAACACACACACATGCACGCACAAATACATACAGTCACACACTCTGGGGAGGCAAGAAGGAGCAGAGGGAGAAAAGGTAGAGAGGGAGGAAGGGGGGAGGGGCTTATTTTAAAAAGGCCTTTAAAACCTCTTTTAAAATACATGAAATTCCTATGTAGAGTAATCATCATTTAAAGACATGATTGGAAAATGGATGGCTGAGGTTGTTGAAAAATCAAACCGAGAGGTTTTCTGGTTTGCTTGTTTGCTCGTTTGTTTTGACAGTAGTGGAGGGGGTGATACTGCAAAATCACACAATTCTTTCAGAGAGTACAGTGCTTCTGCTATTTCTGTCTTTTACAGCTTGGATGAATAGGTTTATAAAAGCAAAAGAAAGAGGGCAAATAGAATTCTGTTAAGAGAGTGGTATTAACACACTCTGCCCCAACTTCTGACCTCGTCAGGCAAGCACTCAGGGCCTGGGGGAGCCTCCTCTGCACATTCGAGGTGAGTGTGAGTGTGAGTTTGTATGTGTTGTGGGGATGATGAAGGAAATTAACTGGTGGCTGTTCCATAACAGAAACAGAGAGACATCCTGGAAAATCCCTGCTTCTGCCTTTTGAATTCTACCACAAAATGGATGAAAATGTCATTGACCCCACAGGCAATTGCAATAATTTCCTCAGGAAGTAAGTACAAAATGCATCACTTTTAGGGACACAGACATCTCCAGTGAGAACAGCTGTTTGCCAGTGCCTGGGACAGACCAGACTATAGGGTTATCATGTACACTCATGAAGGGCATCAAACAGACTGCCTGGGTTCAAACCTGGCTTCACCACTTATTCTCAAGAGTTGTGTGGCCCTGGGCCTGAGTCTCAGTTTCCTCATCTGTTAAATGGGGATATTAACAGTAGCTACAGAATAGGTTTTTTATATAAAGTGCTTACAACAGTCCTTAGAAGTAAGATAAAAGGATCTGTTAAGCAATCAAACAACTATACTTATAAATATATAGAGATTGAGTGTACTTGGTTACTATTAATGAACAATTTAATTTATTAATAATTTAAATGGCATCAATGCTTCTCCAAAAAATTTTAAGCTTCTATACAAATGAAATGCCTTGGAAGTAGGGCTGTCCTTATTTATTTTATAAATGGGCAAACTGAGGCATCACAAGGGCATAAGTAAGCACATGTAATTCTTCCACAAGTTCTGCAAAATGCCTCTCACCTGGCTGTACCCCGAATAGGTACAGCTGATAAACACTGATGGTCTGAGCTTAATTTTCAGAGGTCTGAGACATGTCTGCAAATGGAACCGAGATAGAAATGTTCTTCTTTATTCCAATTTCATTCATTTTATAGAAAGAACAGTGATATATTTGGCATACTGCCCATTTTAACAATTACTTTTTTAAGTATGAGAATTATGTATTGGGCATGGGAAGCACTCATTTACTGGTAAGATGCAAGGGCCTTCAAACTTTTTAAACAGAGGGCCAGTTCACTGTCCCTCAGACCATTGGAGGGCCAGACTATAGTTTAAAAAAAAAAAAAAACTATGAACAAATTCCTATGCACACTGCACATATCTTATTTTGAAGTAAAAAAAACAAAACAGAAACAAATGCAATCACACCGCCTCATGTGGCCCGTAGGCCACAGTTTGAGGACCCCTCTGAGTGTCACTGATCTAATGATGAATGAATGAGAGCTGGAAATTACCAGACACTGCAGCACATTTATTTCTTAGAGCCCTTTAGGCCTTGGTGAAGCACTCATTTAATATACCTTAAATGCCTCCATGTGAGCTTTACAGCTTACTCTGCTTTCAAAACACTCAAGCAGTCAAAAATAAACTAAAATATTATAACATGGAATCTACAAGGTTGAAAACCATTGCTTTCATAATGACATCATAAACTTCAGTATTCTGTGTTCCATACTTTTCATGTAAAGGACCATCCCATTTTGCTGACAGTGCAAAAAAAAAAAAATTAACTGTGAAAAATGTTATTTTTCTCAGCTGGTGAAATCTGGTTAAAAGTCAGCCCAGCTGTGGAGAGTTTTACTTCTATATACATACCCAAACTTCAGAGTTAATCTAGTAGCAAAGTTTCTGTCAAAAATTGTCAGATTGCCGGGATGAAATAATAGTAACTGGTTTTTGACACCTAACAAAGCAATTTCATGTGGTTCCACCTGATAGTTGTATGATTTAGGCCAAACTTCTAAACATTCTAAGTCTCAGTTTCTTCATCTGCAAAATGGGATACTCTTGGTATTTCCCTTATGGTGTTATTATAAAGATTACAGAAAATATATGAAAAGTACTTACCACAGTCATTGTGGGTACACAGTGCTTAAAAAATGTTAGTCATTATTTGTAGTAAGAACATTGGCATCTGGTTCTGATGCTGAAGTGGAAGTATCTAACTGAGACTATTTTTAAGAGCACATCGGGAAATCTGAGCCTGGCTCCTCAGAAGAAACTGCTCCATGTCCCCAGTGTGCACAAGGCAGGACACCTCGTGACGCCCTTCTTGCTTTTCTCTCCCTCTTTAGCATTAACAGCAGATTCAACAAAGCAGCTGTCAGCTGGAGGAGGGTTCCACAGCTCAGAGCAAATAAGCACACCCAACACCTCACACACACCTGGCTGGAAACTGCCTGTGTGAGATGCTCAGCGTTATGGTGCCCTGTGGGACAATGTTCAGCAACAAACTGGCTGCTTCCTCAGCAGCAGCTCTAGCAAGCTAGGCATATGGTTGATTTTGTTATTTTAAGAAAAAGCAAAATATAAACCGTATAAAGGCTTTCTGAAATCTACTTTCTGTCCACTATGGCCTACCCTCGTTTCCCTGTGTGTGTGTGTGTTTTGTTTTTAACTTCCTTTGGAACTCCTATTCCAGAGAGTACTAAATGTTCTGAAACTATTTCTTGTGCTTTGGTTTTCTCTCCCTAGCTACACCGGGTGCTTTCTAATGCAGGAGCTGTCCCCAGTGCTGGGCACATGCCAGGCTCTCAATAAACAGATGGTGAATAACTGAGGCTGCAAATCCAGTTGCAAAAATGGCTCCCTGTTTCCTGTTACTTTGCACACCTTTAAGGCTGCAAACCTTCAAAACAACTGTGGCCTTTTTTGGCTGCCTGTAAACTCTGCCATGCTGCTGTGAATTCCAAATCCTTGACTTAATTTTGTGCACACGGAGGGATAGCTTTCCAGAGTGGGTGAATAGACAACTTTCACAACAGCTCTGTTTATCCTTCATACTAAACGAAGATGGTTTTTGGCAACCCGCCTTTTCCACTAACTGCATGTGTTGACAGATAGATATTTATACCTACTGGAGATAACAGAGATAGAAACCAATATCCTATATGGAAGAAAAGAGGGCTACCTGGAATGGGACAGGTGAGGCCTCTGCCTGGGAATGACTACAATATAGTAAACACACCTTGGAGCCTCAGTTTCTTCAAGGAAAAATGGGGGTAACACAATCCAGGGAACAAAACTGTCTTAATTTTAACTCTACCCTTTCTCTCTAAGGGCCCTATGTTCTAATAAAGAAAAGCAGATAAAACTAAAGGCAGGAGAAAAAAGAAAGCAGAATAGAAGGAGTACTTGATCCCAAATGGGAAGGCAATAAAAAAAAAAAAAAGCTGTATCATTTTAAGTAGATTTGCAGAGATGTATAAGTCTTATTTGCATCATTGATGAGTGACCATATTGACATGGTGATTGCTTATTTCTTTATAGAAAAGAGATAACCATAGAGAAACCATCTTTGACTTTATGTGATATAAGGTGCGGGTCACAAACTGTCAGGTACACACATGGCCTCCACATATGATGCACAGCATTTTCTAATGAACAAAGAAAAATATTGGTTTGTGGGAAAAATAACTTGGTCCTTCTGCTAAACCCAGAACATTGGCATTGCAATGTCATAATATGGGCATTCAGTAAATAGTAAGAGTTGTCAAAAAAAGTATATTGATACCCTGATTTTTACCTTGAAATACATAGAGTACTCACCATAACAAGGCAGGAAAACAAGGTTTTATATATAAGCCTTTAATATTATCATTTAAATACATGTAAAATATTTATTTAATTCACTCATATGGACATTTCTAGGTATAATAGCTAAGATTTACTGAACAATTTCTGTATGTCAGGCACTATGCTAAGGATTTTATGTTTATTTAAAGTCAGTAATCTTCACAAAAACCTTATCCTACGGTCAGGAATTCATATTATTCCCATTTTATAGTTGGGAAAATGGCCTGGGGCAATTTCATATCTTCAAGGCAGTACAGCACTACAGGAGGCCTGTGAACTCAGGCAGTTGGCTCCAGAGCCACTTTTTCTTTTTGTCTTACCATTTTTTCTTTTTGCTTACCTATCTTAGTATTTGTCTTTTAAATAACCATTTTTTAAGGTTAAAAAGGTACTAAATCCACCCTCTTCCCCCTGCCTCTGCCACAATGCACCAGAGCTTATTTATGGCTATTTGCATGCGAAGTGTGACAGGACTACAGGCCAGAACCTTGAGGGGAAGTTGGTAGAGCACAACCTCAGAGTAGTCCAGAACTCCTTCCCCAGGACATGGTGCCTGCTCCGCGAGAACAGCATGAGGCTGAGCTGCTGTGGATGGGTTAGGGAGCAACGGCTTAGAACCCTGGCCAAGAACTCACTCTTATGTTGGGGCAGACACTAGAGGACGTACTACTTTTCATGATTATTCCAATAAAATGAATATGCTATCAAATTCCGGGAAACATGAACTACGATTAAGATATGTAGGAGAGGTGGTGTCTGTTGCTCAGTCGGCAGGGTGCCGGCCACATACACCTAGGGGTTGTGGGTTCGAACCCGGGTGGCGCCTGCTAAACAACAATGACAACTGCAACCAAAAAATAGCTGGGCATTGTGGCAGGTGGCCTGTAGTCCCAGCTACTTGGGAGGCTGAGGCAAGAGAATCGCTTAAGCCCAAGAATTTGAGGTTGCTGTGAGCTGTGATCCGTGGTGTTCTACCCAGGGCGACAGCTTGAGACTTTGTCTCAAAAAACAAACAAACAAACAAAAAAACCCCCCACTATGTAGGAGGAGCCCATGAAAGATATAATGCCGAACCAAGATTTCCTGATCCAAAGTTACTGCTAGATGTTGGTACATGCTATTTTCTGGATCTATGTCTACCACAGACTCCAGGGTCTTGCTTCCTGTGGGTTTAGTAAGCAGTTTGAAGGAAAAAAATGAATGTAATTAAATCCTTCAGAAAGGATTGTGAAGGGAGAAATAGAAAAATATTGGAAAATCATATCACCTTCAACAAGTAACCCAGGCTTATCTATCATCCCTGTCCTGGCCATGGAGTCAGTCTTTTTAACAAGGAGCCCTCTTACTGAAGAATTATATTTAGAAACCAAAATCTAAGTATGTGTACTAGGGTTGTACACTGCTTCTGTTGTGTTATTGTTTGCAGGCCCTCAAAGTGGGCACAGCTAGGAGGGGGGGGACATACACATACTCTCATTGTCTCGCTCATATTTTCATTTCTTTCTTTCTTTCTTTTCTTTTTTTGAGACAGAGTCTCACTTGGTCACCTGGGTAGAGTGCCATGGCGTTACAGCTCACAGCAACCTCCAATTCTTGGGCTTAGGCAATTCTCTTGCCTCAGCCTCTTCTTCTTGGGATGGGAGAATATTGAGGACCAATAATTTCTATTAATAAGTTCTGCAGGGCCAACTGCAGGGAGCAAGAGAGGGCTGGCTAAAGCACATTGCTGGCCCCTGGTAAGCACTGGACAAAAGCTAGGTATGGTTTTCAGCGAGAGACATGGGGAGCTTTGTAAGAGAAGCACCTGAACAGAGGCATGGCTATAATCTCAGTGAGGGCAAGAATTACGACTTGGTTATAAACTCAGTGGCTGAGCACAGTCTGGGTCACACGAGATGATCAACAAAGAGTTACTAAATTAATGAATTGATAAATAATTTACTTCAGAATTCCCCGGTGACTGTCAAAAACAGGGCTTGAGGGAAGCAGGAGAGAGACAGACTGGATAGGAATGGATATTTATGAACCAACAGTTTAGATAATGTGTGGAGAAGCTCAAGATCTATTCCTTACAATGGGGGAACTGTTGAAAATGTTTTAACAAGCCAATATCATGACATGTGGATGACGGTAGGAAATGGAAGAAGGGAGTCAGGGGAACCCGTTAGGTGGTTATTGCAAGTGTTGGTTAGAGGCTCTCAAACTTTAAGGCACAGAAGAATCATTGGAAGCATTTTAACCAATGGATTTCAGAATCCCATCTCCAGAGATTCTGACTGGGTGGATCTAGGATAGGTAAGAGTTATCCTGAAAAAAATCAGAAGTACAAAAGAAGGAAGATGAGGGATTTCATGCCAGATGACCTCAGTTTTTTCTAGTGATAAAATAAGGTTATTTGTTAAGGGTCAGGGTTGGGGGGATTTGGCAAAGTGGCTGCGGCAACTCCCAAGGGGAGATCACACATTTTTAGGGAGGCAATCAGCTCTTTTGTACTAATTTTTTAGGCATGTTTAACATGAAAACAACATGTCCAAACAGAGAAAAGTAAATTTGGGGATCAATGTAGAATAGGGGAGAGCCTGACTAAACTGGCTGGTAGAAATAAAAGGTTGAGGGGGCTGGGAAGACCGAGAAGAGAACAGTGGACATAGCTGACCATGGCCTCAGTCTGGGGAGGGCGGGCAGACTGGGCAAGGGACAGAACTGTCTACAGAGAGGGCTTGGTGGAACTGGGAAGTGGGGAGTATAAGAATAGAGAATTATGGAATGAGAGGGAATTTGCAACAAAAGAATGGTGGCTGGATGAGCCAAGCAGGCCTGTGAAGCTTTGTGAAGTCAGGAAGAAATGCTCTTTCTCTGGTTTACAGAAGGCCAACTAACCTCGGCACCTGGGCATTTCCCCAAGCTGGTGGGAAGAAACTCAGCCAGGTGTTAGAGCCACAAAAAGGTGGTCAGGGGATAAGAGATGAGGCAAAGAGAGTGGTAAGAGGGTGTTTTGAACAGAGGGCTCCTGTTTCCGAGAGCCATCGCTAAAAATGTCAAACTTGAAGAATCTTAATTAAGGTCTCACTGTACCTTCTTTTCAACTTCTGATACTTTGGAGGGCAGAGACTTGCTTTTGTATAATGATTCAACAGTCTTTTCCACTAAATTATCGATTATAATTTAATAGCCAAGTAAGCATTGATACCATTTTGAAATGAAAGTACTACCCCCATATGTCATAGAAGAGGAATGAATTAAGTTGGATCAAAATGAAGTTAACATCATGCAGGCCCACTGTGCATAGTTTTACACATTTCTATAGGCTTTCCCCTGCTTGTGATAATACTAATTACTCAATAAATAACATTTGAGGCTCTACCCATTTGTTGGGCACCCAGGTCAATTAAAGGCTGCATATTTGCCTTTAATAGATGCAGTATGTGAAGGAAAGTATAATAAATGAGTAACTATGTGAGTGTAAAGTTACCATGTCTTCATGAAAAATCTGAAAATGAAACAGCCAGTGAATCTATTTATTTCTTTTATACTAAGAAATCAAGGTAATTCCCAGATGAGATGATAAATGGAGATCACTTTGGAGTGGCACAGTATTGGAAGTGGCTCAGGGCCTCTCCCACAAAGCTGTAGAAACGAAGGGAGAGAAGAGTCTGCCCATGAGGCTGCTTCTGTGGTTTAGAACAGCCCATGCCTGCACAGCTGGGGTGCCGGTGCAGATGTTGTCCTGTTTCTAGGGCCTGCTGAGACTCTTTCTTGTTCAGCTTCTACAATCTATTAAACAATGAGGTTCTACCCTTCAGCAATCATGTCAAGACCCCACACCCAGTGGCATCATTTTCTGAGGTTGAAATAACCTATTAACTGAGTGTGTTTTCCACGCTTTCTTTTTTTTTTTTAAAAAAGGCTAAATGGCGCATTATAATTTTCTGTGCAGCAGATGTGTAGTTAACAAGGTGTTAATTGGGAAAGTGGATGAGAATTTAAAAAATCTCATGCAAAACTAGAAATATGAATCATGTGAAAGAGGGCAACTGAATTACCCTTAGAAGATGCAAAAGTTATGGTAATGTAATGTTAAAGATGCAAATTCAAGTCCAGAAGAGTGAAATAAAAAAGAGGCTTTATGGTTTTTATCACCGCACCAGAATGCAAAGGACACATCATAATATTCAAGATTGTTGAAACTTTAAACAAATAATGCAAGTCAACTTTCAATATCAACCTCTCTTCTCATTTCCACCAAAACAAACACATTAGGAAGATCTTTAATTTATTCAAATGTGGAGACCATTTACTCAAATGTCTTATTTTAATTTTTTTTTTTTCACTTTTCAGTCCTTGGTCAAGGAAGAAATATTTTCTGCTTAACATACAGAAACATTTGGGAGAAGAAAGCTCCAAAAGTTTAACACAATAGTGATTTTTCCTTTTTTTTTTAATAATGTGAAGTTGGCCTTCAGGGATGATTTGCATTTATATAGCTGTCCTTAAGCAAGGTTCAAGAGCGTGAAGCATTACACAGTCCAGAAGGCTGAGCAGGCACCAAAGGAGAACTGCACATCTGAGCCTACCACCCCTCCTTCTTCTTTCCCCATCCACATATCTGTTACTGAAGGCCTCTTTTCTGGAGGAAGCTTTCCCTTATTTTATTTGGTGGCATTTGCACTCTGTCCTCCACAGCAATCTCCCAGTGCCACTCTACTTGCTCACCAACTACCTTGCCCTGGGTAATAGTATGCACACGCCCAGACTTAGCTTGCCCTGGACCACCTGCTCAGGGCTCAGCTCTGACTCACAATAAACACCTTGCACCAACTTCTCATTTCTGCCTTCGCCTGAGTCGTCACTTGGGCCCAACCACACCTAAAACCACATGCTCAACAGAGGACTATGCCACTGAAGCAAAACAAAGACGATGATAACAACAATAACAACGAAATTGTTTAAGTTTTTGTATTCTGTATTCACCTGACCAAAATTGTATTCCTCCTCTTCTCCAGGCCTGTTTTCTTTTTCCCCTCCTGTTTTCCATCTACTCAGTTCCAAAGCCAGATATCTGGGAATAATCTTTCTTGCTTGCCTTTCCCCACTGTGATGTAACACCCAGTCTGCCCAGGTGGATCTTAGTGTGCACCAGTAGAGGTAACGTAGTTACCAACTGGCCCCCTTGGCAGTCAGATCCCAACTTAGATGATAACTATACAGTCCTGTCTCTCGTGTCACATCATGATCCAAGATCATTCAACATCATCTCCTCAGATTTCTTGAGCCCAAAGCCTTTATTCCGGTCTTTCTAATACTGCCCTAATTGGGATTACATCATTTCTTCTCTGCTGGGTCTTGAGTGGACTCCTAATGTCATGGCTGTAGCCCATCCTCTCTATTATCAGCACTGGGATCTGTCTAAAATGGAAATCTGATCATGAAATTTGATATCTTGCTAATTGCCTTAGAGAGAAAATCCAAAGCCTAAGCCTTCCGTCCCACCTTTGCTCTTGTTCACTGTCCCACTTTATCTCTGTGCAATCCCCTATAAACACATAAACTATACTAGAAATTCTGTTCTAGAATGCTGCTGCCAGGCCTTTCTTTGTTCATGCTTCCCTTTCTTTCCCACTATTGGCCTGACTGCCTCATACTCAGTGCAGATTCCTGGGGCCCAGGTACCTTTATCAAACACTTAGCATGTTAACGTTCACCTCACTAGTGCAGGGAACTACACTCTGTACCCCCAGTGTCAAGCACAGTGCCTGGCCTAAAGGCAGATGCTCAGAAATGTTTTCTGAAAGAAGAATTAACTATGTTCTTGTGTTTGGGATAAATTCTGTCAAATGTGACACACATCAAGTATAGTCTCAATAAACAGTAGGAAAATAAGTCCTTTTGTGGATTTCATACAGCCTGGGACCATTTCCTCCTTGCAATGTTGACAATCTAGCTTGAATCAGAACCACATACTATAAGAGTGATGCAGATAGAGTGAAAAAAAAAAAGTCATGTAGAAAAAGACAGTCAGAGAGACAGAGGCAGACACAGACAGAAGTGCAGGATGCATTCTTCTTGGAAACAAAAGAAATCCTACTCACTTTGACACCATCACAAGCTAACAGGGAAGGAGACTTCAATATCCTCAGTCTTTCTTGATGCCAGTTATATGACTGAGGGATAGCCAGTGAAAAGGCGCAGGATAAAAAAAAAAAAAAAAAAAATTCATGTTCTTATACTTGCAGAAAGACCTGCAGGAGGGAGGGCCCCACTGAGGGCTGCTTCTGAGGCACTCACTACACCAGCAGCTCAAGGAAGTGAAGTCAAGTCAGAGTTCTGGTTCTCCTCTCCTGAGGCCATATTACCACCTCTTTGTTGCTCCTCTTGCTCTTAAAACCAAAATCCATATTGAAGTCTTTTCACCATCTGGCAAGACTTTTCTGAACAGTAAGAGGCCAAGAATTGTCATAATTCCTTTTCATATATTTTTTAAGCTGGCAAGGTAAGTCAAAATGAGTATCAGGAGTGACAAGGCAATCTGAGGCAGACAGCAGAGGACATACGGAAGTCCCACTCGCTGCCATAGCCTCAAAGGCCCTTCCTTATTCTCTGATAATATCTGACTGAACTTATTTTACCAGTGAGAAAGCTTAATAATGAGTAGTTATGTGAATGTACTGGGGCAAAATAGTTCGTGACTAGCTAAATAGTTCGAAGGCCTCTAAATTCCAGATGAATTCTTTCCTATCATATACTCAAAGATAATAGAGGGGCAGATCTGACTGGTATGTCATATGTAAAAAATAAACATATGCATAATTTTAATAGACTGCTAGAATCAACTCTTTAACCTCCAACTATTGTATGAACCTCATATATAACCTTAACATGTAATACCTAGAGTGTTGGCACTAGCCTATATTCAACAAATAGGAATGTATCTAGAAAAAGGACAGATTATAAAGAATAACCCCTCCCCACCAAATCACATACAAATAATGGTTATCTTGTGTCCGGTAATGGTCTAAATGTGTTTATAAAGTTTTCAACCATGATGCTTAATACTGTATCTGTATTGCCAATAATTTGTTTATAGCAATACAAAGGCCAAATCTGCAAATGATTTCCTTTTTTAAAATATTTAAAAATAAGAAAAAACAAACAACTCAATTTAAAAATGGGCAAAGTACTTAAATACACATTTCTCCAGCGAAGATATTGGAATAGCTAACAAGTACATGAAAAGATACTCATTATCACTAATCATTAGAAAAATGTAAATCAAAATCACAGTGAAATCCTACCTCACAACCATTAGGATGGCTAATACATAACTTTTCATAAAACAGAAAAGAACAACTGTTGGTAAAGATGACGTGGAGAAATTGGAAGCCTGTGCATTGGTGGGAGGAACATAAATTGTGTAGCCATCATGAAAAATAGTGTGTGGGTTCTTCAGAAAAATTATGCAGTATAGCTATTCTGAGTACATACTTAAAAGAACAAAAAGTGGGGTCTCAAAGAGATAACTGAACATCTATTTTTATAGCAGCATTATTCATAATAGCCAAAAAATAGAAGCAAAACAAGTGGATAAACAAAATGTGATATAGGTTTAGCACCCCACATCCAATGATCTGAAATCTTCCACAATCCCAAACTTTTGAAAGTATAGCCATGATTCTTAAAGAAAGGCTCACTGAAGTATTTCAGATTTTGTGTTTGGGATGCTCATCTGGCATCAGATCCTGGTGCCAAGCATTTTGGATAAGGGATATTCAACCTGTATATAAACACAGTAGAATACGATTCAGCCTTATAAAGAAAGAAATGATGAAGCATATTCCAGCATGGAGGAACTCTGAGGACATTATGCTAAGTGAAATAAATCAGTCACAAAAAGTCAAATGCTGTAAGATTCCCACCTGTATAAGGTATCTTGAGTAGTCAAATTCATAGAGACAAAAAGTGGAATGGTGTTGTCAGGGGTTAAGGAGAAGGAGGGACAGGACATAATTATGTAATGGGAAGAAAGTTTCAGTTTTGCAAGATGAAAAGAGTTCCAGTAATAACTGTTGATGATGGTTATATAATAAATCAATGCCAATAAACTACACATTTATAAATGGTAAATTTTATATTATGTATATTTAATATAATTAAAATATATATCATATATAAATGTTGGCATACACATATACACACATACACACACACACAAGGTCTGACAGCTAAATTCCCACCATGTGCTTATATTGGCAGCACTATACAAACAACTTGGTATGGTTTCATAACCTTAGTGTATCAGTGCCTCACAGTTGTGTTTGTGTTGACTATAGCAGGGTCTTGCTGAAAGGTGTTCATTGTTATTGTGTGTTTTTATGTGCTGTTGAGAAAATATCAGAGCTTGTTAAACTTGGCAAGAGTGAAAGTGAAATCAGGACATGTTAGTACAAGTTTGTGTAGATAATGCCATGAAGAAAATGGCAGTGTACAAATGGATTAAACATTTTTTTGAGGGGAGAGCAAGTATTACTGATGAGAGGTCAGGGCAGCCAGTAGCAAGCAGCACAGACCAAAACATTGCAAAAATTTGTGGAATTGTGTGACAAAATTATCAGCTGACTGTGAGAAGCATAACAGAGCAAGTAAACATCAATAAAGAAACATGAATTTTTTTTTTAAAGAGACAGAGTTTTACTTTATCACCCTCAGTAGAGTGTCGTGACATCACAGCTTACAGCAACCTCCAACTCCTGGGCTTAGGCGATCCTCTTGCCTCAGCCTCCTGAGTAGCTGGGACTACAGGCGCCCGCCACAACACCTGGCTATTTTTTGTTGCAGTTTGGTTGGGACTGGGTTTGAACTCACCACCCAGTATATGGGGCTGGTACCCTATCCACTGAGCCACAGGCGCCACCCGAAAAACAGGAAAATATTAACTGAAAAGTCTTGGCATTAGTAAAGTATGGCTCTTACATCATGACAATGTACCAGCTAACATGGCACTGTCTGTGAGGGAGTTTTTAGCCAGTGAACAAATGACTGTATTGGAACACCAGTCCTAGTCATCTGATCTGCCCCCCAGTGACTTTTTTCTTTGGTAGACAAAGGGGATAAGAGTTAGTAATCAAAAATGAGTCTTCCCAGCCATAAGCATGGTATGTTTTTCAATTTATTAACATCTTCAGCTATTTCTTTTCTAAAGTTTCATAGTTCTCTTTATAGAGATCTTTCAAACGTCCTTTGTTAGATAAACGCCCAAATATTTCATCTTCTTTGGCACTACTGTGAAAGGAATAGAGTCCTTGACTGTTTTTTCGACATGGCTATTGTTGGCATATATAAAGGCTACAGATTTATGGGTGTTGATTTTGTAGCCTGAGACATTGCTGTATTCCTTGACCACTTCTAAAAGTTTTGTAGTAGAATCTCTAGTGTTTTCCAGATATACGATCATGTCATCTGGGAAGAGTGAAAGTTTGATCTCTTCTGATCCTATGTGGATACCCTTGATCGCCTTTTCTTCCCTAATTGCAATGGCTAAAACTTCCATTACAATGTTAAAGAGCAATGGAGACAATGGGCAACCTTGCCTGGTTCCTGATCTAAGTGGAAATGATTTCCATTTAACTCCATTCAATATGATATTGGCTGTGGGTTTGCAATATTAGTTTAAGAAATGTCCCTTCTACATCAATTTTCTTAAGTGTTCTGTCATGAAAGGATGCTGGATATTATCAAAAGCTTTTTCTGCATCAATTGAGAGAATCATATGGTCTTTATTTTTTAGTTTGTCTATGTGCTGAATTACATTTATAGATTCATGTATATTGAACCGGCCTTGAGAGCCTGGGATAAATCCCACTTGGTCGTGGTGTATAATTTGTTTGATGTGTTGTTGGATTCTGTTTGTTAGGATCTTATTGAATATTTCTGCATCAATATTCATTAGTGATATTGGTCTATAGTTTTCTTTTCTTGTTGGGTCTTTCCCTGGTTTAGGGATCAAGGTGATGTTTGCTTTGCAGAATTTGTTGGGTAGTATTCCTTCTTTTTCTATATTTTGGAAGAGGTTTAGTAATATAGGCACTAGTTCTTCTTTAAAGGTTTGGTAGAATTCTGACGTAAAACCATCTGGTCCTGGGCTTTTCTTTTTAGGAAGATTTTGTATAGTTGATGCTATTTCAGAACTTGATACAGGCCTGTTCAACATTTCCAATTCGTTCTGGCTAAGTCTTGGTAGGTGGCGTACTTCCAAGTATTGGTAGATTTCTTTCAGATTTTCATATTTCTTTTTTTTTTTATTAAATCATAGCTGTGTACAATGATATAATCATGGGGCATCATTCACCAGCTTCACAGACCGTTTACCAAGTTTCACATATACCCTTGTAAGATGCACTGCTGGTGTAATCCCACCAATCCCCTTCCCTCTACCCACCTCCCCCCTCCCTCCCCTCCCTTTTCCCCTTCCCCCTATTCTTAGGTTGTAACTGGGTTATAGCTTTCATGTGAAAACCCTAAATTAATTTCATAGTAGGTAGGGCTGAGTACATTGGGTACTTTTTCTTCCATTCTTGAGATACTTTACTAAGAAGAATATGTTCCAGCTCCATCCATGTAAACATGAAAGAGGTAAAGTCTCCATCTTTCTTTAAGGCTGCATAATAAAGTTTCTTGTAATATTCGTTAAGGATTTTTTTAATTTCTGAGGGGTCTGTTGTTATTTCATTTTTACAATTTCTGATTGATAAAATTAGAGATTTTACTCTTTTTTTCCTAGTTAGGTTGGCCAAAGGTTTATCTATTTTATTGACCTTTTCAAAAAACCAACTTTTGGATTTATTGATCTGTTGTATAATTCTTTTGTTTTCAATTTCATTATACTATCCAAAGCAATATATAATTTTAATGCAATTCCTATCAAAGCTCCATTGTCATATTTTAAAGATCTTGAAAAAACAGTACTTTGTTTTATATGGAATTAGAAAAAACCTCGAATAGCCAAAACATTCAGAAATAAAAACAAAGCAGGAGGAATCACACTACCGGACCTGAGACTGTACTATAAATTGATAGTGATCAAGACAGCATGGTACTGGCACAAAAACAGAGAAGTAGATGTATGGAACACAATAGAGAACCAAGAGATGAATCCATCTACTTACCATTATTTGATCTTTGACAAGCCAATTGAAAACATTCAGTGGGGAAAAGATTCCCTATTTAACAAATGGTGCTGGGTGAACTGGCTGGCGATCTGTAAAAGACTGAAACTGGACCCACACCTTTCACCATTAACTAAGATAGACTCTCACTGGATAAAAGATTTAAACTTAACACATAAAACTATAAAAATACTTGAAGACAGTGCAGGGAAAACTCTTGAAGTAATCAGCCTGGATGAATATTTTATGAGGAGGACTCCCCAGGCAATTGAAGCAGTATCAAAAATACGTTACTGGGACCTGATCAAACTAAAAAGCTTGTGCACAGCCAAGAACATAGTAAGTAAAGCAAGCAGACAGCCCTCACAATGGGAGAAAATATTTGCAGGTTATACCTCCGATAAAGGTTTAATAACCAGAATCCACAGAGAACTCAAATGCATTAGCAAGAAAAGAACAAGTGATTCCATCTCAGGGTGGGCAAAGGACTTGAAGAGAAACTTCTCTAAAGAAGACAGATGCATGATGTACAGACACATGAAAAAAAGCTCACCATCCTTAATTATCAGAGAAATGCAAATCAAAACTACTTTGAGATATCACCTAACCCCAGTAAGAGTAGCTCACATAACAAAATCCCAAAACCAGAGATGTTGGCGTGGATGTGGAGAAAAGGGCACACTTCTACACTGCTGGCGGGAATGCACACTAATACGTTCCTTTTGGAAGGATGTTTGGTGAATACTTAGAGATCTAAAAATAGACCTGCCATTCGATCCTATAATTCATTTACTAGGTATATACCCAGAAGACCAAAAATCACAATATAACAAAGACATGGGTACCAGAATGTTTATTGCAGCCCAATTCATAATTGCTAAATCATGGAAGAAGCCCAAGTGCCCATCGACCCACGAAAGGACTAGCAAATTGTGGTACATGTATACCATGGAATATTATGCAGCCTTAAGGAAAGATGGAGACTTTACCTCTTTCATGTTTACATGGATGGAGCTGGAACATATTCTTCTTAGCAAAGTATGTCAAGAATGGAAGAAAAAGTATTCAATGTACTCAGCCCTACTATGAAGCTAATTTATAGCTTTCATATGAAGGCTATAACCCAATTATAGCATAACAATATGGGGAAGGGGCCAAGGGAGGGGAAGGGAGGGGGGGAGGTTAGGGTGCAGGGAGGGTAATGGCTGGGGCCATACCTACGGTGCATCTTAGAATGGGTATAGGCGAAGCCTACTAAATGCAGAATACAAATGTCTGCATACAATAACTAAGAAAATGCCATGAAGGCTACGTTGAACAGTTTGATGAGCATACTTCAGATTGTATATGAAACCAGCACATTGTACCCCTTGATTGCACAAATGTACACAGCTATGATTTAACAATAAAAAAATAAATTAAAAAATGAGGAAAAATGAATATGTGTACAAAATAAGCTTGTAAAGTCAGATTTTGAAACACAGAATAATTATGAAGAAACACAACCAACTAGAAATTAATTTTAGATAAAAATTAATTTTAGGGTAGCGCCTGTGGCTCAAAGGAGTAGGGCCCTGGCCCCATATACAGGAAATGGCAGATTCAAACCCAGCCTGGCCAAAAACTGCAATTAAAAAAAAATTATTTTTAAAGACCAGCTGAAGGCTTTAAAATAAGCACCAAAGATACTTCAATTGTTAAATAAAGTAATAAGCATTTTAAAAAGCAAGACATTAGAAAACAAAATCAGAAAAAAAATAAAACAAGAAAAGGAGAAAAGGAACACAAATTTTAGAAATAAAAGTATTAGCTATTAAGTTAAAAAATGACAGAGAACATTATCAAATTGGTAGAAAGTAATGAGAAATTTACCAATACAGGAAGATTAAAAACTGAGAAATATCAAAGAATAGTTGAGATAAGTGATAATTAAGAAGGTCCAATAGATAATAAGAGATCCAGCAAAACACAATGGAGGGAAATGAGCAGAACCACTATTCAAGGAGAGATAGTAACTCTAACTTTTCTAGAACTGAGTAAAGATATGAATCTCAGAACAAAAGTACCCTTCAAATACTAACGGGGATAAATAAAAATAAGGGCGCATCAAGATGCATTGTATTAAAACAGGAGGACATCAAACGTAAACAGAAAGTCTTAAACATCACCCAAGAGGAAAGACATTAATATTTACAAAGGAAAAGCAACGTGATTAACGTCAGACCTCTGCAGAACAAAGGCCAGAAGTAGAATTTTCAAAGTGCTGAGGGAGAAGGACTGTCTTGCTACAATTGTATATCTTAGCTAAATCATCATTCAGGAATGAGGGCAACATGACGACATTTTCAGATCTACAAAGACTGTTAATTTGCCGCTTACAATTCCTCTCTCAAAACAAAAAAAGTGAGCACAAAATTTGATAACATGTTAGTAAATGTGCTTGATTATTGACTAATTTAAAAATAAACTATCTATCTTTTAAATAAGATACTAAGATAATATTATAAACTACTTTATGCCAACACATTTGATAAGTTAGATTATACAGACAAATTCCTAGAAAAATACAATCTATCAAGTTGACATAAAATAGGAAATATGAATAGCTAAATAGCTATTAAGAAATGTAATCTGATTTAAAAATTTCCCATGAAGAAAACTCCCACTTTAGCTCATTTTACTGGTAAATTTGACCAAATACTAAGAAAAAAATATTTTAATGTTAAGATTCAATCAAATTGTGAAGAATTATCAGTCTTCAAAATACTCTTCCAAAGACTAGAAAAAAAGGAAATACTTTCGAACTGCTTTTTTGAGATTTGAGATCATAATCTTAACATCAAAACTTGAAAAGAATATAACACATAAAATCACAGTCCTATGTCATCCTAAACACAGCTTTAAAAATCTTTTAAAAATCCACAAATATATAAAAAGATAACATTTTAAGTTATGTTATTTTAGGAATAAAAGATTGTTTTTACATTCAAAAAGCAATCTCTAAGTGTCATTAATTAACAGAATAAAGCCCCCCCCCACTAAAAAAACAAGAGATCACTGCAAAATATTAATACATGGAAAAGTTTGATAAATTTCAGTATTTATGTACTATAAAAACTCTTAGCAAATCCAAAAGAGAAGGAAACTTCCCTAATTTGATAAAGTGCTTTACAAAAAAACTTATAGCAACCACTTTATTCATTTTAAAACTTTGAAGATCAGACATTTAATTAGGTTCTAATTTTGCATGACCACAGTTCATTTAGTTCAATCTCCTCAATTCAATTTACTCCAATAAGAATGAAAGAATCATGCATGGTAAAATGACTTTTTCAAAGGCAGTAAGCTAGTAGATTGCCCTTCACATTTAGATATACAGCCTTAGGATTCATTTTTGAACAATTAGGAATATGGGGTCAACTTTCATTTTTTCCATATGGATACCCAAATTATCCCTGTTCCATTTGTCAAAAAAAGTGTTTTTTCTCTTCGCTCTGTCCTCTGGTGCTGCTGCTATTACAAACCAGGCACAACACAGAGGTGTGCTTCTGGGCTCCCCACTGCATTCCACAGGCCTGTGGTTGACCCTTGCATGTGCTCTGCATTCTCACCATTACTATAGCTTAGTAGAAAGAGCTGACATTAGATTAAGCAAATCCTTCACCTTGGTTATCTGGCTACTCTTAGCCCTCTGTATTTCCACATAAGTTTTAGAATTTGCTTATCAAATTTCTCACAAAACTTCTATGCATTTCTATTTTGTTTAGTTACTTTGACCATGGAATATACATTTCAAAGCAATTCTAGGAAAGTTTTTGGACACATACAATGCTTTAATAACATGAGAATGGTAAACATCAAACAGGTAGTGGTGACCTTTAGGGAGGAAAACAGGAAGGTGAATGTCATCAGAGAGGTGCAGGTATTTCAAAAGCATTTCTTTTTTCTTTTTTGGAACAGCTTTATTATGTTTTTTTTTCTTTTTATTAAATCATAGCTGTGTACATTGATATGATCATGGGGCATCATTCACTAGCCTCTTTCATGTTTACATGGATGGAGCTGGAACATATTCTTCTTAGTAAAGTATTTCAAAAGCATTTCTAATGCTTCTACTCTTTAAGGCAATCTTGGGGAATGTGCCTTAGACTTGACAGAGGTAGATAGCTAGGTGGTGGGCATACACTGCTATGTTGTTATTAGCAAGTCATAGCCAAAAATATCTGTTCAGAATATATCATCATTTAAAGATATATAAAAAGATATAAAATAGCTTCTCATATAGCAATTAATCTGCAGTTTGAATTCTGTCATATGGACTCTTGTAAGAGTCATCCATTTAGCATTCACTATCCTTGGTAATGAATTATAATTCTAATTTATAAATCTCATAGGGAGGTCTTTTAAAAAATAAATTTTTCCCTTCCACTGAAAGAAAACAATTAATTCATTATTTAGCCAAGTGATAGAATAATTAAGCTATCCACTGTATAAATTACTGCTTCCTTTAACCACATTGTTCAATTTCAAGATCATAAGATTATACACAGAAAATGCCAACATAAATGCACAAAGTTTGAAAAGCTTTGTGATAATGGAAGGACAAAGCAATTCTTATTTCTCTGTTTAAACCCAGGTAGCCTTTGAGGCCTAACATCTCAGATGAACCCAGACACTTCTCTCACTATTCCAGTAAAGGAGAACAAACCTCTGACTGAAACAGTGAAGAGATTTCTTCATTCTTTTGTACAGGAAGAGGCAAATTAAAGTCACAGGACAACTGTACTTACCTTTGTCAACTAATTATTCTTAGTAAGGTAAATTATTTTGATTTAATTTTGTGCCTAGGACATTAATATGAACCTTGAATTTTCATTTGAATTAGCTCTAATCAACATTTGTTTCATTCTTTGGTAATTCTGAGGATCTCATTCCTGAAGTTAGTATTTTGGCCCCTTTTCCTTCTCACCAAATACAGTTAACTTAGTTGAATGTGCCATGATGACTCTGCTTTCTACACTCAATTTCAAGCAGAGAAAAGTGTTCCACATTCTGCCCACTAATCCCTTTCAGTTGTCCTATGAAATGAGGGTATAACTAGTTCTAGGCCAAATTGCACGTTTGACTAGGGATCAAAGCGTTAAATTAAAGGGCGCAAACTCTAAGGGGAGATTTCAATCGCAGTCAGCAGAAGGTAAAGATTTTAGGCTGGAATAGTTTTTTCAGTAACCTCTATCATTCCACATCATAAGTGACTATCTATTCATAAGAATGGCTGCAGTAATAATTATTATTGATAGAGTCTAATTGTACACATGTGCTATTATTTTGCAAAATAATACAAAAACACAGACCTTATAAACAAGAACTTGGTACAAATATCAGAAAATAACAGGCTAACTTCACAGACTATTCTACCTTAAAATGAGATGGGACGGAAGTCTGCTGAGTGAGGCCTTCTAGAAGACTTTTCCTCACACTTATAAAGAAGAAACAAAGGCTATTCCATTTTCTGCCTTTGGACCTTGTGCATGATTCTTCTGCTACCATCTTTTAATGCCGAGGGGACAAACAGAGACCTCAGGCAGTGAGCCCGGTCATCATTGAGGGCTTGCTGCTGTTGTTCTTATTGAAGCCATTTTTAGTTGGGTCTTCTCCTGGCTGAAGCCAGAGGCATCCCTACCACTACTCTGTAACAATTATTCCCCAAATTCACAACCGGGAAATAAAACCGTTGACTTGCCCATCAGTGCTTACTTGACATGACCTTTCTTCTTGTGTTAGTTCCTTCAAACTTGTATTTGTCTCTGGTCCCTATTCTGATGATCTCTTTCTAAAACTGCTAACTTTTTACTTTGTAACCCATCGACTATCAGTATCCAGTTTAGATGATTCTGTTTAGCATATAAAAGTATCCCATAGATAGACTCCAGGGACAAAAATACTAAAACTTCTTCTAGTCAGATAATTTCTAAAATATATTGCACATAATTTGTCAAATTTTATAGATGTTGGCAAAATTTAAGGTTTAATATGTTATTTATAAATAGAAAGTTCTTGTCCATTGCCATGAGGTCAATAACAAAGAAAATGCGATGAGAATGTTCAATGTGTATACATGTTAAGGTCACGTAAAACACATCCTTCCAATCTATACTACGTGAAAACTGTGCAAGTTGTTGAGGACCTCATTCTTATTTTTTAAGGCCTTAATAAGCAAGAAAGAAATTGGTGACTGCAATACTCTAAATACTTAAAACATACCACAACAACTCCTATATTAACAAAAATGAAAAGCAGCCATAAATCCACAGGCCTCTGATGACAGAGGCTCTACCACAAACATGGAGCCACAGTCCACGCGACTCAATAGATCATTAGATAATGGAGTGTCTTAATGCAAAGGCGAGGCTTATATGACACCCCTGGTGACCCAGCAAGCTGAAGATGGCAACTGGAAACTGAGGCTATAAAAGACCAAGAATCATAAAGACTGCGACTTCTGTCTTCAAAACAGTATATGTTTTATAGTAGCTGTAGTGGTGGGTGGTATGACAGTGGTAAGTAGCAGAAATGGCGATGAAGATTTAAACCAAAGTTAACATGGATTAAATGCTTACATGTGATAGGCTGTACTATAAACGTTTCATATTTAAACATTGTAATGATTCCCAATACAAACTGTCTACTGTCTTGATCACTGCATGTCTCCTTATTTGTAAATCAACAATGCTTACTGAACGCACATAAAAGGTTCTATGGTTGGTCATTTCCCCTATCCCTTGCTATTAGTTTCTTCTGGGATAAACATCTCTTTTCCAGCAAAAGAAAATAATTAATATATTTTGGGGGGACATGGGGAAAATGCACATGGAAATAATGAAAAATTTGAGATCCACTGGTTTCACTGAAAAAACAATGAAGCTTATGGGATTCTCACAGCTGTTTTATTTGAAATAGAATGAGGAAACACTGTAAAATCCCACATTATGTCTCTATCAGACAACACTTATGATAATGATAGCAAAACAGATCTAGGAGCTATTCCAAGCCATAAAGATTAGCCAGTAATCACAGGCTCAAGCCCTAATACAATTCTGGGGAGACATGGAAGGATTTAGAGAATTAACTAGCGAAAAAGGATTACAGAAAGGAAGAAGAAAATTTTGACCTCCACATTCATTGGTCAGTCTCAGTGAAATTCTATATTCACTTATGTATATTTCCATCACCGTTCCATATTATTTTATAAGTATCCCTTGAGAACTCTAACTCTGTCTCATCCTCTCGACTACAAACAACCTGAAGTCAGGAGCTATGAATTTCACCTTATTGACTGCAGTATCTAACGTAGAACCTTGGTGTAGGTAACAATAAGAGCTTATTAGTTGAATACTAGGAGCTCTCTGCAGTCAGCTCTGGTCAAAATCTTGGCTCTGTCACTTACTAGCAGAGTTGTTATAATCAGGTTACTATAGGCAAGTGGTGCCAAGCCTCAGTTTCATAATCTATAAAATGGATTTGTAGTACCAACCCCATCTATTGTGGTGCATAAAAGCTATAACTTAAGCAAAGTATTCAGTCATTGGCTTGCACCTAGCATTCAACACATGGCAGATGGTATAAGGTACTCAACAAATTAATGTCTACACAAGTGCTGTATTGAATTGTGATTGTCAGAAGAGACAAGTAAATTAAGGAAAAAAGCCAACCCTGGCCTTAAGAAATTCCCTCACATCATGCAGCATGCAGCAGTCACCACAGCTGCTTGCTACCACACAAAGGTCAGAATCAACTCTGACCCTCTGTTTCTCCTCGGTCCAGGCTTGAGCGACCTCAGAAATGACTGAGTTGATGCTAGACACTTTCACAGTGACTGTCCTGTGATGCTTCCAAATTCTTTGTCTGTTTCTTTCTGTTTCTTCTTTCATCATCTCTAGTTCTATTTTTTCTTCTGATTTAAATACTAACACTTTCCCCTGACAAATTACTTAAAGTGCACCAGAAAATCTCTGACTTAAGTATGCTTTTTTAAAAAGTGCATTTAAACTGTATGAGTTTATTCACATAGTCCCTTCACCTTGACAAACACACACGAGGAAGGAAGAGAAGGAGGGAGGGAGGAAGAAGAGCTTCCGCAGTTCATCAAAAAAACAAGTTTGCAGAACTGCAACTCTGCTTTATACTCACAGTAACAAAATTTGGGTAAGAAGAAAGAGAGTTTCAAAATTAAGTGTGAAAGGTATCATAAATTATAGACCTGCTTATTATGACTGAGTTATGCCCAACTTAAAATGAGAGTGCAACAGAAGAGGAAGTGAGTTTAACCTCCTGGTCCGACTTCATTTTACAGATGATGTAGCTGAGACCCTGAAAAGATGAATAATTCTGTTCATCATTACTTTGATTCAAGGCATGGTCCCTGGGCCCAGAGCTTGGGGATCACAGGGAGTTTGTTAGAAATGCAGACTTTCAGGCCTCATCTCAGACATATTGAATTAGGAACTGCATTTTTAACATGATCCATGGGTGATTCATCTGCCTGTTTTAGTATGAGTAGTGTTAATATTCAGAGCTTACTACCAGTAACTTCATAAATTAGATCACTTAAACTTCATGCTTTATTTTTCTATAAACTATATACTGGTTGTTGTATTTATTAAAAAAAAATAATTCCTTTGGTCTTAATAATCCACCTACGAATTTTATACTTAGGTTAAACTTTAGGAAATGCCTCCTTGAAGCCCTGAGTAAACATCACACTGTGCTAAAGCTATTATTGAGATGAATACTCAGCTACAATGGAAAGAAGAACTTGCAAGCAATAAACTTAGATATTTAGATATTTAGCTGAAGAGATTTCTAAGCAAAAGATTGAAAATGCAATCTGGTTTATTCTTGCTGTTCGTAGTAAAGTGTAAGAAAGAACAGACAGATTGGGAGATAAACTGTTCAGAAAAAAAGGAACCAGGATTAGATAATTTTGAAAATTTTGAAAATTCTTAGTCCATCCAGATTGCAAAAGAGACAAAAACTAAGAGATTCACTGTGAATAAGTACATCCTAGAAAGAAAGCCATGAGTGTGGCTGTGCCATCCTTTGCTGATTCCACTGAAGAAACAAAAGATCAGTTTATTTAGTAATAGAGAAAGCTCTTTGAAGAAATTAAGGATGTGATTCATGGATCCCTTCAGATATCTCAGCAGAAGCCCCAAATATCAATGATTTACTCAAGAAAGATCTGCAGAGGAGTACAACACAATGAATCCTTGTGACGTACACCGAAGACCTGCAAGGTTTCTGAGAATGGTATGTCTCAGAAACACCCTAAGCTTGGATTGAAAGGGATGAAAGAAAGAAGGCCATCCGGCCTCCAAAATTCTACAGGCAAAAAAAAAAAAAAAAGGCTGATAAAACAAGTTAGATGCAAACACATGGACCCTTAATGAAAAGAGAATAATTTCTCAGACAGCAGAACCACACACAGGTCCAGAGGGCGAACCGGAAGGCCACAGAGGATTATTCCCAGGCCTTCAAACCTAATGGTTGAATTTGAAATTTCTGGGGACAAGTGATCCTTTTTTCCCCTTTCATCTTCTTCCTTTTTGAATGGGAATGTCTATGACTATTTTCCAATGCTTACCCTACCCATTATATTTTGGGAGCAGATAATGTGGTTAGATGATGAGGAATGTTGCCTCAGAATGAATCATACCTACAGTCTCGGCCATACCAGATTTAGATAATTAAATGACAAGATGGATACCAATCTGTAGATGATGATATTTAGAAGATATTTTGGACTTTGAGTTCATCTTGTAATGGGTTGAACTTTGGGGGACCTTGGCATAGAGTGAGTATATTTTACAGATGGGACAGAAGTGGATACCCTCTTTGAGGTCAGAGGGTAGATTATGATAGGCTGAAAATTGCCCCTCAATCCCAACCAAAGATATCTGTGCCCTAATCTCCATAACCTATAAATACTAGTATGTAGCCTTACATTCAAAAGGAAATATTTCCTTTTATATTAGAGTATTAATTTTACACCTACAGGCTCAGGGCAAGGACCAGAACCCAGAAGACTTGATTATTAATCAAGAGTGTAGTGTGTTTCCAACTGCTCCCAGGTCCCAATTCTCATCAGGCAAACACAGACTAAACAATAAGGAAATCAAAATAGGCCAAGTAGGGTCACTGCTATCACTCTTTAAATTTTCCTCATACTTCCACACACCCAGAGAGGGGAAATGGACTTAGCTATAGGACTTTTCAACTTGGTACACATACCTGTGCCTTCACACCCACTCTGCAGTGCCCCCCAGTATCAAAGTATTAAAGGGACACTTTTTAAAAGGTATTTTGAGGCCTGACACAATCGTAAGGATCCTTGTAAGAGAGGAGCAAAAGACCAGAGAGAAGGCAAGCAAAAAAGCAAAAGAGAAGGTAACGTAAAAAAGAAAAAAGGAAAGAGAGAGAGTAATATGATGCAGGGCTATGAGTCAAGGACTGAAGCTAGAAAAGGCAAGAAAATGGATTCCCTCCTAGACCTTCAGCAGGAGCCAGCCTTGCTGATACATTGACTTTAGCCCAGTCAGATTGATTTTGGGTTTCTGACCTCTAGAACTGTAAAATAATTAATAAGTGGTGTTTTAAGCTTTTGTGATAATTTAATACATAAACATCAGGAAACAAATCCAGATTAGATACTAATTATAAGTGAATAATTAGGTAATAGCCTGCTATGATTCATACCTTATGAAATATTTTAAAACATATACTAAATATGGATATACTGTCCCATCAAGAGTTCTGAAATTTGTTATACAAAGACAATCACATAAATTATATTTTAGTGCAGGTATACATACATTTGCTTTCAAATTTGAAGGCAGAAGGAGAAAATAATGACATTTAACAAGAGATGAAGAATCTATTTCTGACTGCGTCTGTGCCTCATAAGACAAGACTGCTGTGAGTACACTTAATCTAGAAAGAAACTGATGCTAAAATAAAAATAAATGGATCACTTTTTTAAAGTAGAATTTTTTTTAAAGACCTCATGAAGTGAAACCAAAAAACGTAAATACACAAATACAAGGTAATACGAGGTTCCATTTCTGTTTCAGAGCAAATGTTCACCCCCCCCATAAAAAAGGGAAAAAAATATCAGTATTTTTCACTATAATGAAAAAACATACATAAAAAAATCTTACTTTTTAAAGTTGAAGAGGTCCAGACACAAAAATAAATCAATGTAATTTCAGAGAGCCCTCCTAGGGTAGACAGACGTTGGTGACTGCTTTCACCACTGGGACATGAGGAGGCTGAAAAGCTTGCCTACTACTGGCAAAGAAATTTTGTTGGAATAAGGAGAAAAAAGCCAAACTTCTGTGAACTAAAATAAAATCTTCAGGCTCCTTCTAATAGGCTGATTGACTAGACCCCCTCTGGGCCAAGAGTATCCCTAAAACTGAGTTGCTAGCCATGAGAAGGAAGATCAGATATACCTCATCATGCCCCCTTAGATTCTTAGAAATGTTCTCTGTGTCTCATTAATGGGCCTAAGGCTATGCAAGACAGACCTGCAGGTCCTCAATATACATAACAAACTACTTGAGTCTAGGCATAGTCCTGTGGTTCATCTCTGATTAATTCACCCTGATCTTAACTCAGCATTCCTTTTCACTGACTTCTGATCTATTAGACAGAGAGCCTAACTCTTTCAGCCAATTGCCAGCCAAAGAGTCTTTAACCTTCCTATAACCTGTGGGCCCCTGCTTTGAGATGTCCTGTCTTTTCGGACCAAACCAGTGTATGTCTTCCAAGTATTGATTCATCACTCTATCTGTAATTCTCGTCTTCCTGACGTGTATAAAACCAAACTGTAATCCCACAACAAGTCCACTTGCTCAAGTCTTCTTGGGTGTGGTTCTGGGCCATGGTCCTCAAATTTGGCTTAGAATAAATGTCTTTAAACTATTTTCCAGAATTTGGCTTCTTTTCTGTCAACGCTTTCATCAGCCAAACATTGGTTAGTGTGGCAGATTGGGAAATGGAGAAACAAAGCTAACCCACACGGCCAGCCAATTCCCTCTCATAATATTTTTGCTTACAAGCAATGGTGCTTCCATTGGGTGGAAAGCAGAGCAATCTCCTAATCACACATGCTTACATCCCAAACTCTGCTGCAGGGCCATACTCACTGTCAAGAGGAAATCAAATGTGAAAAAGACGGAAACTTTACATCTTTTGTACTAACCTAAATGGAACTAGAGCACATTCTTCTTAGTAAAGCATCACAAGAATGGAGAAGCATGAATCCAATATACTCAATTCTCATATGAAGGCAGTAGATAAGCCAAATAGAAGGAGTGGGTAGGGGAATCAGCAAGTGCAGAGAGAGGAGGAGGGAAGGCGATGGGGGGTCATGGTGTATGGCACACCTCTTAGGGGCAGGACACAATTGTAAGAGGGACTTTAACAAATATAATCAGTGTAACCTAATTCTTTGTGCCCTCAATGAATCTCAAACAATTAAAATAAAAAAAAACAAAAAATATGCCAACCTAGACACCTATATCCATGGAAAAAAGGTGTAAGAAAAATAAAGGTGAAACAAAGGCATTTCAGATAAACAAAAGGTGAGAAAAATCATTATTTGCTATAAGAAAAGAAAGTTCTTCAGAATGATGGGAAATGATCACAGAGAAAAACCAAGATCTACAAAAAGAAATTATGATCAGTGAGGTAATTATCAAAGGAAATATAAAACAATATAGCTTTAATTTCTTTAAAAGACAACTGACTGAATTAAATATAACAATATATCTTGAGATTATAATGTATGGGGAAATAAAATATGACAATAATACAAAAAATAGAAGGGATAACAAAATTATACTATTATAAGGTTGCTAAATGTTTCACAAAGTTGTAATATCTATTCATGACAAAGTATAATGAATTACTTAGGTATATTGTAATCTCAAGTAAACACTTAATAATCATATAAAGTGGTAAAACTAAATAGCAGTGGGGGAAATAAAATGTAACACAAAACAAAAATAAACAAACCAAATCACAATTTCCAAAAGAATATTTGAGAAAAATGGGAAAGAAATAAAAAGATGATAGAATTAAGCCCAAGAATATAAGTAATTATATTAAATGTAGTCATCATATATTGTCCAATAAGAAGACAAAGACTTTAAATCTGGGTTAAAAAACAGACCCAACTCTATGTGGTTTATAAGAGACATTCTATTAATATAAAGACACAGAACAAAAGTAAAATGATATATGTTGCAAATACTAATCATGAGAAAGCCACATGTCTATACACATATGGATGTCTATTAAAAAAAGTAAACATAAGAGACAAGTATCATCAGTGACAAAGATAGATACTTCATAATGACAAAGTTGTCATTAACAAGGCCCAAAGTTGGCCCTCTGCTTAGACTAATAAGAATGACTAATCTTTTTTCTCCTGCATGCAATTTCTGAAGGCTTAAGAACCACTTGTGTATGAACCTTTGTTTAAGAGCTTCCTTTCAAATTCACATGATCTTAAAAATTCAACAGTTTTCATTTCCAGTACATGATTCTCTCAATCCTTGATAAGCACCATTATTATTATTTATTTAATTCTTGCAAGTCATTTTACCTGAAACTTCACCTCCTGATTAATATCAGATACACGGAACTGCTTCAGGAAGCGCTCATCCTCACTCCAGAAGAGGCGGATGTCGGGGATGTCGTAGAGGATCATGGCCAGCCTCTCTAATCCTAAGCCAAAAGCCCAACCAATTCGGTCTTGAGCACCAGCTACAAATTAGGAAACAAAACAAAGCAATTGTGTAAAAAAATATAAAGATGAGACAGGTGCATACCACACCCTGAGAGTTATCAATAATGTTGATTAGATGACTACAGGGGCAAGGCACGGGAGAGCTGTGCCAGGGGTGCCTACTGTTACAGGTTTCTTCCTCTCCACATTCCTGACTCCTCCCAGCAGCACTCTGAAGTCATTCTGACTATAGTGATGTCTTTCATTTCTGATTAAATTCTGGGATTTGTTAAGCTCTGGTTCTCATCTCTTACATTTAGCATTTTTCTGTACTCTTTGCTTGCCCTGATTCAAACACTTAGCCTACTATGTGCAGATTATGGAGGGGAAAGAAAAGATAGTCTCCATCTAAAATTGGCTTATTAGATAAGGAGATATATTGAAAACATGCTAGAGGGGACTATTATTCTGGAAGTGTGTGTCTGGCGTTATTAAATCACAGTAATGCTGCTTCTTAGTAAGTGCTACCTCAGCACTGGTAGAGAGCAAGCGAGCCAAGGTGAAATGTGGATCAAGCACCACTTACACCAAAAGTATTGTGTCCCTGTTCAGATTAAGTTAATGCCATGAATTCTAAGGGTTTATTTTATATACATGAGATAGTGTAAGAGAGAAGATATGAACTCCTGAATGGAGGAAAGCAAGGGAGCAATTCATATTCTGGAAAGCTTATGAAATAAGTTAATCAAAGAAACATAATTCCAACTGGACACTAAAAGATTAGTATAGGATACTGTGGCAGGCTGAGATGGCCCTCAAGATTCCATCCCCGTGCATACACCCTGTGTGAACCCCTCCTGTTAAGTATGGGTAGGTCCTGTAAATAAGATGAGATTTCAAGCCTGCAATAGGTTTACTTTACACAAGATTCCACCTTGGAAGATTGAAGAGAGATTTCCTTGCTGGCTGTGAAGAAGAGGGCTGCTATGTTGTAAAGGGGCCCATGGCTAGTCCCTCAGGAAGGCCTAAGGGAGCCAGTGAGAAAATGGGAATCTCACTCCTATAATGAGATGGAATCAATTTTTCCAACAGCCCAAATGCGGTGAGAAGTGGACCCCACCTCCAGATGAAATCATAGTCTTGCCAACAACTTGATTTCAACCTAGCAAGCTCCTGAGCAGGGGACCTGTCAGTCCATACCCAGATTCCTGATCCAAGGACATAATTGTGACATAATAAGTTTGTGTTGTTTTAGGGCACTAGGTGTGAAGTAATTTGTTTCCGAGGGCAGGAGAAGAGAAGTATGCTAATCTAGATCTGAAATGTAAAGAAAGCTGATAAGAAATTCCAGAATGAGGGATGGGGTACAAAACAGGCATCTGGAACAAAGGCAGTGTTCCTTTCAAGCCATGTATAGCATTTTGTTCTTGTTTTTATTTTGCACTTAATGTCTTTCTAAAACATAAAGAACCTAAAATTGTTTCACAGACCCCATCCACTCTGGGTTGAACTCTAACACCCATGGAGCCACAGGATTAGATGTGCAAGATCCATAAGAAAAAAACTTCATTATAAGTTAAATATTAGCACCTTTGGTCATTGCTTGATATCAAGGCAACCATAAAGATGAACAGAAGCACAGGCATTAGGCTATAAACTACAGAGAGAAGGAGAGGCCCTGGTCTTTTTTGGAGAACATTAAAAAAATTTCCACTACATTATAGGCTGACTGTTTATGATATATGAGATTGTGCAAATGACAATCTACTCAATAACAGAATGCACATTCTTTTCAAGGTGGGTCATTCACTACCATATTCTGGAATATCAAACAAATTTCAAATATTTAAAAGAACAGAAAATGTACAAGAAAATTCTATGTCCAAAATGCAAATAAATCAGGAATCAACAATCTAAAAGCTGAAATTTGAGAGATCTGAAAAATCTCTCAAATATTGGGAAGTTAAATAATATACTTCTAAATAACCCATGATCAAAGAAGTGATCACAGTGAAATTAGAAAATATAAAAAATGAATAAAAATTAAGATATGACACATTAAAACTAGAACATGTAAATTATTGGGTGGGAATGCAAAATGACTCAGCACTTTGCAAGATAGTGTGATAGTTTCTTACAATAAAACAATGGTTCTCAACTTGTGGAAACTTTAGCCATTAGGATAGGGATTTAGCAAGGTCTGCAGACATGGTTCGTTGTCAAAACTAGGGCTAGAAATACCCTAGAAAATTTAGTGAGTAGAAGTCAAAGATGTTGCTAAACATTCCATAATGGACAGAATAGTCCCTCACACAAAGAATTATCCAAACCAAAGAATTATCCAAACATCCTCAGAGAAACCCTGAGTTAAACATACATTTAGCACATGACATAGCAATTCATTCTTAGGTATTTACCTAAGATGTGGAAACATATGTGCACTGACTGTCCAATGTGCAAGAGGTTCATAACAGCTTTATTCAGAATAGCCCCAGCCTGGAAACGACCCAAATGTCCATCAACTGGTAAATGGAAAAATTGTGGTACATCCATATAGTGGAAAATTACCCAGCAATAAAAATAAATTAAATCCAGAACAAAATAAAGGATTCTCAAAAGTATTAAGCTTAGCAAAAGGAAAATCACCAAAGACTATCTATAACAAAATTTAATTTATATGAAACTCTAGAAAAACTTAAACTATATATAGATAACAGATCAGTGGCTGGCTAGAGTCAGATATGAGGGAACTCTACAGGTCAAAGGAAATTTTCTATATCTTGATTGTGGGGTGGTTGTATGACTGTATGACTCACCTGACTATATTTTAAAAGTCTGAATTCACTGAGTGTAAATGCTACCTCAATAAGCTAACTTTTTAAAAAATCCTGTACCTGGATTCATGGCAATATCAAATCAAATTGCTATGTTCCTAAATGCTTACTTTTCAGTGTCTGTGGTTATCTCATTATGAACTGGAAACAAATAGCTGTGGATCAGCACCATCCCGAGGACCACACTTTTAGTAACAATGATTTGAATGATGTAGAATATGCTTATCATTTTTTTAACCCATAAAATGAAGAAGTTCCATAGAAAACTTTTACACACTCTAAGAATTCATCTGGTGACTTCTAGGAATCTACAGACTGTAGCCTGAGCATCATAAGATTGGAGAACAAAATATAAACCCCTACCAAGAAGCACTGAGGGCTCCTTAACCCAGCGCCTGGCCCAACACCACAGGATAGATGGGCCTCTGAATGTCACATGGCCTTGTCATGATACAACGTGTTTTTCTTAAATTTATCCCTCTTCCTAATGTGAATACTCATCATCCTCTAAAGATTGACTGAGGTATTCTGACCATGGATTCTTCCTCTGACTCTTCAGGATAAATTCATACTGTATTAGCTACTTTCTTATTTATGAGTCTCTCTCCACATCTAAACCTGAGAGTTCTGAGACAACAATCCCAATGCAATGTTACAGACATTACTAATTACTCAAAAAATAGCTTTAGATATACACCTATACTAATGAGTAAAAAATGCTTCTCATGTAGTAGATTCTTTGAGTCATTCTCACAGTACAAAGCTGAAGATCACAACAATAAGTGAATAATCTGAGGAAAAACTAAAAGGAACCCCTCTGAAAAGTCAAGTTTACACAGTGTTCACTATTAGGGGTTGGGAAGATAAAGGGGCAGAGAAGGAGAGAAAAAAGGATAGATAAATGCTTAATTCATTGCTTGCTGGACGTCTAAGAACAATTTCACAGATATGAAATGGAAATGATCACAAAATGCTCAGAAGTAATAAAATTAAAAGAAATAAATACCATTTAAAAGATCAATTATACACTATGACATTTGTCAGAATAGAAATATCCGAAACAGTAAGAAATAAAGGTATGAATCCAAAATCAAATTATCATAAGGTTATGGAAAAATGGCGACATTCCCCATCTACTGCTTTAAAGCTAAGCCAGGGAGCTATAGAACCTAGCAGGCCTTTAAACACTAGACCCATGCTCAGGAAAAGGGCTAATGAACTTTCCAGAAAAGGGAGCCATAGGTCGCCACTGTGATGGCAGTCTAGGCTCAGCTGTAACATGTCTCAGCGTCAAGAAAGACCTCCTTGTCAACCTGATGTGGCATAGCTTCTGCACGGAATAGATGAAGAGCAAGCAGAAGGAACATCATCAGCTGGAAACCACATTTTCAAAACGTGGAAAGTGGGGCTGGGCCTTCCTCTGTGAGGAGATGAGGTACACACTGGGAGTAATGCTGATGGTAGAAACTTAAGTTTCTTACTTTGAAAATGGCCAAAATAGCTAGTTGGTCTTGCCATTCAGTTATCGCCACAAAGCTTAACATTAGTCTAAAATTAAAGTCATCATTCAGATTGGCTAATATTCAACAATTCTATTTAAAAGATCAAAACAGTCAATTACCTTCACATGCAATTTCCAACTACTTTTCTCGGCAGGCTCACTAAAAAGCTATACTGCTGAAAGTCAGATGCGCTAGAGCTGTTTTATTGGAAATGTTCATGGGCCTCAGGGGTCATTGGCAGGACTACGCTGCAATGTTCATGGTTGTGCTAGGGATATTCATGACTTGCGGGCCTCGGTCCCAGGAGGCTGTCAGTAGGAACAGACAGATTCCCTTCTGAAGAGAAGAGAAGAGAATGGCTGTACCTGAGAGAAGTCAATGTTAAGGGAAATGAGGGGTCATTCCATCAGGTACCTAAAATCCCAATCACCTTGTACGTCAAAGCTTCTGGACCAGAACGTCATTGGAAGCAGGCAACAACTGGACTCCAGCTCTTTGTCACTGCCTATAACCTTTGATCTAACCTCATTCTGATGAGGCAATCAATTTCATGAAGGGTTACAAGAAAGGATATGGTGTCCATTTGCTGAGCTTTATCAAATTTTACCTTTAAAACAATTTGTTTTGGTTGAATCTAGATTTGCTTCTTCTGAATTACACCCCTGCATTGTGCTATTGGTCCACTTCATTATTAAGATAACACAGGATGTTGGTCACTATATCACACAGCCTTCCATAGGAGGCTTCAGGAAATAAATTGATCTCAGGTTTCAGAAAATGCCTTTGGGTCTTGGGAATAGAAAAGACTTCTTTCTTCTGAACATCTGGATTGCTTTTAATTTTAAGGATGTGTTAAATAACTGATCATAATTCACTTTTTACTTTGGCCTCATGGAAGCTTAGAGACAAACTTGCAAGTCACCTCTAAAACTGCACAAGTGTTCAGGGGACATTTCTCTGCATGACTCTTGCCCCAGTTTTATTTTCTTATCTGTATTTCCTCTTTGCCCTAATTATCTCAACTATTTATTTTATCCTCTTGTATGTATTTTTATAAGGCACTTCAAGTTCTTTATGAAAGAAAGTGAGCTATAAATAAATGGACACTTAAAGATATTGTCAGCCACGGCAGGTATAATTTCCAGTTCTTTGGCACTCCTCAGCTATAATTTGTGGCCAGATACTCAAGGGCTGACAGAGCTTTAAGGCTGTATTTTCCCCCCTTATTCCAAAACTAGAGTCACCAAGCAGAGAACTGACTGCAGAGGAACATCCTCAACTAGCAGAGTATTCAGGATGGGAAACAGTACAGTATTTGGACTAATGTGATTCTGTGCATGATCGAGCATCCCATGCGGAAAATGTTTTGTGTTTTTGCTGAAGTTGTTTCCAAGAAAGCCAACTTACAAATAGAAGCAAAGAATGCAAGAAAAAAGTCCAGAAATGGGAAAGTTTTTAAAAAAGAAAAGGAATTGGAAGAGAAGGAAGAGAATGGCAAAAGAGGATAGTGAGAAGTCACTAGTGTGTAAAGGGGAGACATAGAGCCTAAAAGATCCTAATTCCAAGGGACAGTCATTCAAAGCAGAATGTGGCTCTCCAGGCTCTGCCTCTACAGCTGCAGAGAGAGGAGCACTTGCAATGGACAGCCCCGAGCATGGAGGTTCTGCACACAGCCTCTTGTCCGCCTCCAACATGAAGATGCTGAGGGCAAGGAACATCTCCAAAGAGAGTATGGCAATACTGTGCATAAGGTCTGGGACAGAGAGCAAAGAGCACTGTGGAAAGAATAAAAATGAATGCTATTACTCAATGCTGAACCTCCAAAGGCATAGGACATCTGTGCTGTGTGTGGAAGTCATTGGCGATAAGGTGGAGATCCTTCTCAAGCTTCCATCTCCAAGGTGCTTAGTCCTGCAGTGTTATGCAGGAAAGGCACACGTCACCAATCTGAGAAAGGGCTAAGAATGGCCAGGGTTGAAATGAAACTGAGGTCTATACATAAGCAGCCAAGTCCTGGAGTCATACCAAGGTACGAGCAGCCTGCAGGTCTTCAACAAGGTGTACAATGATCTTGAGCCCCAAGGAAAAAGGGTATATACACCATTACATTATGTCAGTCAGTGCTGACATACAGTTAAGGTCAGTACTTTTAGGAAAAAAAAATAAATTTCAAATAATGTCATCCATTTGAGTGATTATCCTTTAACTTCTAAGAAAACTGGCTTTTCAGATCGATCCTTTCTGAAGGTTTAGAATAAACTGGAATGCAAGTGGTGTTTACATGAAGTCAGACCTCCTTGCTCATGCCTATTCAAAGAAGTTACTACTGTGAGAAGTTCACTGCCATTCTCTCCTGAGAAGCCTGGAAGGACATTTCCTTCTTCATCTACAATTCTGCATCAATGACCTCTTTAAACGTTCTGGAGACTGAGTAAATTCCTTGCTTCAGAACAAAATTTACACCAGGCGACAAGTAGAAACCCAAACACAACACTTTTTCAGGAATGAAATGCAAAATTTAATTTGAATTTTGCTGTGCCTGCTGCCGTGAATGAAAAGTAAAGGTGTCAGAGTATCAACACATTAATAATGTTCTGCTTTCTTAGCTTCTTTATACAGTTCTGCCTTATTAACCCTTACCATACTAATAATTGGCAGTGTGTACCATTGGCTCACTTATAAAAAAAAGAAATTCTCAGCAGACACTAATTTTTTTCAGAAATAACATAAGAATGAAGAGAGATGAATAAAATGAAAGATAATAGAATTTTAAAGTAAATATAATTTCAGAGGGGCTCACTATAAGAAAACACCAGATCTTTCTAAGAAGAATGAGGATTTTAAAAAAGAGTGAGAGAAAACCACAGACTAAAATCCCTTATACACACACATATAGAAATCCTCAACAAATTACTAGGAAACCAGATTTAGCAGCATATTAACAGGATTATATGCCATGTGACTCGATTTGAAGCACAGAAGTACTTTTTTTAACATCTGCAAAATAAGATGATGGAATTTTAATGGGTGTTGCATGGAATCTGTAATTCACTTTGGATAGAATAGATAATTTACCAGTGTTGATTATGCCAATCCATGGGCATGATATGTTTTTTCATCTGTTTATAGGTCCTGTAATTTCTTTTCCCAGCGTTTAATTCTCCCTATAGAGGTCCTTCATCTCCTTTGTTAAATATATTCCTAGGTATTTCATTTTCTTTGATGCCACTGTGAAGGGTACTATGTCTTGGATTTGATTTTCAACTTGAGTGTTGTTGGTGTATATGAAGACTACTGATTTGTGCACATTGATTTTATATCCTGAGACATTACTACGTTTATTTATCAATTCTGGGTGTCTTTTGATTGAGTCTTTGGGGGCTTTTAGGTATAAAATCATATTGTGATCAAAAGGCAATAGTTTGAAGCTTCTTGGTTCTCCATTTATATACACTTGATATCCTTCTCTTGTCTAAGTGCTCTGCCTAATACTTCTGGCACTATGTTGAATAGAAATGGTGATAGTGGGCAACCTCGTCTGGTTCTAGTTCTAAGTAGGAATGCTTAGATTTTTTCTTTTCAATGTGATGTTGGCTGTGTGTTTGTCATACATAGCTTTCATGAGTTTGAGGTATGTCTCATCCATGCCAATGGATGAATCTATAAAGAACCCACGCAAATCAAGAAAAGATCAAATAATGCCATTAAAAAGTGGGCAAAAGACATAAACAAGAACTTTGCTAAGGAAGACAGACTAATGGCCAAAAAGCACATGAAAAAATGCTCAATGTCTCTAATGATCAGGGAAATGTAAACCAAAATTACACTGAGATATCAATGTAGATCATAAAGTCTGAAAGCAATGGATACTGGCAGGGATGTGGAGAGAAAGAAACACTTGTGCACTGTTGGTGGGACTACAAAGTAGTTCAACCTCTATGGAAAGGAGTGGAAAGGAGTATGGAGCTTCCTCAAAGAACTTAAAGCAGACCTACCATTTGACCCAGCAATCACACTATTGGGTATTTACCCAAAGGAAAAAGACACTTGCACTTGAATGCTTTTAGCAGCACAATTCACAAGTGCAAAGATATGGAAGCAACCACAAGTGCCCATCAATTCATAAATGGATCGATTAAATGTGGTATATACCATAGAATATTATTCAGGTGATGATCTAGTATCTTTTGTAACAACCTGGGTGGAATTGGAGACAATTATCCTAAGTGAAGTATTGCAAGAATGGCAAAATAAATACCACATGTAAACTAATACTAAATACTAGTTGATCAGAAGCACATTGTGCTCATAAGGAAGCAAAATTCAGTGAAATTAAGTGGGTAAGAGGGAGGTGAAGGGATAGGTAAATTCCTTTGCCAGTGGGTACATGGCATACTTTCTGGATGAGGGGCACAATTATAACTTTGACATAAAATATACAAAAGCAAACTATGTAGCCAAAACGTGTATACCCTTGTAATATTCTGAAATAAAAAAATAAAAACAACAAAAAAGAAACTGAAAAAGACTAATAAATGGAAAGACATTCTGTGTTCATGGATTAGAAGACAATACTATATTGTCTTCTATATATTGAATCTATATATTGAAGAAATATATAGAATATTAAATCTATATATTGAAGAAATATATAGATTCAATAGAATCACTACCAAAATGCCAATGGCAATTTTTTTGTAGAAATGGAAAAATCCAACCTAAAATCTATATATGCTTTCAAAGGAATAGCCAAAACAATATTGAAAATGAAAAAGAAAGCTGAAGGACTCACATTTCCCAATCTCAAAACTTAATACAAAGCCATAGTAAATAAAAAGTGTGATATTAGCATAAGGATAAACATATGAAACCATGGAATAAAATAGAGAGCCCAGAAATAAATCCTTACATCAATGGTCAATTGATTTTTTTGACAAAAGTACCAAGACCAGTCAATGGAGAAAAATAGTCTTGAACAAATGCTGCTAGGACTACTGGATACTCACATGCAATAAAGTTGGACCCTTACCTTACATCCAAAACCAGAAACAACTCAAGTTGTATAAAGATATAAATTTAAGAGCCAAAGCAATTCAATTCTTAGAAGAAAACAAAAGTACAGGTGACTGAAGAAAAAAGTAGATAAATTTGACTTAATCAAAATTAAAAATTTATGTATATTTAAAAACACCATCAAGATAGTGAAAAGAGGAGAACATAAGATGGCTGACTGGAGCCAGCTTTCTAGAGGCTCCCGTCCAGAATGAGAGCGAAAGGACAGAAGTTTAGCAAGTAATCTGCTGGATTGGAGCTGAGCCAAGAGAGAAGGTTGAAGAATGCACATCAACCTTGCTGAGGCAAGCTGCAACCCCAAGGATACAAACAAAAGGTACAAAATCCATTACCAAGTGGACATCAGTCCCCTCCCCCATGAGAACGGCTCACAGCACATGTTCTACAAACAAGCAAACAGAGTTCAAATATCCTCCCATTTTATTCCTCTAAAAACTGGACCTACTTCCCCTACTAGGGTGCCATGGCACTTTCCTGCCAGGCATAAAACTGTATAAAACTGTATACTCTCTACCTGCAATTCTGAAGTCCTAGTACTTTCCTCCACTCTCATACTGAGGTCTGGAAGCCTGTCCCCCATAAAGTCCATATTCTTGGGTATTTTCTCAAGAGGTGTAGACAGGGCATAGACTGCTGCTGGTCAGTGGTGATTCTGTGGCACGAGAGTAGGGAGAAGAGGGTCAGCTGAGAGGGAATCATACAGAAGCAGCAGTGCCCCAAGGCACAGAGCAGCAGCAACAACAGGGCTCACACCCCTGGGGATATTCCGGAGTCACACCCCCTCTTTCTCTGGGCAACCAAAGGAGGCCAGACATCCTCTCTGCTGTCAGCCACAGGCAGAACAGATCTGGGACAGAAACACAGGCCCCGTGAGTAAAGGGTTTGCCTGAAGTGGTACCAGTCTCGGTGGAGTGTGGAGCCGACAGACTCCGAGGGTGGAGCTTTCCCAGAGGACCGATTTACTGAGCCTAAGACGCACCTGGCCATCAGGGGATCATAGCTAAGACAAAGGCAGGCAGGCAGAGGCTGGAACTGACAGCTGAGTGTGAGCTCCAACCGGCCCGCCACAACACAAACTGTAGCTGAGACCAGGCAGCACGACAGACCCGGCCTGAATGGCAGTTTCTCTGAACTCAAACAGTGTCTAATCTCCAAGGAAATATAGCTGGGACAGAAACAAATTCTGCAAAGTTGTTCTGTTCTGTCAGCAACATCAATCAGGGTTGAGGCTGGGACTGAGTGAACAGGCCAAGCCTCCACTAAGCACCCAAGGTTGTCAGGCCTCACCTCCCCCTGACGGATAGTGGCAGAGAGCAGTGGCCTGGCTGAGGAGACATACATCTCCCTGTGACTCAGGCAGTCGAAAAACCCTGGAGCATCTGCTCACTGGAGGGAACTGGGCCATGGACCTGCGGGGTTATCAGTGAATGGGTGTGACAGAGGTGCAAGGTGGAGAAGGAGGCATCAACCTCCCCAGACTAATCTATTTGCTGGGTGGATCCTCCTGACCTCACGGAGCACCAGAGCAAGTCCTATTTGAGCTACCAGCAGACCCCTGCTATCTAGTTGCCAGACACCTTTTGAAATCTCCCACCTGAGACAGGTGCTGACTGAGACAACTGATTTGGACCTCTTGAACTGGGCCAATCACTGGAGGACGATCCAAGTGGTACCCCGAGTGTGTGGTTGTGGGAAGGTTTGATTTTCCTTTTCTCATTATTGCCTGTGGGGGGCACAGTGACTTAATTGCTGGTATTTCTCCAGAGCTGAGACTTCAACCCAGAGTAACTGATTAATTAGGGTAGGACACAGACCAGCTAAAAACAAGACAGAGCCACACAGCCCCACCACATTGAGTAGGTCCCCAGTTTCTTAGGCCGTAGCACTGTATGGGTCCTTGGAAAAGCTCTAGGGGCAAAAGTACAGACACCAGTCCCAGCTTGTGGGCAAAGGACTGATTAATCACTACTCCTGGAGCCCCCAATCCAACCTCTCCTTACCTGCTCATCTAGTCAAATGGTATAAATAATCATGGGTCAGAATCAGCTGAAAACTCGGGTAACATGAATACAAAAAATAGCTCAACCCCCACCCAAGGAAAGATATGGCGGACACAACTGAAGATCCCATTCATAAACAGATGGCTGAGATGTTAGAATCGTTCAGAATTTGGATTGCAAACACGATTAATAGGAAAAGTTGGAATTATAAATTCAAAGAGCATATCAAAAGTTGTCTCAAGAATTCAACGAATTCAAAGACAAAATCACCAAAGATTCGGACACATTGAGACAAGAATTTGGAGCCCTCAAAGAGTTGAAAAATACAGTAGAATCCCTCAGTAACAGAATGGAGCAAGCAGAAGAAAGGATTTCTGACATTGAAGACAAAGCTTTTGAACTATCCAAAAGTCTCAAAGAGGAAGAGAAATGGAGAGCAAAAATAGATCATTCCCTCAGAGAGCTCTGGGATAATTCGAAGAAAACTAATATTTGCCTCTCAGGAATCCCTGAAGGCAACGAAGTGGCTTCGCAAGGCACAGAAGCTCTTCCTCATGAAATTATGAAAGAGAACTTTCCACACATAAAAAGAGATTCTGAAATTCAGATAGCAGACAGTTTCAGAAAGCCAGCACGACTCAACCCAAATAAGACATCTCCCAGGCACATCATAATTAACTTCACTAAAGGTAATATGAAGGAGAAAATTCTGAAAGCAGCCAAATGTAAGAAAATCATAACATACAAAGGGAAGAATATTAGAATGACTGCAGATCTCTCTGCTGAACCTTTCAAACTAGAAGAGGGTGCTCATTGACTTTTAATCTCCTAAAACAAAATAACTTTCAACCCAGGATCGTGTATCCAGCTATAATAAGTTTAATTTATGATGGAGAAACTAAATACTTTAATGACAGTCACATGTTGAAGAAATTTACCATAACTCAACCAGTTCTCCAGGATATTCTCAGACCTATCCTCCATAACGACAAGCCCAATCCTCCACCACAGAAGTAACCTCACTCAGAAACTTTTCATCAAACTCCACTTCCACAGTGGCGAAAGGATTAAAGGATTAGTTTTTGACTTTCAAAAAACTAGATACCCCAAATTCTACCAGGCTTATCAATATTCTCTATTAACGTGAATGGCTTAAATGGTCCTCTAAAGAGGCACAGGTTGGCTGACTGGATACAAAAACTCAGGCTGCATCAGAAAAAAGCAGGTGTTGCAATTCTATTTGCAGATACAATAGGCATTATACCAACAAAAGTAAAGAAGGATAAGAATGGTCACCTCATATTTGTTAAGGGTAATTCTGATGAGATTTCAATTATTAATATTTATGCATCCAAATCAGAATGTGCCTTAATTTATAAGAGAGACTCTAACAGATATGAGCAACTTGATTTCCTCCAGCTCCACAGTAGGTGAAGATTTTTTTGTTTTCTTCTGAAGTTTTTGGCCGGGGCTGGGTTTGAACCTGCCACCTCTGGTATATGGGGCCGGCGCCCTACACCATTGAGCCACAGGTGCTGTTGGAGATTTTAATGCTCCTCTGGCAGTGTTGGATAGATCCTCCAAAGAGAAGCTGAGCAAAGAAATTTTACATTTAAACTTAACCATTCAACATTTGGATAACAGACATCTATAGAACATTTCATCCCAACTGAATAAACATTCTTCTCATCAGCCCACGGAACATACTCCAAAATCGATCACATCTTAGGTCACAAGTCTAACCTCAGTAAATTTAAAGGAATAAAAATTATTCCTTGGGCGGCGCCTGTGGCTCAAGGAGTAGGGTGCCGGTCCCATATGCCGGAGGTGGCGGGTTCAAACCCAGCCCCGGCCAAAAACCACAAAAAAAAAAAAATTATTCCTTGCATCTTCTTGGACCACCGTGGAATAAAAGTTGAACTCAGTAACAACAGGAATCTGCATACTCATACAAAAGCATGGAAGCTAAATAACCTTATACTGAATGATAATGATGATGATAATGATAATGATAGCTGGGTCACAGATGAGATTAAGAAGGAAATTACCAAATTTTTGGAACAAAATGATAATGAAGACATGAATTATCAGAATCTCTGGGATACCACAAAGGTAGTCATAAGAAGGAAATTTATAACACTGCAAGCCTTCCTCAAGAGAAAGGAAAGAGAGGAAGTTAACAACTTAATGAGACATCTCAAGCAACTGTAAAAGGAAGAACATTCCAATCCCAAACCCAGCAGAGGAAAAGAAATAACCAAAATTAGAGCAGAATTAAATGAAATTGAAAACAAAAGGATTATACAACAGATCAATAAATCAAAAAGTTGGTTTTTTGAAAAGGTCAGTAAAGTAGATAAATCTTTGGCTAACCTAACCAGGAAAAAAAAGAGTAAAATCTCTAATTTAATCAATCAGAAATGGCAAACATGAAATAACAACAGACGCCTCAGAAATTCAAAAAATCCTTAATGAATATTATAAGAAACTTTATTCTCAGAAATATGAAAATCTGAAGGAAACTGACCAACACTTGGAAGCACATCACCTTCTAATACTTAGCCAGATCAAGTGGAAATGTTGAACAGGCCTATATCAAGTTCTGAAATAGCATCAACTATACAAAATTTCCCTAAAAAGAAAAGCCCAGGACCAGATGGCTTCACATCAGAATTCTATCAAACCTTTAAAGAGGAACTAGTACCTATATTACTCAACCTGTTCCAAAATATAGAAAAAGAAGGAATGCTACCCAATACATTCTATGAAGCAAACATCACCTAGACCTTCAAACCAGGAAAAAAAACCCAACAAGAAAAGAAAATTATAGAGCAATATCACAAATGAATATTGATGCAAAAATATTCAATAAGATCCTAACAAACAGAATCCACCAACACATCAAACAAATTATACACCAGGACCAAGTGGGTTTTATCCCAGGGTCTCAAGGCTGGTTCAATATACATAAATCTATAAATATAATTCAGCACATAAACAAATTAAAAAACAAAGACCATATGATTCTCTCAGTTGATGCAGAAAAAGCTTTTGATAATATCCAGCACCACTTCATGATTAGAACACTTAAGAAAATTGGTATAGAAGGGACACTTCTTAAGCTGATAGAGGCCATCTATAGCAAACCCATAGCCAATATCATACTGAATGGAGTTAAACTGAAATCATTTCCACTCAGGTCAGGAATCAGGCAAGGTTGCTCATTGTCTCCACTGCTTTTTAACATTGTAATGGAAGTTTTAGCCACTGCAATTAGTGAAGGGAAGATGATCAAGAGTATCCATATAGGGTCAGAGGAGATCAAACTTTTACTCTTCACAGATGAAATGACTGTATATCTGGAAAATACCAGGGATTCTAATACAAACCTCTTTGAAGCCATCAAGGAATATAGCAGCGTCTCGGGTTACAAAATCAACACTTATAAATTGGTAGACTTTATATATACCAATAATAGTCAAGCCGAAAAAACAGTCAAAGACTCTATTATGTTTGCAGTAGTGCTAAAGGAGATGAAATATTTGGGAGTTTACCTAACAAAGAATGTGAAAGATCTCTATAAAGAGAATGATGAAACTCTAAGAAAAGAAATAGCTGAAGATTTTAACAAATACCATGCTCATGGCTGGGAAGAATCAACATTGTTAAAATGTCTATACTACCCAAAGCAATATACAATTTTAATGCAATCCCTATTAATCCTACTCTGTCATACTTTAAAGATCTCGAAAAAATAATACTTTGTTTTATATAGAATCAGAAAAAACCTCAAATAGCCAAGGCATTACTCAGAAATAAAAAGAAAGCAGGAAGAATCACGTTACCAGACCTCAGACTATACTATAAATCAATAGTGATCAAAACAGCATGGTACTGGCACAAAAACAGAGAGGTAGATGTATGGAACAGAATAGAGAACCAAGAGATGAACCCAGCTACTTACCGTTATTTGATCTTTGACAAGCCAATTAAAAACATTCAGTGGGGAAAAGATTCCCTATTTAACAAACGGTGCTGGGTGAACTGGTTGGCGACCTGTAGAAGACTGAAACTGGACCCACACCTTTCACCATTAACTCTCACTGAATAAAACATTAAACTTAAGACATGAAACTATAAAAATACTAGAAGCAATTTCAGGGAAAACTCTTGAAGACATCGGCCTGGGTGAATATTTTATGAGGAGGACCCGCTGAGCAATTGAAGCATCATCATAAATACACTACTGGGATCTGATCAAACTAAGAAGCTTCTGCACAGCCAAAAACACAGTAAGTAAAGCAAGCAGACAGCCCTCAGAATGGGAGAAGATATTTGCAGGTTATGTCTCTGACAAAGGTTTAATAACTAGAATCCATAGAGAACTCAAACGTATAAGCAAGAAAAGAACAAGTGATCCCATCTCAGGGTGGGTAAGGGACTTGAAGAGAAACTTCTCTGAAAAAGACAGATGCATGGCCTACAGCCATATGAAAAAATGCTCATCATCCTTAATCATCAGAGAAATGCAAATCAAAACTACTTTGAGATATCATCTAACTCCAGTAAGATTAGCCCATATCACAAAATCCCCAAACCAGAGAAGTTGGCATGGATATGGAGAAAAGGGAACACTTCTACACTGCTGGTGGGAATGCAAACTAATATGTTCCTTTTGGAAAGATGTTTGGAGAACACTTAGAGATCTAAAAATAGACCTACCATTGGATCCTACAATTCCTCTACTAGGTATTTATCCAGAAGACAAAAAATCACATTATAACAAAGATATTTGTACCAGTATATTTATTGCAGCCCAATTCATAATTCCTAAATCATGGAAGAAGCTCAAGTGCTCATCGACCCAAGAATGGATTAATAAATTGTAGTATATGTATACTATGGAATTATGTAGCCTTAAAGAAAGACGGAAACTTTACCTCTTTCATGTTTACATGGATGGAGCTGGATCATATTCTTCTTAGCAAAGTATCTCAAGAATGGAAGAAAAAGTATCCAATATACTCATCAGCCCTACTATGAAACTAATTTATAGCTTTCATTTGAAAGCTGTAACCCAATTGTAACCTAAGAATATGGGGAAAGGGGAGAGGAATGCAGAGGGGAGGATGGGTGGAGGGAGGGTGATTGCTGGGACCACCCCTACGGTGCATTTTACAGGGGTACATGTAAAACTTACTAAATGTAGAATATAAATGTCTTTTTTTTTTTTTTTTTTTTGTAGAGACAGAGTCTCACTGTACTGCCCTCGGGTAGAGTGCCGTGGCGTCACACGGCTCACAGCAACCTCTAACTCTTGGGCTTAAGCGATTCTCTTGCCTCAGCCTCCCGAGCAGCTGGGACTACAGGCACCCGCCACAACGCCCGGCTATTTTTTTGTTGCAGTTTGGCCGGGGCTGGGTCCGAACCCGCCATCCTCGGCATATGGGGCTGGCGCCCTACTCACTGAGCCACAGGCGCCGCCCCGAATATAAATGTCTTAACACAATAACTAAGAAAATGCCAGGAAGGCTATGTTAACCAGTTTGATGAAAATGTCTCAAATTGTATATAAAACTAGTGCCTGGTGCCCCATGATTGCATTAATGTACACAGCTATGATTTAATAAAGGAAAAAAAAAAAAGAGTTAAAAGATAGACCACAGAATGGGCGAAAAGATTAGCAAACCATATATATGATAAGAGTTCACTATCTAAGAACACCTATGACTCAACAACAAACAACCTAGTTTAAAAAATGAGCAAAGTCTTGAATAGACATTTCTCCAAAGAAGATATGCCAATTGCCAACACATAAAAAGATGTTCAGTATCATTAGTCATAAGGGAAATGCAAACTAAAACTACAAAGAGATGTCACTTCTCATCTATTAGAATGGCTATAACAATAATAATAAGCATTGAGAAGGATGTGGAGAAACTGAAACCTTTGTTCACTGCTGCTGAGAACGTAAACCAGTGTAGCTGCTATGGAAACCAGTTTGATGGTTCCTCAGAAAGTTGAATACATATTTAACAAGTGACCCAACAATTTGCTTTCTCCCTCTTTCTCTACACACACACACACACGTCTGTGTATATATATGTCTGTATAAATATACATGTCTGTGTGTACATGAGTATACACATATCAAAAAGAATTGAGTAAGGAAACTCAGATAATTGCACACCAATGTTCATAGCAGCATTACTCATAATAGCCAAAAGGTAGAAAGAACTCAAGCATCTGTAACAGATGGATAAACAAAATGTGTTGTTTGTATATGACAGAATATTACTCACTCCTAAAAAGTAATAAAGTTCTGATAATTGCTACATAATAGACAAAACTTAAAAACAAAAGGTGAAGTGAAAGAAGCTAGCCACAAAATGCATAATTTCACTTACAGAAAGTATTCAGAATAGGAAAATTGATGAGGACTCCGAGTAGATTAGAAGTTACTAGAGTCTTGAGGGGAGAGAAGAATCGGAGTCTCCGCTTAATGGTTACATAGTTTGTGTTTGAGGTGAGGAAAACGTTTGGAAATAGTGTTGACCGTTACCCAACATTGTGAAGAGTATTAATGCCACTGGATTGCACACTTAAAAATGGTTTCTTTTGGCGAACTTTATATTACATAATTTTTTCAAATAAAAGTAAAATCTCAGAAGAATTAAACATTTACTAAATTTAAAGAAAAATGTTATTTACTTCCTGAAAAGAAAACAATAATTTTTTTTTCTCCTTACCACATCTGTCTCTGAAAGCCCTGAGATCTACTAATGGAAACATTATGTGACCAATTATTTCAGTAGCTCTCAGCTGGTTTCTCCCATTTAAAAAAAGGGGTGGAGGAGGGACCATAATAATATTAAAGTGTCTCAAGTTCCTTCTAGGTCTTAACAGTCTGTAATTTGGCTCAGTTTAGAAGTAGTTAACTAAGGTTCTATTCCAAATATCTCTCAATGAAATAGAAACTACTGAAAAATAATTTTGTTTTACATTTTACAACCTAACAAAAGGTATCAGCCAACTGCTGTCTCTCTAGCCACCTGGTCTTCTTTGAACCTTGAACACTCATGTAAACTTAACGTCACACTCCTTATTAGGCAATGGTCTTTTCTCCAACTGTTTCAGGTCTCTGTTTGAATATCCCGTGCTCAGCGAGGCCTCCCTGGCCACCCTTCAAATTGTAATCTTTCATTAACCTGCCCTCCGAAACATCCTTACTCTGTCCTCTTTTCTTCAAAAAAATCACTTTTAATATGTTATAGCCTTTCACATCTATTTCATTTATTGTTTATCATCAGACTCCCCTGCTAGCCTATACTCTCCGAGGGCAGCAGAATCTTTGTTGGTTCTGGTTGCTGATATATCTTGAGTGGTTGGATGTGTGTGTCTGGAACATAGTAAGTGCTCAGTTAATGTTTACAAAGAAATAATGCAATGATATGGGGAGAAACGTTTCAAGACTTTTCTAGTTTTTAGTTTACTTGCTTCCCTTAAATAGACAGGATAGGGTGTCCTGAACGTAGCTCATAAAGTCACCATATATTGGGAAAATGGGAAATGATAGCTGAGTGTACCTTTATTTACAAAATATACATTATGAAGTTGTATAAAATACAGTAGAACATCTGTTCTTTACTTTCTGAAAGGAAGACAATAATTTCTGTTACACCCAAGGGATTGTAACAAAATGGTGAACAGACAGAGAAGGTCAACATGAGGAGCCAGGCCTGCTGTACTATACATACACGTGGTGCATGTCCAGTCTATGAAAATTAAGTGAACTTAAGGAGGTGGTCAGCTGTGGAGGTTCTTCAGTATTCTCTATGAGAGGGCCACCACTTTGTAAAACTCTGTAACAAACATTTTATAAATAAAGGTATATTTAGGTATCATTTTCCATTTTCCCTATGTATGCTGACTTTATTGGTGATCTTTGAAATAGCCTATACTATGAAGAATTTCATACTTAAAGTTTTCAACACAAGTAGTGACTTCTTTTAATTTTGTGTCTGTGAGAGATTTTATCTATCATCTTATAAGGTGATACTTTAACAGAAGTAATATTAGGGATGCCATTTCTGAAAGATATCTCTGAAAGGAAAGAAATGGAACACAAAAAAGCAATAGTAGGAAAAAATGAATATTCTATTCATTTGCCCTACCTTCATCATCATTAATTGAGCTCTACTATACACGGGGAGACGATAGGCATGGGGTTGCAGGCTCCCTGAGGGCCAAGATCTGATCACTTTTGCTTCATATTCTGTCTTTCTGTTTATTTTTTTCCCCAGTGACTGAACTATAGAAATGTATATAACCCCTGGATCCCAAGGGACAAGTGAAAAATTCCTTATTTTTATATTGAAATATAAAGTTTTGTATTACAAAAAGAACATTTTTCCTTCCTTGCCCAAAGGACACAATGTCTAGGAATTAACTTACCAAACTCATGTTCCCAAAATAACTACTACAAGTAACACTGAAACAACTTAGCAATTAACATTAATATTTTATAGAACTTTACCAATTACAAAGAATTTCAGCTATATTACCTTGATTTTGATCCTCACAATGATCCTATGGAAAACGTCAGACTGGTATCATCTACATTTAAAAAATGAACACCTTTTAAGTAAGATCACATAGAAAATGAGACTCAAGTCCATGTGTTTGGACTTCAAGTATTTATAGCCAGGAAAAGTTTTCCCAGCTTCATGCTGAAATATTAAGTTAGAGGGGCTACGTTTAAGGTATTTGAAAACATAAGAAAGCTCTACTTAATATCTGTGCACTTTCTGCTTTGTTACTACCAGTTTCCTGATTGACTATCATTATTTCATGAAGTCAGCAAAATAGCTTGCAAAAGAAGTTGCTCAAATATACTGATAGAGTTTTCTTCTGAATGTTGATTTTCTTCACCCACAAAATGCCTTTCACACTGGACTTGACTGTAATAGACACACAGACCTACTGAGAGAACTGACGGGGCTCATATTTAGCAGTGGTATTGGACAGCGCTTGCACGTCCTTTCATCATTAGTTACGATGACAGTCACACAGGAATAAAAGCCCCACAGTACTCCAGTGATACTCTGCACAGCCAGAGGCAGGCCCAGAAAGGCCAGCAGAGCTCCATAAATTCTGATTTATCTGCTTCCTACCAAGGATGTAGTCCTTGATCCCTTGCTTTCTAGCCACAATTCTCTGAACTCTTTCCTCGGAGACTTGCCACTGGATGATTGACTTTTCCAGCTGTACCCAAAGATTAATCTCCTCCTTGAAAAATTTCTCTAGTCGTAGATATCCTTGGTCCCAAAAGTCTGACAGTAAGTCCTTCATCTAATCCAAAGGCAGACCTCTCTTTTCAAAGAAAGCTGTCCATGGTATGGAGCAGACTGGATCAGAGTCTAAAGCCCTTAACAGCAGTGTTCTTTAATACAATCTGAGCCAGATGGCACTCTAATCAACTTACAGCAAAAAAACTTTCACACCTATCTTTAAAAAGTCACTTAAGACACTGCACTCAATTCTAATATGAAAGCAGTAAATGACCTAATAAGGTGGGGGGTAGGGGAATGAGGGAGGGGGAAAAGGGAAGAAGTAGGGGAATGGGGGATCACAGTGTATGGCACACCTCCTGGGGGCAGAACACAATTATAAGAGGGACTTTACCTAACAAATGCAATCATTGCAACTTAATTCTTCATTCCTTCAATGAATCCCAAACAATAAAAGACAAACAAACACACAAACAAAAAAACCCCAAAACCTCACTTTGGACCATCCTCTTTCCCTGCTGGGGCCTGGATTTTTTTTTTTTTTTTTGTAGTTTAATAAAGACAACATTTTGTGGGCATATCCTAGTCCTCAGTACATGAAGCGGTACAGTAATTCCCAATAATTTAGCCCACTGAGGATATTCCTTACTTATAGATGCCCTCAGCTTCCCTTAGGGATCTGTGACATAGAAATTTTCATTCTTATGCTCTCGTAGGCTTGAATCTGGGTGTGGTAGACAGTGTTGGTGGTCACCTTCCAAATAGTTTGGATAGTGATTCGCCAACCCCCAGATATTGAACCCACATCTTCCAGTCAGTCCTGGTCCTGGGGAGGGCATGGCCAGTGAGAGGTAATTAAAAATCTGCTAGGATGCTCAGAGTTTCTTCTGGATAAAAGGCTGTTCACAACTTTTTCTTTCTTTCTTTCCCCTCCTTCTCTTTCTTTTTTCCCATATTAGATGCTACCATACAAGAATATGATGCCTGGAGCTGCAGTCAACCTGTGAACAAGAGGCAAAAAGCTGGTAGTTAGAGAAGTTCCAGGTGAATCAGCCCTGGAACCTCTCCATTAGAAACTCTCATGGCACCAGGCATGGATGTTAATGAGGTTGTGGTTTGCTTTCACTGTTTCTTCGATTGGTCTCACAACTCAAAAGTGTAGATCTACATGAATCATACAGACATCTCTACCTGAGAAGTTAGTTGGTATTACTACATAGGCCAGGAAAAAGGTTAACACAGGTATGCTTAACAATAAACTTCTTTCAGGAAGAAAACTGACAAGCATGTGTCTCAGTTCATGTGCTCCAATGACAAGGCAAAGAAATCAGTGGGGTCAATAAGTAGGAGACACCAAGCAAAAGTCAAAGGAGAGGAATTCTAACTTTCAATGGTGTCATGTATATATTATATATATATATTTCATGGGACACAACATTGTCATCTACAAAGCTCACCCTTGAGAACCGCGCAATCAAGTTCCACCAAACAAATCACAAAAAAATCTCATAATGTTTTAAGAAAGCTTATGATTTTGTGTTGGGCCATGTTCATAGCCTTCAGGGGCCACATGAGGCCCATGGTTTAAACACCACTGGTCTATATAATAGACATTTAATTTCCCTAACAAGGATTCTGGAGGTGTACATTTCCAGGTTCAGTTTAGCAGTTTAAGAATACTGTTAAAGACCTTTGCTTTTTTATCTTTCTGCTTCAACCCCCTTAGCAGGTTAGTTTCCATCATTATCATACTGATCTCATGACTGCAAAATGGCTTGTCCATCTCTCATCATATCCAAGGCAGGGGAAAAGCAGAACAGTCCAGTGAGCATTACTTACATACCTATTGCTTTTATGGGGAAATAAAATATTTCCCAAAGGTCCCCAAACTTGTTACATTTCCCTGCCCAGTAATGGATTGTTTGGCCACCCCTAGATGTAAGAGATAAGAACAATATGACTTTCCAGCTTCTCAAACTCTCACGTGGAAAATGTCCAAGGACAAATGGAGCCAGGAATGACACTGGGTTAGTCAACCAACAGCTAATAAGTGCCAGGTCTGGGAAGTGAACCCACACAGGTGTAGCCCATAGTCCACGCCCTCAAGGGATGTACACTTTCAAAGCAGAGAGAGAAAGACCTATAAATGCACAAGCAATCAGTTCCATGAGTGATTGAAATTAGGTTTCATGGGGTGACAGAGGAAACAGGGTTACCTTAAGGTAGGCTGAACAGGATGTTTTGGAAAGGTCAGCACATATGGTCTTAAAGGAAATATGGGATTTTAAAAGGTAAAAGATCTTCCAACAAGAGGGACAAAAGCAAACATACAGAGGCAAAAACATGAAATGAAGTCGATTACATTGGTGACTGAAAACCTTCCGAAAATGTAAAGGGAAGAGTATCACCTTGCTTACTTGCTTACAAATTAAAAGCTAAATATATTGATTGGCATATAATCAAACAATGACTGATTGAGGTACATGGTATCACCTCCTATACCTCCTTCTGGCTAGCCCCAACAGAGTATCCCCTTTCCCTCAAATTTGAACCTAAGATCCTTAAGCAGCTCATTGCAAATAACAGTTTTCATCCAGCAAAAAGTGAGACTTCCTAATAGTTTACTAAGTTTGGACATTTTCTGTTTTTTTGAGTTATAAATTGTTTTTGTTCAATTATTTGTTGTGGTTTATTTTTAGTTGCCTGAGTTGCACACAAACCTCAGGTGACAATATATTCCCTAAATCTACAGGTGAGACTTTTTAAAAATTGAATCGTATTTTAAGTGCATTAAGATGAACGTTAATTTACAAATTACTTTCAATTAAATATGGACTTTTTCTGTACAAGTTTCAAGAAAAGAGCCACATCCATAATAAAAGTTTGAGGAAAACTGTCCAACGCTATGCAGAGTTGTCAGTGTTGGGAAACGGTTTCACTTACTCTAAATTTATCATTAGGTTATTAACAGCAGTTGTCAAAGTTGGGCCACAAGCAGAAAGCAAACTAGAATTTAGTGTGTTCACTACAGAAAATAGAAGTCTTTCAGGAGGAATGGAGCCAAAGTGGAAAGATTCAGCTAATCCCCAGTCAAATTACAGGAACACTGGAACACTAGGAGACGTGCCTATGGATGGCAGGGCCAACACAGTTCTTCTGGCAGATGCTCTTAGCCCTTTATTGCTCTAATTCCACTTACCACAAAACAGATTTACAGGGTCAGCTCCAACTTAAGAGAGCCACTGGCCCAGCCCCTTTCTAGTTGAGAATAAAGTCCAAGAGCTGCCAGAAGGAAAAGCGCAGTTGGCTATGGCCCTTGAGTAAGCTTTATATGTATCTATAAATACTATATACGGTAAGAACAGCTTATTCCTTTTTGAGTGTGGAGAACATGAAAACCCACTGCTTAATTCCCAAAGTATCAAGTGAGATGTACTTATCTATTCTTTCTGTTAAGAAACCAGGAATAATAGTTGCTTTCATATCTCCATTAGAGAAATTACTTTCCAAAATAAGTTTATGGTGCTCTATTTCTTGTCACACTGTTATAATTTTTTTAACCAGGGAAGGAACTTAATTTAGAGTAAGTAATGCCCCTGTCACTTAAATATATGAATGATAAAAGGAACATCGGCCGTTCTAATTCCATAATTCCCCAGTAATGACAATTAATGAAACGCTCTTTACTAGTGGGAGTTGTTCTAAGCAGTACGTAAAGGAGTCACTGAGCCTTTTAAGATTTATTCTTATAACAAAATTGCATCTCTCTTCATCATTATCCAAAATGTAATTAAAAGATGATATTCAAAAATAAACAAAAAAAATCAAACTGCATCCAGCTCCTGAAGGAAAAGCAAATGAGAGGCAACTCTTTCACTTGAATGCTGAGAGGAGTTTGACAGAAACCCCTGTCTTCAACTTTTAACTTTTGGGCTGCAGTTGTCACCCTGGAGCATCAATCTCACTTGTCAATATGGAAAATGCTGGATGATAATCATTTTAATTTTGTTTAGTAGATATTAATTGTACTGTTTCATTGCTGTAGAAATACTCTTTGACTTTTCCAGAAAGAAAACAAATCAATAGAAGTACCTTGTAAAAACGTCTGTTTTCTCCCCCAATTTACCCCAGTAGACTAAAATTTATGGAGTTACGTATTTGTGGTCTTTCCTGTTAGACCCCTTTTTTGCTTTAGCAACTGTCTGCAATCCACACCAAGAGAAGAGGCATCCTTTAATATCAGCCTCAACACAAAATTCAGTGGCCTCTGTAACTCATTAGCTGAAGCCAAGTTAATTATAATACACACAATTTCTAAGGAAAAGCTAAATAAACAGCTGGATCCAATCCATTCCCAACTACCTTAAGGACAAGTAGCCAAGACATTCTTGGCAAGCTCTATGAAACTCTTTTTCCTCCTTAACCTTCTGGTTTCTGTTCCCCTCACTGATACTCACACAGTTTCCTTTAAAGAACGTAACTCTAACAAAGTGTTTGCTATTAGAGGGCACATCCCTTATGAAGCCACAGTTATCCGGGGTTGATTGGAGACATGTGGTCAACATCCCCATGGAATTCTCCCGGGCCTAAGTCTCTCTCAGTTGAGTGCAACTACTTACAACAAAACCTGAAAATAATGGATCATGTCTTAACACAGTCCTGAAGGGGCACTGCTCATTCACTGTTAAATGAATGCATACACACAGCTGGCAACATTACAAATATCAGCTGCTGGTTTCCCTGAAAGGGAAAAGTGCTGGGGCCCAGAGATGAGACTGGAGTGGAGATGTGCAGGCCAGGTTTCTATGATCTAATACTAATAAAAAAAAATAATAATAAAAAAAGAAAGGGGAGGGTGAACCATCTGGGTAGTGCAAAGGTGGTATCAGCACCTGCGGGCAGTTAAAGACACCTTTTTTATGGGGCTGTTGCGGGTGGGCAAATTCCATAGCTTGCCTGGGAACTTCAGGGCTGGGGCTAACCAGATCCTTTCCACCAACATTCCCACCATAGGAAAGCCAGCAATATAAAAGTAATTTAACTATAACAACAATAAGTCACTAACAGTATTAAAAATATACCAGGCTGGGCATAGTGGCTCATCCCTGTATCACTGTAATCCCATCACTCTGAAAGGCTGAGGAGGATTGCTTGAGGCCAGGGGTTCAAGACCAGCCTGTGTAACACAGTGAGACCCCCATCTCTATAAGAAATAAAAACAATTAGCTGGGCATGGTGGTGCATGCCTCCATAAGGGCTGAAGTGGAAAGATTACTTGAGCTTTGGAGTTTGAGGTTGTAGTGAGCTATGATGATGCTGTTGCACTCTAACCAGGGCAACAAAGGGAAACCCTGTCTTAAAAAAAAAATTGATCCTGAAATCCCATTACTAAGCATCTACCCAGAAGAAAAAAAGTCCTTTTATCATAAAAACATTTGCACTAGACTGTTTATTGCAGCTCAATTTACAATCACCAAAATGTGGAAACAGCCTGACTGCTCACCAACCCAGGAATGGATTAATAAACTGTGTATACCATGGAATACTATTCAGCCATTAAAAAAGATGGAGACTTTATATCTTTTGTATTAACCTGGATTGAGGTGAAACATATTCTTCTTAGTAAAGCACACAAGAATGGAGAAGCAAGAATCTAATGTACTCTGTTCTAATGAAAACAGTAGATGAGCAAATACGGGGGGTGGTGGGCGTAGGGGAATGAGGGAGCAGGGAGACAGGATGATGGAGGGGGTTTGGGGGGGTCACAATGTATGGCACACCTCTTGGGGGTGGGACACAATTATATGAAGGACTTTATCTAACAAATGCAATTAGTGTAACCTAGTTGTTTGTACCCTCAATGAATCCCAAACAACAAAAAAACAAAAAAATGTGGGGCGGCGCCTGTGGCTCAAAGGAGTAGGGCACCGGCCCCATATACTGGAGGTGGCAGGTTTAAACCCAGCCACAGCCAAAAACTGCAAAAAAAAAAAAAAAAATGTGTGTGTGGGTGTATGTGTATGAGTGTATCAAATGATTTTTTTTCTATCAACATACGATATATATCAATTCAGAAGTTTTAGTCTGTGGATTTGGCAAGAAAATGAGGTTAAAGTCAACCAACCACAGGAGGGCCAATCCATCTAGGACCCAAGAGGTCAAAAGCAAGAGTCCTACATTAAAAAGAATGCTGTATTGATAGACACAACTTAGATGAATCTCTGGGAATTACACTCAGTAATAAAGCCAATCTTGAAAGCCACATATTATATGATTCGATTTCTATAATGAAATAAGATTTTAGAATGAAGAGCAGATTAGTGATTGGGGTCAGGCACAGTAGGTGGAGTAAGGGGTGGGCATGGTGACTGAAGGATACCTGTGGGGCTGGAACTGTTTTGCATCTTGTCTTGGGTAGTGAGTACACAAACCCGCACGTGATGAAACTGTATAAAACCAGACAAACATAAACACACACAAAAACGAATTCAAGTGAAACTGAGAGAATCTACATAAGACGAATAGATTGTATCAATGCCAATAACCTGGTGTCACACTATTCTATAGTTTGGCAAAACATTAACAGTGAGGGAAACTGGATAAAGTGTACCAGGGATCTCTCTGTTATTAGTTCTTACAAGGGTATGTGAATCTACAATTATTCCCAAAACAATTCACTTAAAAAAAGCAAGTGTAGAATCTATCCCATTATAAAGGTCAAAATCCTGCCCCACTTTACCCTTTCCTGGTAGTCTGGTAAAACCCTTCCTAAGGGGGTTGTCTGTAGTTCTTACAAGTAGACTTGAGACACTCTCTCTAGCACTCTGGCAACTCATTTGTCAGGGCAATGTTAGCAAACCCTTCCATAATTTCTTTCCCCTCACACAATTTATCCAGTCTTCTTTTCTTGCTAGACACCACTCAGATCATATCCAACTATTCCTTCTATACCAAGAAGCATTATTAATAAACATGCAGCTATTAATTTAAAAAACAGTACTGATGGGAACCCTGAATGGAGAGATTCTCATGCCTTTTTTCCAATGTAAATCTGAGCTCTGATCCAACATCCATGCCCTGGACATTTCTGGACTTTTAGAAACTGACTGAGAAGAGGAGATGGGCAGGGAGCATGCCTATTTTCTCAGTCAGGACAGCATCTCTATACAAACAGGCAAGACAGTTTTCTTGTGGGGGTTCTGCTCACTGGGAAGCATGTGGCAGCCAAGCAGGGATAAATCTTGTCTTAGCAGAGGCCAGGTGTTGGCAGCCCCTGCTTTCCCAGATATTCTAGAGGGCAATGTGGCCAGGGGAGGAAGGCAGGCCAGCCCTTCTGTATCCCCCAAGCCTGTCTATTGTCTTCCCTGCTCAGACACCCCCGTAGGCAGCCTGCTCTTCAGCAGTGCAGCAGATCTCAGGCCAGTGGCAGAAAACTGCTAGTGATTGGCCAGGTCTTATTTCCTTGCTCAGAGGGAAGCTGCGCTCTAAGTAAGTTGCAGCCTTTTCCTGTCCCATAGGCACAAATACACAAGTAGCTTCATCACACGTCACGTGTGTCTGAAGAGCAGACAGATTAAGAGCACTGCCTCTGGAGCCAGACTAATCCTGGCAGCACTATTTACTAGCCGGTGACCTTGGATGAGTTGTTTCTCTCTGACTCACCCTCCCTATGTGTAAAGCAAGGTTAATTAGTAGCACCTCTCATGGAGCTACTGTTAGGCGTAACTGAACTATTACAGGTAAAGGGCACAGAAGAGGGCCTGGTACAAAGGAAGGACTATAGCGGTACTGCAGCTCATCATTATGCGGTGTAGATACTGCTGGGGGGGGGTGGCCTAACAGCCCCATATGAACCCCCCCAAGACAAAGGAGACAAAGGACCTGGTTAGCCCCACCCCCAATGTTCCCACCAAAGGACCCTAACTTGGAACTCTTCCACCTGTATGGCCCCATATAAAAGGCGTCTCTATCTGGCCCTAGGCAGAGACAACACCTTTGCACTACACAGGTAGGTCACCCTCCCTTTTCAATAAACCTGGCCTGAACATCTCCAGTCTCCTCCCTGGGTGCCACTTACACCTTTCAAATACAAACACAATATTCTCCACTTTTAACCTGAGATTTTTCCCTGACCCTTCACTGTTAACAAACAGTTCACCTTATATACTAATAAATCTTCTCATCCTCACAGTACCTTTCATTCAGCTTAAGGGAGTCCAGGATCCCTTGTAGCTCCCTCTGCCCTTGAAACAAAGGGCCCCCATAACATCAGCTTTCTCTGCACTTTGGGCCCTCCCAATTCCTCATTCACACATATACCCTTTCTTCCTTGGAGTCCAGGGCACATCCTCTTCCAATATCCCTCTCTCCTATGGGTCCATCTTAGCTTTTCCTTTTTATAGGTATCACTGTTGTCTCCAAAGATAAGAGTATGACACAGAATGTTAAAGAGAACATTTTCTATGATCATTAGAGTTTCCAAAGGCTGACAAAGACAGATGCTGGATACACTGTGTGACAGTGGAACTGCTGTCCTTATCACTTACCTGCATGCTGTTTAGTAAAAAAAATCGTGCTTGGAGAATGACCCCTTTGAAGAGTTATCGCTAGATAATTGCCTTTCCCTCCCTTCCCAGGAAAAGAGGAAGTAGCTCCCCCATCAAACAAGTGAGGGGACTTAGGGAGCCACTAGAGAACTTGGCATGTGTCTCCTTGGATTTGGGGACCTAGAGCCCACTGCTCACCTATACATGACACACTCTAAAGGGTGAAGACAAAATGAAAAGGCTATAGTAGTGGAGCTAGACAGAAAAAAACTACTCTATGCTAGACAGTAAGGGAAGAACTGTGAGTTTCCTATAGCCCGCAGGGCACCTGAGCACCACAAAAAGCATCCCACTCAACAGGTCTGATGCAGCAGAGGAGCTGCCCTCAGCAGCAAGAGCCTGTAGCTACACCGCTGAGTGCAGAGGCCCTGGGGCAGGACCCAACCATCAGCCAGAAATGACATCCCCATTCCTTGGCTTCCAATCAAAAGTCACTAGAAGAAAATCCCCAAAGAACCCACAAAAGCAGTCCCATGAGAAAGAAAAGAGGTTAGCATCAGGATATTGGTCACACCTAGATGTCGGATTTCCACTCTAGAGTGAAAAAAGCACTCTGTTGCCCTTGTCTCACTTCTCTTTTCCTACCAGCCTTCTCTTCTCTTGTTCCTTGCTCCAGCCTCACCACACTTCAAGCTTCCATGCGTCGGCTATGTCCTGAACTGAGGGAGGGGGAAAAGCTCTAAGTTAGATGGAAGCTTTGCCATTAGACTGGAATGAACATGAAAATGACCAGGAAAACTACAGGACTTAAAATTTCACTCTGGATTCTAGAGTTTACTTCTACTGAGTCTAGTGCATTGAATGCAATGGCTATCGACATGTTCTACATCAACCTTCCCCCACCCAACCTCCCCCCATTCCCAACAGCCTCTACAGTTCTCTTTTCCTTTCTGCGTCCCTCTGCCTCTTGTCTCTTAGCTGGTCTTGCCTCCTTATGCCTCTAGCTAACAAATAAAGATTTGAAATATTTAAATATTTTATTCCTGGCCCAAATCAGAATAGCACAAATGTTAAAATGAATAGAAATGATGAGGAAAGAGAAAGGACATGAAAGAATGTGGGTTAAATAGCTCCAATTTCTTTGTTCTTATTCCTTTCTTTCTAATATTAAATCTTGCCAAAAAATCCATCCATTCAGTCAATTAAATAGCTCTTCCCAGTCAAATACAATCCATCTTTAAGCCATGGCTATGGAATACAAGGAAGAAAACAGATGGAGGGGGGACTTGAAAGGACACTGAATAGAGATGAATAAAAATAAGGTATCGGTTGGCAAAGCCAAAAAACGTACTTCTGCAAGTCCATGCACATGAAACTTCCATAAGAAAACGTGTTAATGAGGCAAACCAAATTGGCAGAGTTTATCTGTGGAACAATGATGCAGACTAGTCCTTTTCATCAACAAACTTTGTGAAGTCACACCTGGGCCAGTAAGATTGCGCTACATGAGAGAAAATGCTATGTGAAAAGCACATCCTGTTTCCTTCTCCTCTCCAGGACTCGGAGTAGATACAGTCCCAGTGCCCCTGCTGCCCCTGCTGGTCACCATGTGACTCTGTTCTTGTTAACGGGATCTAAGCAAACAGGATGTGAGCCCCTTCTAGGTCTGGCCCTGAAAGATCCTCCCACTCTCTCTTCATTTGCTAAGGGGCCTTGATGGCCACATGTTCCAGATGTTTTGACTCTGGATGGAGGATGTCACATTGGTTTCTCTCTGACTGAGAAATAAAGTTTCAATGAATTATACATTGTTTTAGAAATTTGCATTTCAATTTCAAGGAGTTTATCTGTTAGCACGGCAATTGCCCAGAGTCAGTCAAGGGTGTCCAACCTTGTTTTTTCCTCTGCTGAACATTGAAAGAAGAGCTGTCTTGGGCCACACATTAAATAAACAAACACTAATGCAAGCTGATTAGTGGGGTGGGGGAAAGGTCCATGCATACTTTTGTGATATCTGACACCACAAAAGAAAAAAAAAGAGAGAGAGAGAGAAAAAAGTCCCCACAAAATCAGCATGCAGCTATGGGCCCCAGGTTGGACACCCCTGGGACTATCCTGACTGTTAATCAGCCCTTACACTGGAGGACCTGGAGTCACTGCAGAGTCATAACAAGAGGACAGTACCAGAGTCTTGGGGTCAGTGCCACTTTATTCCTGTCCTGTAAAAAAATTTTTGCTAATTAATCATAAGCTTTATTATTTAAGCTCTGGAGATGTGTAGAGACTTAATCACTTATAAATAGCTATTAAGATGAGGTTCCTCAACTGTGCAAAGGTTCAACAAGCAAGAATTTGGCTAAAATGTAAGAAAATAATTCCTTGACTGTCTATAAGGACCTACACACTGAAACAGCCTCCCCAGGGAGGTTGTACACTCATGAGTTCTGTGTGTCCCTATAATTAAGACTGACAATCACCTAGTCTTGCTTGAACTAGAATTTTAGTTAGTTCTTTGCTTAGCTAGAGCCTGGGGTCTTAGTCAGAACATCCAAAAAAACTTTTCCAGCCTTACAGTTCTTTGTTCAAGCAGTGGCTTTCTATTACAGGAAGAGAATAAAGGTAACTCTGGTGTGCATTCATCCAATAGCTGCTTAGTGAGTACTACCTACGTGTGTGTCAACTACACAATTCACCAAGCGTGGTAGCTCGCACCTGAAACGCAGCTACTCCTGAAGATGAGGCAGGAAGATTGCTTGAGCCTAGAATTTTGAGCCTGGGCCTGGACAACATAATGAAACCCTGTCTCTAAAGAATAAAGAATTTTTTAAAATTAGCCAGATACAGTGGCCTACAAGATCAGCCTGGGTGGCATAGCAAGAGCAAAAAAACTCCAAGAAACAAATAAAAATCTATGCAAAGTGTACAGGAACATGGCAGAGGATAAAGAAACTCTACCTTTCCCTTCATCAATCCATAGTCAAGTGATTTTATGGGATATCCCCACCATTTTGTTGGTAGGACAGGAACAGTATGATACATTGAACATGGCTTCTCCCCTTCAGTGTCAACTGCCAACTGGTACTTTGAATACCAAATACTGACAAACATTAATACACAACGATTTCCCACAGCCTACGGGCAGGCAGCTTTGACCTACATGTCCCAGCAAAAGCCAGAGTCCAGAAGGATATATTTGGGTCAGTACCAAAACCCAAATCTTAGATAAAAGCTTAAAAAGAAATCTTCAGGATCTTCTTCAAGCTTCTAGGAATCAATTGTTTTAGAAATTTGCATTTTAAAAGTTAAAAAAGAGAAGCAGGCAAAAAAGAAAAACAAAAATAATTTAAAAGTGAAGGAAAGGATTTCTAAGAACTCCTACCAGTATACGAAAGTCCATCTAAGAACCAGAGCTCCCTGTCATGTGATTTTATCAGGAAAGAGACAGATGCAGGGCTATCATTCTTCTTGTTAAATAACGCTTGTCAGAAGCAGTCTACCCTGATTCTTCTGGGGGCAGCAGCCTAATCCATCATTCAGCAACCAATCAAAATCCAACAGGACATTCAAAATATTCTGAATCACTAACCTACACACGTCGATATTTTTTCATTTTCAATTTTAATAAATGTATCGTGAATTTTGAATCAATATTTTCCTGCTTTCAGGGGCTATATTTCTCTGAGAACTTATTCTCCATGTGTTATCTATTCTTAGGAATTTCAAGGATAACGTGAAATATATGGCTTCATCATTTTTCACTGATCAGATTGGCAAACATTTCAGTTTGACAATGAAAAAATGTTGGCAAGAAGGTGGACAAACAGGGCTTTCACATATTGCTGCCAGGGGCAAGGAGGGGTATGCAGCAGGCTTCATTTGTATCTGCAATGTCTTCTTTCTTAAGCGGGTGATGTAAATAGGGTGTCTGTTATATTCTTCTCTATATTTTCCAGAATGCTTGAAATCATTTTTAATAATAATTTAAAAAAATTTAAACATGCCCTGTGTAAGGACAGGAATAGAACAGGTCACTTCCTTTATACACAGCCCAAGGCAAAGGAAAAACTATGCAACTTCACAGAAAGAGAGCGAGACACACACACTTACCTAACTGGGCAGGCAGCTTTGAACTACACGTCCCAACAAAGCCAGAGTCCACAAGGAAAGTGTGACTATCTGGTCACCCGCTGTAAACTCAACCTCTTTTTAAATGCCTACATTGAGACCTCATGAACCAAAACATAATAGCATTCTTAATTTTTTTTAATGAACCCAACATGATGGTCCATCTTTGAATGAAATTTATGATCCTTAGCCTTTGCTCACCCTAGGGCAGTGATTTTCAACTGGTGTGCTGTGAGAGGATCTTAGGTGTGCCACAAAAAATTTTAAAGACCATTAATTAAACTATTTGTGAAAGAAGTTCAAAGCACAGTAAGTAGACTCTGCTTTTTTTGATTAACATAATTTAGTGTGCCACGGAAGTTTAACTATAGGTTCAAGTATGCCCTGAGATTAAAAAAAAAAAAAAAAAACGTTGAAAAACACTGTACTACGGTACAGGAGGGAACTCTAGCAAAGTTCTGTTGGGAGTACTATTGTCCACCTGCCCTGAAAACCGCTAACAACCTGGCATTGCAGGGAACTGGCCAGGACTATTCAGCAAGATTTGACAGGAAGCAAAGTCAAATTTTAAGGAAGTCCCCAAAGGTCAAGGCTAAAAATTCTGAGTTTGAATTATCTCTTCTAATCTCATTTACCTATTTGAAGCAACACAGTAAAATTACAAATAGACACATTGTCCACTTTCTTAATATAGCTCAACATTAAGACCACACCTCAATCCATCCAATGAGACATAATGGAACAAACACTGTGATGTTATCTACAACCAGACAACTAAATTTGATAATACAAAGGAACCCTTATTTTATTTCACTATATATTTTTTAACTGCATAGGAGACTGGACTCAGAGAATCATATTGTCATTAATGGTATAGTGAAAAAGACAGATACTTGGAATACAGAACTGCTTTTTTAGCAGACACATTTTCTTCCTTGGCATTGTTGAGAGCACAGAACTAAAGGAAAATTAGCAGCATTATTTTTGATCAACACCAGTAGACTGTCCAAAATCAGGACCTCTTTCTTCAATCGAAGTGTTTAAAACTATCCCATCAAAACCTCCTTGACCTGTGCCTCTTCCATCTTATGCTACTTCTTTTCTTCTGGATAAGCTTCCCAAAAGAGTAGTCTACACTCAGTATTTCTACTCCCTCAAATTTTATCTACTCCTTAGTACAATTAAATTTAATTGCAATCTGGCTTCTATCACAAAATTCCTTTCACAATGTTTATAAAATTCCCTAGCCCTCAAATCCAAAGCTACCTCCTAGAGTTGATCCTCTAGCAAGTTTGCTGTTTCAGATAACAATAACAACACCTTTCCTTTGGTTTTGCTTAAAGACAAGCCATAGGTCATATGCCCACTTCAAATATATAGGGGGTCCATAAGTAGACAACTATTTTAAATTGCACATGAACTTAGTGGACACCCTGTATATTTGGTACCTTTTGCTCTGACCTCCTTCCAGAGTTTCAGATTCCCTACCCAAACCTCTTCTGAATCTGCCACAACCAAGTCATACCAACATTTCCAAAATGGACTCACCATTAGTGTCTCCTATGCATAGCCTATTTCTCCAAAACTCAAACTCTCGGTGTGAGAAACAACTATCCACCTGTCACCCAAGACAGAAACCTAGACTCACTCGTGAGTCCTCCTTGCTCCAAACTCCAACTCCCCATCACCATAGTTACTGTCACTGCTTTTATGCAACGCCTTGTATTTGTTCCGCACGTAGCAGACTCTGACCAGCATCCCAACCTCCCTTCTAAACCCTGGCACTCTCTCACCCATATAGCCAAAACTACCTAAAATGCAGAGTGGAGCTCAAGACTCTAATATTTAAAATGGATAGGTTTAAACACCCTAAGAAGGATCTGCTTTGACAACACCAAAAATTCCCCACACTCTGATTTCTACCACACTTTGCATTGTTAACTTCTGCCATATCTTCCTGTACAAGTTATGCCTAGACCAGGCGTCCTCAAACCGCAACCCCGGGCCACATGAGGTGGTGTGATTGTATTTGTTCCCGTTTTGTTTTTTTACTTCCAAATAAGATATGTGCAGTGTGCACAGGAATTTGTTCATAGTTTTTTTTTTTTTTTTAAACTATAGTCCGGCCCTCCAACCGTCTAAGGGACAGTGAACTGGCCCCCTGTTTAAAAAGTTTGAGGACCCCTGGCTAGACCAACAGAAATACAATGCAAGTTATGTGTATAATTTTAAATTTTTAGTAGCTGCATTTAAAAAATGAAAAGGTGAGAACTTGATTTTATTAATATCTTTGATTTAATCTAATACTTATATCTAAAATATTCATTTCATCACATAATCAATATTGGAAAATTATGAATCAGATATTTTACATTCCTTTTTTTTTTTAACTAAGGCTTTGAAACTTGATCTACATTTTCAACTTAAAACAAATCTTAATTTGAACAAGCCATATTTCAAGTGTTTGATAGCCACATGACAGTGGCTACATTTGGAAAGTAAAGGTTTAGCATTAACAAAATGCTTGATGCCTTTCCCCACAGACCATGTTCTTTCATGACTTTGTTCTTTTATCCAAACTTATTGATTTTCATTCTTTGAGACTCAGTTCAGACAGCCCTTCCCACCTCCCCCGCTGTGCCAAGTCCAGACATGCATGTTCCCTCCATGCTGGTGTGTACCACTACGATAGTACCTCCCAAAGTGCAACAAATTCATCTATCTCCATGTCTGCCCCCACTGCTATAATACTAGTTTCTCCAGAACAACATCCTACCTGATCTGCTCATTTTATACACCTAGGTTCTTGCAAAATGCTTGTACATAGCGGTGAACAAATCTTTGCTGATTTCAAAAGATTCAGAGCCGTAAGCATACCACCAAAATCACAGTTGTAACTTTAAATTTGGAGTTCCTGCGTGGACATATGATACTGTTGGTTAATCAAACACTGAAATGTTATGTTGCAAAAGTATATAGACCATTTATTGGTTCGCTTTCAATGCTGAGCCTACTTATGGGAATATTATACCTACAGTTAGAGCTGGAGTACAATATTTATAAGAAATCTTGGACATGATTTAGTTATTTTTACAGATGTGGAGAAAATGAGTGAAAGTTTAAGTGACAAAATACAAATTTACAAATTAGTTAACGCAGAATAGTGCCATAAAAAGGTAGGTGCCCGTCTCTACAGCATTTGTTATACAACTCTATTCAGTGGTTGTGCCAACTAGACAGAGTAATCAAATAATATTTGTAATTAAAATCCACCTAAAATTTAGAGAAAACCTGTATTACTCAAAAACTTTTTGGCTATTGCTGCTGTCAGTTCCTTCCAAGATGGTGTGGCAGAGAGCATACTGCTCCATAAATGGTCCTTGGGCCATACTTTCTAGTACTTCTGTAGTTACATGGGGTCTTGTAACTGGTTCCAGCCAAAAAAGTATGTGTGGAAATGACAGGTGTCCCTTCTGGGCTAAAGTGTTCTGGTATGACAACTCCATGCTTCTCTTCCCTGACTCCAGAACTAGTAGTTGCATAGTACAGCCACAGTCTGGAAGGGGTTTATCCTGGTGTGCTGAGAAGCCAGCCTCTGTTCACTCATACAGCATTTGCAGGAGCAAGGCATAACTTTTTGTGCTAAGTGACTGAGATTTTGATTTTTTTTTCTGTTGCAGTAGTTCATGTTTCATTATCCTGACTGATAGAAAACAAAATTACAAGACTCAGCCAGGAAGAAATAGAGCTCCTGAACAGACCAATTTAAAGCACTGATATCAAAGAAACAATAAAAAAGCTTCCAACCAAAAAATGCCCTGGTCCAGATGGCTTCACTCCAGAATTCTATCAAACCTTCAAGGAAGAGCTTATTCCTGTATTGCAAAAATTATTCCAAAAAATTGAGGAAGAAGGAATCTTCCCTAACACATTCTATGAAGCAAACATCACCCTGATACCAAAACCAGGAAAAGACCCAAACAAAAAGGAGAATTTCAGACCAATCTCACTCATGAATATAGACGCAAAAATTCTCAACAAAATCCTAGCCAATAGATTACAGCTTATCATCAAAAAAGTCATTCATCATGATCAAGTAGGCTTCATCCCAGGGATGCAAGGCTGGTTTAACATACGCAAGTCTATAAACGTTATCCACCATATCAACAGAGGCAAAAATAAAGATCACATGATCCTCTCAATAGATGCAGAAAAAGCATTTGATAAAATCCAGCATCCTTTTCTAATTAGAACACTGAAGAGTATAGGCATAGGTGGCACATTTCTAAAACTGATTGAAGCTATCTATGACAAACCCACAGCCAATATTTTGCTGAATGGAGTAAAACTGAAAGCTTTTCCTCTTAGAACTGGAACCAGACCAGGTTGTCCTCTGTCACCTTTACTATTCAACGTAGTGCTGGAAGTTCTAGCCAATACAATTAGGCAAGACAAGGAAATAAAGGGAATCCAAATGGGAGCAGAGGAGGTCAAACTCTCCCTCTTTGCTGACGACATGATCTTATACTTAGAGAACCCCAAAGACTCAACCACAAGACTCCTAGAAGTCATCAAAAAATACAGTAATGTTTCAGGATATAAAATCAATGTCCACAAGTCAGTAGCCTTTGTGTACACCAATAACAGTCAAGATGAGAAGCTAATTAAGGACACAACTCCCTTCACCATAGTTTCAAAGAAAATGAAATACCTAGGAGTATACCTAACGAAGGAGGTGAAGGACCTCTATAAAGAAAACTATGAAATCCTCAGAAAGGAAATAGCAGAGGATATTAACAAATGGAAGAACATACCATGCTCATGGATGGGAAGAATCAACACTGTTAAAATGTCTATACTTCCCAAAGCAATCTACCTATTCAATGCCATTCCTATCAAAATACCAACATTGAGGCGGCGCCTGTGGCTCAGTGAGTAGGGCGCCGGCCCCATATGCCGAGGGTGGCGGGTTCAAACCCAGCCCCGGCCAAACTGCAACAAAAAAAAATAGCCGGGCATTGTGGCAGGCGCCTGTAGTCCCAGCTGCTCGGGAGGCTGAGGCAAGAGAATCGCGGAAGCCCAAGAGTTAGAGGTTGCTGTGAGCCGTGTGACGCCACGGTACTCTATCCGAGGGTGGTACAGTGAGACTCTGTCTCTACAAAAAAAAAAAAAAAAAATACCAACATCGTACTTTCAAGATTTGGAAAAAATGATTCTGCATTTTGTATGGAACCGGAAAAAAACCCCATATAGCTAAGGCAGTTCTCTGTAACAAAAATAAAGCTTGGGCATCAGCATACCAGATTTTAGTCTGTACTACAAAGCCATAGTGCTCAAGACAGCATGGTACTGGCACAAAAACAGAGACATAGACATTTGGAATCGAATTGAAAACCAAGAAATGAAACTAACATTTTACAACCACCTAATCTTTGATAAACCAAACAAGAACATACAAGAACATACCTTGGGGGAAAGACTCCCTATTCAATAAATGGTGTTGGGAGAACTGGATGTCTACATGTAAAAGACTGAAACTGGACCCACACCTTTCCCCACTCACAAAAATTGATTCAAGATGGATAAAGGACTTAAATTTAAGGCATGAAACAATAAAAATCCTCCAAGAAAGCATAGGAAAAACACTGGAAGATATTGACCTGGGGAAAGACTTCATGAAGAAGACTGCCATGGCAATTGCAACAACAACAAAAATAAACAAATGGGACTTCATTAAACTTAAAAGCTTCTGTACAGCTAAGGACACAATAACCAAAGCAAAGAGACAACCTACACAATGGGAAAGGATATTTGCATATTTTCAATCAGACAAAAGCTTGATAACCAGGATCTATAGAGAACTCAAATTAATCCACATGAAAAAAACCAACAATCCCTTATATCAATGGGCAAGAGACATGAATAGAACTTTCTCTAAAGACGACAGACGAATGGCTAACAAACAGATGAAAAAATGTTCATCATCTCTATATATTAGAGAAATGCAAATCAAAACAACCCTGAGATATCATCTAACCCCAGTGAGAATGGCCCACATCACAAAATCTCAAAACTGCAGATGCTGGCGTGGATGTGGAGAGAAGGGAACACTTTTACACTGCTGGTGGGACTGCAAACTAGTACAACCTTTCTGGAAGGAAGTATGGAGAAACCTCAAAGCACTCAAGCTAGACCTCCCATTTGATCCTGCAATCCCATTACTGGGCATCTACCCAGAAGGAAAAAAATCCTTTTATCATAAGGACACTTGTACTAGACTGTTTATTGCAGCTCAATTCACAATCGCCAAAATGTGGAAACAGCCTAAATGCCCATCAACCTAGGAATGGATTAACAAGCTGTGGTATATGTATACCATGGAATACTATTCAGCCATTAAAAAAAATGGAGACTTTACATCCTTCGTATTAACCTGGATGGACGTGGAAGACATTATTTTTAGTAAAGCATCACAAGAATGGAGAAGCATGAATCCTATGTACTCAATTTTGATATGAGGACAATTAATGACAATTATGGTTATGGGGGGGGGAAGCAGAAAGAGGGAAGGAGGGAGGGGATGGGGCCTTGGTGTGTGTCACACTTTATGGGGTCAAGACATGATTGCAAGAGGGACTTTACCTAACAATTGCAATCAGTGTAACCTGGCTTATTGTACCCTCAATGAATCCCCAACAATAAAAAAAAAAAAAAAGAAAACAAAATTACACATGTAAGGTTATGCATCTCAAAGTTGAGAACTGAAACAAGTGTAATTAATGTGACCCTAAGCTATGAAACACAAACTCACTTTAAAATATTTTTCTGAGTGTGTCGTGGTGGCTCACGCCTGCAATCCTAGCACTCTGGAAGGCTGTGGTGGAAGGATCACTTGAGCTCGGGAGTTCAAGACCAGCATGAGTTGGCTCGGCACCTGTAGCTCAGCATCTAGGGCACAAGCCACATACACTGGAGCTGGTGGGTTCTAATCCAGCCCAGGCCTGCCAAACTATAACGATAACTACAACAAAAAAATAGTTGCGCATTGTGGCAGGCACCTGTAGTCCCAGCTACTTGGGAGGCCGAGGCAAGTGAATCACGTAAGCCCAAGAGTTTGAGGTTGCTGTGAGCTGTGATGCCATAGCACTCTGCCCAGGGCGACATAGTCAGACTCTGTCTCAAAAAAAAAATGAATAAATAAAAGAAAAAAAAAAAAACAAAAAAACGACCAGCATGAGCAAGAGTAAGATTCCCCTTGTATCTATTAAAATAGAAAAACAAGCCAGGTGTTGTGGCAGGCACCTGTAGTCCCAGCTACTTGAAAGGCTGAGGCAAGAGTTTGAGGTTACTGTGAGCTATGATGACACTATGGTACTCTACTCAGTGAGACTCTGTCTCAAAAAAAAAGAAAGAAAAAGCAAATAAAATAAAAATTAAAATATTTTTCTGCTACTATTTTTATTTTAAATGAAATGCTAAATAATACATTAAATTTAAGATGTACCTGGTGGAAATTCTGGCTAAAGTCCTATGAAATTGTCAGTGTAGAAAACACACAGAAAAAAATCAAATGCTGAGTCAGGTTTATAGCACCAATTATTTTTTTCTAAAACTGGTAATATACCCATGAAATGACTACACCCCAGTCCTTGTCTGAGTCTAGGACTCCTTGTCTGAGTCTAGGACCTAGAGTTCTTTCACCTGGGGATTACACTGGGTGAGGAATTCCTATTGAGGAGAGTCTCCTGGGACTACGAACAGGCTTCCCTCATCACTCCTTCACAGCATCTCCACACGACCTTATTTCTGAAACTACAACAAAGTTTTTATTATTACTGTCGGATGTACCTCTTTAAATTTTACAATTTGCAAATTATTTCCCTATCTCCATAGATATGACAATATGTATATCCTTAATTAAAAGCCACAGATGTCATTTTGGGGAAGATTAACAATGTACAATTTGAATTTCATGATTGTACTCACAAGGATGTCAGTGTAGGACTGTATTGGAACATTTGGAAAGAGAGTTATCTCTCTTGTCAATTTTAGAGAAAATACTCTTCACCAGGTAAGGCTGCTCACAGAAATAGTCATTTTGCAAACTAAAAGCGCGATTACTTTGTGTTTCAGCAAGAACTTTTTCAGCCTATTGTGAGGCGAATTTCCTGAGCCTAGAATGTCTAATTTTAAATTCATAGTGAAAACCTTTTAGACTTCAGAACAGATTATCATAGATGTTTAGACTTTTAAATGCAGCCAAACTTCTCTAAATAATGGATTACACTAGGCAATTCCCCATTACTATTACAGAATGACTGTGTGAGACAAGGCTACCCACATTTCTGAAACCATCAAGAATTTTGTCTTTTTAAGGTTTCTCTAAAATACATTTGCTTCCATTAGAAATGTGTACTTGGTTGGAAAGCATTCCATTACAATTCACAAAACTTGTTTTAACTAGATTGTTGGCAGATTATTTGCGCTTCGTTTAAGAATTTGGCTGAATATTTGTGAAGTTGCAATAAAGGGAATCTTTTAAAGAACCACAATGTATCTGGGGCATTCCCAGATTCATTTTATCTTATACATTTTCCTCTTCTGATTTATGCATTAATTTTTTCCGTATTGTGTGTTTTCATGTAAGCATCCTCAAATCTTCTATGTATCATAAGAGAATGCAGGTAACCAAATGAGGAGATAAAACAGCAAGCACATTACTGGATTACATTTTTTAAATCTAAATTTATCTCATAAACTCTTTTTTTCTTCGCTGCCGAATTCTCTCCATCCCACCACCACTGCCTAGCACTGCCCATCCTCTCCCCTGCCAAGTCTCCCAAGCCCAAACTGATAATGGTGTATGAAACCTTCCCTACTGTGGGCACCTGGCAGAGCCTAAGTGCCAACTGAGACAAGCCCCAAGGACTTAGTGCTCCTCTGCAATGGCTGAGGGCTCCGCTGCTGGAAGAGATTGCTAAACTAAACTGCTTAATAAATGGTAGTTACTATGACGATACCGTTCTTATCACCCTGGTCAACCCACTGCCTCTCTCAACACACAGAAGAGGCTTGGGAACAGAAGGCCAAGAGGCAAAGCCAGGAACGGAGAAGGGGGTGGAAGTACAACCACAACAAAAGACGGGTGGACCCTAGATAGAAGTTCAGAGTCACACACAAACATATTGAAAACCTCTACTCTGTTTTCCCTAGTTCCCTCCAGATCATTCTTCAACCTTCAGCCAAATATCACTTCCTTCAGGGGGCCTTCCATGACCTTCTGAGTTCAGATGAACCCTTGCCAGTACCTTCTAGAGATCTGTATTGTCCTTTTTGCAATATTCAGGCACTTACTCAAAAATATTTGTGGAGCCCCTGCTGTGTGCCAGACACGCACTAGTTATGGGACAACACAAACAAAATTCTGCTCACTTCCCCAAGAGTTCCAGGCTCATCTGGTGATCTCCTTGTTCGCTCAGATGCCCAGAATCTGTATGGACTCTAATCCCTCCCTCACTCCTCACACTGAATGAGTCACTAGTACTTCTGAATTCTCTCCATCCCTACCACCACTGCCTAGCACTGCCCATCCTCGCCCCTGCCAAGTGTCCTAAGCCTCCAACTGGTTTTCTAGCCTGCAATCACCCTTTCCAGTGCAATGTACACACCTACTCCTGGAGCTCCTAGAATGAAAAGCGGATCACAACACTTTCTTGTGTCAAACCAATCTAGGGTCCTCAGCATGTCTAATGATTTGACACCAGCCTACTTTTCCCCTCATATCCTCCCACCTCTACTGTGCTTCTGCCATGTTAAACTGTCTGCAGTTTCCCACCCATGTTCTACCTTTTTTATGCCTACCAATGACATCTACCATGATTCCAGGCAACCACTATGTGCTTAATAATATTGGTAGATTAAAAGAATAAACAAATGAAGGTATTTATGTTCTTTAGGTGTACTAGGCCTTTTGCTTGACTTGTCTTTTATCTCCGATTGTCAATGTTGTTATTACCTGTGTATCTCAAAAGCTTAACATTGCATCTGTAACCTAGGAAATGCTAAATAATGTTTTCAGAAAAAATAGATGAACCGATCACCTACCTTAGCTTAGGACACAAAGTAGAATATAAGAAGGCAGAAAGCAATGATTTGCCCCTTTGTGAAGAGGCCCAAATGCTTTCACAAATTTCCTTCAGGAACATAAACTATGCAGGTCTTGAGTGGTAAAATCAGAATAAATTATTAGTGACCCCCAAAAGAAGACATGCCCTTCTTGTTTCATTTTGTTTTTAATTCAGCTGATATTGATTGAGGTAGCATAAAGGTAGCACTGTGTAATGGAAACAGAATTGCCCTGGGAGTCACAGGACCTGAAGTAGATTCGTGTACGGGCTTTGTGGCCTGGATTCAGCTGCCTTAGAAGCAAGCCCATCCCTTGGACTTCTATTTATGTGAACAATTGAAATCCTTTTTTTTTTTTTTTTTTTGCTTTAGTTGGTTTTCTGAGTCTTGAAACTAAAAAGGCCCTAACATTCCATTCTTATTGTCTCTTATGGCTGTATTACTATGTGAGTAAGCCAAAAAATGACATAGATGAAGCATATTTTGATTATTGCAAAACACTTGGCTGAAGTTGCTTATATTTACAGAAGAGAAAAAAAACTGCCTCCATTATTCACTTAGCTGGTTCTGAAACTTGAACCAATATATGCAAAAAGTTGTAATTAAAGAATTTGTCTGCATGGTCAGCAAGCACTTGTAGAAACAAAAGGGGTGCTTATTAGACTTCCAGATCTCTCAAAGCTAGAAGAAATAGTTAATATAATAGATGCACAAGTCAAGACTCACAAGTTGGGTGGCATCTGTAGCTCAAAGTAGTAGGGTGCCAGCCCCATATACCGGAGGTGGTGGGTTCAAACCTGACCCTGGCCAAAAACTGCAAAAAAAAAAGAAAAAAAGAAAAAGACTCATAAGTTTAATAAAGAAAACAGAGAAAATGCCCATTTGGGGACACAGGTCTCTGAAATAATTAAATGACCCCTTTCCCTTTTTTTTCCCCAAACAACATTTGGACATATTATCTACCTTAGGAAATTAGGTTTCTGTTTTTCTCTTTTTCTCTTCTGTTTTTCTCTTTGGTTTTTATGGCTTGTAATGAAGTTTCTTGTCCTCTTGTATATTTTTATTTTACTTTGTGCAAAGGGTATTGTTTCTTAATTGTAACTATTCTTGGAGTTATTTGGGAAAGTTGCCCGTTTGTGATTAATTAGCTTTTTGATTACCATGTGTTTAAGAGCCTTGAGGCATGTGCACCCGAAAATTACAATGTATTAATATTAACATAATGAAATTAAAATGATTTTATGTAACTATATGATTGATGTTTATTCTGGAAATTATTTAAGTATAATTTATAGGTTATTTCTCACCAGAACAAATGCTTTCACTCTTCTCATTTTCTCCTGCATGAAAATCTCAAGATTTCTTAAATCCCTTCTCCTGTACAAAAATCTTCACCTTGGCATCTATTATTCTTTCTTGTTATTGCTTCTGCCCCTGTCCCTTTCCTATCATTTGCTGATTTAACTCAAATTCAGGCCTATTTGGGGCTGGTCCAGGACACTTGCAGTCATCCTTGTCACTATGTCTTTAGAATAAAGGGACCCTCAGTACCTTCCAAGCTCAGGGGAGAGTATGGAGAACAACTTGGCTCTGGCCCTATGTCCTCAGAAGCCCTGATCATGGAGAGAGAGGAGGAGATATCATATCTGCCCCAGTGGTGGGCTCTGTGTATCCAAAATGCCCAGCACAGAGGGGTTCCTGGACAGTTGCCCAGCCATTAATAAGCAGTAGTTCATTTCCTATCTGACTACTTCTTTTGCAAGTTCGGCTTCCCTGGCAGTGAATCCCTGGGAGGAAGGGAGGATGGTGGTGAGGCTCAGGAATAAAGCTGGAACCCTTCCTACTACATACATGGTCAAGCTCATCAGCTTGTTTCATCACTTGCGCTGGACTCCCTACTAGGCACAGGGATTACAAAGTGAATAAGACAAAGATTCTGCATTCAAACAGCTTACAGTCATTTCACTCATTTAACAAATATTGCATACTTGTGATGTACAAGGCCCTGGACATGAGGCTTTTGGGGCCTTAGGGAGTTTAAAGACTAGAGGGGCAGGCCAGGTTGTGGCAAAAGAAAGGATCAGAGAAATGCTCTTTGAGGTCTTAGGGAGAGAAACCATAGCTCTGACCACATTCCACGGAAGAGGCCTACGCAGAATGCTGCTCTGTAGGGGAAAACAAGGGAACCAAGTAGAGTGTCCCCGAAGTGACCATCTAATTCACCTGCAATCTCTGGGGGTAGAACACTAAAACTTTCCATTATACAGATATCCACAGAATCACTAAATTTAAAAAAATAATAATGTTAGACAAAATGTTTGTTTTCTTTTTTAAAAGGGAACAAAAAACAAACAAGCCAACAAACAAAACTCCCCAAACCCTAGCCTTTGGCTCCCTGTGAAAACCCTGCAGCACTGCCTTCTCACCGTCTGTCTGGATGACATTCTCCGTAATCTCCAGCTCAACACTGCCGGGCCTCGCAACATAGAAAGCTAAAATTACAGTTAACACCACCAAACAGAGCTCCACGTTAAATGAGAAAACAAAATTGGGCGACATAATGTATTTTGAGTAACAGGAAAATAAACCAGAAATGATGTGTATATATAAACACATAGAGGAGTGTACATATGTTATGTCTTGGTATAATTAGATGTTGTGCATAATGCTCTTCCCAGTAACCTGTTTTTTAAAAAACAGCACACTCCAGCAGGTACCTGCATAAAGAAACCACCCACTTTGTGAGGAGACTGCAGTCCTGATGCTCAGAGCACCTGCCCATGTCTTGAGCTCTCCCACTCAGCATTGACTGAGTGCCCTCTTGACATCCTTTTCCTACTCATCACCTACTCCCTGGAAAAGTGAGCTACTCACAAGGGCCTGGGATGTCTTACCTTACCTTTATGAACCCATTTCCCTGCACCTGCACCCGTCAAGTCTGTCCCTTTTCCAAGCTGCACTGGAATTGTAAAAACCTGGGCCAGTGTGTGCTCTATCATGGTCAGCTCACTTCTGCAATGTGTTCGTTGAGATTTCTATGTGACATTTTCATCAGCTATGTGATGTAAGCTAGGACCCATTCAGCAGAGGGCCAGCTGTAGGCAACAGTGGGTCATCCTGGAGGTCCACCTCGATGAGTGCTGGCATAGATGGAACTGGACAAAGCTGGATGTTTAGTATCTCAGGAAGAAAGTGTTCATGGCGATTTTGATTGGGTAAAAAAATCTTGGTTACAAGGTCACTGGTCTTTACCCAATATCTACTTCTATTCTTTAAAGTTAAAAGTATTTTTCTTCCTTCCATAGAGTTGGCAAACTATGGTCTGTGGAGCAAATATGGCCACACCGGTTCGCATCTGCATTATCCTGGTTGCTTCCCCTACAATGGCAGACCTGAGTACTGACAGAGACCGATTGGAAGCCAGCCCACAGAACTCAAAATATTTACTATCTGGCCCTTCACAGAAAAACGTTTGCTGACTCCTTCCTTACATTTATCACCAAATACTGTCATTTCTTCCTCTGAAGCTCGTTTCATTTTCTCAGTGCCCCCTCATTTCCAATGATAGCACTATGATTCAAGCTCTCCACCTCACGGTATGGAACAGCTTTCCAGTCCAATCCACCCTGCTGGCTGCTGCCTGGCTGTCTTCCGGTTACTTACTGAATCCACTCAAACCCAAGCCCCAGAAATTACATGCCTTTGGGTTCCACCGGAGCCAATTTGCAATTTTCCTTTCCAGGGCCCTCAATTCAGACTTAGGCCTCACTTCAGCCCTCTGCCGCTGGGTTCTCGGCCTCCCCAGTGCTCACACCCAAGCTCTTCTCCACTGCTGCACCAGCTGCTACTGCTCCTCCTCTACCCGCCGGCTCCTCAGCTCCCATTTCCTCCGGAGGATCTTCCCACAATCATCTGCAGATTCTCTCCTGCCCTCTCCACATTCTGCCCTTTGGGTCTGTCTGTGCAGCCAAGTACTCATTTGCTGGAAGGTCATTTCTTGCTAAATTATCACTCCCTGTAAGTTCTAATGGTGGTGAAAAAATGAAGTAGCATAAAAGACTACAAGAGAGATTCTGTTGAGAGGACTTCATCTTGGGGATGATCCCCTTTTAGATGTGGTATCCAAAATTATGCCAGATCTGAACATGGGGACCACCTACACTCCAGCCAAAAATTCCTGGCAGTGCACACTATACTTCTGGGTTATATCACAGACGTAACTGCTTTCAAGGTATTTCACATCTTTGCCTTTTATCTACTTGAAGACTTAAAAACGCTCCATTAGAATATATACCCATACAATGCAGCGGTAGGTAATATGTAGAGTAACTGATACCTGATTGTGAGATATAAAAATAGACCCTAAAAGCCTCGGAACTTGTTCACTTTTTCCATCCGCATCCAGAAACCCAGAGCATTTTATCGTTTGCTTATCAGATACTCTGTAATTGGGACAAAAAAAAAAAAACTCCTCCAGGGAGGCAGGTGCTCTGGCTGCACATACGTTTAGATCAGTGGTTCTCAACCTGTGAGTCGCAACCCACAGGAACTGTATTAAAGGGTCACGGCATTAGGAAGATTGAGAACCACTGGTCTAAATAGTCAGATTTTAACATAAATGCTCAACATTTATGATATAGTCCTATAATTCTAACAAAATAACAAAACCTTGCTATAAAACCCCTAAGAATCAAGGATGTGCCAGGTTCACCCCAGTAGGTCATAGAGGCTGTTGGACCAAAGGAAAACAAGCCTAATTTAGAAATTAAGCTCAAGTTACAATTTCTCCTGCCTTGAAAGCTGTAACCATTGCCAGTGAATTTCTCTGCCTTCCCTGTGTTCTCTTAAAACCATCACAAGCTCCAGCCTTCTAACCCAGCCTGCCAATTACTTGGCTGAGAACTTTCAATTTTAACAGCTTTTTTCAAACATAAATGAAAACACTAAAAACTAATAGCTGAAAGGGGATAAAAAGGAACATGCTTCAAACTCTCTTTAGCTACTACAAGTCGAGAGGAGCTAAACTTCAGCCTTTAAAAAAAATAGCTTCCAAAAAAACCATAGCTTCCTTTTTATGAACAGGTACAACATATGTAGGAGATGACACCTAACACCTCAAATGGCTTGTGAACATAAAAATTAAATATGTGCCCGGTTCTTAAATAAATGTGAGCTGGTGTGACCAAAATTAACAATGGGAAAGCCAGCCAGGCGTGGCACAGTTAAGTGACTGCTCTTGTCAGCCACACTGTTAATGCGCTAGGAGCCATCGTTTTTTTTGTTGTTGCCAGATTCTAAAACCCCTGTCTTTGAAGGGCTGTGAGCGCTGTATTCACAGAGAAGGTAGGTGGCAGAAAGGGGTTAAAGAGGTTAGGTATCTGTGTGAATCAGTTTTTAGAAAGATCTGAAACCCCAAACAGCAGTGTGTGTGCTCTCAAATGTGCAAAACTGGAAAAAAGTCATCCTGTGTTGAGAAATCAAAGCAATTTACAGTAGCCACACATCCAGGAAAAGGGGGCAGTCTTTAAATATATAGTTAGCCTTTTAGCCTCTCTCTGTGCAAAACTCTGGATTGCCAAGAGCTACACTGAAGATTTATTGTTATAGGCAGATTTCCCCTGCTATCTTATTGTTATGAACTTTTGGAGTGATCCTCCTCCTAGCTGTTTTCACGAATGCCTCAACAATCAACCACTGTAGCAGACGGCTCTTCTCACCAGTTGCCACATCTGTTAGCTAAATCTGCTCTGTACCCCCAAAGCAGGTCTTTGCCAGGCCCCAAGCATCATTAGCAATGCTATCAATATTTGAAATGCTAGTTCTCAGGAGTGATACACATTGGGACTCTCAGGCAATGGCCGGAGGCCTAATGATAAACCAGAGAAGCTTATTCAAACACATAAGAAAGAAGCTCACAGAATTGTAAATGGAAAATAATATGGTTGTTAAGAAAGACTGACCCATTTGTGGGTTGATGAGCACTTGGGTTGTTTCCACATGTCGGTGCTTGTGAACTGAGCTGTAATCAACATTTTACTGTAAATGTTCTCATGGTAAAATGATTTTTTTCTTTTGGGTAGATATCTAGTATGGGGATCGCAGGATCAAAATGGAAGGTCTACTTTTAGCTCTTTAAGGATTCTCCATACTTATTTCCAAAAGGCTATATTAGTTTGCAATCCCACCAAGAGTGTGTAAGTGCTTCCTTCCGTCTGTATCATGCCAGCATCCGCAGCGTTGGGATTTTGTGATGTGGGCTAAATAAACTATGGTATATGTATACCATGGAATACTATTCAGCCATAAAGAAAGATGGGGAATTTGCATCTTTTGTATTTACCTGGATGGATTTGGAGAATACTCTCCTAAGTAAAGTATCACAAGAATGGAAAAGCAAGTATCCAGTGTACTCAATACTAATATGAAACTAGTAGGTGAACAACTACAGGCCCACATGAGAGAAAAACACAATTAAATTCAAAAAGGGAAAAGGGGTAGAAAGGAGGAAGTAGGGGAGAGGGAGATTAGTGCATTCTCACCTAACAAGCACAATGTAGTCGGCTCAGCTACGACTTGGACTTTACCTAACAAACAGTGTAACCTAATCACATGTATCCTTGTATGAATCTGAAATTTAAAAAAAGAAGGCTGACACCCACACCTACCCCAGCCCCACGCTCTCTACCTGTCTCAATTTGAATGTTGCACAGGACTAACCGTGGGTTATTTACCAATCCTGAGAGTCAAGGTTAAGGCTTTAGTCTGGACTTGTGATGGGCTGCCTGTTTTCTGCTGGCCTTTCCTTTCCATTTTCAGAGAAACTTCCATTACAGTGACTCTCCTGACCTCTTGCCCTGCCCTTTACTGAGTCCCCCTAGGAGAAGTAAGTAACCTGATAGGTCCATATTTCTGGATTTCTGAATTTTAAAAGGAGCTAACCTTTTAAAAGAGCTCAAACAGTGGGAGTTTGCTTTTTTTCTGCCATGCTCTACACCTCAACAGATGAGAGGCTACACCTATTGTACAGACTCCACCATTTTCTTTGCTGGGCTGGAAAGGAGGGGAGGGAGTGACGGGAAGGAAGGGAATGCCGGCACTCTTGATAGAGACACAAAGCCACCTGGTGTAATCAGTGTAAGAAAAATAAAGCTGACATTCTGCTTCTTCCACTTGCTTTGATGTCTTATTATTAATTTGTTTTAAAGTCAGGAGGTCTGACTGCCAGTGACAGCAAGTAAACTTGAATTTACAATACCAAAAAGTTAAAAAATACATTTCTAAATTTTATAATGGGTGGTGGAACCTAAGAGGTGCCTCAAGAAAGCAAAAGCAAACATATCCTGCCCCTCATTCTGCCTCGGCCTCCTTCTTTTTCTCTCTACAGACTGGCTATCTCTGTTCCTCAAGTATTACATGAAGGACAGATGAGATGTGTAACTACTAAATGTTCTCATCATGTCCTACAGCTTCAGCCATTGAAGAGAGGTGGTACTATTTTGTGTCTTAAATTGAAAGTCCTAGCCAAAAATTATGATCCTAGACAGTCAGCTGTCTAGGAGGGAGTGGAGCTGATCAATTATGGAATGGAGACAAGGAGAAGCAAAATAGCTAAGGCACAGCCAGACTTTTAGTATCAAGCTGATGAGGCAAGGAACCCTTTGGGCAATGAGACTCTAGGCTGCCAAACCCTTACATCTCATCCCAACATTTTGAATTCTACCATGTTTTAAACCTAACAAGAGGGACTCTACCTAACAAATTCAAATATTGTGACTTGGTTGTACCCTCACATTAACCTGAAATTAATTAAAAAAAAAAAAAAGGACTCACCAAGCCATTAATGAATAAAATATGCACATAATTTGTCATTCCCACAAAGACACTTTTGAAAACAAAAGTGGATGCTATAAATAATCAAAACTTACTATTTTTGAAATATTTGACTAACAAACTGATTTTCTTATATTGATAGATCTCTGTAATCACTTTAATTCAAAAGCTCTTTCCAAAACTAAAATTCTTTCTTTAAAAAATTCTATGTTCATCGGGAGGCTGAGGCAAGAGAATCGCGTAAGCCCAAGAGTTAGAGGTTGCTGTGAGCCGTGTGACGCCACGGCACTCTACCCAAGGGTGGTATAGTGAGACTTTGTCTCTTCCTAAAAAAAAAAAAAAAAATTCTATTAAACAACTAGAAAAGATATTTAGATTAATTTTATGAACTTTTAAAAGTAATATAAACACTGCTGGTGGGACTGCCAACTAATACAACCTTTTTGGAAGGAAGTATGGAGAAACCTCAAAGCATTCAAGCTAGACCTCCCATTTGATCCTGCAATCCCATTACTGGGCATCTACCCAGAAGGAAAAAAATCCTTTTATCATAAGGACACTTACACTAGACTGTTTATTGCAGCTCCATTTACAATCTCCAAAATGTGGAAACAGCCTAACTGCCCACCAACCCAGGAATGGATTAACAAGCTGTGGTATATGTACACCATGGAATACTATTCAGCCATTAAAAAAGATGGAGACTGGGCGACGCCTGTGGCTCAGTCGGTAAGGCGCCGGCCCCATATACCGAGGGTGGCGGGTTCAAACCCGGCCCCGGCTAAACTGCAACCAAAAAATAGCTGGGCATTGTGGCGGGCGCCTGTAGTCCCAGCTACTCGGGAGGCTGAGGCAAGAGAATCGCTTAAGCCCAGGAGTTGGAGGTTGCTGTGAGCTGTGTGATGCCATGGCACTCTACCAAGGGCCATAAAGTGAGACTCTGTCTCTACAAAAAAAAAAAAAGATGGAGACTTTACATCCCTGTATTAACCTGTATGAAAGTGGAAGACATTATTCTTGGTAAAGCACTGCAAGAATGGAGAACCAAAGAGCCTAAGTACTCCATTCTGATATGAGGACAATTAATGACCTAGTACATGGTGGGGGGTGGGGGAAGGGGAGAGTATAGAGAGTGGGAAGGAGGGAGGGGGTGGGGCCTTGGTGTGTTCCACACCTTTGGGGGGAAAAATAAAAAATAAAAAAAGAAAAAGAAAAAAAAGTAATATAAACAATAATTGGGCTTGGCATATAGTTACATAATTTGATCAGTTTCGTGTGTCCCCCTGTATTTCTCTAAAAGTATATGTTTTCAATATATACATTTTCATAACTACGATGAAATTTCCTGCATTTTGAAGGAATTTTAAATTTTGAAGCTGCATTTCGCACAACTTGAAATTGTTGACACTTTCGATGGGCTCTTCTGTGAAGAGCACGCTATTCTGATTTTTGAAAACACCTAAAGGTATGTGATATGCTCATAGCAAGTCCCACTCAATGGAAAATTCCCAATATATTTTATTGAAATGCATAAATATTTCACTCCCAATATATTTAAAGAAATTGCTTTCTACTTGCCTTCAGACTATAAGTATGTCTACACTATTTAGATACCACTTATAAGTGAGAACATGTGGTATTGGTCTTTTTGTGTCTGGCTTGTTTTACTTAAGATAATGGCCTCCAGTTCCATCCATATTGCTGCAAAAGACAGGATTTCATTCTTTTTATGTCTGAATAGTATTCCCTTGTATATAAACCACATTTTCTTTATCTTTTCATCCATTGATGGATGCTTAGGTTGATTCCATATTTTTGCTATTGTGAATAGCAGAGTAGTAAACACATGGATGCAGATATCTTTTGGATATATTGATTTATTTTCCTTTGGATAGATACCCAGTAGTGGAACTAGAACTAAAAGTTCTATTTTTAGTAGGGCGAAATCTCCCTACTGTTTTCCATGGAGTTTGTAGTAATTTACATTCCCACCAAGAGTGGATGAGTTCCCTTTTCTTCACATTCTCGCCAACATCTGTTACTTTTTGGCTATTAAAAATTATCTTATAATGAAGGTTACTTGATCTAAATAAAAGGCCATTCTTCAAAAACAATATGTAAAACTGCTGCATCTGTTTGTAACTCTAATTTTAAAAGCTTCTTCAACAGATTTTATTTCTTTTTGAAATATGGCCCATCATATCGTTGTGACTTTCATGTGAATGGTTAATATAGTGACATGTTCAGTATCAACTTTCTTGAGAAATCCAATAATTAATGTATCCTTAAAAAGGTACTTTTGGGGACAGAGTCATTACCACCAAAAGTATTCATTGAAAAGTAAAAAAGTTACCACAAAGTAAAATAAGTGAATAGCTTCCAACGTATATATCCTATAAAATGTGACAAACTCCAGAGCAGAGGCACGCCAACTATCCTCTGCCTCTGTAGGTTCTACCTCAGAGCTGCTGGGTCTCTCTCCACACATATTTCCATTATAGTTTGCTATAGTTCTCACTGCTTCATCTGACCAGAAGCCAGCAGCTCCTGCAGGCTGGACAGTAAGGCATAGCTGGTTGACAGACACAGGCTGGTAGGTATCAAGCATCTGTCCCACACCATGCTGGACTGGGAGGAGTCAACTGTCCCAGCCACTGGAGTTTCAGCACACTCTGTTTTATCAAGACCACCGGTGTGCTGTCCTTCAAGGGATTGGTTCAGCTGTACCTTGAAGGGCTTGGGAGAAGAGAGGAAAGTCACTGCAGGCCAGTTTTAGATGGCACTGAGAACTGTGTCCACTCTCATACGTGACTAAAGGGCACCCTGGCAAGCCGGAAGCACAAAGCACAGGTCTTTCAAGCCCATTCTGGTATATTTTAAATGCAACCTGTAACAATGATACTTGTTTAAAAATAAGAGAAACTCAAGACAACACTAATTTGGGAGGTAAAAAGGCACTAACAGAGACTGTCCTGGGAAAACTGAGATACCTGGTCCACTATCAGTTAATGACTCTGATTAACACAGCTAAAAATTACTGAGCATTTACCACAAGGCATATGCTAAGAGCTTTACAGGCTATGTCTTTTCTAATGCCCCCAATAAGTGTATCTCTGAATTAGGTATTATTTCTTCATCAGATTTATTTCCTTTGGTTTTCTTGGGTACAAGGGAGAGGTACTACAGGTATTATATAAAAGGCTTTGAGCTTTAGATACTAAGATGTTGAGTGGCAACATTCATTTCTATCACTGACATCTGTCGGTCTGGAGTGTTTAGCAATCCGGACCCCTTCTTTTGATAAGCGTAGCCCAGATTTCTTAGGGTGACCAAAACTTGTGTCTGTTAAAGACCACGTCCATCCTTCCCACCCCACCTCCAAAAATGAAAGGCCAGACCAGTTATCTCTCTCTCAGGGATTAGGATCTTGAATGAAATGTCACAAAGATAGAAAATGTTTTGTTCCAAGTCATTCCAGTGGCACCACCTTGAAGCGGCTGTCCTAGATACCAGACCTACCCTGTGTCCTAACCTTCATCCTTTCAATTCTTTCACCGGCTCTGTGAATTGCTGTGTCCTTTTAATACATCCTTCCCTTCCTCCTTTTTATAAAAATTGTTAGCCAAAATTGGTTTCTGTAGCCTACAACCAAAGCACCCTGTCTCCCTTAAAAATTAAACCCAGGTCTGCCTAACTCCTGAGTCTGTGCCTTTTGCCGTGGTATCCTGGTATCTCCCTTACCCACCACCTGGTACTAGACCAGCCTGCACTTTACCATGCTCTGATGAGAAAACACTGGAAGGAAACCACACAGGCCTCTCCTCTCCAAGCCTCTATCTGAAGACCCTGGCTTTGCACACCCCCTGCTAGTTAGACTAGCCTTGATTTCCCTTGGATTGTCTGGAAGAGACAATTTATAACATGGCATCTTCCTCCTGAAGTCTTATTTTGTCTACTTTCTGCTTCAACAGAGCCACAGGCAGCTATTGGCAGCCTTGAGAAAAGTAGCATTCCACAAGCATTCTCCCAGCCTCCACATCTCAAGATGCTGAAAAAAATGTAGTGCCCAAGTTACCAGAATTTCTCATGGTATCCTGTTATCCACACACACTTCCCAGCTAGAGAAAATAAAAATTCTAGGGATGGAGGGAGGCAGCATAATTAAATAACAGAGAACTGAATCAGATACTCAATAGACTTTTTAAATGATACAAAATGGCAAAACTGCTGATGCCAAGAATCATGTAAAAATTATATCTTCATAAACCAACACATTTGCAAAGGACACTGCCCAATAGAATTGCTACCTCAGCTTGGTACAACTGGCATTTGCTTTCTGCCAAAATGTGGATGCCCCTTGTATTAATTTACATAGAAGGAAGAGAGAAAGTACTGAAAAGGAAGCGCTGACATGGGGAAAGTAGAAACTAACAAAGAGAACAGGAAATGTAGGCCATTGCTATACCCAAAGTTAAAGTAGTTAGTGACTACTATTTGAGTCAGATTTAGTTTTAAAAAGTAAAAGAGCAACTTATGATCTCATCAAAGATATTCTGGCACACACAGCAACTAGATAAATGGCTTTGTACCAGTTTTCTATTTCTGCATGCGATGACATCAACAAGCCAAAGGGAAGCAAATTGGGAGAAAATGATCCCAAAGTTTAAACTTTAACAAAGTGAGAACTCTACAGAGAACTTAATGGACTCTGAATTTCCTAAACACATAGAATTTAAGAGCCCAATCTTTTAGCTATCAATCCACTTGACTTACTCATAAACCAGCATGCTGAGCCTCAGAGAGACGAAATGATTTGTTCCAAGGTCACAGGCCCAAATAGCGGTAGACCTGAGAATAGAAACGAAGCCTTCTGACTCTATTCTTACCATTCTTTCCTTTCCTCATGTTGCCCTAATTCACTTATGTTCCTGGGCTGAAGGACACTAACATGCCGTCTTCATCTCATGAAGGAAGACATGACTGGACCTCCCTACTAAAACACCAGAAAAGTGCCTCTCTGCCTGACCTGCTTCTCTTCTTTCTACTGCATTTTGAATAAAGGGTATTTGCCCCAATCTCCCAGGTTCCTGTGGGTATACTTTGGCCAGAGCGAAGTTAAAGAACTGCCATGAAGTTGGACACAGCCTTAATCAAATGCATGCTTCACTCAAGGCTCCTTTGATAAGAAAAGGTACTGGTTGCTTGAATAAAATGCAACTGCCATGTTTCACTTCTAACATCCTGGTTTACTTGTAGGTCCTTCCTATTCAATTGAGTTCGTCTTTTTAACTTAGCAATCTTTACCTTCTCTTCCTGCTGCCATCCTGGTGTAAAGAGACAGATTCGATCTGAAAAGTGACTAAATGCTGGTGGCAAAGCGAGAGGTGCTTTGAGCAGGTCTGGAGGAGTCCATCACAGACAAGACAAAGCCAACTATACTCTTTGTAGAAACTAAAAGCAAAACAACACATGGATTATAAATCTAATTCAACAATTCAACTTAGCCAACACCACTCAGAGCCTCATGTACACAGTCATTTTCCTGGTGTCAGAGATACAGTGACGAACAGATTTCTCTCTCAGGCAGCTTAAAATCAAAGAGGAGAAACACAAAAGTAAAAAGATCTAAACAACTTTAGCTTTATGATAAGGGAAATAAGCTCCATCAGTCTCCCTGTAGTCAAATAGTTAACTAGGTGGATCTGATTCACCTTGGCATTTCTTTTCTCCTGATGACGCTCTTGAACGACTCAGAAAGAAATAGCCATGTGCCTGGTAACAAGGACAAGAAGAGAAAATAAAGAGCCTAAAACACCATCACTCGAATAATCCTATCTTCTAAGATAATCTATAACTGACTATTTTGTCATCATAGGAGGTTGTGTTTCCAATTTAGAACTCTGAAAGATGAAAAAAACATTTAAATCACTTCTTATCCTTCAAGATTTGTCCTAGATTCCATTCAGTGAAACTACAAGTAGCATCAAATTGCCTAACTCAACGAATATGTAAGCCCTGAATACCCCAGAGAGTCCCGCAACCCACCCACAGTCCCCAGCACGCAACTAAAGCACATGTGTTTGGAGGAGACATCTCTCCCTCTCAACACTGGCTCTGCAGCTGTATAATTAACTACACGATCCCTAAATTACAGCAGTCTGGGGGAAAAGGGCTGAACACTATTTGTTAATTCACAATGAATGATAACATAAAACACTTAATTGCCTTCAAATGTTCACGCTCCTATTACAATGAGAGGTTAATGAATTACTCATTCAGGGCAGAGGAGAATAAATTAAGGGATTACATTTTTAAAATAAACATTTCCTAGAATTCTGCTTAAAATGAAAGTAAGAATAATAAAATTACCCACATCTATAACTCTCACTCAGAACAACATTGAGGGAAACATTTAATACACATTCAGGGAACTATAAGAAGTTGCAATGATACTACTGACATTCATTTTCCAGTAGTATTAATATTATTCAATACATTATTTACCACAATAATAGTTAATATAGGCTTAAGGATGTGAAATGATGTTTCACTGGTGAAACACTTTGATTTCCATTTTTAATGAAATAAACATTCGATATTCCTTTTACTCATTTTTCTGTCATTTACTCTATGACAGACAATCATTTCAGATACTAGGCAGTATGTCCTTTATCCCATATTAAAATTTTCATTCTCAACAGGCCTGCAAAAAGATACACTATTTTAGAAGTCAGAATTCAGCAGAGACGCAGTGAAGCTGGTCTTTGGCTGTTGCCAACATTTTCACTTCCCTCTCTGTATGGCCTTGTTTCTCTGGGACTCTGCAAACAAGTATCAAATTCAAATGCTTTCTTTACTCATGTTGGACTCAGTCATTTCACGTGTACTGGTTTTATACTATAATAATCATTATATTTGCTATTATATTTTATATAACATAATAATAATGCAGTTATCATTCTTTTTTATTTTATTTTATTGTTGGGGATTCATTGAGGGTACAAGAAACCAGGTTACACTGATTGCATTTGTTAGGTAAAGTCCCTCTTACGATGGTGTCTTGCCCCCCAAAGGTGTGGCACACACCAAGGCCCCAACCCCTCCCTCCTTCCCTCTCTCTCCTTTTCCTTTCCTCACCCCTCCTTCCTTCTTTCTCTCTCTGCTCTCCCCTTCTCCGACCCCCACCCTGTCCTTAATTGCAGCTATCATTCTTGTAAGTAGAAATTTTGAGCTTTCAAAATCTTCGCACACAAGATTTCATTTATATCTCAATACCAACTGCAACTACCATCTATGATGAGCTTATTTTCAGCTTTTGTTTTTTTGAGACGGCGTCTTGCTCTTTTGCCGAGGCTAGAGGGCAGTGGTATCATTATAGCTCACCGCAACCTCCAGCCCTTGGGAGAAAAAGAGATCCTCCTGCCTCATGCCAAGTAGCTGGGACTAGATACAGGTGTGCACTTTTAAAATTTTTGGTAAAGATGGGGTCTTGCTATTATCCAAGCTGGTCTCGAACTCCTGGGCTCAACTGATCATCCCACTTCAGCCTCCCAAGGTGTTAGGATTACAGGAGTGAGCGTGTCTGGCCTTATCCTCAGTCGTATGTTTACATTAGGTGCCATTCATAGTCACAGGATTAGACCAACAAAACATATATTCAGAGCCTGTAGTCCCAGCTACTCAGGAGGCTGAGGTGGGAGGACTGGAGCCCAGGAGTTTGGGTCCAGCCCAGGCAACAGAAGACCCTTGTCTCTTAAAATAAGGAAACAAACCTCTCTTATATTGATGCCCTAATCCCCAGGACTTCACAATGTATCTGTATTTGGAGACAGGACCTTTAAAGAGGTAATTAAGAGATAGTTAAAATGAGGTCACAATATATGCCCTAATCCAATATGACTTGTATGTCCTTATAGGAGGAGACGTGAACACCCACACACACTGAAGAAAAGATCATGAGTGGACACAGGGAGAAAGTGACCATATACAAGCCAAGGAGATAAGCCCAAGGAGAAACCAGCCCTGCCAACAGCCTGATCTCAGACATCTAACCTCTAGTGAAATGAGAAATTTCTGCCATTTAAGCATCCCAGCCTGTAGTGTTTGTTATAACAACCCTAGCAAACTTATACATATACTCCTATCTCTTATATGCTCTACACAGATGTCCAGCTTCCAGGTACAGCAAATTCACGGATTTCCCCAAACTTCTCCCTACCTTGCCAACATCTCGTAAGATTTCCCCTTCCTAATATTACACTGACACAAGAGGTATTGTCTAAAAACACTGAAGTGACAAGTGACCCATTTGAGCAACAAGCTCTAACACGAGCATCTAGAGAAATATGCAACCTATTCAAACGCTGAATACCAAATAGAATATTAACCCCTCCCTCCAAAAAAGAGAAGACGGAAAGGAAATCTATCTATTATGTGCCAACGTAAGTGGGCAGAAAGTTAGAAGAATGGGGAAGAAGGACCACATGAGATCCTAGTCTAAAGCCAAGTCATAGCAATTGGGGATGATTTTAACGAGATGTGTTTCCTGCCATAAGCAGATTGTAAAGGAAGGGCTGGATAGCTGCTTGGGGTGGGGGGCCTCACAATACTGCAATATTTTAACAGAATCACCAGTCTACTAGCCCTTTTCTCCAGGCAACCAATTAGGTCTGATAACACAAGTTGTAACTTATTTACTACTCCTGAAATACAATGAGAACTTAAAATCTCCCTCAGATTCCAAGCTGTCCTACTGTGGTCTGTGCTCTTTATTACTTCCACTGGGAAGACAATTAGTATGGATCAAGCCAATCACCAGCTGTATGAACCACCACCTCAGTATTATTGGTTTAACTTTGGATACAACTTAACTAATGATCTTTCGACCCAAAGAAAAGAAGAAATTTAGAATAGATAACTCAAAGACTTAACAGCTTATGTTCTGTTAGCAACCCCTCAGCCTGAAGAGCATGCTTCCATTTTCTCTAACTCCAGGTTCTTTTTTTGCACCTTTTCATGTTTCTATTAGACCAGACCCCAGAAGCATCGGTAGAACAGAGGCAGTGTTCCCATTTCCAATTCACTTTTAATTACAGAAAACAGTTGGCAAAATATCAAAGCCCCATGTACAATTTCTTCTGGTTCCACTGGGAGCACAGGGGCTTACCAAGGGGAGCGAATACAGAGAAAAACAATAAGGAAAGGAAAGAAAAGATGAAACAAAGGCAGAAAAATGATGACAAATTTACATCTTCCAGCCGGCACACTACCTTGGCTCAAAAGCAAAAAATGTGCATTCTAATTTAAGGTGGCTACAATTTTCACTGAATCTAACCTGAGATGCATTTTGACCTCTACAGTTTCTATAGTTGGAAAAAGACTGTATTATTTAAAGGGTGGAAAACCAGGCAATGAGAGGGAAGGAGGCAGGGAGGGAAAACAACAAAGTTCTCCACTCTGACTGACCTTTGTCACCCAGAATACACAACCTCACACAGCTAGTCATTTTAGGGAGTGTGTTCTGAGAAGAGCAATTACCCCCTTCAATGGGCCAACATGTTCATTTGTTTAAAAGGGTCAAAAAGAAAGAGATGAATCTGAACTGTAAGGAAGCCATAATAGAATTATTTTCTATTGCTTTTTCCTCATCTATTACTTTTTGACATTTTAGACAGTTAGGACACCTTGGACTAGCTCTAGGGAAAAAAAAGAAGGAGAGAGAGAAAGGAAAATAACGAAGTCTCTTGGTACAGGCTATGTTTGAAATTTCATTCATCAACCTTGTAAACTTGTACAGGCAATTTAGTAAGAGAGACACGGGAAAGATAAAGAAGGATAAAATCTGATCAATGACAACAAAAGAGAAACTCAAAGTAGAAGAGATGGTTAGTGCGAAGAGAGAGAAGAGGATTAGCAAGCCTGAACTCAATAATGAGGTCTGCCCACCAGGCCGGGCCCACCTTCCCCAAACATACAAAGGATGTCTCTCCAGTGGGAACCAAACCACTTTGCTCATTGTAGCAATGGGAAGACAGGGAGGGACGGGAACACATGAAGGGCACCCGATGTAACGAAGCTTCAAATGTGTGAACTCACTGAGAAACAGGGCAGTGTGGAGCCAACACAGACTGGGATTACAGCCCTGCAGCTATGCAACCCCAGCAGACTTCTTGAATTTTCTGAGCCTTATTTGTAAAACTAAGAAAGAGTAGACTATATGATCGCTAAGGTTTCTTCTTTCTTTTCAAAATGTTATCTAGACTTTTACTTATTTATAAAACCAAACCTAACTCAAACAGTAGTCACACTACTTTGAATATATACCCCATGAGAAAAAGACACCAAACAAACAGACAAAACACAAAATGTGTAGGTGCCTTTGCAAGCCACTGGAGCCATATTATAGGAAGACTAGAGGCAAACATCAGCTCCCTCCCATAAAAGCACACTTTTAAAGTTGAAAAACTTAAAGAGGTGGGTGGCAGGGCAAGAGCAGACATACTGAGTCCAGGCAGTATAACCTGGCTACAATCATTCATAAATGAGTGGAAAGTTGCAGGGAAAGCTGGGTGCAGTGGCAACCGTGAATGCCTAGAGTTCCAGCTTCTCAGGAAGCAGAGACAGGTGAATCACTTGAGCCCAGGGCCTTGAGGCTGTAGTGTGCTATTATCACACCTGTGAATAGCCACTGCAGTCCACCCTGAACAACACAGCAAGACCTCATCTCTTAAAAAAATAAAATAAAATAAAATAAAATAGTGCAGAAAAAAAGAACAAATTGATTTAGTAACACAGAATTTATCAAGTTAGAATAAAGTATCTGTTTAGGCTACATTAAGTTGGGATCCAATTATACAGCCAAGACATTGAAATAATCAAATTACATAGCCATAAACACATTCTAATCATCACCAAAAAAGAAGCAAATGCACTCATAGAATTAACACAAATAATCTGAGTCAATGGTGAGATTAAAAAAAAGAGTAGAGTCACAAAAATAAAATCAGAGGAGCTCAGATACAGTCCTGTCCTAAACTCTGTCAAGTCTGGATTCCAACATCACCCTGCCTTCCACGACACAGGTGGAAGGACATACAGAAATGCGGCTTAGTTCTCAAAGACACCTCTTTGTACCGCCTTACCTTGCACACCCTGAAACACCCTCTCCTTCCTCTTGCCATCTGGTGAACTCCTAGCCCTTCAAAACCCTGCCCACCGTTACTCTTCCAGGAATCCTCTTCAGGCACCCCAGTCAGAACTAAGCCTGCGGCCTGGGAGCTGCCTCCGTGCTGTGGTTCCTGCTGCATTCAACACGGCCACACGGAGATGACCAGCCTCCACGTCCCCTCTCTGAACAGCACCTCTGGGACACTAAGATCCTCGGCTTATTCACTTTCATACATTCACTGCCTAATACTGAGTCCAGAGCATGGCAGGAGCTCGATAAATGCATGTTGACTAGAAAATGCATTAAAATTCACAGAAAATACACCAACTGCCAATGTTGGCATTTACTGACCTACCACAATGTTGAATACATAGCAGATACTCAATAAATATTTGCTGATATGATTATATTGCTGGTAGAATTTAAAATCTGTGCTTAAAATAAAGCTGCAAAGAAATGCCCATTTAAACAAACTCAGCAATAAATAGTAATATTGTATCAATGTTTACATAATACATTTTCCTTTCTCGGAGTCTGTTTAACTCATCTCTTGAGCTAAGAAAGTCAAGATATACTCTATCATACTATATGTTAAATCTTTATAACATGACCATGAAGTGGACTTGAAGAAAATTTTGCTAAACAGATGGACTATCACTCCAGGAGAATTCTCTGTGATGAATACTTACTTTAGAGGTGTTACAAGAGTAATATTAGTCTGATGACATCAGGGAAGTACAAAAGTAGTAAGTATTAAAGGCACTAGTGAAAAGAAGGCTGCAATTATGATAGAAACAGAAATTAGGGATGACTATCAAAGAGAGTAAGCAGCAACCCAGGATGAAAGCTTGGGTCTATTTTATAACCTAAGATCAGAAATGACATACCGTCTGCTATATTCTACTGTCCACACAAATCAACCCGGGCACACCTTGGGGAGGGACTATATTGTGGGCACAAACCCTGGGAAGCGAGGGTCACTGAGGGATGTCTTACAAGCTGGCAGGAATACAAAATGGTATGATCACTTTGGAAATTAATATAGCAATATTTTATAAAGTTAAACACACAGCCCTATGTGATCCTTTACTCCTAATTCTAAGTATTCACACAGGAGAAACAAACACATACATCATCTATCCACACAAAGACTGATATGAAGGTTCACAGTAGCATTACACAAACAGCTCCAAACTGAAACAATCCAGACCACCACCAGCTAATGAATGGATAAACAAATTATGATACACCCATGCTATGGAATACTACTCAACAAATCTAAAGAACAAAATATTAATAACATGAATGAATCTTAAAAATACTCTGTAAACAAAAGAAAGCAAACAAAAAAGGCCACCAGGTGAGTCCATTTACAGGAAATTCTAGGAAAGATAAAACTATAGTGACAGAAAGGAAATCAGTGACTGCTCAGAGCTGGGATGGAGAGGGGACAATTGAAAATGCCGTGAGGGGCCTTCAGACATATGAAAAAATGCTCATCATCTTTAATCATCAGAGAAATGCAAATCAAAACTACTTTGAGATATCATCTAACTCCAATGAGACTAGCCTATATCACAAAATCTCAAGACCAGAGATGTTGGCGTGGATGCGGAGAAAAGGGAACACTTCTGCACTGCTGGTGGGAATGCAAATTAATACATTCCTTTTGGAAAGATATATGGAGAACACTCAGATCTAAAAATAGATCTGCCATTCAATCCTGTAATTCCTCTGCTGGGCATATACCCAGAAGACCAAAAATCACAACATAACAAAGATATTTGTACCAGAATGTTTATTGCAGCCCAATTCATAATAGCTAAGTCATGGAAAAAGCCCAAGTGCCCATCGATCCACGAATGGATTAATAAATTGTGGTATATGTATACCATGGAATACTATGCAGCCTTAAAGAAAGATGGAGACTTTACCTCTTTCATGTTTACATGGATGGAGCTGGAACATATTCTTCTTAGTAAAGTATCCCAAGAATGGAAGAAAAAATACCCAATGTACACAGCCCTACTATGAAACTAATTTGGGACTCTCACATGAAAGCTATAACCCAGCTACAACTTAACAATAGGGGGAAGTGGGAAAGAGGGGGGTGGGTAGAGGGAGGGGAATCGGTGGGATCACACCTGTGGTGCATATTACAGGGGTATTTGCGAAACTTGGTAAATGTAGAATGTAAATGTTTTGGCACAGTAACTGAGATAACGCCGGAAAGGCTATGTTAACCACTGTGATAAAAATGTGTCAAATGGTTTATGAAGTGAGTCTATGATGCCCCATAATCATATCATTGTATACAGTTATGATTTAATTAAAAAATAAAAAATAAAAAATAAAAAAAAAAAAAAAAAGAAAATGCCGTGAGGAAGATTTTTAGTTTGAGAGTACTTTCTATAGCTTGACTGTGGAGGCTATATGACTATATATAATTACCCAAATTCATCAAACTGTATACTTGAAGTGGATGCGTTCTAGTTGATAATAATACCTTAAAAAATTACCATTTTGTGCATAAATTCTATGCTACTTCTCAACTTCCAAGAAAACAACAGAAATCTATTAAAACTTAACCGAACTTTCATGATCTATGTATTCAGATATAAATTCACTACACATAAAACGCAAAAACATTTTTACATTCCAGTAATGAATAATCAAAACCTCAAATTTATTTTTTATTACTTTTTTTTTATTAAATCATAGCTGTGTACATGGATATGATCATGGGGCAGACCGTTTGACACACTTTCATCACACTGGTTAACATAGCCTTCTTGGCATTCTCTCAGTTACTGTGCCAAGACACTTACATTCCACATTTACCAAGTTTCACATATACCCTTGCAAGATGCACCGCAGTCAAAACCTCAAATTTAAAAGAGACTACTAATAGACCTACTTGGAGACTAATACCCCTGCACAGGAAAGAATGATAAAGACTTGAACTAGAAAGTCATGGCACTGTGAACAGAGAGAAGGAAAGAGATTGGAAGCAACGTATTCCATGGGCTGGACTGACTGACTTCATCCACAGATTAGGAAAATCAAAGAAGACATTCAAATATCAGGGTACCAGTGAAACCTCAACTGTTACGTTCCCAGTAAGGCATCTGGCGATTGTCCCATTCTAAACTGAAATACCCTCACCTTCCACCACACTAAACTCAGAACTTCTTACCCTTCTTCGCTGCTTCATTTCTCACTCTATCATTTATGATCTTGTGGCACTAGACACCATAACTGATTCATTTGCTTTCTTGACTGCTTCCCCCGAGAAGAGTATAAGCTCTGGAAAGGCAGGGTTTTATCTTGTTTTAGTCACGGATATACACATGGTCCCTACAGCTCAATAAATAGTACATACTAAAAGCTCAATAAATACTTAACAAATGAATTGAAGGAAAAACATTAAAATAAATCAGAATATGAGGAAAAGAAGTGGATGTGAATATGTGTGTCTCTACAGAAAGCAGGAAGAAATGATGGGTTCAGATTTAGAAATGCAGAGTAGGAACTATTTGACAGCTAATGAAGAGCCAGAGGCTGCAAGAGAAGTTGGGTTTGATGATTTTTGCAGAGATAATGGCTGAGCCTCCGCAAAGAGACATGAGATTTCCAAGCATGTCCACAACTAAACTCTTTTGCTCCATTAAACCTGCTCTTTTGCAACAAAAGGATCTATAGCAAACAAACAAAAAATCTCTATTTTCTTCAGCACTGTACTTCACTGTTCTACAAAAGCATTCATCTCTCTGAAGCATGAACACGTGGGTATGAACACATTTTGTGATGCTGACTTTACGTATTGTCAAATGTTCCAGAGCAAATAATTCTGTTCTTGGAATCAAACCTAAGTACATTAGGTTAGAAACACAGAGGCAGTGCAACAGTAGACATCAATCTTACTAACTCTTTAAGCCCTGCTACAACTGGTGGGAGGCTCATTAATTAACATGTAAATTAACACGGATCCTTTCTTCACAAGGAACCAAATTACAGTCTGACCAAAGACAGCCTCTGAACATTATCACTAATGTATATGTGTACTTTTTTCCTGAAAGCTTGAGCATTTCAATCACTGTTGTTGAGCGGAAGGTTGGGATAGAGATAGAAATAAAGATTCTGTGGGAAAGAGATAAAGGAATGGTCAAGGCCTAATGCAAAAGCAAAAGATTAACTCCAGGGCATGAAAGGACTTTTTTTTTGAGGAGACGGCTGATCTTAACACCTACTTTCTATATGTGAATCCTAGTAAATGTGGAATGTAAAGGTCTTAGCAAAATAACTAAGAAAATGCTATGAAAGCTACGTTAACTAGTGTGATGAAAATGTGTCAAACGATATATGAACCAAGTGTATGGTGCCCCATGACCATATTAATGTACACAGCTATGATTTAATAAAAAAAAAAAAGGAAAAAAAAACACCTACTTTCTGATGACAATTATAATAAATTACCCTCAAACAAAGGATACTGCTTCAAGGAAAGAATATTGTCCAGAATAAGTACATCCACAGAGGCCAGTTCCCATGCTTCTACCATCATGGAATGATAAAAGATTTCAGGTTACTCATCAACACTCATGAGCCTTGCCATGTGCCGACATAACGTGTCCTCCTGGAGCTCAACTCCTGTAAATGAGTAAGGGTGCTGAACGGGGGCTGCTGATTCTAGGATCTAAAAAAATCATAGGAGAGAGAAAGAAGGAGGGAGGGGCAGGGGAAAGGAAGAGCAGAGAGAGGGAAGGAGGGACAACAGGTTGGGATCTTGGTGTCTGCTACACCTTTTGGGGGGCAAAACACGATTGTAAGAGGGACTTTACCTAACAAATGCAATCAGTGTAACCTGGTTTTTTGTACCCTCAATGAATCCCCAACAATAAATAAAAAAAAAAAAATTAAAAAATCATAGCATGTCAATGACCAAAGGGTCTTCCTTCCCAGAGGAAGCCCAGAGTATTAAAGCCACATACCTGTGTCAGAAGTCAGTAAGCGGCAGAGATAAGAAGAGAACCCATGTGTGTGGGTGACACCGCAGGTGTCTGCTGTCAGACCAGCGAGGGCTGAAACTGGCTCTGCTACTGATTAAAATATGTGACTTCAGGCAAGTTACTTTCTCTAAGCCTCTCTCTCCTCTGTCATCAGTGAAATGGGAAAAGCAACAATAATGCCAAATATATAGGGTTGTTTTAAGTATTAACAGAGATCACTGAGGTTTACTTTTGACATTGGTACATGGCACATGGTTGCTGAACGCTCACTATGCATTAGAAACTACAGTGCCAGATTGGTCTATAAACATTCTGATTCTGTTTATGTCAATGGTTATTAGAGACTGATTCTTACTAACTCTGTGCCCAGATGCAGAGTCACTGGACTGTGGCATTTAACTCACTTCCACGATCCTGTCAGTGTAGACTGCTTGTCCCTGCTATGCTGACACCTGCACAGGTGCCTATGCACTAGAGGCTGTTCTTGAGCTCTCACCTGCCACTACTTGCACCTGCCCACGCCACCTGCTGCCCCCGAGGTCTCCAGAGGGGCCCCTTAGATCCACCAGCTCATGATGACAAGGAATTCACCTGGGTAATGAACCCAGAGGTACAGGCACATCACAGAGGGGGAAAAACAAAACACCTGGGTGTGCAAACTGAAAGCCAAACAAATGGCTTTCTTTATATGCAGTGTTATTTCAGCTGGGTATTATCTTTCTGTATAAAGACAAAGTTTTTCAAAAACTTTGTAACTTTGAAATAGCCACTGAACCCCCAGATATGAGCAGTCAGTATCCAACCACCTTCATTTCTGTCAGTGATGGGATGCTTCTTGGATTCTAATAATGTGATGTAAAAAATGAGTATATAAATCATACAATTCAATGGATCAAAGGTTCATTTGACATTGCTAATAGTATTGCTATTATCAGCTGATAACATTAGCACTTAAAGAGCACAATCTCTCTTCAGAGAGGACAGAGGCAGATCATTTTGCATGGAAAGGGAAAGGGTGAGCTTTTAGTGGCCTGTGCACACCTTCCCATGATGGACCCGTGGCTGACGGCTATCCATGGGGGTGAAGGAAGGCAATGGCAACCATAAGAGGCCCAACACACTGACCTCCTGACATCATATACGGCTCATTACAATATAATAAAAGAAGTCCTGTTGCTCAGCACAAAATACACTAGCACTGAAGGAGGAGCCGATCAATATAGCATCCGCCCCTTCTTCATAAGAAAAAGCAAAGCAACAGTTTACTCTGAGATTCTGATCACAGAGTACAATCAGATTATCCCTTGTGAGATAACCTTTCTCTCTACCCTCACCACTAAGCTGAACAAATATTTACCACGACTTTTTTTCATGACATTACCAAGAGTGAGAATTCACCTGAGTAGACGGTTAAAATGAAAACAAGTCTTAGAACTGCAACTAAAGAATAGCCGGGCGTTGTGGCGGGCGCCTGTAGTCCCAGCTGCTCGGGAGGCTGAGGCAAGAGAATCGCTGAAGCCCAAGAGCTAGAGGTTGCTGTGAGTCCTGTGACATCATGGCACTCTACTGAAGGCGGTAAAGTGAGACTCTGTCTCTACAAATAAATAAATAAAAAGAAATGACAGATGACAAGAACACACCTACTCTGTGTGGCAATGCAGCTCAGGGCTTAGAGAGACTCTTTCACAGGTCAACTACCACCCTAAAACCAAAACACAGTCTCTTACTTCACAGATGTCCTGTAAAAAAAGGACATCTTTTTCCAAATACAGCGTTTTAAAAAGTTAAGCTTTACTAGAATTAGCAGTAACAGAAATGTATCTGTTTCTATATTAATAGCTAACATTTACTAAGTGTAAACGGCCCTGTGCTAAGCACTAACATTCATTGAATCCTTACCACAGCCTTAAGAGAGGGAATGCTGTAATTTTCACTTTATAGTTACGGGAAAGAGAGGTTTAGGAATACTAAGTAACTGGTGTAAGTCCACAAGGCTGCTTAGTGGCAAAGGTGGGATTCTACCTGACTCTGAGGTAAGACTACCCAATACAAATACTCATATGAGAAAAATATTCTGTCTCTGTGCTGTCCCGTTCTAAAGCCACCATCCACATGTGGCTTCTGGACACTTGAAATGTGGCCAACATGAGTGAGAAATTTAATTTTCAATTGTACTTACTTTTAATCAATATGAATTGACATAGCCACATGTGGTCAGTGGCTACCATAATGGACAGGGTCAGTGGCTACCGTAATGGACAGAGCAATTCTAGAGCAGTGCTGGGCAAACTTGGGCCATGAGTCAAATGTGACCAGTGGCTACAAACATAGAATGTTGTTACAGTTCTTAAAAAGTCAGACAAAAAGACAAAGAGGCAACAGAATAGTATAAAGCCTACAAAGCCTAAAATATTTACCACTGGGTTCTTCACAGAGAAAGTCTGCTGACCCATACATTGATAGCTAAACCTTAACCACCACCATGATTGCCCCCAGGATATGTCACACCCAGTCCCCCTGTGTAAATCTTAACAGTATGAGGATGACATTAAGAACCACATCACATGAGCATTTTCGTATTTACCATTATAGCATTTTAAGCAATCTATGCCTGAACAAAGGTAAAAATTGCTGACCGAGAGATGCCCTAATTAAGTTCTATACCACCAGCCACCAAAATAACACTCCACATTTACAAACTGCTTTTGCATTATCTCATGTTCTATTTAAAACAACCTCATAAGCCAGCGTGCCCATTTTACAAAGGAAAAAATTAAGACAAACTCCTCAGTGCTGTAACAAAGGAATGGCAACTCCAAGTTTACTGATTTACCTGTGAGAGGAGATTTCTGTAGAAACTGAAGAAAATGGTACATGTGCTACGGTCACATGAGTACCCAAGTAGGTTCAACTGATGCAGGAAGACTAGCTAAGGCATGGGTGTTCTCCCTCTGTGGACAAACTGCCCCTACCGTCCCCACCAAGTGAGCGAGTGCAGAGACAGAGGCAGAGGCAGAGGCAGAGGCAGGGCTCCTCCAGGGATACTCCAGATTCCTGAAAACCACCAGTCTCTGAAGGCTAACGCAGAGAGTGCTTAGCCTTTCCCTGAAAATTTTACTGGGCATTTTATTTTATTTTTCACAGAGGGTACTGAAAATCAACAGGAGCACAGTTCCCAGGAATCCAGACCCCCCGAGAAGCATAAGCTTGGCCCCCTTCTACTTGGCCCTCGGTATACGCATTAAGAAAGACACCACTCTCTTGGCAATGACTGACATCCTTTGGAAACTCACTGTACCCTTAAGGGCAGCTGGCAGGCTTTATTCCAGACACCCTCCATGCTATTCCTGAGATTCCTGCGATACGAGGATCCTCGGGCTGCTCTGAATCACAATATCCTGTTTGACTTGGGGACCAGTGACTGCCCCCAGGTTTCAGTAAAGGTGGCATAGGAGACTTTGGTATTTTGTATCCTTTCCTGTGCTCTAAACTGCACTATCCAATAAAGCAGCCAGTAGCTATATTTGGTTAATTAAGTTTAAGCTAACTGAAACTAAATAATATTAAAAATCAAGTTTCTTGGCTGTGCTCATGTGTAACTCGCACTCAGTGGCCACATGTTGTTCATGGCTGCCCCATCAGATGGCACAGACACAGAACATTTCCATCCTCACTGCAGGTTCCGCTAGACTGTGTTACAACCCAAAATCTACTACCCTGTTTCCCCAAAAATAAGACAGTGTCTTATTTTAAGGTGTGCTCCCAAAGATGTGCTAGGTCTTATTTTCAGGGGACGCCTTATCTTTCCTGTAAGTAGGTCTTATTTTCGGAGGATGGCTTATTTTCGGGGAAACAGGGTAGTCACACAATTCTGATTAGATGTAAATACATAACGAGGGGGATCGTGATTTCCTTTTAACTTCTGATTGATAATGTACCATGCCACATAACCAATACCAAATTATTTCTATTAATTACTAATATTATATAATTCCTTCAGTTTCATAAATTCAACTCATTATCACGATTATTTTTTGAACAACTTTGCCCATCCAACAATTAAATCATTCATTTATGGGTTTCCCTGAAAGTTTTACTGGGCATTTTATTATATTTTATTTAGTGGGCATTTGAAGCTTCTAAATCTCCTTTCTCACCTGGACTATTCTGGCCTTGGTGACTTACATTGAATCTATTCAAATTGTACCTTACAGTATGAACCCCAGAGGCTTAGTAATGCAGGTGCATTACGTACCTTCTATCTAGTTAGCTCTTGGCTGTCTTTGTCTTAATGCCTTTTCTAACCTACTCATCCCCTTCTCCATCTCCATCTCCATCTCTTGGGCCCACTTTGTTGAGACAGTTCTACAGCATATTCTAAATCTCCTTAATTCAAGTTTTAAGTAATTATTATGAAAAAATTCATGGTAGAATAAATTAGTTTGGGTTACTAATGAAAGCAGAGGCTGGCTCGGCACCTGTAACTCAGTGAGTAGGGTGCCAGGTACATACACCAGAGCTGGCAGGTTCAAATCCAGCCTGGGCCTGCCAAACAATAATGACAACTACAGTCAAAAAATAGGTGGGCGTTATGGTGGGTGCCTGTAGTCCCAGCTACTTGGGAGGCTGAGGCAAGAGAATCTCTTAAGCCCAAGAGTTTGAGGTTGCTGTGAGCTGTGACGCCACGGCACTCTACCCAGGGCAACAGGGAGACAGTTTGAGACTCTGCCTCCGACTGAAGGCAGCAGCTGAGACAAGGACTTTGTTGCAGGTGGACCTTTTGGGGAATGAATCAGAGTAAAGGAGCAGGCAGAATGAAAAAAGGAGAAAAGTTTAAATAAAAATGTTGCTTTGAGGTTGCTACCATGAGCAGTAGGGTCTCAAATCTACCACACAGAATACTCTTAGGAATTGTCAGCTTGAAAAATACATGGACACTTGGAGAACTGATCCACCAGCTTCCATCCCCCACCCCCTTAGTTGAGGGCTGCCCTTCAAAGATGCTCTTATGTGTGGGCCCAGCAAGCACCCACAGAGCTGGAGGACTCCCAGGGCACAGGTGACTATTGCTTTAGGTGAGCCCTGGGAGCTTGCATGATTCCTTGCATGAGAAATCATGAGCCTGCATGATTCCTTCCAGCATAGCCATGAGGAAATAAGAGCTGGGTCAAGGAGAGGAAACCAGGGAGTTGAGAGGAGAAAGTGATTTATCCAACTGTGATTTCTTCAAGTGCCAACTCTGAACTTCCTTAGCTAACCTGCCATCATCCTGTTGGACAGCCTGAGTGGCTCCTTCCATGAAGCTTCCCCACTCATTCTGACACCAAATGAGCTAGGTGGTTTTTGTCTGTGCCACTTCGGTGCCTTGCAACACTCAACATAGTAATTTTTAAATATGTGTGGTGCTCCCTCTCGCTCCTTCCACTAGACTCTAAACTCCCAGGAGACAAGGACTGCCCTTCTCTCCCAGGCACCCTGTACCTGGCAAACCATGTGGCACACCAGGTGCACAATACTTGGAAGGAAGCAAAGAGGACATGGAAGCCCTCAGCAACTAGTAAGAAGTAAGGATTCCAAATCCCTATCCAAGTCCAGGCTCTTCATTAGTGAATCACAGGGTGAAGAGCCCAGTCACAACAAAATTAAATCGGTATTTGTAGGGTTCTGCACGCCTCCTCTTACTTCATTTAATTCAGCGATGGCCCTGATCAATTAAACCATATTCATCAGATCTAAGAAGTTATTGATTATAAAATGTTGCATTATTTTATTTACCATTAGGAAAAAAATAATTATGCCAAATAATTGAAAGATATGTATATTAAAACAAATATTGATTTCAGAAATACAAAAATGGAAGGGGACTTTTGGAAATGTGACTTGTTTTGATTCTAAAAAAACATTTAAGGTGAGGTTTCTAGAGAAAGATATTATTTTTTTACTTTACTGATAAAAAACTGAGGTTTCTAAGGAAGACAGTATGTGTTTCCTCAGCTTTTCTCCCTTGCCATTTCGTGAGGCTCAGCTCCTGCTCTGAGAAGACCTCCTTGCAAGAAAGCCTCTGATGAACTCCTGCTGGCTGAGAAGAAAACTCGCGAGGACGGTCTTTGGGCGTATCCACGGATTGTTACAGAGGAGCAAGGAGCCGCCATGAGGGTTGCAGCTCCAGGGTCAAAGTGCAGGGATGACAGGGCGGACTGGGACAGTGGATTCGCAAGTAGGGTAGTCTTTTCAAGAGCCCGCCATTCCAATTGTCCCTAAGTACCCCTGTCAGAATGTATACTAACAGACACCCTAAATTCCCATGAGATGGGACAAGCTCAAATAAAATGGTTGGATGAGCTCAAATAACCCAAGAGAAAGTTAAAAGGAAGTTCTCCCAAAGCTACACATAACAAAAGCAAGCAACAACTGACTGTGATTCCAAAAGACAAGGGAACTTTGATGGGGAATTACATCAATTTTTTTTTCTTTTAAAGAATCAACTTAATAGGTACAGACCCTGAACTACTGGCAACAAATGGGACAAATGTTTATGAACAGCTTCTCTCTTCCCAAGCCTAAGAATAATGAACACAGGGGGACCCAGAAGAGGCAGAAGGAAAACAAAATGTGGTAGTAACTACAACTTGCTCTGTGTCCAACTGCCAGCTTGCAATGCACCCCATGCCTTTTATTCTCCCTTCGCAACACCGTGGGGAGCCTTAACTAGCTAATAAATAGGTGGCTGTGGTGAAAACTTCAAAGCACTCCAGCATGCCCCTCCCCTCCTCTGCCTATTAGCACAGCCGCCTGGCACTGTGTCCAGGTTTCCATGTGGTGTGCCTGGGCAGGAACACACAGAGGGCTCCCCTGGGCTCTGAAGGCAGGTGGTACCCGTTCTGAATTGAGAGCAGAAGAGGCTTGTGCCAGAATATTTCTCTTTCCAGGGGGAAGAGATGGAGAATTGAAAGGGAGGTGTAAGACACACATAAAGGACCTGCTGCCAGTGAACTCTGTGCTGCAGGCTAACTGCAAAGAGAGTTTTAGAGAGCGCTTTCATTTTTAACTTTGCACAATGGATTCAATCAACAACCATGCATGTGCTCAAATGCACACGCACTCAATGTTTTCATTTTTAAAGTCTTCGATAGATCCTGTAGAGCTCTGTTTACCAAGAGAACCATTAAAACACTCTAAATTCACAACACAGTTAAATCTGGGAAGGATAGTGAGGCACAAAGATTGCAGTCAACTGAACGCGTCTGTTTGGTAGCTTTGTCTTAAGTGGTAGTGGTGGCAGAGGTTTTCATTTGAGGGTGGAGGACAGAGTGCCAGAGAGCCAGAAAGGAGAAAGCACAGGGCAGATTTGCTGTAGATCTTTAATAATGTCCCAGATGTGTCTGAAACAGTCATTTCCATTTCAAAGAGTTTATCCAAAACTCTTGCTGCTTGCTCTCCTGCTACATGTCTCAACCTATCTCAAGTTGCAGATAGAATATTTTCACTTAACTCATTAATATAGGCATGCCATTTGGTAATCTCTGAATGTTAGTATATCTCAGGTAAGGAAGAGAAAGAAACATTGGATATATTAATCTAGATGTGGTGTGCTCCATGTTATTACTTTTCTTGAACTGCATATATATTTCTATAATATTGCCTACATTTTTCAACAGCCCTATCATAAGTTAACGCATATTGAATTTGTGACAAATTATATTCTCTACTTCTCCCCACTCTGGAGTTGTGCAATTAATTTTTTAAGCCCAACTTGAAGACTTTATATTTAACTTTACTATTTTTCACCCTGTTATTTCTGGCATATCCTTAGACTATTAAGATTTTCTTGACTCTAAATCAAGTCACTAATCACATTAGCTATCCTTCCCAGCCTTGTGTCAACCGTCTATTTGGTAAACCTGTCTTAATCAAAGTCATTGATAAAAATCGTGAAACGTGTCTGAGGACAGAGCTCTGCATCACTCCACAAGAAATATTCCTCCAGGTTGACATTAAGCCAATAATAGACACTTTGGAAAGATCTTTTCAAATAAATGCAAATACAGCTAGCCCACATGTTATTCTCCATGTTATTCACAGGGGTCTCTGGGGATTGATCAGATGCCTTGCAGATATACAGATGTGCAAAATATTATGTGTTCTCCTCTACTGTTAGATAATGAAGGTACTGGTCTCAGATGGAAGAAAGGAGGGCAGGGGGAGTAGTTTCAGCCAAGGCTTGATGGAAACACTGTGGCCATGACAACCAGTGATAGCTACCCCAGCTCCCCTCTACCCTTCACCCCACTCCCACTCTGGTACCAAGAGTATCTCATAACCATCTTCTCCTCTGCCCGGGAACTCCAGCCTCTTTACATCAGAGAATGATGATCTAATGTTTTGTATATTCTGTCTATTGGAGATTTACGGTGAGATATTGGTGTGCTAAAAACTACAGATATTTCATCTTCAGAAGTAAAATAAGTAAAATACAAAACCAAAAAATAACTTAAAAAAAAAATCTACCTCCAGCAGTTCAAGCACAAACTATGAGCCCTTGGCAGTGCCTTTTCCCCCATATGCTTGAGATGCTTTCTTAGAAGGAAGGGGCACTGGACTGGGGCTCAGAAGACATGTGCAGAGCTGCCTGGAAATGCTCTATATCCCTGGTCATGCCATTTCAATCATTTTATCCATCAGAAGAGGAAGTTGCCTTGAGAAAGCCAGCTACTGGCCCACAGACTATTATTTGCCCTATAGCCTAGTCCCCTTTTTAACTTGGGAAGCTGAGGCTTAACATGCAAGGACAAGAAAACTCAATATGGTGTGTGTGTATTTGTGGGTGTGTCTGTGTCAATATAAGTGTATTTACTGCAGTGGGAAGGTGGAAGATCCACAAACATGGGCTTGAGAATGAGGCTGCTGATCCCTGACTCTCGCAATCGTCTTGCCCTTTCCTTTCTCTTAAAGAACAGATGCACTAGAAGGAAGTGTGTCAATATGGCTGACGTCCCTGGAGACTGGTATACTCAGGTGTGGCTATGCAGGCTTTGAATGAACTATTTTAAAGTTGTTATTTAACCTTAAAAATTAAGTTGTAATGAAAAAAAAATTAAGTTGTTAATGTGGCTAATACTGTTGTTCAAACCGGGATGGTTTTCTTTTTTTTAACTACTCCGGGATTTTACATATACAATAGTACCTGAACTAGGTCACTGCACGAGGCTTTGGCAATTGTTTTATTATGCGGAGATTTGAGCTGTAACAGCATTTATTATAAGCTCTGTAGATGCATTATGCAAAAGCAGAAGTTGAGAATGAGAAAGATAAAATTAAAAAGATAAACAACTACCTATTAAAAATGGTTTTATCCGGCTGGAAAATAAAATTACATGAATATCTGGAGACACTCCCATTTCCTGGGTTTTCAGGAAAAGACTGTCTGTCCCCTGATCACATACAAAGACAGGTCCAGAGAAAATGAGACAGGTCCAGACTGCCTGAAAACATTCTATACCATGTTGCCTCCCTCTCTCAAGGTGGTATGTCCTCGAATAGAATATAACCGATTTCGAATAGAATAAGTAGAACATAACAATTCCAACAAGAAAGAGCACACATACCCCTAACACCTTTGTAGGCAACATCCTAAATGCTGTAGCCCAATAAGGATTGCCAAATAAGTTATCACAAGTGAAAAGACTTGCGTTCTGAGAATCAAACATGCCCCAGATGACCAGAGTGACTTGGCCTGATAGGCAATATGGGTATGTCCAGGAAGCAGATGCACAGATTGGACATGATGCAATTCCTGAAAGCCATAATTTTACTACATGACAAATAATTTAAGTGCTTTTACATATTAAAATAAACATGAATATATGATAGTATACATAATTTGTATATTTTATAATCAACAAAAGACAGAAGGCTTCTAAAAATATTTGCATTTGCAGCAGGCATTTGAGGTTATGTCTTACCCATGGGCCTGAGTGCCCTCTCCTTGGCTCAGCAGGAGAATGGGGACAATTCTGGGAAGTACAGTCACATGGCCACCAAAAGGGAGAGAACAAACCATAGCCACCTGGTCACTCACAGCTGCTCAGAGTAGGTCATGAGAGAAACAAAATAGCATCAACTTAGGGTCAGGCTGGGGAAGTGCCCCTAGAGGAACTACTTCACTCTACCACCAAATCCAACCATCTAATGGTGGTGCTTGTTTGTTTTCCACTTGCAAGTTGGGGGCACTCAGTTGACCTACGAGAACCATAGTGGTTTGAACACTTCCATCTTGCTCAGGTTTCTTGGTATTTATTCCACTTTCGTTGGTAGCACAGACTTGAATGAACAGAAGGGCAGCTCCAGCTAGGATCTGGGACACAGGAGGCTCATGGTCTGCTCATGCTTCTGTGGTCAGTTATTAAGGACAATTAACCTCTCTATGCCTAAGCTTCCTGTTTCATGAAATGGAAATGATATTCTCTATCCATTCCCAAGGTTGGCTGTCAGACTGAGATCAGATAGTGAGAAAATAATCTGTAAAAGCACCATACAAGTGAAATTATCAGCATCTAGAGAATTATTTCTATCTCTATCTCTTAACATTCTAAGATTTTATCTATAATTAGGAGAGCTACCAAAGGACAGACAAGCCAAACAGTGTCTGGTCACAGGTTAGGCTAATGAAATTATCTGTAGTCTCCGTTGCATCCACATTAATCTGTACTGTTTCAGTTGGATTCCACACATGTTGATTGAATGCCCTCATGTGCCTGGTTAAGAATGACCTCATACTTTATGTGTGCCAACCATTGCCTAAGTATTTTATATTAATTTATACACTTAATCCACAAAAGGTATTAGTTAATTACATACAAAAAAACCCCCAAATTAATTAACTTATAATAGTAGGTAAATTGAGGCCCAGAGAGGTTAAGCAATTTACCCAAGGTCATCCAGCTAGCAAGACAGGATTCAAACTCAGGCAGTCTGACTCCAGAGCCCATGTCCCTTGTCGCTGTATCATATGTTCTGGAAATGCTGCAGCAAGATAAGACAAGTGACCTGCTCTCATGGATCATGTATTTTAGGAAAGTAGGTAAGAAGAAAATAAGGTAGGTAATAAGATAGGAAGTCTCTCATTAGAGAGCAGGTCTGCTGTAGGCTGAGACCACACAGAAGCCAGGTCCTGGCTGATCTCTGACCACATAAGTATTCTTAGGACTAGTTCTGTTTAGTTCTATTAAATAAAACTAAGGACAGTGAAGGTCTTAATTTGTTTTGAGTTAGTCTTAATTAAGAAATCATATACAACAGGGGCTTTGCCATAAAAATTTAAACTGTATATGGACCCTGCTTTTGAGTCACAATAACTTGGAAATACAAGCGTCAATTGCCAGGCCTGATTACTGTTATAAAGAAAGAGAAGGATACTTTCTTCTGATCATAAAAGTAGTCAGTTGTCATTCTGGCATTTTTAACTATCAGCTAGACAGAGCTCCCCTCTGATGCTTAACTGGCACTTAACAGTCTACATTTCCAAAATTTACTTCTTTGTTTTTTTTTTTTTTTTGAAATATTCACATCTTTTATTGTATTTATCTTTGGATGTGTTACTTTTGATGCAATTATAAATGGTATTACCTTTATTTATTTTAATTTTTTTATTATTGAATCATAGCTGTGTACATTAATGCGATCATGGGGCACCATACACCAGTTTTATAAACAGTTTGACACATTTTCACGACACTAGCACTGCAACTGTTCTTCCTTTTCCATCCCGGACTCCTCCCAATAACCCTGGGTGCAGCTTCAAGAGTTAAGCCCACTCCTCCTCCTCTTTTCCCACTGGCTGCAGGTCCAAATCTTGCTTAAGTCTGTCACATCCTTCTTAACTGACCCTGCCCTCTCTCCACTGCCACAACCATGGGACGGGCTCTCATTGCCTTCTTAGAAATCTATCTGAAATAGCAATAGTTTTCCACCAGACCTATTCAACACCTCTTCATGATGTTTTATACAAGACAACATTAATCTCTTTCCCTCCATTCTTTCATTCATTCATCCAATAAATATTTTTGATCGTCCACTAATGTATCTCACACTGTTCTAGGAGTTAAAGATTCAACAGTCAACAAGTTGTATAAGTTCTTGCCCAAATGAAGCTTAACTGCTAGTAAGGAAATAGATAATAAACACGAAAATAAATAGGATCATTTACAAGTTGATAAATATCAGGAAGAAAATAAAACAGTGGTATAAAAGAAAATACATCAGTTAGAATGCTTTAGACTCACTCAATAGAAAACGTGACTCAAAAGGACTTGAGAAGAAAAGAACATCTTACAAAAAAGTAATATTGATGTCTAGAGCAGGTTCTAGGCATGCTCCATTAGGACCCTGGCTCTTCACAGTTCTCCTAGGGCTGCCTTCCTCTGAGTGTTGACTTTATCCTTAGGCAGCAGACCAGACATGACCTCCTGATCTTCAACTACCAGAGGATGAAAAGGAGACCACCTCTTCCTGGACACTCTCTTAGAGGTGAGGACACTTTCCCAGAAGCCCTGCTCTGTTGACTGCCTCATGTCTCGTTGGTCCCTTATTAGGTGATATACCCATGAAAAGACAATCACCATCAAGAAGAAAATTGCTATGATTTGATCTGCCTTTGGCAGAGGGATAGGAAGGAGCACCTTCCCCTGAGTTACCAAGGGTCAGAATGGCTGCCTGAGCAAAATCAGGAAAGAAAACAAAACCAAAGAGCAACCACTAGCTTCCACAACAAGGAGCCACTTGGGGATGGTTTGTAGAGGGGAACTGGAGATTGGGAGATAGGCCAACAGCAGAACGATTCTCTGAGCTGCACCTGAGTAATGAGAAAGCCCTGGGGTAAAAGTGTGTCATCTACAGAGACGAATAAGAGCGGTGACTCAAGCTAAAACAAGGTCAGTCTGCTCAGGAACAGAAAATAGTGTGGTTACAGGGAGTCAAAGGAGGGGTGGCAGATAAAATCAGAATAGGAGGCAGGTGCTTAGCTATGCAGACCCTGGAAGACCATGAGCTGCAGCTGGATTCTACCTGATGCTTCATGGGAAGCCTTTGGAGGACTGTAGTTAGGGTAAAGACCACATCTGAAATAGCTATGCTTCATCAAACAGCCTCTTGTCCATCCTCTTTGACCATCTCTCAACTCACTATAAAATTAAGTACTATTTCTTTGGCTGAGCAATTAAGTTCCTATTCCAAAATCTGACTCCCAACAAATGTTTCTACATCATACATTCAAGTCAAATCCTGTTCCTTTGTTATATCCAAAGTAATAGTATACCCACACTCTTCCAGGTGCCCAGAATATAGTTCTCTGCAAACCAACTGCACCTCCAACTCAACACATTTTGAGAATTGTACAAGAAATCTAGTCTTTCAACCGTTAGCTTTGAGTGGATCAGGAACCTTTTCAAAGACTAAGTGAAATGCCACAAAATCTTCCCTAGTACTCGCGAAGAAGCAATTTCTCTTATCTGCAAAAAAAAAAAAAAAAAAAATCACATCCTTTTGCAGTTTTCCTCCTGTGGCATTTGCCGATTTCCACCATATGTATGGTTCTTTCTATAAACTGTCATACACTGAATAACAACATTTTAGTAAATGACAGACTACTGTATATATACATACAATGGTGAATATGTACGCATATAAGATGACAGTATCATATTTTTACTGTACGTTTTCTGTGTTTAGATATGTTCGGATATACAAATACTAACAATTGTGTTGCATCCGCCCACAGTACTCAGTATACTAATATACTGTACAGGTTTGTAGCCTGGGAGCAATAGGATATGGCGATAGCCAAGGTGTATAGTAGGCTATACCATAATGCCCAAAGATGAAATCATCTAACAACGCATTTCTCAGAAGGCGTCCCCATCATTAAGCAATGCATGACTGTGTATCTTCTCTCTACAATACACATTCAGCATAAAATATGAATCTGTCAGTCTCTCCATCTCCCACCTTCACCTCCACTTCAAGTACCAAGGACACCGCCTAGCATATGTCACTTACTCAGTAAATAATAAATAAATGAAGTAATGCATTAACGAACAAACGGTACTGGCTTAGCCTGGACATTAAAGCTGCAGAGAAAATTAACACAAGTAGACAGTGATATTTGCCATTAGAAAAGACAGAAATGGGATAGTGGCTTAAGAAGTATGTAGTTTCTTTAATTTGATGAGTATTTCATGAATGAAGAGTTTTTCTACCTTCATGTAATCCCTGGCAGAACTGAAGGGCTGATTAGATAAGACTGACATGAAGAGTACACATTTGGTACTCGGGGACAGGGGTTATCCTAAGGTTCCTAAATCATCCACAACTAGTAGGCTTATGGGTTGGTGCTCTATAGAGAGGTAATATGAGCAGTTAGGGGTGCACTTGCCGAGAGGTATCTAACAGGGCAGCATCCATTCGATGGCACCTAGCCAGTGATATTTTGGTGCTGATTATTTCATTTCACTACTATGTTGAAAGACGCTGCTGCCCATATCACAAACAAATCTTTTATCTTTGTATGCCTGAGTAGATCAGGGTAAACTGCAAGTAACAAAGATAATCCGATTTAGTCTACAAATAAAAAAACTGAGCCTTCTAATTCATTCCTCAGGAATAACTGAAAGAAGAAAAGTGAGTGAGTGTGTGTGTGTACGTATAAAATTCAGTGTTTTCTAAAGCTTTAGATGATCTCTCATGAATTAGGAACAGGTATTCTTTATGCATACAGCGTATCCAAGGTACGTGATTTACAAAGCATGAGGCTTTGCTGGTGCTGGTTTATGTCACAACCTCCCTTGGCATTATTTAAATGCAGTGTTTTGTATGCAAATGTGGATAACACTAAAAACAACATCTGAAAAAAGAACAAACTAAGAACAGTAAATACTGGTTAAAAATAATTCCACATATGAACATATCTGTGGACTGAAAACATGACCCTTTTATGCTACAAATACATATTTGCAGACAGTTCATCCAAACATTAACATATTTTTTTCTTGTGCACAAAATTTTGTGTGTGACATATACTGAATTTGTGATCCTTCTATTTAACAAAGTTGTGATGGGGGTGAATTCTTATTTCTTCCAGTCAAATAAATAAGCAGATTGACATCACAAGGTTTCTCTTTACTTAGGCAGAATATTGAGCAAACAAATATTTATTCTGGGTTATTCAGCTGTGATCCATAAGGGAATTCATGACATGCTATGTCTGGTGCCTGCTTAGCTTTTATGAGATAATTGCACCTTGGACCACCTAGAACATCACATTAAATGGAGAGACTTGATTTAAAAATTTAAAAAACATGGAATGGGCAGAATTTAATCAGTCATGCCTCCATAAAATTAAGGGAGTTATAAATAAATGGGCAACAGAAAGGTGTCATAAAACCAGGATTAATCAAACCATGATTAATTCAGGATCAGATTAAAACCAATAGTGCCAGCTGAATCAGATCCATTCTGCAGCGTTATTCTCTCCTGCTCCTTTTTGTTATTCCATTTTTTCTCCTTCTGATTCCCCTTTGCTCTAACCCCTAAGGCACCCTCCTTGGTGGATAAACCTGCAGGAGAGTTAATTGTCACATACATGGATTTAATCACATTGTCCATCACATTTGGGGGCCCTGGCTTCAGCGATCCATGACTAATTGTTGTGGTAATTTTTCAATCATTAACAGCAGCACATATGCTGCAGACAAATCCCAAGGTGCCTACTAAACCTCAGTGACAAGCAGCCCACAAGCTCCAGAAGGGCTACCCCACGCCTCACCCCAGCCCCCAGCCCCAATCCTATTAGTCATGCGTCATCATTAATATACATCTATTCCAGGGATGTGTCAGGCGATGAGGAGGTCGGAGGGGGCTGAGCATGCTGTATAACATGGCCCTGTTTCAATCTATTCTATGAAAAAGGAAGAGGAAGAGGAAAGAAAAGGAAATTAAAACTCCATGTGGGACAAGTAGCTGAGTGCCTATTCTGAATTCCGCTTGTTTCTCATTCATTTTCAGGCAGGCTCCTGAGCTGCCCTTTCTTTGAGTTTCAGCAGTATTAGCAATCTCCATGGCAACCACCAGTGCGCATCTGCTGCACCACACTGCAGCTTCCCTGGCTCAATTCTCAAGTCGCCCTGGTGTCAGACGGGGCACGCCATGTGCACTGGTGGGACAAGACCCCGCCTTGGGGAATCATCCAGCTGATTGAAGCCCTGCTCTAATCACCACATAATATGAGTGAACAAGATCACACTGAGTATGATCTGCCAGCATTAGGCAATAGGATTCTAGGAATGCTATTTATTTTTCATTTTCCTTTTCTTAAGGGTCTTTGTTGGTTGAAAGCAAAACCCATTAATTTTTTAAAAGAATTAATTTTAAAATAGGTGGTATAGTATTGCAGGTAACTTTTTTTATTTAAAGCATACGTCTTATATACCTTTCATTAAAGGAACTACTCAGGAGGAAATTAAAACTCCTGAGGTTTTCCTTTGGTCCTTCCTAAATGAAGGGACATTTAGGATATTAGCAAGAGTATAGAGAAGTTAGGATTCCTAGGTTTTTACTGAAATTCTGACTCATCCTATGGAGTCTCAGGACATTCCCTCTTATACCCAGTTTCCCCAAGATTAAAATAAGATCTACTTATTTTAGGCATTTAGCACTGGATCACGGAACAAGGCCTTAGGAAGACTTAATTAATATGTGCAATTCATTTTTAGCTCCTCAAATGAAAGATGTTTGGTGCTGGCTCCATCAGCATGAAATGAGGGAATGAGCGCCCTCTACTGCTGCTTCTGGGTCAGTCTCTCAGTGTCTGAAACCCCTCAATGGGGTTCACTTATTGTTAACATGTAACTCTTGTTCTCTGGTTTACAAAGGGTTTTCTGATCAGTAAGAGCAGGGAGAATGGGGCCAGGGAGGAGGAAGAGAATCAGATTAACAACAGACCAGCTGTTACGGATGAATACTTTTGTACCAGGAGTACCTGAGGTTATTTACAGCAAAGCGAGAGAGGTCTGGATACTCAATTTTGCATCAGGAACACACATTAAAAAGAAAAAAAAATGGAATCTCTTACCTTCTGCTCACATTCATCCAGGACAATGACCACCTAGAGGAACTAACTGATTAGACTGTTTTCTAGAAAAGTTAGGTGAAAAAAAAAAGACCCATTTTCTTGGAATTTTTAACAATCTTACCACCTAGTTAGTTTCCAAGTTTGTTTCTTTGTTTAGTTTGAGCAAAATTAGACCCATACAGAACTAAACAAAACAAACCCACTTTTGAACCTACATGTACTTTTTAGGTATTATAATAAAAAATGGAGAAGAAAATAAATAAATCTGAATATTACTTTTCTCCTTTTTCCATTACATAAACAATGATACAACTGTAAATACAAGTTCAGCTTAGAAATTAAGCAGTATATAGCCATCCCTTGGTATCTACAGAGGACTGGTTCCTAGATGCCTGTAAGATATCAAAATCCAAGGATACTCAAGTCTGTGATATAAAAAATAGTAGAAGCATCTGTACTTAATCTACACACATCCTCCCATATACTTTAAGTCATCTCTAGATTACTTATAATACATAATACAATGTAAATGCTATTTAAATAGTTGCTATACTATATTTCTTTTATTTATGTTATTTTCAATTGTTGTGTTGTTCCTTTCTTTTTCAAGTATTTTCAATCTGGGGTAGGTTGAATCCATGGATGTGAACCCTGCAGATATGGAAGATTATATTAAAAAAATTTTGCTTATTTATTAAAAATTAATTCCTTTTGGAAATATGTTAGTAACAGAATAGTGATGTTAACAATATACTAGATAATAATATATTAAAGTTTGATGTTAATTAACTCTTGCCTTGTGTCAGAAACTGTTCTAAGTGATAAACGTGCATCATTCTTTAATTTTTGCAATGCTTCAAGGTCAGTACCAATATTATCTTCATTTTTGAGATGAGAAGAACAAGGCTCAGAGAGGTAAGTATCTGTGTAAGCACATGGATGACAAACCAGAATTCAAATGCAGGCCCTCTAAAGCCTCAACCCACAAAGTTAGCCCTAAGCTAGGTTGAAGAACAGTGGGAAGAATCAAATTCTAAAAGGTAGTTCCTTTAAAAGAAAAACAAAACGTGTGAAAGCTGTTTACCTTAACTATTTCCTCCTCCAAATCCACATTTTATATATTTAGAAGCAAAGACCACAAAGACCATATTTTCTTTCCCATTAGCTTGAATTTATTTTTTAATTTTATTTTTTAAGGTCATCATCAATTTACCCTTGAACTAAGTCAGCATCACTGACAGAAACCCAGTTTCAATAAGGGACACCAGAGCCAGTGTACAGCATATTCTACATGGCCAAATTCCAGGGCTGGGCAGATGGCCTGTGAGATGCTGGAGCAGCAGTTAGCAGCGAGATGCGGGAGCTGACGTGCTGGAACGGGGAGAAGTGGTTTTCTTGGCTCTGAACAATTGTCTAGGCCACATAGCGTTCTCTACCTGCAGCCAATGGGCTGCATGCAGAATATATGAGGATTTTTTTTTCTTATCTGTGGCACTGTACAGTATAAAAATTATGCCCCCCCGCTTTTTTGCTCATCAGTTTTTGTTAGAGTTTGTGTATTTAATGCGTGGCCCAAGGCAACTCTTCTTCCAATGTGCAGCAGAGAAGAGAAAAGGTAGGAGACCTCTGGTAAGGAGAAGGCCAAGAAGACATCCAGAGGAAAGATTAGCTACTGCCCAGCTCAAGGGACACAGAGCAGGGACATAAAGTGTGCCTGGGGCTCCACATCACGGGGAGAAGGAGGGGTTCCACTACAATTGGCTGGGCTCAGGGCAGCACAGTGATGTACAGGAGAGGCTCCTCGGTGGGCCAGTGGAGTAGTGATAGCCACACAGAGGACATGGTCAGGTAGCTGACGGTGGGCCTGACTGAGTAACCCCAGGAGACGGTCAGTTAAGTAGCAATGGTTGAGGACTGGTACTGACAAGACATTTGTGTGAGGGATGCACGTTGATCTTAGACCTTTTTCAAGGACTCAACTCTCATCAGGCTTGACAGGACTAGATCTAGCAAACTGAGATTTATCTGGCAGACAGATAAATTGTCAATTTTTCCCTGTTACACAACAGCTGGAAAGGGGGTTATGGGATGCCGAGTCACATACAGATATACATTATACAGATACAAATTCCAGATATGCCCACCTTTCATCCTTCTAAAAGAATACAGATTAGATAGGCACATCCCCCCACATTTCTCTAGAAAGACTAATGAAATTATCTTTTTACTCCTGCCTTACTACCATTTTCCTGTATAAGATCAGAAACTCACTATAGAATCATAAGCATCCCACTCTTAGGGAAAGTGTGAATAATTTGCTAATTGTTAGGAAATGAAATGGGTTGCCAATTATGCAGGGAATCTGTAACCCATTCTGCAGACATAGGAAAAAAATGAAAGATCAAACACTGGTATGCAGAATGGCATCATTACATTTTCTGACTGAAATGGTCCTCTTTGAAACAGATCTAAAGATTTCTGGTCAGATTATATCTAGAAAATAAGTATTCTTTCTATAATATTGTGGATTGTTCTTAAATAGTTACCTCTTAAAATATGAAGCACTTGATGAGAATATGAAAGAAAATTCAATTACTCTAATAAGATGCAATATGACTTTACCATCATACAAATCCTCTTTCCTTTCATTATATGGTTATTTTTTTTCCCCCATCTTACCAGTCAAGGGAAAAACAGACCTATTTGGAATGCTCTGAAATTTTAAAAAACTGTGGTACTACAGATATGCAATCTTTCACACCTTAGGAACATTATTTTGCAGTGCACTACAGAATGAGAAATGCCACCTAGAAAAGCATGGGCTTTGACGTTGCTGACACACAGAGTTTCTATGACATTGAAGCTCATTCTGATGTGGACAACAATTCACCAGAACTCATGAGCTGAGAATATCACAGATGTGGTGGCGAGAATGGCCATGATGTTCTCTGAGCTCATTCCAGTTCTGATATTTGGTGGCTGTGGGTATTTACTACTGGCCTCAGTTTCTCACTCAGGAAAATGGATGATAAACATTGCACCAATGTACATTCTGTTTCATGACATTTTGAAGTTATATTATTAAGAACACAAGTATTTGGAAGCGTGACTCCTCCTTCCCTTCTGATGGCCTTCTCAAGGCAGTGAACACCTAGAGTCGTCAACGTGCACATCCAAAGCCATAGAAAGATAAAATGGTAAAGCCATAAGGCTCCAAAGAAATACATTAATAATAACAATATCAATAATTGTAATAATAATATTATTATCAAACTAACATTTATCAAAAGGCAGCTATGTGCTAACAACTATTCTAAATGTTTTACATATATAGCCTTCTTTAATCTCCAGAACTCTAAGAGATAAACATTAGTATTATCATTCCTATTTGACCAGATAAGGAAACTGAGGCACAAGGTGGCTAAATAACTTGTACAACTTTATCCAGATGGCATGAAACACATCAATTACTAGAACCCAGCAGTCTGACTCCACAGCTCTGCTCTTAACTACATGAAACAAGAAGAACCCACAGCTCTCCAAATATACAGACCAAGTGATTATAGTTAAATTCATCTTACTAACTAATGTGAGGATTACCATGCCCATTGTGTTAGTACCTTTTCTTTGTCAGGTACTAGAGGCACATGGGAATTAAGACAGGCATACTGTCCTCAAGAAAGCTGCCCTCTGAACAAGGAGTTAAGATGAAACCCACCCAAGTGAGAGTCCAGAGGAAGCTGCAGAGAAAGTGCTACAGATGTGGATACTAATCCCACACTGAGACGCACGCTCTGAAACCAGGCAGAAGCTCTGTGAGTAGGAGGAAATGTGGTGGTGTGTGCTTAGTAGGAAGGGGATGCCCAGATTCATTTGACAGCTACTATTTTATATATAATGAGGATAGTTTTTTCTTGTTTTCTATCTCATTGAGCCCAGAATACCATGTGAATATTCACAGCCTACCAAAGAAAAGTAGATGACAATCTACACCCTCATTAACTTGCCCATGAGGTGGTTAAATGATTTGCCGGATGCCTCCATAGGGAGGAGTAGAAGATCCTGGAAAAAATTAGATTGTTCAGCTACAGCATGCAGCCAGTGGGGATGAGGCTGACAGTATCAAAACTTTACACGTGAAGGAGCTGGCATAGAAAGAAGATCTAGCAAAGACCATCAAGAAAGTAGATGACTGGAGAACATGTTATTAGCATTTCAGAATGACTGCATCTTATTTCAGCATCTAAATTTCTTCACGGGTCAATGTTATGAATTCACCAGTGTATAGACTCTCAGATGTTACAATGAGAACCTACTCAGGCGAGGATCATACAGAACTTCTCAGACATGGAAAGCCCCTGAATTCGGGTCTCTGAAATGTCCAAAGTCATTCTTCAATTGAAGAAAAATGTTGTTACTTAAAGCTTAAAATATCCACTTAAGGACTGACTAAGAATGGATGACCACCTAGGGAAAAGAATCAATTATTAAATGTATATAGTCAAAAAGATTTAAAGTACATTTAGAAACTTTTAATTTAATTTCAACAAACTAATTCTTAAAAATGTGGGCCTTAACAACCAAAAAATCAGGGAGTAACTATTCAATTTAGAAAAGAATTCACTGTGGGGATTCCCTTGTTCCTTTATAAAACTTTAATTTGTATTTAACTTTTCAGGAACACATCTGTTGTACGAACTGAAGAATGTGTGCCTCTTACCAATCCTGCCAAGCAGGTCACAGGCTGTGCTAGTCAAGAGAAAAATCACTGCAGCATATGGCTGAGATGTCCATGTGTTTGTGGGTTCTTTGAACCCACAGGAGTCAGCACAGGAGCCCTCTAACTGCAAGTGGGCTCCATTCCCAAACCCAGCACTTATGGGAGGGTGGCTCACAACCTCCTGCACCACAATCACTAGGGATGCTGCATTAGACTGCAGATGCAGGCTGAATCTGAATCTTCGAGAGGTGTACATTTTTATCAAGCTCCCCAGGAGCTTGAAAATCACTGTTCTAATGGCTGAGTCACTTTGTCAGCAGGCCTGAGAATGATGTCCACTCCCTGGATGAGTGAGTGCCATCAGGATGAAGTGTCACATTTTCTGAGTTGGTGTGAAACTTGAACCAAAGAATAACCAAAAAATAAATCTTCAGTGTGGTATATAACATATTACCCTGCCTGCTCCCACCAAACATTTGTTGATTGTGTCTTGAGAGCTAATCCTGAGGGTACAAAGTTGACAAAGACACAGTCCTTGCCTTTAAGGAACTCAGAATCTAGTAGGGGGAGATGGGAATGTGTCATCCATAAGGATGACTGGATAGCATTATAGAAAAGGGAGTTTTCCTGGCAATGTCAGGGAGAGAAAGTCTCCATCATGAACTGAAAGTTATCTCTCCAAGTAACAAAGAAAAGGTTTCACACAAAAGTAGAACTATTATGCGTCGTTCACTGGCAGTAGTAAGGGTTTGGAGAGTTGGCAATCTGTGACTGGTGAGCGAAGGTAGGGGGCAAAATTAGTCCTAGAGCTGCAGCAAGATAGCACAGAAATTATGGATAAAACTGGTTTCAGGTGACAAAGAGCAGTTTCAGTAGTCAGCCTCCCAGAGAATTTCTCGGAGAAATGTTTTATAACCTGACTACTTTCCCCCTGCCCAGTTTCTCTACCCTGTTTTAGTTGGGTATGTAAGAATAGCCCAATTTTTATGCTCAACTTTCTTTATAGAGTATCTCTGGACAAAAGCATTCTAACCCTAGATATTTCTCAAATCCATTTATATAAAACGGTGGGGGGGGTGGAATTATATTTTAATGAATTAATTTTTGGTAAAATCATTTAACAAAAGAAACTCAGAAATCATAAAAGTACAACAGTGGCATTGGAGAGATGTACACAGAGCATTTTAGAAAAACAAAGTAAGGCCCCATCTTGGCCTGTGGTGGGGATAAGAATGAAAATGGAGACAGAGACAGGATCAGTGAAGACTCTGCATGTAAAATAAGTTAAATCTTCAAGGATGAGTAGAAACTAAGGGGAGTGGGGCAAGACGACAGACAGAGGGAATGGCATGTGTAAAGTCAGAGGCAAAGAGAGGAGGATCCAGAGAGCTGCGTGTCATTCATCGTGATTGAAAGGAGGGAGAAAGGAAGCTTCAGAAGTATGCAAGGGTCAGAGAGAAGGGCAGGCATGACCCGCGAAGGGTTACTGACGGTATGGTACTGAGGTAGACTGAAAATAAAAACAAGGGCAACACTGCAGTCCTGGGAAGAATCTGGATAGGAAGAGTCAATAATATTTTTTTTTTAAAGAATATGGCTATGAAGAAGTACTTACGCTATATACATGTTAAAAATCGAAAAAAATAATAAAAGCTAATGATACTTATATTTAAAAACTTCCAATATATGGACTTTCTATATCTATGAGAGAAAAAAAGATATGTCCTAGTGCTTGTCAATTTCTGACAGATACAAGAGGTTAAATAACTGTTGTCTGCAGAAAACACTTAGGCTGAAATGGCTACAGAAGGTACCAATGAATTGAGAATTAGAGGTGTGTCCATCTGTGCAGAGTTAATGGGAATGAAACACATAAATGGGAAGACTTACCAGGGGTCTTTAAAGAATCCTAAGTAAAAACAGAAAATCAATTGGGGTTGTAGTCTGAAGCTCATATAATAGCTCTGCCACAGCAGCAAGGTACTCAGCTCGTCTAGTTTGTTAGAAGTCAATGCAAAATTATAAATAAGCTACAATGTGTAGATAAAACCAGAATGGTGCTCAAACTAAGTTAACTTTAAATGAATGTTAGTTAACATAAAATGTAGAAAGTAACAAATATAACACATACACCACCAACAACCATCTTCTCTAACTGTTCTTTCAGAATTCTTATTGTGTCTACGTTCTAAATGACAAAGGCTTAATCGAGACAGTTGCTGAAGATGAATACATGTTCATTCTGCATCCTACCACAACTATGCAAAATTAGTTACATTTTTCCCTTCCTATTGCTTTTGAATAAATAGATATGAGAAATAACTTGGTGTTAGAATGGATTTGCCCAGAGATATTCCATAAATCTACTCCTTTTAAGAGGTACATTTCTTAAAAAAACAACCCAGGAGAGAAAAATTTTCTCACTTAATTTTAAAAGTTCAACATACTCTTAGTAACTCAGTTCAATCTCCTCAATGTCCACAGTCCAGAGACCCTTTCTTAATATCTAACCGAAAGCCCTCATACTGTAGTCTGCATGATTCTTCTCATTGTATCTTTAAGGACACTTGAAAAGATAGATCATTGTTTCTGTAGAAAGATGGCTATTTTTCTATTTTCAGTCTATTACAGCTAAATCAGGTAAATACATCAGGAAGTCTTTGACCACACCAAAGAGGTCAGTGTTTTTCTTTTTCTTTCTCCTTTATCTCTATAGAAAAGATGGTCTTCTTTGATTTGGGGTTGCTGTGCATTATGAAAATTTTCAAATATTATAAAAAGGTAAGGGGGGCTGGTCTGCTGCTGATTTCAAGGTTACAGGAAAATACTACTACTAATATGATCCCAGTATTATAAGAGTCAATAAATGATAGAGGAACATAGATACATATCTAATAGGTTGAGAAAAAGTTGAGTGCTATTAAGTAATGTTCTTGTCAATAGCAATTAAAGGGAGGGAGGGTGTTTGAAATAGGGAAGACAAAACAACAAAGCAATCTGGTACATTCAGCAAGACATATAGCACTGGCAGAACATAGGTACTGTTCCCCCCAATGTATCTCCAGTAGGGGTGAGAGGCTAGAAGATGGCCCAGGGCTCCCCATGACTATACCCAGACAGCCCTGATGTACTTGACATTGGCCTGAGAGCCAGTCAAGGTCATGACTGTCCATACTTGGGAGTGTGAGGGCTGCACATATGGTGAAACCAGCTGCTGACCAACCCAGATGCTCTGCTGAGTCACAGTCTGCTTCTTAAGCTCAGTGAGATGGCAACCTAAGAAACTATTTCTGGTCTATCCCAAATGGAACCCTGGACTCTTAACAGGGCTAACTTTCCTTTGCATTTCTAGGAAACAAACACACAACAGGAGTTCAATAAATAGGCATTGCTGAATAAATTAATAAAGTGATAAGTTAATGAATGAATAAATGAACAACAATCTCTAAAACAATCACTAAACCTCCAAGAGAGCTATATGGGCCTGGTTTACTATCACACTCCTTTGCAGAAAGATGGAGAAATGCAACTGGATATATATGCTTAAGGTCAGAGGCTGAATCTTGCTTTACACTACAGTGCCTGGCATGAATTCCCAACTCTAGGACAACCCCTTAGGAAACTTGCTGTGCCTGAAGATATTAGCATGACTGCATTACCTTGGTAAAGACTCTTCTATTCCTTCCCTTTAAGAAAGCTGTTGTTGGGGGGAGGGAAGAGGGAATATCAGTAACGTAAACCAAAGGAACCAAATAGAAATGAAAAGCAATTTAGGGTTGAAACATGCTTTTATGGGACTCTACCATGGAGAATCACTAAAGCAGTTTTTGTGCACAGAAGCAACAGAAAAATAGCATGTGCTATGTGCCTTAATCCAGCTTTTTTTATAGAAAACAAATCTGCTCATAATGCTGTTGATATATTTATGCCACAGGCACAAGAAATGAAATCTACAGATAATCTGTATTATTAACGTTTTATCACATCTATTATTGTTGTAAATTTTCCTATGATATTTTCAGTAGAGGTAAAATAACGTATCTGTGCTCTTTCTTATTCTTTACAAAGACAAAGCCACAAAACAAACCTCCTAAATGCATGAAAGGAATTTCTCTGTTAGTTTTCTTACAGATAACAAGAAAGGCAGCTCACACAATGGATGACAGTAGTCCCGTGAAAAGGTATATAATGTGAGGTTTCAGAACACAAGGCCGAAAAAAGGATCCTAAAAAGTCCCAGGAATTCACAAAGCCTTCTAGACGTATTAAGTTTAGCAAGGTCACAGGATACAGGATCAATATATAAAAATCAATCATATTTCTATGTACTAGGGGTAAAAAATCTGAAAATGAAATTCAAAAAGCAATTCAGTTCACAGAAGTGTTAAAAAGAATAAGATAGAGTAGAATCTCCATAGGTGACCACCTCCCTACATTGACCTTCTTAAGTTGACCTAATTATTATCACAGACCAGGCATGCACTGCATGCACTCAGTGGAAGACTGGCCTTTACATGTTGATCACCTCTCTAAGTTGTATCTTGACCACTTGGATGTGACACACAATATTATGCCCTCTATAACTTGACCAGTTGCGTTTACTCTACACCAAGGGGTAGAAGCTGGAGTCTTTGCCCCTTAGCTCTATTATTTTTTCTTTAGTATAAGTTCTTTTTTCATGTTTTGTTTTTAACCACGTTTTGGATTAGGTCTGATATCCCATCGCTGGGATATCATCATCGTTGCAGAAAATTTTTTCAATGTGAGGATAGTCTGAATTGTAGGCAAATCCTATAATTAATGAAAAATTTTACAGTTCATCAAGACATGATGGCCCAAAGCAAAGAACTCAAAGAGCTAACATGGAAGGAAAAGGTTGGCCTTCTGCATTTTCTGGAAACAGCCAAAAGAAGATAGTAGAACATTTTGGTGTTAGCAAAACCACAGTCAGCAACATCCAAAAATGTAAACATGAGCATTTGGAGAGATATGGTAAGGAAAGCAGAGACTTACAAGGGAAAAGGAGGACAATTTCCCTCCATGAAGTCAAGGAAGCCACATTAAACTGGTCCAAACAAATGCGGGCAGTTAATGCCCAAATCTTTAGACCAATGATCCAAGAAGTTGCTAAAAAAATTGCAGAGGCATTCAGGATGGCATATTTCCCATCATCAAGTGGTTGGATGGAGAAATTTAAACTGCTACATGAGATCTCCCAGAAATCTTTGTATGGTGAATCCAATGAAGTTCCAGTAGAAGTTGTAGAAGAGCTCATCAAAAAGTTCCTGGACTTTGCCAGAGGCTTCAAAGACGATGACATATTTAAGGCTGAAGAGTGTGGACTCTTCTTCAAGCTGATGCCTAACAAGCACCTCATCAAGAAGGGGGACAAGTGAAAGAGCAAAAAACTTTCCAAAGAATGTTTCACAGTTCTGCTTTGCTCTACCTCAACTGGAGAGACACTAAAGTCCTTAGTGAATTCGAAGCGTGACGATTTCCCCATCACTTGGAGATCAAACAAATGCCCCTGAATGGTGCCCTATCTGAGGACTGGGTAAGGGCTATTGACCGAGAGATGAAGAAGGAGAAGAAATGGAGAAAACTGTCCTGTCCAGTCTCACAAATGTGACACTGAAATTTCTGTACCCAAACGTGACCTTAAAAATTCTACCTTTTGACCAAGACATCATCAAAACATTTAAAATATACTACCCAACTCACGTAGTAGGTCCTTACTAAAACAATATGCAGACAGTGTGATTTTGCAGTGTGAGAAAAGCATATACCCATGTTTTGCCATGTATGACACACTCCTGTATATAATGCACATCCACATTTTTGGCCCAAACTTTAAGGTGGCCTCACAGGAGAAGGAGATGGGAAGGCAGAGGGCGTGGAGGAGGGTGTATGGGGGATTGCTGGGTTTTGGTACTAAGCTTTGCAGAACTATTTGACTCTTCAAACTAGAATGTGAATAAATTTTAATAAAAAGAAAAAGTCTTATTTAAAAAAGAGTAAACAAAAGAAGAAAAGGCAGTGACATGGATTCTGTGAGGCATCACTGTGAGGCCAACGTGCCCTGGCACACCCACACGGGCAGCATCCCGCCGGGCATTTCCCACTCCCAGCAGCGAAGGCAGCAGGGTCACCACAAGCCAAGAGCACAAAAGAGGAAAGAAGCCCCAACAAAACTCATATTCTTCTTAGTAAAGTATCTCAAGAATGGAGGAAAAGGTATCCAATGTACTCAACCCTGCTATGAAACTAATTTATGGCTTTCACATGAAAGCTATAACCCAGTTATAACCTAAGAATAGGGGGAAGGGGGAGAGGGAGGGGGGAGGATGTGTGGAGGGAGGGTGATTGGTGGGATTACACCTGTGGTGCATCTTACAAGGATACATGTGAAACTTAATAAATGTAGAATATAATTGTCTTAACACAATAACTAAGAAAATGCCAGGAAGGCTTTATCAACCAGTGTGATGAAAATGTGTCAAACTGTGTATAAAACCAGTGTATGGTGCCCCATGATCGCATTAATGTATACAGCTATAATTTAATAATAATAATAAAACTGTAGTAGAGCAATACAGGAAGGTCAGCTAGAAAAGCAGCATCCCAGAATACTTAAGGTCAAATAAAAAAATCATAAATTGGTTTTTAGAGATACAGGATCTGAAGTAAGTTAAAGCAGCCACCAACAACTTTCTCTGTCCTAAAAGACTCGTGAAAAATCAGTGTTTTCAGCTGAAGGTTAATTAGATTGCCTAAATTCAAATTTGTTTCTGAAGTATCCAAGAGTCACCATTTCTAGACACATATAAAACTAATCTGTTTTTTTTGGAAGTAATGTAGGACCAATAAACAGAACTTCTGACTGCTCTCAAAGGTTATCATATTTCCCCCCACAAGGACCAATGTCACTATTTCTGTTTAACATTATGAGTGATGAATCAATGTTAAAGTTTTACAAAGCAACACATCTAGTAGTTACAGATCCATTTAGTCAAATTAATATATTTTATACTGTAATTTTTAATCTAATGAAACTAAGAGGATAAAAGAAGAATAAAAATGACTGCCATCATCCCGGTTAAAATTTATCATGAGGATAGAATTGCACCATTTACACAGCCCTTCTCACCAAACAAATTTGCACTTGTCTGAGCAAAATTTCATTCTTTTTGCAATCAAATCACTATCAGCATGTTTGTGAACACTATAAATCTGCCCATGTTGATTTTTGAAATGAAAAATATCAAGAGAAATACATAATCCTTTACTCCCTGCCATTCTTAGAAATAATGAAAGCAGACGTTTGGAGGAAGTAGAAGAAACACTAAAAACATCCTCACTTAGCAGGGTTCTGGTTGGAAGTGCCAGCATCAGTATCATCCATGTGTGCCAGGAGGGTTACGTAACTGCCCAAGGGCTGGTAGGTTTGTCCTCTATGTGGAAAACAAGATCCTCATTTTATTCCCTGCATAATCCACTGTTGTGAAGACCACTTCATGCTCTTTCCACGAGTGAATTCGTGCAGTGCTTTAGACCACAGAGGCTCTTGGTCTGGATGGCCAGTGGAGGGGCTGCAGAAGGTGCTCCTTCTTGGGCTACGGTGCCCCTCAGCCCCAGGCTGGCCAGTCTTCCCAACCAGGCTTCTGGCTTCCCAAGCCCTCGTAGGGCCTCAGGTATTTTAGACAAGGTACAGACAGTTCTCGCCCAAATCCCTTTCTTGCCAAGACAGGCCTGCATTTCTAGCCATGGGCAGGCCTGTAAATGATTATAAAAGACTAAAGCTAGACAGACCTGAGGAGCAGAAGGCAGAGTGAGGCCAAAGCAGAGCCAAGGGGAAGGTGGCCAAAGGGACTTGGCTGTCAGAACAGACGCACAAGCTGCGCCGTGGAGCCGATCGAATCCCTCGCAGGAGAGGGCTGAGCAGAAGAACCACGACAACCCTGAGGAAGCCATTCCAGAACGATCCAATGTCTCATCTCCCTTCAGTCATGGCCTCACCAACGCCAAAGCAAACCTGTTCGCCTTCAGGAGGCTTTTCAGCAAACAGAGCATAATTTGTATGACAGATCTGTGTGTGAAAGGTAGGAAACACTTCTGAATGGGGAGATTTGGAAGCCTTTAAAAATTACAATACTCTTTTATTGCTGAATTTCCCTCGGATCTCTTTGTTATATCCTTTGATTTTTAGCCCTGGCTAACATATCAGCTCATGAGTGATTTAATTTTTCTTTGACTCAGTTTCCCCCAGAGAAACAGGAACAAAAACCATATGTTTGTTTCCACCTTTCAAATTCAACTATCCAAGAATTAAATTCTGTTTATTTCAGGCCATTAAATATTCATGGAGTCCAGGAACCAGGTGCTTCGGGGGATTAAAAAATAAATAAAACACAAGCCCTGCTGTCAAGCATCTCAAATCTAGAAGGTTTAAGAAAATTCTCAAAAAACCACACCAAAAGGTAAAATATAATGCAGGAGATTATGGCAATAGTCTGCATGACAAAAAGTTTCAGTGGATCAGGTATATGCCAGGCTTTGTGTTAGGCAAGGAAGGTCAGTTAGCCCTTGCCCTCTCAGTGTGGACGGGATTGTGGAGGTTTGAGGAGGGAGAAACAATCCCTGATCCTGGTAGTCAAGTTTCAGATGAGAGGGTCCCAGCAGGCTCTGATGGCACTGCCAGTCCACACGCATGCCCTCTGACAGTGGGTGGGGAATGTTGGCAGGCTCAGACAATGTGTCAGCTTCTGAGCTGAGAACACATACAATGGACTGCAGATGACATAGCAAGGACCCTCTGTGCTGGGGACACCGAGCCACCGGCCTTCCCCCAACATGTGTGGGGGAAAGGGAGGAAGGTGGTTTGGAGTGTGGCTGGGAAAGCATTATTTATACTTTGTGGACAGTAGGAGATTGTGAACATTTGGAATGTCACTACTGGAAGCTAAATCCAAGAGCAGGAAAGACTCTTACCAAGGCCAAGGTAAGCAGGCTACCCTCTGTTATACTGATGGCACATCTACTGGAAAGTAGGAGTGGATGGGGACAGGCAAAGACATGGGGAACATCCTGCCCTCCCTGCTGACCCTTCAGGGGCCACAGGAGATGCTGTGTGATGACCACCCCACCAGCCAAAGACGAATAGAACTTCAAGTCCTGCCTCAAATGCCCCTGCCCATCTCTTCACTCAGTAGCCACAACCTTTAATCCAACAGAACCTTTAATAAACTGAGATTACATAATACTAAAGTCTTCAAGTGCCTTCACAAGGAGGCAAGAATGTTTATTTATTTGTACTCTGTTGTATCTCAAGCACCCAGGAGAATGCCTGGTACATAGTAGGAGTGCAATAAATGAAACATGATATATGGAGATGAGTGCCAACGGAGACTACAAACTGTCTTCAATACCATCTCTAACAGTTTCCTTCTAACAGTAGATGAGAAACTGAGGCTCAGAGAAGTCAAAGGACACCTCTAGGGCCACACAGTCAGCCAGGGAGTAATCAGTTTGTTGCAAAATTAACTATTGTCCAGATCTCCTGATGCTGAGTATGAAGCTTTTTCTTATAAAACCTCTGTTTTTTGCATTTTCAATGCCCTATAATTAAGAGCAATGAAATTAGAAAGCAGCAGTTTATAGATCTCCAAAGAATTTTATTCTAAAGATGTTTAGACCCTTTAAGTCACAGAATATTAAGGTAATAAAAACAAATTAGAATTAGGATGGGGGAAACGACCTGCTTTCAGGTCAGTGAAATGAAAGCAAAATTCTCTCTGTGCTTTTACAACACTGCTGCTCAGAATTTCCAAGATTACTTCCATTACTCTGCTTTGAAATTGCTCAGTAAACTACATCAGACATTACTCCACTAACACTCTCACAATCTGGCCTTCCCCCGCTGGCTCCCTAGAGACTAACACATACCCAAGCTTCAAAAATTTTCCCTTGGCACAAAAAGTGTATATATTTTGAACGGCAGTAAATAGAGGTTTGTGTCATCTTTAGAGGGGCTTTTTGGAATCTACTGCAGAGATTTAAAAATCAAAAAGCTGCTTAGGAACCATCTGCAGAGTAAGAAACAAATGACAAATAAGCAATAACCGAGACAGTTTAAGTGAAGACGAAAGTAGGTAACCTCTTCATAATGACAGTGTTGCTCAAAGACAAGTGCATGTGATCACCAGCTCTATGCTGGGAACTGTGCTAAATGCTAGGGGTCAGTGGTGAGCTACCCATAAGGTCCTTATATTCTTGGGATGGGGAGGCTAGAATCAGAGACATTAAACAAAGACGTAATCACATTCGGCTCATCACAGTGGTGATGCGTGCCAGGGAGGAGCTGTGCAGGTGCTATGGGAGTGTCCCAAAGGGTCATCGGACTTGCCCAGGCAGTGCTGGCAAAAGGAAGGAGAAACGGAGAGGCCTGAGCACAGGAATGCCAAGTGCCAGGGAGAAGGTGGGCCTGCATGGCTAGAGAAGTGATCAGGAACAGAGCAGAGCAGGCTTGACTCCAAGGCCACAGCTGTTACGGGTCTGGGCCTTTACCCTCAGAGCAATGAGAATCCAAAGAGATTATCATGACAGAGTTGACTGATAAGGATCATTCTTTAAAATATAAATGCTTATGTTTTCAGAACAGTACAGTTTGAAATAAAAGAATATAAATTAGATATAAGGATCATTTGACAGTTCAGCATTTAGGAGTGAAAGCAGAAAAGCACGTCCATGGGTCCAAGAGAACAGAGGGCATATTTAGTGACCCCAAATGGCACTGATAAAACTACTAAAGATTATATTAAAATTCAAAATTTGTTGAAATGATCAACTAATAACTCAGTTTCCAATTTGGTGTAGAAACTACATAATAACAATACTGATGCTCTCATTAAAAAAAAAAAAAATCATTCCTCCTTCTCAAACCTCCCTCAGTCCCTCCAGCCTACACTGGTGTTGCCACCTTCCAAATTCACAGATTGCATCTAACGTCTTAGAGCATATATAGCAATGAATCAGGCACTGCTTTGCTGGCTGTCCTGTACAGTTAGCTCATTACTCAACTCTTGCATTTAACATACTTTCCATGTGTTTATGCCTAGACTACCCACTGGCACTGTGAACTCCTTCAGAAATTCCTGCACACCTCGGTACCATCTGGGGCACCTGGCAACCTGCCACACACAGAGAAGCTGTAAGTATTACTCACCAATGGAATAATCAGTAAAAGACAAAAAAAAAAAATGGGGTTGAAAATAATTTGTGGATTGGATTATAGAGATCTTTCTCAATTAACTTTGTCATATGTTAAACGGAGCATCGAATCCTATTATGCTAATAAGAAAAGACTAAGAAATGACAGAAAGCATATTTTGAAATTCAATTCTTGTTTTTAAACACACCATGCCTCTGATGAGGGGGAATTCTTTTTCTTAGCTTTCTGTGTCAAGAACATTGTGCTCTTCCTGAAAAAAAAAAAAAGAGTATGTTTTTATCTTACAGACACTGTAGATAGTATTAATTATGTTTCCCTCCTTCTTTTTGCCATTAGGCAGCTGAAAGCCAAATCTATATCTCTTTGTAACAACACAGAGAAACGTGTATTTCATTGTTGCAACCTTATCCCAGCTTTATTATTTTCCTCTTATTATTTTTTCTTTACTTGTTGCCCCTTAGTTTTTGTTTTACCCAGATATATAGATATATAGAGATAGACATCACTATCTCATAGCCTTTCTAGAACTACACTGTAAATGAATCTGTAAATGAATTAAATAATTAAGCAAAGAAGGCTTTGGTGCTCTACAAGTTACTCTTATGAGCAACCTTCAGAGGTAGATTTTTTTTTAAAGCAAGGCAATTAATTCTCAGCTAAACTGATTTTTCTTTTCTTTCTTTTTTTTTTTTTTTTAATTGTTGGGGATTCATTGAGGGTACAATAAGCCAGGTTACACTGATTGCATTTGTCAGGTAAAGTCCCTCTTGCAATCATGTCTTGCCCCCAGAAGGTGTGGCACACACCAAGGCCCTGCCCCCCTCCCTCCTTCCCACTCTCTGCTTTTCCTTCCCCCCCCAAATAACCTTAATTGTCATTAATTGTCCTCATATCAAAATCGAGTACATAGGATTCATGCTTCTCCATTCTTGTGATGCTTTCACAAGTGGAATAATGTCTTCCACTTCCATCCAGGTTAATACGAAGGATGTAAAGTCTCTATTTTTTTTAATAGATTATTCAATTCGGCTTATAAGGTAAATGTCTTTGCCTGTCCCCCCACAAAACATCTAGAGAGTGACGTGCTCAGGTGGGCTTTGGGCACCTGCCATTAATTTTTCCACTTTCCTTGGCCCTTTCCGGCATCGATTTTATCCAATGGTCACTGGGTCCTGTCGGTTCTGCTTCCCCAGGTCTCCAAAATCTATTTCCTCCTTCGAATTTCTACTGCCAGAGCTGCAATTCAAACTTTACGTGTTTCTCTTCTAGGTACGATACTCCTGGCCGATCTCACTGCCTCCCATCTCTGCTCCATCCAATCTATCTTTCAGTCCAGAAGTGGAGGTTTCGTGCCAAAACACATTCACCCTTTCCTGAATTTGATAAATATCTACTGAGTACCTACTAAACTTACACATGTGTGAAGCCCCGGTGACAAAGAAATAAAGAAACCTGATCTCCCCCATTAAATCGATTATGAATAGTACAAAAGCAGAGCAATGAACAAGCTACTGCACAGTTTGACAAGCAAGTGTGAGGAATCCCCAGGGTCTCATCTGAAGTGTGGCCCATCCAGGAGCTCCTCGGGGCGTGGAGGACCTACAGGCAAGAGCAGGACAGAAAGCGAGAGCGGCAGGCAAAGGCCAGGGCAGGAAGGCCCAGGGAGGCCGCTGGGTCTCGCCACGTGACTTCTGTTTAGAAACTTTAAGTGGTGCCCCACACCAAACCCTTAAGCACAGCCTCTGTGCCCACTCATCCAGCCCCTGAGCCAGCTCTCTGACCCATTCTTATATCCTATCACTGTGCTACACCCAACTACACCTCACTCCTCAAAGACTCCAGGTAACGCACGTCCTGGGCCTGACTCCAATTGTTCCCCAGGGCAGTTGTGCGCCCCAGGCCATCTCGCCCATATCTTTACCCACTAAAAATCCTGCTTACTGTTTCTGCAATATGTTTTCAAATCACAACCACTAATAAAAATGAATTAAGTATGCTTCCTACCCTCAAAAAAGTTAGAGGCTTGTGGGAGATAAGGGTTGAGTTTAGTAATTAATATATCACTATAAAAGATACAGTGGTGATATGTGGCAGGTTTTCCTCTAAAATGCAGTAGAACCTCCATAGTTGACCACCTCCCTACATTGGCCACTCCTTAAGTTGACCTAACCTTCATAGACAGACATGCGCCACATGTATGTACCAGTGCAGTAGGCCTAGTTCCTTAGCCTAGTTCCAACCACCTCTGTATGTTGACCAGTTTGTTACAGTCCCTTGGGTAATCAACTTATACAGTCTACTATAATTACTTAATTGCAGCAACAACATACATCCGGAGCTGCTGAAGTTGTATACAGAGTCAGGAAGTGTTTCAAGAAACAAGCAGCATTTAAACCAATCCTTACTGATTAAGTAGGGTCCAACCAATCAAAAACAGAAAATGAATACTAGCCAATTATTACCTTTTCCATCTCTTATTATACCTTGTTCACAGTAGAATCTCAAAATGTCGACTGAATAATTAAACCATATATAAGAATAATGAATTCCAAAATAAAATATCAGTCATGTAGAATAGCATCATTAATGTTACTCTCTTAATTCTAAGAAAAATCTAGAGAGGATTTTATCTTAGCCCTATGCCACAGAGACGGAGGTCCCCAAAGTCCCCTGTAACCTCAGATACAGCAACAAGGCTGTAGTGCTGAACAGTCTCCACTGGCCATTTCTCCATTGATTATGAAAGTAAACAGTGAGCTCAAAATCCCCAACAGTTCAAGAACCATCACCCTGACTTACTTGGGAATTAAATACTAAGCAGAACATGTTTCCTAGAGACAGGAATAATTGAATTTTCATGAAACGTAATGCAATGTTTGTTCATTCTATGTAAACACATACAGATTGTAAGTAAGGCTAGATTAATTCCTTCAAAGCACACTAGATTTCCACAAACATAATGAAGCTGTCTGAGGTAATAAAGCCTTAGAAGTCAACATTTGAAGATTTTTTCATTTATTTCCCTATACCTCAACTGGCAGGATAAAAATAAGATGAAAATATAGGACTTTTATATGTAAATTAATCCAAAAGTAACTTTTCCAGGAAATATACAAAAAGCTGAGAATGAAGGCGAACTATGTGTTTATACACAGGAAAGAGCAGTGGCCTCAAAAGCCCTTACGCGTGCAGAGCACCTCTAATCTGACCTAAAAGTACTATATTACTATTATTGGAATACAATTTTCCTAAAATCCTCTGGAAAGGAAGTTGAGACAAACAAAGCAGAATGAAGGGAGGACCCTGCCAGCCTTCCTGCAGAACCACTGAAGGCTATTCAGAAAAGTGCAGAAATACTGAAAGAGGAGGCCCAGGAAGATGGCCCCAGCGAGTGCATCTGGGACAGGGACGCTCTGGAGGCAGGGATATTACAGAAGCCCCTGTGTGTTTGTCTCACCTCTCAATCTTTGAAAATGATGTTCCTTGGCCTTAGACTAACAGGAATCAATCTACAGCCTGCAAATCTAGCTCCCCAACTCTGTTTTTGTATGGCCTACAAGGTAAGAATGAATTTTACCTTTTTAAATGGTTGAAAAATATCCAAAGAAGACTACTACTTCACAACACAAGAGAATTCTATGAAATTTTCTGTATCCATAAATACAGAGTTTTTGGAACACAGCCACACTTATTTGCTCACCCAAGGTTATGGCTGCTCTCACAGTACAAAGGCACAGTGGAACTGGCTCAACAGAGACCAGAGGGCCAGTCAACTTTAAATACTTCCCTCCTGGTCCCTCACCAACGTTGCCCAGGGCTGGCCTGCAACACACTTCGCTCCCCATTACTACCTCCACTAACTCCACTCTCAGATTAGGAGGCCTTTATGAAGACTTCCCCTAAGTTGTACTAGATGACATACACCTCTAGCCTTACACAGTTGACTTTGGAACAATGCAGATTTAAACTGTGCCAGCCTACGTCCACACATAATTTTTTCAACCAAACACAAATAAAAAATACAGTATTTACAGGATATGAAACTTGTATATATAGAAGGCCAACTTTTCATACACACAGGTTTCACAGGGCCAAAAGCGGGACCTGGGTATATGCAGGTTTTGGTATATTTGAGAAACCAGTACCAAGCCCTACTTACATGTGTACAGAGGGATTACTGTATTTCTATCAGTTAGTAGAGGTGAGTATTCCTAATCCAAAAGTCTGAAATCCAAAATGCTCCAAAATCTGAAACAATTTGAGGGCCAATGGATGGTCAAAGGAAATGCTCATTAGAAAATTTCTGATTTTGGATTTTCACATTAGGAATGCTGAATCAGTAAATATGTATGTGCAATGCAAATTTTCCAAAATCTGAAACAAAATCCAAAATTGAACCACTTTTTGTCCCAAGCATTTTGGATGAGAGATACTCAGTCTATAGTTCTAAGTATTCAGTAAACATTGAATAAATAAATAAACGCATGAATGCTGAATACAAAATTGAAGTCAAGACCTGAACTGTGTGAGAACTCCCCCCATAACAACGAATTCTAGTGAATTCAATAGATAAAGGAACCCAAGAGAATATCTATTTTTCTGAAACTTTATATAATACTTTTTAGCCTCTCTTTCCTTTTTCGAAGATGATTTTTTCCTATTTTATCCTAATTTTGTAACTTTTACTTTCACTGATGAATTGAAACTCTCTTAACAGAGCCCTCTTAAACTCTCTAGCCTTTTACACCCAGCCATCTCCATAGGACTACCTGGACATCTTGCAGGTACTTTAGACATAAGAGGTCCACAGCTTGGGTGTGACCACCTTCTCTGTCTCCATCTTATGAAACAGCATCATGAGGCACTTGGTGCTAAATTTAGCACCATCCTCAACAACTCCCTATTGCTCACCCTTTACCCTCATTCAGTCCACACATCAGATAGCTTCATCCAGACATATAAGTATAAATGCATACACATACTGTTTGACCTCGTAATTCTACTTGAAATGAATCGCAAAAATACTCACATATGAAATGTGACATATGTACAGCTATTCATGAAACATCGTGGCAGAAGATTGGACACAACACAAAATGCCTTTAAACTAGGCTAAATAGATTATGACTCATACCCACAATGGAAAACAATACAGCTATGAATAGAAATGAATACGCTTTTTAGCATTCAACCATCTAAAAGACATAAAAACATAGTATATTGATTTGGTATTAATAAGGAAGAAAAAAGAATATATATTTGTGTTTGCATTAATTTAAAAAAAACTTGAAGGATACAACAACAACAAAGACAGGAAAGCAATGGAAGGAAGAGTGTATACACGCACATACCCCAAATGAATGTGTAACCTAGAAAATAAGCTTATATAATAAATGCAGGGGGCTGCCTCCCTCCTTTACTCTGTTCTCCCTTTACCTTCCCAATAGCTGCAGCTTGAGTCCACACTCTTTAACTTTCACGCAAAGCCCTTCACACTCCAGGCTTCTCTGGATCTACCTCCCACAATCTCTCTCTCGCCATCCCCCACACTACCCCAATCACATTAAAATTCCCTGTCCTCAAACATTTCAATCTTTTGACACCGTATCTTTGGATGTGCTGTAGCCTTTGCTAGAAGCCCCTACCTTCCTCTTGTCCTGGCAATGTCCTATGCATTCTTCAAGATCAAGGAAAAAATAACACCTCTCTGAGGTAACTTTTCTGGGACAACCTCCCTATTCCTACAGACCTACCTGCCACCTAGCACAACAAGGTGTTTGCTTATAGGTCTATCTGTGTGTCTGTCTCCCTCAGCACACCACTAACTCCTTGCAGGCAGGAGCTCTGCCTTATTTGTCTTCACTTGCCAAGCATCTACCTTTCTAACAAACGCCACTGCAACTCCTACCCCTTCTTCAGTAAACACCTGATGAGCACTTTGCCCACCTAAGTTAACAAGTGCTTTCACCTATCCTCTCCGAATGAGGTCCTAAAACAATGTCTCCCCAACAACAAAGAGGTTGCTAATTATTCCAGCTAATTATTACAGCTTAGGCAACTAAAGTACATCATGAGGGTGGGAAGCGAGCTGTGGAATTCACTTCCAAATCTCTGGAGGGTACACATAGTGCCAGTAGAAAAACACTGTCTGAAGGTCCTGTGTATCGAGTATGCCTAGGAAAGCTGCCACCAGGACTGGTCCCCGAGCCCAGACCTTTTCCTCATGCCAAGAATGTGCTCCTCTTGCACACCAAGCCTGGCAATAACTCAAAAAGGCGCTGCATTCCGGAGGCTTCATTCCTGCTCTCCACATTGAGAGTCTATCAGGGGTCCTCAAACTGCGGCCTGCGGGCCACATGAGGCGGTGTGATTGTATTTGTTCCCGTTTTGTTTTTTTACTTCAAAATAAGATATGTTCAGTGTGCATCGGAATTTGTTCCGTTTTTTTTTTTTTTAAACTATAGTCCAGCCCTCCAACGGTCTGAGGGACAGCGAACTGGCCCCCTGTTTAAAAAGTCTGAAGACCCCTGGTAGACTGTTTACTTGGTCTCCCTGCTTTTGGACTTGCATTTCTTCCACTCACTCTCCACAGTAATGCCGGTTTCCCAAATACTCACTGGATCACACCATTCTCCTACTTAAAATTCTTTAATGACTCTTCAATACTAGAAAGACAAGATTTAAGGTCTTTGATTTTAAATTCCAAGCCCTCCCAGAACGGACCCTATATAGGTTCTAACCTCCTTGATTAAATGTGTTCCCAGATGCACAATGCCACCTCTCACTCCCTGAATGTCTGTACACATGCAAAAAAGCAGACTACTGCTGCTCACAACACCAGAGGAAAAAATGGATGACTCTGTGTGATGATGGATAGGTTAATATGTTCCACTACAGTAACCATATATATTTTACAACACCATGTTGTACACCATTAAGTATACACAACAAAATTTACTTTAAAAATATCATCAGTCTATCCCTGTTGTCTAACCTATCAACCTTATTACTCAGCTCAACCATTACATCCAAGATGAAGCCTTCAAGGATCTCTCAGGAACCATTCCCCCCCCTCAACTCTTACCACAGCTCCCTGGACATAGAAGGTTACCTGTCTGTCTCTACCCTTGGACTGAAAGTCCCTCAAACGCAGAAATCACCGCTATATCTGCAGTAACTAGGCACGGTTCCTGCAACACAGGTTTGTAATAAAGGTTTGCGGAAGAGATGGAAGGCTAGGCCTGATAAATGGAATCATCAAATACACATAACAGATTTTAAGAGCTTTTCCTTCTTTTTTTTTTTTTATTGTTGGGGATTCATTGAGGGTACAATAAGCCAGTTACACTGATTGCAATTGTTAGGTAAAGTCCCTCTTGCAATCATGTCTTGCCCCCATAAAGTGTGACACACACTAAGGCCCCGCCCCGCTCCCTCCATCCCTCTTCCTATTCCCCCCCCATAACCTTAATTGTCATTAATTGTCCTCATATCAAGATTGAGTACATAGGATTCATGCTTCTCCATTCTTGTGATGCTTTACTAAGAATAAAGTCTTCCTCTTCCATCCAGGTTAATACGAAGGATGTAAAGTCTCCATTTTTTTTAATGGCTGAATAGTATTCCATGGTATACATATACCACAGCTTGTTAATCCATTCCTGGGTTGGTGGGCATTTAGACTGTTTCTACATTTTGGCGATTGTAAATTGAGCTGCAATAAACAGTCTAGTACAGGTGTCCTTATGATAAAAGGGTTTTTTTCCTTCTCGGTAGATGCCCAGTAATGGGATTGCAGGATCAAATGGGAGGTCTAGCTTGAGTGCTTTGAGGTTTCTCCATACTTCCTTCCAGAAAGGTTGTACTAGTTTGCAGTCCCACCAGCAGTGTAAAAGTGTTCCCTTCTCTCAACATCCACGCCAGCATATGCAGTTTTGAGATTTTGTGATGTGGGTCATTCTCACTGGGGTTAGATGATATCTCAGGGTTGTTTTGATTTGCATTTCTCTAATATATACAGATGATGAACATTTTTTCATGTGTTTGTTAGCCATTCATCTGTCATCTTTAGAGAAAGTTCCATTCATGTCTCTTGCCCATTGATCTATGGGATTGTTGGCTTTTTTCATGTGGATTAATTTGAGTTCTCTATAGATCCTAGTTATCAAGCTTTTGTCTGATTGAAAATATGCAAATATCCTTTCCCATTGTGTAGGTTGTCTCTTTGCTTTGGTTATTGTCTCCTTAGCTGTACAGAAGCTTTTCAGTTTAATGAAGTCCCATTTGTTTATTTTTGTTGTTGTTGCAATTGCCATGGCAGTCTTCTTCATGAAGTCTTTCCCCAGGCCAATATCTTCCAGTGTTTTTCCTATGCTTTCTTTGAGGATTTTTATTGTTTCATGCCTTAAATTTAAGTCCTTTATCCATGTTGAATCAATTTTTGTGAGTGGGGAAAGGTGTGGGTCCAGTTTCAGTCTTTTACATGTAGACATCCAGTTCTCCCAACACCATTTATTGAATAGGGAGTCTTTCCCCCAAGGTATGTTCTTGTTTGGTTTATCAAAGATTAGGTGGTTGTAAGATGTTAGTTTCATTTCTTGGTTTTCAATTCGATTCCAAGTGTCTATGTCTCTGTTTTTGTGCCAGTACCATGCTGTCTTGAGCACTATGGCTTTGTAGTACAGAATAAAATCTGGTATGCTGATGCCCCCAGCTTTATTATTATTACGAAGAACTGCCTTAGCTATACGGGGTTTTTTCTGGTTCCATACAGAATGCAGAATCATTTTTTCCAAATCTTGAAAGTACGATGTTGGTATTTTGATAGGAATGGCATTGAATAGGTAGATTGCTTTGGGAAGTATAGACATTTTAACAATGTTGATTCTTCCAATCCATGAGCATGGTATGTTCTTCCATTTGGTAATATCCTCTGCTATGTCCTTTCTGAGGATTTCATAGTTTTCTTTGTAGAGGTCCTTTACCTCCTTTGTTAGGTATATTCCTAGGTATTTCATTTTCTTTGAAACTATGGTGAAGGGAGTTGTGTCCTTAATTAGCTTCTCATCTTGACTGTTATTGGTGTACACAAAGGCTACTGACTTGTGGACATTGATTTTATATCCTGAAACATTACTGTATTTTTTGATGACTTCTAGGAGTCTTGTGGTTGAGTCTTTGGGGTTCTCTAAGTATAAGATCATGTCATCAGCAAAGAGGGAGAGTTTGACCTCCTCTGCTCCCATTTGGATTCCCTTTATTTCCTTGTCTTGCCTAATTGTATTGGCTAGAATTTCCAGCACTATGTTGAATACTAAAGGTGACAGAGGACAACCATGTCTGGTTCCAGTTATAAGAGGAAAACCTTTCAGTTTTACTTCATTCTGTAAAATATTGGCTGTGGGTTTGTCATAGATAGCTTCAATCAGTTTTAGAAATGTGCCACTATGCCTATACTCTTCAGTGTTCTAATTAGAAAAGGATGCTGGATTTTATCAAATGCTTTTTCTGCATCTATTGAGAGGATCATGTGATCTTTATTTTTGCCTCTGTTAATATGGTGGATAACGTTTATGGACTTGCGTATGTTAAACCAGCCTTGCATCCCTGGGATGAAGCCTACTTGATCATGATGAATGACTTTTTTGATGATAAGCTGTAATCTATTGGCTAGGATTTTGTTGAGAATTTTTCCATCTATATTCATGAGTGAGATTGGTCTGAAATTCTCCTTTTTGTTTGGGTCTTTTCCTGGTTTTGGTATCAGGGTGATGTTTGCTTCATAGAATGTGTTGGGGAAGATTCCTTCTTCCTCAGTTTTTTGGGATAATTTCTGCAGTACAGGAATAAGCTCTTCCTTGAAGGTTTGATAGAATTCTGGAGTGAAGCCATCTGGACCAGGGCATTTTTTAGTTGGAAGCTTTTTTATTGTTTCTTTGATCTCAGTGCTTGAAATTGGTCTGTTCAGGAGGTCTATTTCTTCCTGGCTGAGTCTAGGGAGAGGGTGTGATTCCAAATATTGATCCATTTCCTTCACATTGTCAAATTTCTGGGCATAGAGTTTCTGGTAGTATTCAGAGATGATCTCTTGTATCTCTGTGGGATCAGTTGTTATTTCCCCTTTATCATTTCTGATTGAGGTTACTAGAGATTTTACTTTTCTATTTCTAGTTAGTCTGGCCAATGGTTTATCTATTTTATTTATTTTTTCAAAAAACCAACTCCTTGTTTCATTAATTTTCTGAATGATTCTTTTGTTTTCAATTTCATTGATCTCTGATTTGATTTTGGAGATTTCTTTTCTTCTACTGAGTTTAGGCTTAGATTGTTCTTCTTTTTCCAATTCCATAAGATCTCTTGTGAGATTGTTGATGTGCTCTCTTTCTGTTTTTCGAATGTAGGCATCTAAAGCGATGAATTTTCCTCTCAAAACTGCTTTTGCAGTATACGACAGGTTTTGGTACCTTGTGTCTTCATTGTTGTTATGCTCAAGGAAGTTAATGATTTCCTGTTTTATTTCTTCCTGCACCCATCTGTTATTCAACAGAAGATTGTTTAATTTCCATGCCTTTGGGTGGGGTTGAGCATTTTTGTTAGAGTTGAGTTCGACCTTTAGTACCTTATGGTCTGAAAAGATACAAGGTAAAATTTCAGTTCTTTTGATTCTGTTGATATTTGTTTTGTGTCCCAGGATATGATCAATTTTGGAGAATGTTCCATGGGGTGATGAGAAGAATGTATATTCTTTATCTTTGAGGTGGAGTGTTCTTATATGCATCTATCAAGCACAGTTGTTCTAGGGTCTCATTTAAATCTCTTATATCATTGTTTAATTTCTGTTTAGAGGATCTGTCCGGCTCTATAAGAGGAGTGTTAAAGTCCCCTGTTATGATGGTATTATCAGATATCATATTGCTCAGACTGAGTAAGGTCTGCTTCAAGAATCTGGGAGCATTTAAATTGGGTGCATAAATATTTAGAATTGAAATGTCTTCTTGTTGTAGTTTTCCCTTGACCAATATAAAGTGACCATCTTTGTCTTTTTTGACTTTAGTTGCTTTAAATCCACATGTATCTGAAAATAAGATTGCAACTCCTCTTTTCTTCTGAATTCCATTTGCCTGAAAAATTGTCTTCCAACCCTTGACTCGGAGCTTTAATTTGTCTTTTGAAGCCAGGTGTGTTTCTTGCAGACAGCAAATGGATGGCTTGTGTTTTTTAATCCAGTCAGCCAATCTATGTCTCTTCAGTGGGGAATTCAAGCCATTAACATTTATTGAGATAATTGGTAAGTGTGGTAGTATTCTATTCGTCTTATTTTGTGAGAGTCCATTGCTTAGTTTTATCTTTTGCATCAGTGTGGAGGTTTGGTTCTGTCCTTTAATTTCTGAGTTCTTACTTTGCTGCTGATCCATTGTGGTGGTCAGTGTGCAGAACAGGTTGAAGTATTTCCTGTAGAGCTGGTCTTGTTGTGGCGAATTTCCTCAATGTTTGCATATCCGCAAATGATTTGATTTCTCCCTCAATTTTGAAGCTTAGCTTAGCAGGGTACAGAATTCTGGGCTGAAAATTGTTCTGTTTAAGTAGATTAAAGGTAGATGACCATTGTCTTCTTGCTTGGAAAGTTTCATTAGAGAAGTCTGCGGTCACTCTGATGGATTTGCCCCTGTAGGTCAACTGGCGCTTACTCCTGGCAGCTTGCAGAATCTTTTCTTTTGTCTTGACTTTGGACAGGTTCATCACAATGTGTCTCGGAGAAGCTCGGTTAGAGTTGAGGCAACCTGGGGTCCGATAGCCCTCTGAAAGCAGTGTGTCAGAATCTTTGGTGATGTTTGGGAAATTTTCTTTTATAATATTCTCTAGTATGGCTTCCATTCCTCTGGGGCATTCTTCTTCCCCTTCTGGAATTCCTATAACTCGTATGTTGGAACGCTTCATAAAGTCCCATAATTCTGACAGTGAACGTTCTGCTTTCTCTCTCTTCTTTTCTGCCTCTTTTACTGTCTGAGTTATCTCAAGAACTTTGTCTTCTACCTCTGAAATTCTTTCTTCTGCATGGTCTAACCTGTTGCTGATACTTTCCATTGCATCTTTAAGTTCCCTAATTGACTGTTTCAGTTCCTTCAGGTCTGCTATATCCTTTTTATATTCTTCATATCGTTCATCTCTTATTTGATTCTGTTTTTGGATTTCCTTTTGGTTATTTTCCACTTTATTAGCAATTTCCTTCATTGTTTCCATCATTTCTTTCATTGTTTTCAACATGTGTATTCTAAATTCCCTTTCTGTCATTCCTAACATTTCTTTACAGGTGGAATCATCTGCAGTAGCTCTCTCATGGTCCCTTGGTGGGGTTGTTCTAGACTGGTTCTTCATGTTGCCTGGAGTTTTCTGCTGATTCTTCCTCATGGGTGATTTCTTTTATCTGTTGCCTTGCCCTAATTTTCCTTTCACTTCCTCTTGCTCTTTAAGTTCTTGTGCCTGTGGAAGTTGTGGGTGGGTTTAGACGGATTGAACACACGCGACCACTTGCCGGTTTTCCACTGTTTTAGTCCTCCTCTTGGGGTCCAGAAGTCTCTCACTGACTCCCTGTATCCTCATAGGAGTGATGATAGGCAGATCCCACCAGCCAGAGATGCCTGGAGTCCTATCTCCCCAGACTCACGGTGCCCAGATGCAAGGAAGGTGTTACTCGGCCGCCATCTTGCTCCGCCTCTCGAGCTTTTCCTTCTTAACATCTTTAGGGCCCACAGCCCTCAAATTCCAGGGTTCCATAGACAAATAGTCTAAAATGCTAAGTGGATGTTCTAAATTACTGATGTCAATATCTGCTCTTCTCCATGCTTATTGAAGGCATACTTCAAGATAAAATCTTTTTTATTTATTTATTTATTTATTTATTTTTATTAAACCATAGCTGTGTACATTAGTATAATCGTGGGGCACCATACACTTGGTTCATAGATCGTTTGACACATTTTCATCACATTAGTTAACATAGCTTTTGTAGCATTTTCTTAGTTATTTTGCTAAGACCTTTACATTTCACATTTCTTAAAAGAGTATTTTATTATAGTTTTTTGCTATATCCCCCAAATACATTTCTATCAACCTCCTTGTTTACTGTCAATCCTAGAAACCAAGGATGAGCACATCTCTACGTGTCCTTCTTGGGACATGCTCAACTGAAGGGATCTTTTTGTAAAGAGATTTTGGGGTCAACTAAGCCTGGCAAGTGTTGCATACTCCTGCTCTGTTGGGAGCTAGTTCTTAGCTCAGAGACATGCTCCAGTAAAGAAAACTGTCAAACTTTTTCAATCCATTATTTACCACACACAGATGACTAGCAAACCTTTCTTTTGAGAATCACCTAACATCATCCAGTTCCTAAATTATGCCCCTTAAAATTCACAACGTAAAAATCTAGCATAAATTTTGCCTAATGACATTACCTCACTTTATCCTTTGACATTAAGAACAAGGCCATTTCATGAAGGCTTTGCTTCCAGCCTAAAATACAGGAATTAACCATGAAAAAAAATGATACAAGAAAAATAACTTAGCAGATTGTGTTTATCCCTACAGTACCATAAATAATTCGTAAATTTCTAAATTGCCTTTTTTGCAAGGGAGAAAATAAAATTGAGCCATTGAGAGCACATCACTACCTGCCTGCAAAGCTGCAATGATCCCAGGAAGCAAGAATTTTATAAATAGTTTAAATAAAATTCAATTATATGGGCATCCTCTTTTTCTTTTTTAAGGCCTGAGAATTTCTTTAAGGGGGGAAAAAACTCTGATTAACCAACCACATATACGCAAGTCCTGCTGCTATGTAATTTTCCATTTGGTGCTATAAAACAAAACACAATCCCCTGTGGATTTTATTAATAATAAGAATCTCTAGGTTGTTTAGGAGATTGGAATCATAGGATTTGAGAGCTAAAAGGAAATCCGGAAATTATGTAATTTGGGCCCCCCATTTTACAAATGAAGAAACTGAGACCCACGAGACTTGTCCAGCCCAGCAGGTCACAGGACTGACTGGAGTCAGATCTTAGCTCCAAGGCCCATGTGCTCCCCACTGCGCCATCCCTGTTAACTGGGAACTGTACTGAACAGCTGAGGGCAGAAAGAACCATGCGCAAGCCTGAAAAATTAGGTTGGTCCCTTACTACACTTTGCTATTTCTGTGAGCCTAAAGAAAGAATAATAAACATTGAAATGAGGAGCTGAGGGGTTCACTCACATACCCAGTGATTCATTTTATACATGTATATTGAATGGCTGTTATGTGCTAGGAATCATTCTACACACTTTGGAAAAGTGACCAAAACCAAAAAATACCCTCCCTTCATGAAGTGAGCTTTATTCTAGTGATTCTAGAGTCTTCTACCAAAGATTGATTAAATTCTGACACCTGGTTTTAAAACTTCAAAAAGCTTACATTGGGAACACATATGCAGGCATATGTCTTCCACAAATCGGTAGCATTTCAAACATCTCCATGGAGAGGACTTTTCTGATAAATCCCACCCCTAATCCCTGTCTAGCTTAGGGAACCACCACCATAACACACTTAGATACTGAGAAACTATTTTAGTGGCTTCTCTACAGAGGGAAGAAAGTAGAAAAAGTCAAACTCTTATCAAATACCTTTCCTGCTAAGCTGGAAAAGGAAATAAAGAGGAAATACTTGAAGTAGATAAGTGAATTCGCCTGAATTTTCTGTGAAATGATATTGGAGAAGGGAGCCTTATAGATACTATGAGCCTTTGCTAAGCTGAGAGAGAGTAAGCAAGACAACCACCATAGACATCTTATCAGCCAGCTATCCCAGAGCCATCCGGCAACAACCAGCTCGGTTTGTCCTAACTCGCTGGGCTTAAGGCCCAAGGTTGGTTTAGGCCCACTCCGCCCGCGTCTTACTCTCCTGGAACCAGCAGCCTACACAGAGCATGCTCACCTCAGAACGACAGAAGCAAACAAGGGCACAATCAACTGCCAAGTATATTTCAAGCCTCTTTCCTACCACCTCTGCTAATATTCATCTAGCCAAACAGTCACAAGGCCAAGCCCCAAATCAGTAGAGCAAAGCAGCATAGCCCTCCCAACATGGGACAAAGTGTATGGATAGGGAGGGGTAAAGAACTGGGAATAACAATGGAGTCTGATGGAAGAAGTGACTGCTTGCCCCAATCCAAACGTGCCAAACTGCCATTTCTTTCCAATCCACACTTCTTATTTGGGCGCTCACAAACTATCCCTCCAACTTCTAAGTTTCAAAAGATAATGGATGGACTGTGTTATTCAAGTTAGTGTTTTAAGAATGGGGGAAAACAATAGGAAGAAGAATAGCTGAAAATGGAAAATTAAGTCTACACTGAAGGACTGGGAGGATCCAGGATCCAGTGGGAGCAGGCCAGAGCGGCCTCCCCTGAGTGACTGTGATAGGCTGGAGAAGCAGGCCTAGCCCCACAGATGGGACCAGGAGCGGAACACGGGCTCCAGGCACCCACACAGCTGCCCATGGGCCAAACAACCTCAGGAGCTCCCTCCCCACCGGCCACACATGGACCATCTCTGTCTCAGCCACAACATAGGGAGGCAGGACAGGGGTCCCAAGAGAGGGACAGGACAGCCTTGGGTGACAGCTTGGGTGGCTGTGGGAGGGCAGTGTGATCTGCACATTTATCAGGGGAGTGATAGCCCTCCCCAGGTGTATTTCTCCTGGGGGAGAGTTGGCCACTTTCTCCAGGGGTGTTTTCCTAAAGTTTGGGCCAAAAATGTAGGTGCACATTATATACCAGAGAACATTTTTACACAGCAAAATATATTAGTTTCCAAATATATAAGACCTTTGACACTGACAAAACCATACAGCACAGAATCTCTGATTTCCAGAAGCTTCCTGTGTATAGACGTTATGCTACAGACAGTATCTGACACATATCACAACAGCTACAAAACATCAGAAACATAGACACAAATTGAATCAAGCTGCCCAAGTCTTTATTCTTTTAATAGTAATAGAAATATTACAGGGACAGAATGGATTAGAAGCAGGATTAGGGAGAACTAAAAATATATACCAGGAAATTAATCCAATTCGGTGCAAACAGCATAACTGGAGTCCCCAGGCGAGCTCCGAGCTATATTCCTAGGCAGACAAGCACATCCTGAAGCATGCTTTCCCAGCCAAGAGAAACTGTCATAGAGGGTGGGACCAATGTGACAGAACACTAGCAAAGAGAAGGTAGATGCTAGGAAAGTCATTAAATATTTAGAATCCCAATGCTGAAAATATGAATGAGATAGCAATAACATCAGAGACTTAAGCTACCAGAATCAAGCATGACAAGCAAAAGGGTTATCGTCACGGAACTTGTCAACTTACACCCACTCACATTGCCTGACGAAGTGACTTTTCTGGAGAATGATGTTATATAAAGAAACCTAAAGCTGCTCAAGAAAGAAAAGTATTTATATTCATTTATGAAAGAGCAACTTAGAAAAAAGAACAGAAACGAAATGCCACAAACCTGGAAAATATAATTGTAATACACAGAAATGACAAATGATTAGTATCTGATACATATATAGAATTCCTACTAATCAGTTAAAAAAGATAAACACCTAGATGGAATTAAAGAACATCCTCTTTAGTCAAGTATCTCAAAACAGAAAAGCAAGCACCTTATGTACCCAATACTAATTTGAAACTAGTAGATGAACAACTACAGACCCACATGAGAGAAAAACACAATTAAATTCAAGAGGCGGGAAGTGGGGAGGAGGCTTGGTAAGCTCCCACCTAACAGGTACAATGTAAAGGTATATGGCACACCTCTTGGGTGAAGGACTCAACTCCAGCTCAGACACTGCCTAACAAAACAATGAAACCCAACCATATGTACACTTATCTTAATCTGCAAAACAATGCAAAATTTAAAGAAAGACAAACAGAAAAATGAGCCCTGCCTGAAAATGAACCAAATAAAAACTGTAAGTGTCAAATATATAAAAATGTGTTCAACCTTAATAGCAATCAGGTAAATACAAATGAAAAGTACAGTGAGATACTATTTTAAACTCACCAGATTGCCAAAATAAGTTGAACAATGTCAAGTGTTAAAGAGGACACTGAGCAACAAGAACATTCACACAAAGGCTCAAGGCAATGTAAACTGGGCCAACCATTTTGGGAAATAATTTGGTGATATTCAATAAAGCTGAAGATGCTCATAAGTACCGATTTAGCAATTCTACTGCTGGATAGAACATACTTTAGAGAAACTCTTATACCTGTACGTTCAGATCTACAAAAATATTCAGTGGTAGCATATGTAACAGCACAAAAACGGGAAACATGCAAATATCCACTAAGGAATGGATACGTGAATAAGGCATATTCATCCAATAAAATTGAAGCAGTGGAAAACAAAAGAACTAAAATTCTATAAAGGACAGCAGAGATGAAGACTTCACAATGATGAATGAGAAATTAAAGTCACAAAAGAATCTATAGTGGAATCTATTCCACTTGTTAAAAGATAAAAGAAGGTGAGAATTAACTTGTTTTACAATATACAATGAAAATCAAGGTAATAAGATAAAATTAACAACAGTGATTGTGCAAAGGAGGTAGGGAAGGAAAGAGTAAAGACAGTGACAGGAAGGGATATGTGTATCAGGGACTTAAAAATGAGAATAAGATTATAATTGGGGGTAAGAGAATAAAAAGAAAACATGCAGAATATATCCTAGCATCCTTTCAAGTGCCATTAGAAAACAGACTGAGCCGGGCGGCGCCTGTGGCTCAGTGAGTAGGGTGCCGGCCCCATATGCCGAGGGTGGCGGGTTCAAACCCAGCCCCGGCCAAACTGCAATAAAAAAATAGCCGGGCGTTGTGGCGGGCACCTGTAGTCCCAGCTGCTCAGGAGGCTGAGGCAGGAGAATCGCGTAAGCCCAAGAGTTAGAGGTTGCTGTGAGCCGTGTGATGCCACGGCACTCTACCCGAGGGCGGTACAGTGAGACTCTGTCTCTACAAAAAAAAAAAAAAAAAAGAAAACAGACTGAGCCAATAACTTCTGGCACTGTGTTTGACTAACCTAATGACCAGGAAAAAAGTAAACTAAGACGACACTAGTGCAAGCTGGATGTGGTGGTGCTTGCCTATAGTCCCAGCTTCTCGGGAGGCTGAGGCAGGAATATCACTCAAGCCAAGGAGTTTAATCTAGGCCAGGAAACACAGCAAGACTCTGTCTCTAAAAAACAAACAACAAAACAACATACCAGAAAATTTTTTTTCCTCAAAGAGATAGATAGTGTTCCACGTTAATGAGCATGTGAGAAAATACTTTCAAATACTGCAGGTATTTTTTCCAAAGTGCATATGGCAAAATGCACCATAAACCTTGGGAGGGAAAAGTAAGTAATTCCACTTTTATAAACTTATCCCAGGGAATGATAGTAAGGCAGGTGTGTAGGGACACATGCATAAAGACTTTCCTGTCAATTGCCCATCAAAATGAGGTAGCCAAAAAGACCCAAAATGGCTATGAGGCCACTGACAATGATGGTGTAGGGGAATATCCGGTAGTATGAGAAGACACTCATGTCATATTTGCTGTGGGGAGAAAAATCATAATACAAAGAATATTCAAAGTGTGATTCTATTTTTATAAAGTATATGATTCTACATATAAATATATCTGATAATCATACATAATTGACATGCATAAAGATTTTTAACATTTTCTATAAGTGACCATGGAATTATGAAGGATAGTCAAAACTCAGAAACATAATCCATACAGAGTGAAGTTCCTGCTTTGCTTTTTTCTCAGGATTTTGCACCAAAGGTGGGTGCCAGATGCAGAGCTGCACAACATGGACAACTAAACTCAAAGAGAAGCCAACTTTTCTGTACACAGGTAAAGGGCTTTTCTAAGATGGAGAGTCCGAAGATATAATCCTGGGGTAAAGAGAGCCCAGAAGGAGATGTCCTAATTCTAGGTGTGAACCTGCCTGAGGCTCAGCCTCACCCCTAAGTGACATATGCACAGCATAGACTTAGATTTAGCTCAGAGGACTGAACTGAGATCTGAACCAGCCACACAAGTTTTGGACTAACCTCTGAAGTGTACAGGACAAACACAAATAAGCAGACCAGAGTATAAACACCTCACCACTCACAATGTCCAACATAAAACCCAAAATTATTAGACAAAGAACCAGGAAAATGTGACTAGTTCTCAAGAAGTCAATTTTGAAATGATCCAGGTGTTGGACCTATCAGATAGATATAAGTTCAGCATTCCTAATCCAAAAACCTAAACTCCAAAATGCTCTAAAATCTGAAACTTTTTGAGCACTGACATGATGGTCAAAGGGAACGCATTTTAGATTTCAGATTTTCAGATTAGAGAAGCTCAAACAGTAAGTATAATGTAAATATTTGAAACAGCAACAACAACCCCTCCCCCAAAAAAAAATCAACAAAAAAAATTCAAAATCTGAAACACTTCTAGTCCCATGTATTTCAGATAAGGGACACTCAATGTGTACTTTAAAGCAATTATTATAACTTTGCTCTATGAGATAAAGAAAAACACACTTGATAGGAATTCTCAGCAGAAAACCAGGAACTATGAAATAGAACCAAATGTAAATTTTAAACAAACAAAAAAGCTTTGAAAAAAGATATTTGATGCTCAAAGCGGCAGAGTGGAGATGACAAAGAACAGAGTCAATGAGCTTGAAGATGGGTGAGTAGAAATTATTCAATCTGAAAAGCAGAGAAAAAAGAGGGGGAAAGTGAACAGAGTTTCAGGGTCTCCAAGGACAAAAATCAAAAGGTCTATCATGAGTGCTAGAGAAACTTAAAGAAAACCATATTTAGACATATCAAAATCACCCTCATGAAAGCCAAAGACATGAGGAAAAATACGCTGCAAGTAGCTAAAGAGAGCACAGTAAGAAGTAATAATAACAATAATAAATAGATAAGGAACAATAATTGAAATGATTATGGATTTCTCTTTAGAAACCATAGAGGCAGAAGACAATCAAATAATATCTTTATATTGCTGAGGAAAAGAAAAAAATCCATCAATTCAGACGTCTATATTCGATAAAAAATGTCTTTCATGATAAAAGGGAAATAAAAACATTCTCACATAAAAGAACTTTTAGAAGTTCATCACCAGCAAACATGATCTATAAGAAATGCTATGGGAAGTTTTTCATATGAAAAAGAAAAGAAGTACCAGGAGAAAAGATGTACCTTCAGGAATGAAGAAGGAGCAAGAGAAACCATAAACAGCTAGGTAAACATAAAAGAATACTAATTTCTTCTTTAGCTTTTTTTTTTGATTTATTTATTCATTAATTTTATTCTTTCATATGGCTGAATCATATTCCATCGTGTATAGTACATGTATATACCACATTTCTTTTTTTTTTATCAGAATTTGATTCGACTTTAGTTCTCAGTAAAACACTATAATAAAAATCCAATATAAATATCGAGAAGATATTTTGTGATATATTTTTCAAAATATTAACTACAGATTGATTATAACCCATTCTAATGAAGATTTTCTTTTTAAATCATGCTCCCTTTATCTGTATTGCACACCACCTCAATTAATTTTTTTTCTTAAGACTGGTTAAAGGGAAAAGTGTAACGGTGAATGGTGACATTTTCAATGCATGTAGATGTAACACATATAACAATAGCAATTTAAAAGTAAATGGGGAGGGGAAAGATAATGCTGAGATAGATAATTTAATATGAATAAAATGGATTTTAAAAATAATAATTACCAAAGATAAAGATGAATATTTCAAAATGATAAAAGGAGCGATTTCCCCAGAAAATGTAACAGCTATACAAACACATACCTCTAATAATATGGCTTCAAAAAACAAAGAAAAATTGACAGAATAAAAGGGAAAAACACACAAGTCCATAATCATAATAGAACAATCTTAGCACTTAACACTACTAAGACCAAAAACTAATTGGTAAAGAGCTGAACAGTATGCAATTACCTTGATGTCACTGACAAATATAAAAATTTTCACTCATAAGCATTTTTTTCTCAAGAGAAATGGAAACATATGTCTTTATATAAAGACATAAAGACTTTTACACAAATAGACATAGCAGAGCAGCTCTATATTTAATAGCCCCAAACTGGAAACAACCTAAATGTCCATCAACAAGTGAATGGATAAATAAATGAGAGTATGTCTACATGGAATACCACTCAAAATAAAAAGGAATAAACTAATACAAACAACATTGATTGATACGCACAACCACAGAGATTCATCTCAGAATCACTGTATGCTAGTGAAAGAAGCAGGTGCGATGAACACATACTGTATGTATCCTTGTATCTGCTCCACTAAACATAAAGCATACCCTTATCCGTTTCTGTAGCTTCCTCTTTGTCAAGCGCAGTACCTTGCACATAAAAAACACTAACTTTAAATGGCACATCTACTTGCAACCTTGGTCCATGCTATCTGCAAGTTCAGCAACTTAGGTCAATCACACTTAACCGTGTGTGTACAGGGGCTATGAAGCTTGACCCCCACAAAGAAAAACAGAATAGAAATAGATTCACATTCACATAGGAAAAGAAGGATTAGGTATACCAACTGGGTGTCCAAGCAAAGACAAAGTACATACCTCCTTGCAAACAGGAACTTAACATACTCTGGGATGCACATTTCAAACACCTGTATCATCAACATTCCATACTGAACGGAACAAGATAAGGCCTTGGGAAAATCTTCTCTTCCCTTCCCCACACTTGCTCTTCCCTTGCTCCCACTGTGCCTCTATTATGAATACTTACTACATCATTACTTACTGTAATCATCAGTTTATATATCACTGTGTGCTGTGATAATCTCAAAAGCAGGGATAATGCTTATTTGCTTTTCTATATAGACTCAGAAGGACTTCAAGAAATATTTAATAAACAAATAAATGATGGTTTTAAAAGCAGAAACTGTTCATTTTTCTATTTACAAAGTTTTCCCAAATAAGACAATTTTAAATTTTAATGAAAAGGTAAGAAAGGAGCTTTTGTTTTTAAAAAGTCATTTTCTACTATAGAGCTTCTTCCCCGCCTTGGTCTACGTACAAACGTCACAGGAGCTCAGTCATGATGAATTCTTCCCTGGCATGATCACACCTCCTAGCAGCCCACAGTGATGGTTTTAGATGTTTGTGTTCCATTTACTCTATGAAAAGGCAGAAGCTGTCTGAGTCAACCTGATGGGAAGTAAATGTGTAGTATTTGGGGATGTGATTCAGCACTGCCCTCAAAACACTTCCTGGAGGAAAAAATGAATCAAATTATCATGAAAATGGTACACTCACGATTACTAAATCTAAGAAGTCTGGAAGCAATGGTGAAGGCAGTATAACTTAAGGAAGAAGAAATAAAGTAAAATTCTTTAAGCCATTCAAAAGAGCCTATTCTATGTCCACAAACACAGTCACTGAAATGTGTAATAAAATGTTTTCACTAACTATTCAAATTAGCAGTCAAACTTCATGCTTTAATTCATGCACTCTACCCTAGAAGATAGCATACGTGGTGGCATTGCCCTTTCTTAGATGTAACTACAGAGCAAATAAAATTTTATTTGCTGTTTGTTCATTTGGTTGTACTTCATTTTATGCTATGCAGTGTGATTTATTTAAAAAATGAATTTTTAGCCACTTCAAAATCAGGTGATGAACTATTTAGTTAGAATAGCATATTAGTTAACTATTGTCAGAAAGACCTGGGAAAGTTTCACCCCTAGCTATTTGATGCGCAACCTTTCTTTGTAAGGCTCTGTAAAATGGAAGTGATATGCTGGTAGCAGCTAGCTCACAGCCTTATCATCAAAGTTAAATGAAAGAAAGCACAGAAAGCTGGCACACACCAAGGTCTCACCTGACGTCATTGCTCTAGAAGCTCTGTAAGATCCTTCTAGAGCCCACTCTATAAGAAGCTTAAGGAAGCATTATCTACAACCATCAATATAGCACTTTTTGAAAGTTCGCTTTAAAAAGTAAAGGGAATAAGGAAAGGTAAAGAGAGAGACGGGAGGGGAGAAAACAGGAAGGGAGGGCAGGGAAGGAAATGTGGGAGAAAACAGAGAGAATGGTAAAACTAGCAGTATTGGGGACATAATTCAGAACTGTCCTCAAACAGTTTCTGAGGGAAAAAACAAATCATCGGGGAAACGGTCACCACCGAGGGATGAAGTACACACAGCCAGTCTTTATGTCATGAGAACTCAGAAGACGGAAAATTAGCTCTACTTACAAACAATGTCTGTGGTTAGTGACTGCCAGGCACATAGCTTAAAACATTTTACCTACAGACATCGGAACATTTGAATCTGAGAACAGAGAGCAGAACACTGCCATAACAACATCAAGTTCAAATGGCACAGATTACAGAGAATTTCTTTGATAGTATTATCTCTTTTTCCATTTCTTTAGATTCCTTCTCTTATAAGATGTTTAACTTAAACTTTGTATGTACAACCTCCTAAAAACTCAAAGCACATCCTACCATTGCTGCTAATGTCTCAGACATAGTAGGGGCATCTTAGTGTCTCTTTTTCTAAGTTCTTTTTTTGTTTTTCACTTTGCTATTTCATTCAAGAATACTTAATGTGGCTGATCTAATTATAGAACAGCAGTCTCATTAATGTTCAATAATGACTTGGAAACCTGTTTCAGATAACTATATTCAGACAATTACTGTGCAAATAAACCTCATAAAAACCCATCAAGGATATTGGAAATCATACAGGAAGTCCTCCAAGTGAGGACTGATATGTGAGCTGATCATCCCGTAATTTGCTTTCTTAGCACTGGCCCCCTTGTACCAGGTACTCCTGGGAGGAAGCCTAGGATTCATTCAAATCTTTTTCTAAAACACAAAACAAAATGAACAAAACAGCTCCTACTCAAGGAGAGATTAAATCTCTCAATTTGCTCCCAGGATGTTGTGTTTTCTGCGGAGATGCATATACATTTATTTGGCTGACTTTCCTTTCCTTCCTGTTTCTGGCTACTTTTGCTTTTCTTTTTCCCTCTAAAATAAACCACTAGAATCATCTAGAATCATGGATACAGAGATGACTATAGATTAAAGAGGTAAATTTACTTCACTTGGTTAGAAATCATTTCTATGATAGACAGGGCAGCCTCTGTTTAAACATTTCCCATGGTTCTAGCTACTAGGAAAATTCTAAATGTGTTATCAGCAATTTATTTTTATTGAAGGTTCACTATGTGTCAGAACCTTTGCTAAACACTTTATATGTATCATCTCAATTAATCCTCAAAAAGAAACTTCAAAGAGTTTCTCATTTTAAACATGAGAAAGCCAAGGCTTATGGGTTAAATATCTTGTCTGAAATTACACAGTTGTTGACAGTTGTGACAAAACTTCCCGGGTCTCCAGATACCCAAGTCTAGATTTCACAACTCGCACTCGGGCCTGATTTTGGCCTCTGTGCTTCCTCTCTTCTGAGAGACCCCTCTGAACCTTCGAAAAATATCCAGGAAGCATCTGGAAATGTGCTGGGCTTTCCCCAAGCCTTCCTCAGAAGAATAGAGAGGATCTGGGAGACTGTTGGGTCCAGGCCACTGCAGATAAGTGGCCTCTAAGAGTAAGAAGGGAAGACCAAGGCCTCTAGTTTCCCAGCACAGGTAACACAAGTTGCTGCACTTCACACAACCTGCCTCCTCACTCTCACCACATCCTCATTCACCAACCCTAGGACCAGGTGTCACACCCTTACCCATGGACTACCCATGTTTTCTTATTCACCAAGGAGGACCTCTCTATTCCAATTTGTGGCAGGGGGCCCCATGACAAACTCTGGGTTAAAGATGACCTCCAAGGCCGCACAGCAAATGTCTTTTTACGAGAATGAAAGGAATAGGGATCTTTAGAACAACCCACATCAGTTCCTCTCTACTAACGCTTGTTCAGTAAGCTCAAACACCCAATCCAATCAACTTTCCCTAGAGGATTTAGACCCACCCCCCCAAAATAAAATGTTTAACTGAATTCAGATAGTAAATTTAAAAAAAGAACTCACAGCTATAAAACTAAATTTAGAAGCAATTATTTTTAGTAAGCAATGATCTGAAGAAAAGAGTCAGAAAAACCATTCTCAAGTACGTACAGATGTGGGTAGAATTTAATCATCAACTCATCTTTCCACCTTCCCTCAGTCAGGTGGCATGGCCTAGGCTGAGGAACGTGATGACCGACTGGACCAGGCATATCCACCTGTGGCTGCTGGACTCTTGCAGATTATGTGAGGACTTTTCTTGTTTATCTGTGGTGTCAGATATCACGAAAAGTATGCATGGACTTTTTTTTTTTTTTGGCCAATTAGCTTTTATTAGCGTTTGTGTATTTAATGTGTGGTCCAAGACAAATCTCTTTTATTCTTCCAATGTGTAACAGAGGGAAAAACAAGGTTGGACGCCTCAGAAGCATTATGGGCCTAAGTGTTTTAACATTGTGTTTTAGCCTATTTGTGAACACCTGCTGATTTGGGGAGAGGACACTAAATGCAAAAAGAACAAAAGATGATTGTGCATTGTCTTTATTCTTAAATAGTTTGGAAGACAAACTGCACTCTTATTACTTGTATCAGATGCCTTTGAGGCAACTGTAAACCAACACATTACCAAATACAAAATCACAAAATACAAATCCAGCACCCAAGTGCTGACAAGGAAAATGTCTAAAGACATGAAGCCTTTGCAAAACGAGATTTCAGTTCAGTGTCAGAGATAAATCTAGAGAGGAATCTGAGGAGAGAAAGACAGATGCTGCCCTTACAGGAGTACACAAATACCTGCAACTGAGGCTACATGAAAAGAGAATGTTCTTTAGAGAGTCCGTAAATAAAATATGGGATTTTTTTTCTACCTGAATTGACCAGTTGTTGTTCCATCACCCCACAGCCAAGAACTTCTAGCCATTCTCCATGGAAGTTGATCTCCATCTCAAAGGAAGGATGAGTAAAAGGAAAGTAGCAGTCTACCCATCTTATCTCCAGTCCTGCAGAGTTGCCAAAGAAAAAACAGTGTTTAAAAGGCAGTTTACCCTTTCTTGTGATCAAATTTGCCCTTCCACTAATGACACCAATTACTACATTCTAAGTAAAATAAATAGCAAACAAACTAATTTGTAACACATTAAGGTGAGGCGATAAATCTTAAAACTTGTGAAAAACTAGGCATGTCTTTTCTAATATGAAAAACACTTTGTGTGATTCCAGGACCCTCTAAAACCCAATCAATCATCTGTCAAATCCCTGCAGCCAGCTGGCAGAGGAAAAAATTAGGGCAAGATCATGGGAAAGCAGGTAATTCTGTTAGTGTCTAAAAGTGAATATAACATCATTTCAGAGTTCAACTATATTTTTACCATATTATCTTCCAAAACTTGCGTATCGACAATATGACCAATTTATAAAATCTATCAAATTTAAAGAAAGTAGAAAAAGAATCAATATTCACTTTAGAGATAAATAACACACTTCTAAAAATACCATGCACAAAAAGTACATGGTAAATGTTGGAATAAACTTCTCAATAAGTATTCATAAATACAGCACTTTTGAACAATGATATTACTATTGAACAAAGAAAAAGACTAAAGAATTCAAAATAAAATCTGCAAAGAGCTGAAGTCACTAAAAGCAGAGAAACCCAATGAGCGAGTCGTTAGAAGCTTGATGCCCACGGTGAGGAACACACACAAAGGTGGGCATTTGACAAATCACCAAGTTACCCTCCCTGCGTTCTTTTCCCTTTGCATGAGTATCTTTCTCCACTTCTCTCAAGTTGACACTTTGCTAACGATTCCAATGATAACAACACCACCTGGGAATTTAAAATACTGTATTTTCTCACCCAAGACTACCTGCACTTTAAATCTTCTGAAAATCAGAATATAAAATGAATAAAAATAATAACAAAAATTGCTTGTATCTACTGAGTACTTACTATGCCTCTACCATCCCATTTCACAGATAGAGAAAAAACTATCAGAGTGCAGGTGTCTTGCCCAAAGTCACACAGCCAGAGGAGAACTGTGTCAAACCCAGGTCTGTCCAACTCCAAAACCCTTGCTCTTGACAATTAAAACTTAATTCCCTGTCACCACAAAAGATATTTCAAGAATCAAAATTCAGATAGGAGTATAGTTGATGAAACATGAGGGCCTTTTTTATGCCCTAAACTTCACAGGAAATGTAGATCTTTTCTTTCATTGCTCTGTGTTAGATGCATTTATTTTCCTCGTTACCTACTATCTGTGGCAAGTGTCAAGTGATTGCTGTTTACAACAGTTATACAGTATTTCCTCCCTTTTATTATCTCTGTAACATAACGTTAAACTGCATATATATAAAGTGTACAATTTGATAAATTTTGACATACATACACCCACAAAACTGTCACAATAATCAAGATAATGAATACAACACCCTGCAAAGTTTCCTTGGGCCCTTTTGCAAATCCTACCTACCAGCTCACCACCCTCCCTCTTTCCTTGGTTCTCCACAGCCCCAGGAAACCACTAATTTCTTCTGTCCACCAGATGAGTTTCCACTTACTAGAATTTAAAAAAAATGGAATCGTACACAACCTATACTATTTTGTCTAGCTTCTTTCACTCAGCATAATTGATTTGACCCACACGTGTTGTTGGATATATCAGTAGTTCATTCCTTTCTTATAGCTGAGTAGATCTCACCAACACTTTTTCTACCTAGAAAAAAAAGTTGCCCTGCTGCAGGCCATTGGGTTAATGTCCACAAGAACCTCGAGTAGTCCAGACTTTTCTTCATGGAAGCTCATACGTGCAGAGCAATTACTTATTTGAGACTGTATTGTGAGAACGTATTTGCACGCTTGTGTGCTCGTCCATCTTTGGGACCAATAATTCCCCCACCAATATTTTTAGCAAAAGTACCAGAGACAATCAAGCTAACAAACAGAAATGTGTGACACCGTGTGACATATAATTGAGTGCTGAAGGATTGGCAGACAAAACAATTTTTATCATTCTATTTCATAACTCCTGGTAGGTAAGCAAAAATAATTTTATGGAAACAGTTTGGAAAAACAAATTTTGTGTACATGCCTTTTTAAACATGGCTTGAACTTTTTATCAAAAGCAGGAACAGTAGCAAAGGTTGGCATCATGATTTCACTATCACACACATATAATTAAATACTACGTAGCTATTTGAACATAGTAATTAAGTAATTTCTATACGGGTTAATATTTACTTGCATCTAAGGATCTTATTTTTTTCTTTTTAATTTTGACAAGCTAAATATAGTTCAGTCTATACAGCTTTATATCACATACCTGCGATATCTCAAGTTCCCCCTACTTTAAGAGAAAGAATTTTCAAGACTTCAGTAAGCACTCCAAATAATCAAAAATGTTGATTATAACCATTCCATGATCAATGTTGATTAAGCCCTAACTAAATTCCTACTATGTACAGTCTCATAGGAATCCAGGACACCACAAAGACAGGGCCCTGTTTACATACACCCATCTAAGCTGCTAGTGCCAGCTGCACTGGCACAACACAAGGACAGAACCAAAAAGATGATGTGATGGTCTCTCCCCTTCTCCAGAAATCTTCTTTTAATGAATAGTTTTTGTTTTACCCCTTCTAAATTAGGGGAAAAAATTATAACTTAGATAAAAAATTTCTGTAATATTAAATTCTTAACATGAAATTATATTTTAGGATAAAGTAGGTTCTATTGACACTTGCTCTGTTTTGGTTGAAGATCGCAGCTACCATGACACTTGGTTTCTTCTTTCTCAGTCTGCAGGTGTCTTTTTTGGTAGCAATGAAAGTAATTGTTCCACATTGAAAACTATACTCAGCAAAGCATGAAAAGGCAGAAAAGTTAGCCAGAGGTTGTCAGAATCCAAACTGTTAAATACTAATGATTTATAGAATAGAACCATTGGTAATATCATAGACACTGAAACAGAGTGTACAGATTGGTAAAAGTCATGTGTAATGAGACTGGGAAGTTGTTTTTTTTTTTTAATTAAGTCTTTTGTACATAGATCATAAATACATTTATGCCATTATGGGATTCAATGTATTGATTATTTGTACAAATTGGAGTGCTTACATCCTACTAATAAACATAGCATTCACCTCATTTACACAATTACAGCATTAAGACATTTGTGTTCAACAACTGATAGAGCCAACTTGTACTTGCAATATGCTCCATAGGTGTGGTCCCCCTACTAACCCTCCCTCCATCCGCCCACCCACCCTTCTCCTCTCCCTCCCTCCAATCCTTTGCTAAGTTTCCTTTTAAAATATGATACTGAAAAGAATGCCAAATCCATACATCATTCATTTCCTTTATTTTACTACTTTAAGGACTTCAGTTCGTAAGTTTTGCCTCCTTAACATAAACAGACAAAAACTAAAACTTGTGCTTTTGAAGTATTACCCATAAAAATCTTTGACTATTTTCAATCCATCAGAGTGACCACAGACTTCTCTAATGAAACTTTCCAAGCAAGAAGACAATGGTCATCTACCTTTAATCTACTTAAACAGAACAATTTCCAGCCCAGAATTCTGTACCCTGCTAAGCTAAGCTTCAAAATTGACGGAGAAATCAAATCATTTACGGATATACAAACATTGAGGAAATTCGCCACAACAAGACCAGCTCTACAGGAAATACTTCAACCTGTTCTACACTCTGACAATCACAATGGATCAGCAGCAAAGTAAGAACTCAGATATTAAAGGACAGAACCTAACCTCTAGGTGATGGCAACAGACAAAACTAAGCAATGGACTCTCACAAAATAAGATGAATAGAACACTACCACACTTATCAATTATCTCAATAAATGTTAATGGCTTGAATTCCCCACTGAAGAGACATAGATTGGCTGACTGGATTAAAAAACACAAGCCATCCATCTGCTGTCTGCAAGAAACACACCTGGCTTCAACAGACAAATTAAAACTCCGAGTCAAGGGTTGGAAGACAATTTTTCAGGAAAATGGAATTCAGAAGAAAAGAGGAGTTGCAATCTTATTTTCAGATACATGTGGATTTAAAGCAACTAAAGTCAAAAAAGACAAAGATGGTCACTTTATATTGGTCAAGGGAAAAATACAGTAAGAAGACATTTCAATTCTAAATATTTATGCACCCAAATTAAATGCTCCCAGATTCTTGAAACAGACCTTACTCAGTCTGACCAATATGATATCTGATAATAACATAATAACAGGGGACTTTAACACTCCTCTTACAGAGCTGGACAGATCCTCTCAACAGAAATTAAACAAAGATACAAGAGATTTAAATGAGACCCTAGAACAACTATGCTTGATAGACGCATATAGAACACTCCATCCCAAAGATAAAGAATATACATTCTTCTCATCACCCCATGGAACATTCTCCAAAATTGATCATATCCTAGGACACAAAACGAATATCAACAGAATCAAAAGAATTGAAATTTTACCTTGTATCTTCTCAGACCATAAGGCACTAAAGGTAGAACTCAACTCTAACAAAAATGCTTGACCCCACACAAAGGCATGGAAATTAAACAATCTTCTGTTGAATAACAGATGGGTGCAGGAAGAAATAAAACAGGAAATCATCAACTTCCTTGAGCATAACGACGATGAAGACACAAGCTACCAAAACCTGTGGGATACAGCAAAAGCAGTTTTGAGAGGAAAATTCATCACTTTAGATGCCTACATTCGAAAAACAGAAAGAGAGCACATCAACAATCTCACAAGCCATCTTATGGAATTGGAAAAAGAACAACAATCTAAGCCTAAACTCAGTAGAAGAAAAGAAATATCCAAAATCAAATCAGAGATCAATGAAATTGAAAACAAAAGAATCATTCAGAAAATTAATGAAACAAGGAGTCGTTTTTTTTTTTTTTTTTCTTCTGGTTACAGTTCAGCCGGGGCTGGGTTTGAACCCGCCGCCCTTGGTAAATGGGGCGGGCACCTTACCGACTGAGCCACAGGCGCCGCCCCAAGGAGTTGGTTTTTTGAAAAAATAAATAAAATAGACAAACCATTGGCCAGACTAACGAGAAATAGAAAAGTAAAATCTCTAGTAACCTCAATCAGAAATGATAAAGGGGAAATAACAACTGATCCCACAGAGATACAAGAGATCATCTCTGAATACTATCAGAAATTCTATACCCTGAAATTTGACAATGTGAAGGAAATGGATCAATATTTGGAATCACACCCTCTCCCTAGACTTAGCCAGGAAGAAATAGAGCTCCTGAACAGACCAATTTCAAGCACTGAGATTAAAGAAACAATCAAAAAGCTTCCAACCAAAAAAAATGCCCTGGTCCAGATGGCTTCACACCAGAATTCTATCAAACCTTCAAGGAAGAGCTTATTCCTGTACTGCAGAAATTATTCCAAAAAATTGAGGAAGAAGGAATCTTCCCCAACACATTCTATGAAGCAAACATCACCCTGATACCAAAACCAGGAAAAGACCCAAACAAAAAGGAGAATTTCAGACCAATCTCACTCATGAATATAGATGGAAAAATTCTCAACAAAATCCTAGCCAATAGATTACAGCTTATCATCAAAAAAGTCATGCATCATGATCAAGTAGGCTTCATCCCAGGGATGCAAGGCTGGTTTAACATACGCAAGTCCATAAACGTTATCTACCATATTAACGGAGGCAAAAATAAAGATCATACGATCCTCTCAATAGATGCAGAAAAAGCATTTGATAAAATCCAGCATCCGTTTCTAATTAGAACACTGAAGAGTATAGGCATAGGTGGCACATTTCTAAAACTGATTGAAGCTATCTATGACAAACCCACAGCTAATATTTTACTGAATGGAGTAAAACTGAAAGCTTTTCCTCTTAGAACTGGAACCAGACAAGGTTGTCCTCTGTCACCTTTAGTATTCAACATAGTGCTGGAAGTTCTAGCCAATACAATTAGGCAAGACAAGGAAATAAAGGGAATCCAAATGGGAGCAGAAGAGGTCAAACTCTCCCTCTTTGCTGATGACATGATCTTATACTTAGAGAACCCCAAAGACTCAACCACAAGACTCCTAGAAGTCATCAAAAAATACAGTAATGTTTCAGGATATAAAATCAATGTCCACAAGTCAGTAGCCTTTGTATACGCCAATAACAGTCAAGATAAGAAGCTAATTAAGGACACAACTCCCTTCACCATAGTTTCAAAGAAAATGAAATACCTAGGAATACACCTAACGAAGGAGGTGAAGGACCTCTATAAAGAAAATTATGAAATCCTCAGAAAGGAAATAGCAGAGGACATTAACAAATAGAAGAACATACCATGCTCATGGATGGGAAGAATCAACATTGTTATAATGTCTATACTTCCCAAAGCAATCTACCTATTCAATGCCATTCCTATCAAAATACCAACATCATACTTTCAAGATTTGGAAAAAATAAATCTGCGTTTTGTATGGAACCAGAATAAAACCCATACAGCTAAAGCAGTTCTTAGTATAAAAATAAAGCTGGAGGCATCAGCATACCAGATTTTAGTCTGTACTACAAAGCCATAGTGGTCAAGACAGCATGCTACTGGCACAAAAACAGAGACATAGACACTTGGAATCGAATTGAACACCAAGAAATGAAACTAACATTTTACAACCACCTAATCTTCGATAAACCAAACAAGAACATACCTTGGGGGAAAGACTCCCTATTCAATAAATGGTGTTGGGAGAACTGGATGTCTACATGTAAAAGACTGAAACTGGACCCACACCTTTCCCCACTCACAAAAATTGATTTAACATGGATAAAGGACTTAAATTTAAGGCATGAAACAATAAAAATCTTCAAAGAAAGCATAGGAAAAACACTGGAAGATATTGGCCTGGGGAAAGACTTCATGAAGAAGACTGCCATGGCAATTGCAACAACAACAAAAATAAACAAATGGGACTTCATTAAACTGAAAAGCTTCTGTACAGCTAAGGAGACAATAACCAAAGCAAAGAGACAACCTACACAATGGGAAAGGATATTTGCATATTTTCAATCAGACAAAAGCTTGATAACTAGGATCTATAGAGAACTCAAATTAATCCACATAAAAAAAGCCAACAATCCCATATATCAATGGGCAAGAGACATGAATAGAACCTTCTCTAAAGATGACAAACGAATGGCTAACACATGAGAAAAATCTTCATCATCTCTATATATTAGAGAAATGCAAATCAAAACAACCCTGAGATATCATCTAACCCCAGTGAGAATGGCCCACATCACAAAATCTCTAAACTGCAGATGCTGGCGTGGATGTGGAGAGAAGGGAACACTTTTACACTGCTGGTGGGACTGCAAACTAGTACAACCTTTCTGGAAGCAAGTATGGAGAAACCTCAAAGCACTCAAGCTAGACCTCCCATTTGATCCTGCAATCCCATTACTGGGCATCTACCCAGAAGGAAAAAAATCCTTTTATCATAAGGACACTTGTACTAGACTGTTTATTGCAGCTCAATTCACAATCGCCAAAATGTGGAAACAGCCTAAATGCCCACCAACCCAGGAATGGATTAACAAGCTGTGGTACATGTATACTATGGAATACTATTCAGCTATTAAAAAAAATAGAGACTTTACATCCTTCGTATTAACCTGGATGGAAGTGGAAGACAATATTCTTAGTAAAGCATCACAAGAATGGAGAAGCATGAATCCTATGTACTCAATTTTGATATGAGGACAATTAACGACAACTAAGGTTATGGGGGGGGAGGAAAAGCAGAAAGAGGGACAGAGGGAGGGGGTGGGGCCTTGGTGTGTGTCACACTTTATGGGGGCAAGACATGATTGCAAGAGGGACTTTGCCTAACAATTGCAATCAGTGTAACCTGGCTTATTGTACCCTTAATGAATCCCCAACAATAAAAAAAAAAAAAAATCTTTGCCTATTTTCTTCTAGTGGTTTTAGGATTTCATGTCTTAAACATTTAAGTCTTTAATCCATTTAGAGTTGATTTTTTGTATGTACTAAGACATAGAGGTCTAGCTTCATTTTTCTTTATACAGATACCCAGTTTTCCCAGAACTATTTATTGAGTAGAATATCATGATGGATATCCTGGTTTGATCACTATACATTGTGTCCTTGTATATATCCCCTTGTATATATGCATAATTATTATAAATCAACTAAAAGTTGATATATGCATAATTATTATAAAACAACTAAAAGTAAAAGAGGAAAAAGCCAAAATCTGCAAAATACTTTTTTGTTGTTGTTGTTTTGTTGGAGACAGGGTGTCACTCAGTCTGTCACCAGAGCTAGAGTGCGGTGCTACCATCACAGCTCACTGAGCCTTAAACTCAAGACTCAAGTGGTCCTCCTATCTCAGCCTCCTGAATAGCTGGGACTACCGGCACATGCTACCACTCCCAGAATGTGTTTTTGGAAATTTTCATAGAGACAGGATCTTGCCATGTTGCTCAGGTCAATCTCTAATTCCTAGCCTCAAGTGATCCTTCTGCCTTGACCTCTTCAAGTGCTAGGATTAAAGGTGTAAGCCACTGTGTCTAACTGAACACCATTTTCAAGCAGCCTCTGGCTCTACTTCAAACATAAATGGTAATTATTTGAAAGTAAATTACAGTAGAACCTCCACAGTTGACTACCTCCTAATTTTCATAGACCAGATGTGTGCCATATGTACACGTCTGTACAGTAGGCCCAGTTCCTTATGTTGATCACCTCCGTATGTTGACCAGTTTGTTACAGTCCTTTGAGTGGTCAACTTGCAGTTGTTCTACTATATATTAACGTGTCATTTTTGCCAAATTCTCATATTCTTTTACATAGTCTAACAATTTAAGTTTCAGTTACATTGATACATTCACAATGATTTTCCACTGGTAATGGAATTACTTATTGAATACTTTGATATTATCCCCTAAAATACACTTTCTTCTTATTTTTCACACAAAGACCTCAAAACAGTAGCATTATATTTGGTTGCAAAAGCATTTTGACATACTTGTTGTATAAAAGAGATAATACTGAATAAGTAGTTCAGAACTATGTTGTGTTCACATGTTAATTATGTGGGGTTAGTGAAAATATCCACTAAAAACTATGTATTTTGTCATATATATTTTTAGAGGGGATATTTTAGTAGCCATGTCCAAATCACACGGATTCATTATGTATTACACTAATCTCTTATTGGAGTTATATAGAAAAATTAAGTACATATGTGTTATATAGGTAATGGAAAATAATGCTTTATACCCTTTTGCTTTTGGGGGGGCAGGGAAAGAGTTAATAATTTCCCAAACCACATTCATAAATAAAGCTCAAAGCTTTTTAAAACAGCTTCAACAGTCTGTGAGATTATAGCAACTGTCAAAAATTACACATTTCAATTTTCAATCTAATGACAAATAAGAGACAGAGAACTATAGAATAAACCACATTCCGGTGTGAGCCTCGGATTTCTGCCTTTTCCCTGTGAAACCATAGGAAGGTTGGTTACATTCTCTGGGCCCCAGATGCCTCCTTGCTACACTGGGTACAATGATTGCTGTTTCACTCAGTGGTTTTGACAAAAGGACCTACAGGAGCCCAGGTTTTCTCAAAAGGCAGAAATCATCTTTAGAGATCTGGATTCTGACTCTGCTTCTTTTCTGAGTAAGAATGTTGACTTTTCTCAAGGATAAGTAAAGCCCAATATCTAGAAGCAATCTCTGAAAGAGAACTTGAGAAATAGGGGAAATTCCTTCAGGACAGTGATGCAAACCCTGATTGAGCAGGTTTAGCAAGATCTCGGTTCAGTCAAGGGCGTTACGGCCCCTGCCTGCTCCAGGGAAGCAGGGCCACAGGAGAGGCAGCACTAGATCCCTCCCCTTCTGCGGACCACCCTCCTGACTTCTACTCCCTTGGCAAGACCAATCGGGGACACAGTGTAGGGATATGCACATTCGTGGGTGGGTTGGGGTTCCCTTCGCACCAATCCCTGACTCCTGAGCAATGCTGAAGTGCCTGAGTCCTCTGACACATTGTAAGTAGTAAATAGATGTCATTCCATCCCGCTCCCAACCCACCTTCATAATAGACCTCATTCTTAACAAACATAACACTGAATTTCCATTGCTTCCAGTCAAGGCGAAGTGGGAAAAAAGAAAAAAATTAAAACAAATCAATGATTTTCATGAGTTATTGAGTCACTAAAGAGATTCTTCCTCTGTTTCTCATACTCCATGTATTTAAAGATGGGACTTTGCTATCAGAACTGTTGATGGTAGCATCTAAATTTTAAAAAGTTAATGACCCAAACTAGAGCATATCCCAGTGATTTTCTATACGTTACCAAAGCTACTCTCCATAAAAGCAAATAATTTTCAAGATCAGCTACACAAATATGTAATTAATCATTACTATTTGGCATTGATTTTTCCCTGCTGGTACCAGAGAACTAATAGAATGTAGTGATCTGATACCAACGGTTGCTATTCATACTTTCTGAATAGCAAGAGAGTATGTATCCAAGAAAGGAAAAAAGGAAGGTGGAGAGGAAAAGGAAGGAGAGTAAACTCTGGCTGGAAATTAATTCTTAAAAAGCTGGAATCATCCTAGAGGACCACTGTGTGCCAGGGAACCTGCCCAGCCACCCCCGTCACAGGCATCTGACAGTTCCATGTCCTCTGCTTCTGTTCAGAACCCTCGGGATTGCACTGCAAGTAGCACACAGGAAGCAGCATACAGCCATTTTGTTCTAATTTTTCAATACTGTTTGATTCTACTAGCTTCATTTTAAATTTTGTTTTGTTTTGAATAGGTAATATGTTCACTGGGTTCAAAATCAGAACACCATAACAGGGTATGTAATTGGGTGCCAGTGAGAAACCTCACATATGCCCCATCCCTTTCTTATCTCACTCTCCTGGACTCTTACGGTAAACTTGTAGAGTTTCCTTTTACTGCCAGATGTAAGCAAAAACAAGTATCAATTTCTATTTTTCTTTCTTATATTAAAAAAAGAATATGCATGTTATTCAGCACTATGCTTTTTTCATTTAATGATATGTCTCCTTGAGAATATATAGAGCATATCTTCACTCCCTTTCTTGTTCCTATAAAGGGTTCCCCTTGTGGCTTTCCTACATGTACATAAAAAGCTCCTTACTGATATAGTAATGCTGTAACAAAATACCCTATTAAGTCAAAGAGTAAACGGCTTTATCGTTGTATTAAATATTGCCCAATTGTCCTCTATAGGTATAATATAACATTCTGCACTAACATTAACTCAATACTTTTCACAGGGGCCATATAACTAACTAGTAAAAGAGTCAAAATAGACCTCAGGTCTCAGATAGAAATCCAGGGCTCTACTAATAAAAGATCAGCAGCTTGACCCCTTATGCAGCTCCCACTAGCTGAAGCAACAACTAAGCAACCATGGATAAGATTCCCAGGTTCCTGCTGCCTTCTTCACCCTTTACTGGCTGTTTATGTCTCTTGTCTCTCCCTAACAAGGGAAGGAGTGTCTGAATGTCCTCTGAACCCAGTAACCATGTGGCTGGCAGCTATAATAAGGAAGAGGGGGGCACATTTAAGGCCTCTAGGACTCATGTGAGAATATGAACATTGATTCCATTTCCAAAGCCCACCTCACAAGCAGCATGAAGTCATTCATGACTTATACTTCATTCCCATCTAGGGCCTTACAAACCTGGCAATGCCACCACTGGGGCTTTTCAGTGGCATATACACATATATATACCCTGTGAGTCCACACAACCGTGCACCCTGGAGTCCAGTGCTTTCATTCCTACTATAAAATTAATGGTAAACACCACCTTTTCCCTCTCACAGAGGACAATAAAATCCTCTGGTGTGGGACCTTCTAAGCACGCAACAGAAGATGTTAGCACTGTCTCAGCCATAATGACTCCCTCTACTAAGACATACACAAAGTAACAGGGGAAAAATGAAAAGCTCACACTCTTTCCACCATGGGCGGTGGTACAGATCCCACAGCTATGAGTCTTCTGCTTGGTGCAAAGAGCAACATGTCAAAGTGTTGTTTCAAGCTGTTCCCTTGGGACTCCAATACATAGGAATCCTGTGACTAGGAATTGAATCTGAAGATGGTATCACCATTTCTCCACCTTACAAAGTTAGAAATGGAGTGCAGCACCATATAATGGGCCTTTCATGCTAAGTTCTGGAGGGGGGTCAGAGGCACTCGGGGAAGTGGCCACTCCCGTACCATCTGTCAAGCAGCATCTATTGGGACTCAGTATGACAGTATCTTGGGTGGGGAGCCACAGCACAGCCCTTTGTCCTCAATCAATGTCCCAACCCATCCTCAAAGGAAATTAGCTTCAGATCAACACAGAGAAGGCTTGTAGACAACAGAAGGCTCACACTCCAGCCTCTAGAAGTCTCAGAGAGCTGGGGTGGGGAGAGCATCGTGGATGGGAAAGGGCAGCCACAGGTCTAGGACCAAACCCCAACTTCATCTCTTTGAGCCAAGTTACTTAACTTCTCACTGCTTCAGTTTTGTTCAAAATAAGAATGCTACTTACCTTACAGTGTTCTTTGACAATTCAGTAAGAAAATGTATGTAAAGAACCTAGTGCAGTTCCTGGAACCTAATAAATACTCAATGGGTGATTTTTTTTTTAATTTAATGTCACAGATGTCAGCCCATAATCTAAAATATTTCTCACCTTTTTATAAAATATAAAAAATACACATCTCTAAATTGCGTTCCTAAGGGTCCTAGCATTTGTTCATTTACTATGTGGTAGGCACTGTGCCAAGTGCATCACGTGCCTTCTGTCACCTGATGCTCACACAGATGTAAGGCTACCATACACACTGTACAATGATAATTATCATTAGTCCCATTTTACAGATGAAGGAAATGTGGCTGAGATGGCTTACACATCTGCTCCGGGTTTACAGTAGTTAGCAAATGCCAGGATCAGAACCAGCTATGTCTGACAGCATAGCCCCACACTGCCCTCCACTGGAGCAGAGAGCAAAAAACGACATTCACTCCATTTCCCACATAAAGGGGGCTCACATGGCCAAGACAGCCTTGTAGGTCTCCTGTTCTTCTAAAACACAACGATGACAGATATGATAAAAAAGATAAAAAGCAAAAAGGCATAGTGTAAGTTCAAAGATAAGACAAATACCTCCACAAGCCAGAAACAGTAGTGAGAGAAGTATGGGTTTGCTGGGTTCAGAGCCCACAGCCAGAAAGAGGGGCAGGAGTCTGCCTCCTGCAGGATAGTATTCTGCGGGCTTCAGACGTGAGGGAGGCTGAGAACTTCAAGTCAGAGTCTGGGATGGGATACGCTCTATGCTGGTGCAAAAATGATAACAAAGACTGTCACCCAAATGGAGACTGGGGCTGTAACCCCGAGGAGGCCTAGGCTTAGGGATCCAAGCCACGGCTGGGGATGGGCTATATTCCTTCCCTACATTAGATCTGGCAGATCCCCAGGAAATCTTGTTCTGGATTTCAACGCTAGAGAACTAGATGGAACCAACTGCAAAACCACTTGCAGGGAAAAATAAGCAAGGGTTAAGTCATGGAGGAAAGGAGTAGGAGGGAGAAAAATAGGGAAAAGATGAAGAATAAAAACCATCCACTGAATACAACCCTGCAAACAAAAATTCCAAAGTACATGTGTAAATTCAATGCTGACACAGCCAATAAAACCATCAATCAAACATTAATTCACCCCAGAAGAAATTAATTTTATGAAACAATCTGAGACTTTAAAATATGTTTTTGATAGCCTAAAAAATACACGAAAGCATAACTCTCTGGAGTGTTGTACAAAAATTCACAAAACTTCTGATTTGTTAAAAATGCATTTTTATGATTTTATCCATCATCCAATCAAATTCTGCTCTGAGAAGGAAAACAGAAACTCCAAGTTCCAAAGAATTCCTGTCACAAACATTAAGCAGCATCAGAAAAAAAGAAAAAAAAAAAGGCAGAGAGAGAGTAAGTGATGAGAAAAGCATGAGACAAAATGAGAAAAGATAGAAGGAGGACAGGAGAGTGAGATGCAATGGGAAAATGACGGGAAAAGACAAAAGGCGCCAAGTGAAAAAGAGAGGCTTCCACATCAGGACAAGATGGAATAATGAACCAGTTATACAGCCCCACGTGAAAAACTAATAAAAACAGACAAAATGCACAAGATCATGCCACTCAAAACACTGGGCACCAGGTAACCAAGGACACTGACTGGGCGGGACCTACCATTGCCCGGAAGAGCCCAGCAGTCTCCCTGACTTGAGGAGACAGAACTAGGAGTCCAGCCACGTGAGGGAAGCTGAGAGTATCACACAGGGCAAAGAGGAGAAGAGGTCTGCACAGAGAGGACTCTGAGTCCTGGTCAGTGTGCATGTGTGCTGAAGAGACTACCCAGGCCAGGAAATAGACCACACAAAAGGATCTGAGGGAGTAATGCTGGGAGCTCATGCAAGACCAGGAATAGTGCCACTTCCCCACAGCCAGGTAGAAAACCTCGTATTTCACAGGTTATCAATTACAGGACAGAGAAGGGTCTTGAATCACTAGTGGAGAAAACAAACCCCAGCCTAAATATTAATGCCATGCTGGTCCCGCCTAACAAGAAAGACCGCCCCCCCCAAGTCAAAGTGTTTCTAACTAATCCCAGAACAAAGTTCATGGATACAATTAGGAATGCAAGGTCTGGCGTCTGGTAGGAAATCATAAAGCACACAAGGAAGGAAAAAAAAAACCATTATGTAGAGAAAAAGCAATAGCAATTCACCAACAAATGACAGATGACCAAATTAATAGAAAAAAAGACATTGAAATATGTACTATAGGCCAGGCCTGGTGGCTCCTGCAATCCTAGCACCTTGGGAGGCCAGGAGTTTAAGACCAGACTGGGCAATATACTGAGACCCCATCTCTCCAAAAATTTAAAAAAATAGCCAGGCATGATGGATGGTATACACCTATAGGCCCAGCTATTTAGGAAGCTGAAATGGAAGGATCACCCAAGCCCAGGCATTTGAGGTTGACTGAGCTATTACCATATCACTGCACTATAGCCTAGGCAACAGAGAAAGACCCTATCAAAAAAAAAAAATAATAATACATACATGTATATATATGTTATATATAGTATAATGATATTCAGCATGTTTAAAAGGTTAAAGAAAGGACTGAAAATGTTAAGTAGAGAAAGGCAAGATATAAAAAATTATATTTTTAAATTATAATTTAAGCAAATGAATGAGATGAAAAATACACAGGATGGGATTAATAGGAAATTAGATACTGTAGAAGAAGAGACTGGTAAACTTGAAGATAAAAGAATGGAAACAATATAAAACAAAACATAAGGAAAAATGCACTGAAAGAAAAATGAACACAGCACTGGTGGACTGTAGAAAAGTTTCAAATAGCGAAATATACATGTAACTGAATTCCCTAAAGGAGAGAACTGATAGAAAATAGCTGACAAAGAACTGACCAAAATTTCATGAAAAATATAAATTCAAAGATCAAAGAAGCTTAACCAATCCTGAATATAAGAAACCTGAAGAATAGTCCACCTATGTAAATCATAAGCAGCTTATAACCAGTGACAGAGAAAAAGTTTTAGAAGCATTCAGAGAGAAGAGTCACATTCTATATGGAAGAACAAAGGCGAAAGCAAAATTGAGAACAGATTCCTCATAAGAAACTGCCAGAGTGAGAAGAGGAAGGAATAACATCTTTAAAAACTAAGTGGAAAAAATGTTAATCTAGAATTATTTACAGTGAAAACATCTCAAATATTAAGGTAAGATAAAGGCTTTGTAAGACATACAAAAGCAGAAGAAACTCATTACCAGCAGACCTGTAGTATAAGAAATATTAAAGATAATATCAAGTTGAAGGGAAATAGTATCACTTGGAAAAGCAGATGAAGAGTGCTAGAAAAGGTAAGTGCATGGTTAAATGAAGACCTTTTCCTTGGCTGCAGCACCCATAGTTCAGTGATCAGGGCGCTGGCCACGTGCTCCCGGGCTGGTGGGTTCAATCCTGGCCTCAGCCTGCTAAACAACAACAAAATAGCCGGGCATTGTGGTGGACGCCTGTAGTCCCAGCTATTGGGAAGGGTGAGGCAAGAGAATCACTTAAGCCCAAGAGTTTGAGGTTGCTGAGAGCTACGATGACACAGCATGCTACCGAAAATGACAAAGTAAAACTCTGTCTCGATGAGAAAAAAAAAGACTTTTTCCTAATATTTGAATCTTTCTAAAAGCTAACCAACATTTTAAGCAATGTACGTAGAAGTTGGTATCCTATATAGAAGTGAAATACGTGACAACTGCACAAAGGCCAGGAAAGAAGAAATGGAAGTTCTTATACTATACATGAGTATACAACAGCACTTGTAGTTAGATTGTGAAAACTACAAACCCTAAAGTAACTGCTACGATAACACAACAAAAAGTTATAGCTAATAAGCTAAACAAATGAGAGACAATGGAATAGTAAAAAAATACAATTTTTAAAAAAAATACAAAGCAAAGTAAAAGAAAACGAGAACAATGGGAAAAAATGTGCCTAATAGAAAACTAACAGCAAAATGATAGTTTAAATTCAACAATAACATTCAATGTAAATAATCCAATTGAAACAACTTTGGAAAAGGAGAACAAAGTTAGAAGACTTTAACTGATTTCAAGACTTATCATGAAGCTACTGTAATAAATACAGTAAATTATTGCAGCAAGATAAGCAAGTAATAGATTAATGGAACAGAGTAGAAAGTTAAGAAATAGACTCAGACACATATGGCTAATTGATTTCAGATAAAAGTACAAACACATTTCAGTGGAGAATGTAAGGCCATTTCAACAAACAATCGTATATTTATATGCCAAAAAAAAAAAAAAATCCAATCCACGTCTCACCCCATCCACAAAATTTTTCAGAATAATCATAAATCTAAATATAAAACTGAAAAATATAAACCGTCTGTAAGAAAACATAGTAGGAAAATCTTTGACCGTTGGGATAGAAAACATTCTTAGAAACATAATCAAAAGTATAGCCCATAAAGGGAAAAAAAATGGTTAACTGAAATTCATCAGAATTAGAGAATTTCTGCTCTTTGAGAGACCCTGTTAAGAGAATGAAAAAGAGAAAATATCGCAAATCACACATCCCATAAAAGAGTTATATCCAAAACATGAAGCTTCAAAATTCACTAAAAAGAAAACAAATGAGAAAGAGTTGAACACATCATCAAAGGATAGTTACACGGATAACAAATAAATGCATCATGCTTAGCACTATTAGTCATTAGGAAAATACAGATTAAAATCACAATGAGATAGTTATTATATACTATTAGAATGGCTAAAATGGAAACAACTCACCATACCAAGTGTAGGCAAAGATGGGGAGCAACTTCTACTCTCAATACCACTAGTGGGAATGTAAACTGGCACTCTGCACTTTGGAAAACAGTTTGACAGTTTCATAAAAAGTTATTCATATACCTACCATTCAGCTACTCCATTCCTAGGTATAAACTCAAGAGAAATAAAAGCCTAAGTCCATATAAAGACTTGTACACAAATATTTATAGCAGCTTTATTTGTAATGGCCAAAACTTTGGAAACAACCCAAACTTCTATCAATAGGTAGACGGGTAAACATATTGTGGCATATCAATACAACTCAGCAATAAAAAAGAATGAAGAATTGATAACATTCTGCAAAAGGAATGAATCTCACAATAATTATGCTGATGGAAAGAGGCCAGATAAAAGAAGAATACATACTATAAGGTTCCATTTGCATAAGTCAAAAAACTGCAAACCAAGCAAAGAGAGGGAAGGAGGGAGGGGGCTGGGGTCTTGGTGTGTGCCACGCCTTTGGGGGGCAAGACGCAATTCTAAGAGGGACTTTATCTAACAAATTCAATCAGTGTAACCTGGTTTCTTGTACCCTCAATGAATCCCCAACAATTAAAAAAATAATGCAAACCAATCTATAGTAACAGAAAGCAGATTACTGGTTATCTGACATGTTGTGATGGGAGAGTGTCCCTAAGAGGTAGTAGAGGGAGATAAAAGGGGAATACCGGGAAATTTTGGGGGGGTGATAAATATGTACATCATCTTGATTATGGTGATGGTGTCTTATACACATAATTATGTCAAAAGTTATAAAGTTGTATACTTTAAATATGTTCAGCTAATTGAAAGAAAGCAAATAATAATTCATTAAAATTGTTTTTAAAAATAAGCAGAAAGGGGAGCACCTGTAGCTCAGTGGGTACAGCGCAGGCCATATACACCCAGGCTGGTGGGTTTGAACCCGGCCCAGGCCAGCTAAATAGCAATGACAACTACAACGAAAAAACAGCCAGGCGTTGTGGCAAGTGCTTGTATTCCCAGCTACTTGGGAGACTGAGGCAAGAGAATCACTTAAGCCCAAGAGTTTGAGGTTGCTGTGAGTTGTGACAACACAGCACTCCATAGAGTGTAACATAGTGAGACAGACTATGTCTCAAAAAATAATAATAACCAGAAAACTTCATAATAATACATATTTTACCCCAATCTGTTTGATTTTATTATTTAGAAATCTATAGCTGTAACAAATAGCTATGATGAACTAATCACACTGCCTGGGTGAGCCGCAGCCAGAGGCACAGCTACACAATTTCATAATTGTGGCTGAAAAAAAGGACAATACATTTCCAAAGGATGGGTACCAAGTGATGCCGTTTGATTATTTGATAGATCTTGGGATGATGTAGCTCGGAATATATTTTAAGCTGCAAAATTAAAGCTCTGGAGAAAATGATGAAATGAGAATCAAGAGAAATGGGATCATGAACCCAAGTAAGTACAACATCTACACTCAGTCATCTAAGTCTTCTTACTGAAATAGTAGAACTTATCCTCTGACAAAGAACAGGAAAACTGAGGGTAAAAAGAGGTCTGGAACAGCAGCTTCAAAAATATACTACTAGGACCTGATCAAACTAAAAAGCTTCTGCACAGCCAAGAACACAGTAAGTAAAGCAAGCAGACAGACCTCAGAATGGGAGAAGATATTCGCAGGTTATGTCTCCAACAAAGGTTTAATAACCAAAATCCACAGAGAACTCAAATGTATAAGCAAGAAAAGAACAAGTGATCCCATCGCAGGCTGAAGAAGACAGGTGCATGGCCTACAGACATATGAAAAAATGCTCATCATCTTTAATCATCAGAGAAATGCAAATCAAAATTACTTTGAGATATCATCTAACTACAGTAAGATTAGCCCATATGACAAAATCCCAAGACCAGAGATGTTGGCGTGGATGTGGAGAAAAGGGAACACTTCTACACGACTGGTGGGAATGCAAATTAATACATTCCTTTTGGGAAACCTAAGAATGTGGGGAATAGGGAGAGGTAGGGGAAGGAGGGGGGAGAATAGGCAGAGGGAGGGTGATAGGTGGGATTACACCTGCAGTGCATCTTACAAGGGTACATGTGAAACTTAGTTAATGTAGAATATAATTGTCCTAACACAATAAGTAAGAAAATGCCAGGAAGGTTATATTAACCAGTGTGATGAAAATGTGAAACTGTTTATAAAACCAATATATGGTGCCCCATGATCGCATTAATGTACACAGCTATGATTTAATATTAATGAAAAAAAAGAAAGCCATAACCCAGTTATAACCTAAGAATATGGTGAAGAGGGAGAGGAGGAGAGGGAGTGGGGAGGATGGGCAGAGGGAGGGTGATTGGTGGGATTACACCTGTGGTGCATCTTACAAGGGTACATCTGAAATTGAGTAAATGTAGAATACAAATGTCTTAACACAATAACTAAGAAAATGCCAGGAAGGCTATTGAACCAGTGTGATGAAAATGTGTCAAATGGTCTATAAACCCAGTGTATGGTGCCCCATGATCGCATTAATGTACACAGCTATGATTTAATAATAATAATAAAAAAGAAGTACTACAGTTCAATTATTGCTATCTCAAGCTTTCTCCAAAGAGGTTCTCTTGTACCAATTCCTCAGGCCAAAAAGGCTAGCACATACTTTGTCCATTCACGAGACCTCTAAGGAAAGCGGATCTTAGGTCTCTTTCCACCTGATTCCTAAAGTGATGTTCTCTTTCTATGGAGCACCTCCCTGGCACAAATCAAGGTACTTCATGGCAAAATACTCCATTTCCCCATATCATTGTCAATCACCCCAAGCCTAGAGAGGTTGAACAAGTTGGCTAGTGCCTATTGAGAAAGAGGAGCCTCTTGTGAACTGCATCCAAGCTACTGTAAGGTGAGCACAGGCCATTCAGCATTGCTTGAATGAAACGATGGCTCTGCTACTTCACCTCCTGAGAGTACAGTGAGAAAGACAACACTTTCCAAGTCAGACACCACCAGCCAGCCCAAAATAGTTGATTTAAAAATTATTAATGTAGGCTTGGCGCCTGTAGCTCAGTGGTTAGGGTGCCGGCCCACATACAATGGGGCTGGTGGGTTCGAACCCAGCCCAGGGAAGCTAAAACAACAATGATAACTATAATAAAAAAAAAAAAAAAAAAGCCAGGCGTGTGGCTATAATCACAGCTACTTGGGAGACTGAGGCAAGAGAATCGCTTAAGCCCAAGAGTTTTGAGGTTGCTGTGAACTGTGATGCCACGACAATCTACCAAGGGCGACACAGTGAGACTCTGTCTTAAAAAAAAAAAAAAAAAGAGCGGCGCCTGTGGCTCAAGGAGTAGGGCGCCGTTCCCATATGCTGGAGGTGGCGGGTTCAAACCCAGCCCCAGCCAAAAAAAAAAAAATTATTAAAATGATATGCTTAAACGTTTTAAAATGTGATTCAATTTTAGAAACAAAACAGTACTAACAATTATAAACCTAATTGTTATTCCCAATCCCTTTCACTACATTTATATTAGCAGGGCTGTTCATGAAGAGAAAAATAAGAAAAGATGTGGAAAACAGATGTCCTCATTACCATGACCAAGTCATCTCACTCCTGACCAGGACATCCTTCGTAACACAGGGCCCAAAATGTTTCAGTGGGGTGGGACCATACAAAGGTCTCAATATCTATGGAAAAAAGATAGTGGCAGCACCTTGGAGCAGAGAGAGAACTCAACCAACTGCAATCAAATCCAACAAAGCCAACCTTGCCAGAGGTCTGGAGAAGACAGCCTGTCAGAATTGCCCCAGGAGGGCCTTTATATTCCTGTCACATTGGATCAATGGAAGTGGGTAGCCCTGGGAAGGGCATGTCCTTAGGTAAGGAGGTTCCCAGCAGTTGAGGCAATCCCCCAAGAAGTTGACAGCTGAAGGCTATCTGCAATCCCATCAGCCTGGATCCTAGGAGGGGATGCTAGGAGGTGCATTTCAATGAACACCACAGGCCTTTTAAACAAGCAAAAAAGAGACATGAGTCCCCACGGTGGCAGACCTAGTCAACAACAGGGGATGGCAATCCATCGCCCCTTAGATAAATTAATCTAAACTCTGCTATGAGCCCAGTGTTTCATAAAGGGAAACTCCGATGTTCAGCAAAGAAATTGTGCCAAAGAAAGTCTGCAAACCCTGAAGGACAGAAAGAGAAATTAAAACGTTAGAAATCCTAAATCCCCACCTTAGTTATTCTGAAAGAAACGATTTATCAAACATGGTACAAAATATACAGAAAACAGTTGAGAAATATTAAAAATGACAACAAAATCAACGAGCACAAAAATAGTTTAAAGGGTTATTTTATTTCTATCTCATTCTAAAATGATAGCCGTTCTTAAATGTAATAGCCTTGGGATGCTGTTATAATCGAAATGTTAGCAGAAAATAAAAAACCATATTTGGAGCAGGAAAAAACCTGAAACTAAACCAGCTGCAATAACAAATTGCCACAAGGAAATAGTGTGTTCTAATTTTTAATTTTGCTTTTCAAGAACAGAGTAATCCAACAATAATAATAAAAGGTGAAAAGCCTAGACCATAAAAACAAGTAACAGATACTGAATATTTCTGGGGCCTGCAGAGGCAGTTCCCTTGCATCAATTTATTACAGAAAGAGTCAATTTAAAGTTTTTAAGTGATCTTTGGTAGCCTAAGTGTAATTGGATATGATGTAGCAAATAGAGGCTTTTCCAAGAGAACGGGGAGAGAAGGCAAAGGAAAGAGGCAGAGAGAAGCCTTGATGTTTTGCTTTTTTCTTTTCTTAACAATCATGGCTTTCATAAGGCCTTATAGTCTCAGAAATACTATTAAAATGATTTCTTTCTATTCTTTCAAAAGAGCTAATGTCTAGTATAGCCCCAGAAATCAAACTGCCTCCAAAACCTTCCAGCCGTATGGTCTTTACATGGCACTTAATTTCCCTGTACCGAGGTTCCCTCATCTGAAAAATGTAGATTATAATATCCACATAATTGAGGCTAGACAAAAGAAAAATATCCTTGTTCAAGTGCTTAGCTCTTGAACTAAGGGTTTCACATAGTTAACTATTATCTCCATTGTTGCCATTATCATCATTATTACCGATATTGTTAATCTAAATGACATACAGGTTGTTGATAGCATCTAGGTAGGTTTACCAAGTGCTTGTTCAAGTGCTTACCAAGTGCTTTGTTCAAGTGCTTAGCTCTTGAACTAAGGGAGTTACATAGTTAACTATTATCTCCATTGTTGCCATTATCATCATTATTACCGATATTATTAATCTAAATTACATACAGGTTGTTGATAGCACCTAGGTAGGTTTACCAAGACTTTTTTACAAAAGCTAGGTAACTAGCTAAACAAACAAATAAATAAAAACAAAAAGGAGCAACAACCAAAAAACTCCCATAATTAAATGGCGCCTCTGAAATGCCTAAAATAGGAAAAGCAAGTTTTCTTTTTAAACGTTTTTTTTTTGGCTGGGACCAGGTTCGAACCCGCCACCCCCAGTATACAGGACCAGCGCCCTACTCCCTTTAAAGCTCAGAAGAAACAGCCAAGAATACTGAAGGAGTTGTTAATACTGGGTGTGAACACTAAGGAAGTACAGGGACCCTTTCGTCTTCTGTGACACAGACCTTCTCATCCTGCGAGGTCATTAAACGGGTCTGGGTTTGGGTCACCTTCCTACCTCACAAGCCTTCTCCTCAGACACAGCACACAGGACATTGCAAACATGGCAAACAAAACTGAGGTCCACACACCCCTTCACTAACAGCTCCCAGCAACACACCTGGCACAGACGCACAGGAGTGAGGCAAAGATGTGTGGAGAACAAGCCTTTCTGCACCTTCTGTGTGTTTGTCTACCGTGTGGATAAGGCTAAAAATGGTGTGGCTCAAAGGAAAAAGGAAAGAAAAAAAATAAAAGGCTTTCTTCATAGATAGACTTTAGGGCAAATGAATTGTATTCATCGTGCAGACATTTCTTTTTACTTCAATGCCATTCCATCATCCTGCTAACTCAGTCCTAAAGACCGAAAGTGAATTTAAAGATTTAGAAAATAGCAATATTGATCTGCAATAAAATCTGAAAACCTAAAGTCTAGGCTGATATTATTTTAAAAACAACAAAGCAAATGTATGCCGGATATATAGAGAAGCTGCAACTTCATTGCTTTTCAAACTGTAAAAGTTTGGGGGGTTTTTTGTTTTTTGTTTTTTTTAGACAGGGTCTTGCTCTGTCACCCAGGCTAAAGTGCAATGGCCAAATCACAGCTCATGGCAACCTTGAACTCCTGGGCTTAGGTGATCCTCCTACCTTAGCCTCCCTAGTAGCTGGGACCACAGGTTAGTGCCACCATACACAGCTTAACTTTTTAATTTTCTATAGAGAAGGGGTCTCACTATGTTGCCCAGCCTGGTATCAAACGCCTGGTCAAAATGTACGATTCTTAATTCTTGGCCGTGAGCATGCCCACCTTGTCAATTTTTTTTTTTTTTATAAGAAAACCTGCCACATGGAGACTCACCTCACTGCATGGTTTTGAAAACTAGATACAAATATTAAAAACAATAACAAAGAAAAGTCTAAGACCATATTCAGAGAAACATGTATCTTCAAGTACACTGGGAAAGTTTTTATAATCCATACAGGATCTAATACATTATTTATTTTTCAAAATACCTGCTAGTGCTTAGTGCAGACGTGATAGCCCCCATTAACACCAATAGGACTGTGTTCCATGACTTACACGTCATTCCACTAGACGTAATAAAGACAGATCAACCGTAAATACTGCTCTTTGGTTGTATTACTCTCTCCACACATTCTCTGTTGTTATTGCCTTGTCCTAACTTCCCTTCCCTCCATTTCTCCTTCATTTTTCATATTTATGCTTTTATTTGATATTTTCTACTTTGAAGGCTCATTTTATACATTGCCTTGTTTTATTCTCACATGAAACAACTATCATCTTTTAAAAGTTAGAAAACTTAGTCTGAAACACTAAAGGACCTGTTCATGACTTCAGAGTAGGAGGATGAACAAGAACTTAATTTTAATTTTTCTGATTCCACACTCCGTTTCTCAATGGTCCTAGATTTTGTTGTACATCAGTTTTCTTCCTTTCCCGTCTTCTCTTCTTCTTTCCTTAAGGCCTCGCTGCACTGTGCTTGCTGTCACTGACTAGTTTTGGTGTGGCAGGTCAGCTTAGATGTCCTACACTAGCAACCTTCCTGGAGCACAAGCTCAGTCCTGGAGGAGGTGCCTCTCCTACGTGCTGGCAGAACATTTTATGTCTCCCTTGAAGAGGATTTAAGATCCATGGCTCCTTGAAGACAGGGATTATGTTTCACTTATTCAATATTGTTATGCCTCCAACTTGGCAGAAATCTAGTTTCTAGACCTCACAAACAGCAAATCATTTGACTATAGAAATATGTAGGAAGATATAAATAAGGAGGGCTCTAAAAAATCCACAGTTGAGTGGCGCCTGTGGCTCAAAGGAGTAGGGTGCCAGCCCCATATACCGGAGGTGGCGGGTTCAAACCTGGCCCCGGCCAAAAACTGCAAAAAAAAAAAAAAAATCCATAGTTTAACAAGGGAGAAATTCATATGAGCCTGAATCTTTCTGTAAAACTACTGAAGTACACTATCTCCTTAAAATACTGAAACAACTTCTGTCCCACTCTGTCTCTAATATGGCCTGATGACACAATCCATCTCCTGGTAATTCAGTGTTAAACAGATTATAATACCGTTAAAAACATCACAATTCCTTTCTTTTATCATGAAAGAAAATAAAAGCTGGCTATAATAGGATTTCTGCGTCAGTAATATTTACTTGAAATCTGCTTCACTATTACATTACGCCATTTTAATATCAAATACATCAAACCTAGAGACAGGAATAGAAAATAGCAACCACCCAGGTACCCATTATTCAGTTTTATTAAATCATAACCTTCTATCATATTTAACTTCATTAAAAAAAATAAAACATCAGGGCGGCGCCTGTGGCTCAGTCAGTAGGGCGCTGGCCCCCTATACCGAGGGTGGCGGGTTCAGAGCCAGCCCTGGCCAAACTGCAACCAAAAAATAGCCGGGCGTTGTGGTGGGCGCCTGTAGTCCTAGCTACTCGGGAGGCTGAGGCAAGAGAAACGCTTAAGCCCAGGAGTTGGAGGTTGCTGTGAGCTGTGTGAGGCCACGGCACTCTACCGAGGGCCATAAAGTGAGACTCTGTCTCTACAAAAAAAAAATATATATATATAAAAAAAAAAACATCAAACCTGAAATATAGTTTCTACTTCTCCCTAATACTATTCCCTACCTCCTAGAAAAAGACACTGTTCTGAAGTTGATGTGCTCTTTATAAATGTATATGTATGTATGTATATATATACACACACACACATATATTTAAAATACATATATATATAAAGAATATACAGGACTATTTAGTGGATTCTTAAATATTACATGAAACAACTCATTTGACAACATGGCAGCCAAGTTTTAACAAACCTTGCTAAAAAGAGAGCAGCAGTAAAGTCTTAATGAATTACAAGAATCCCTTTAAATCCAATTTGAGTTTACCCATGAGTAGAGGAAATCTGCAGGTATGACGTAACAGAGGTGAACCAAGGGTACTGAGTAAGTACTAAAGTCACGGCTGAGGGAATGGTGACTACAACTCCTACATAAGGCCAGAACTTTATACTGCACCCAATTTCTCTGCATCTTTGTCTACACTTACAAATGTTAGATTTTTAAAATCAATTCCAATAGTTCCCAGGAGTTTTCATTTGCTTTTCCCTGATTTGTACTATATGGATCACTGTAACAGTTTTCAGGCAGACTGTGTTATGGTCCATTATTTCACTTCCAAGAAACACTGTCAACCACCTTTCTGATTCACCCATGCAAGTTCCACCTTGCTTGGCTCGTCAGTGTTGCTAGAAGGGCCTCATTTGTTTCTGTCCAGGTGGATTTTATGTTTCTTGATCTTTGTGTATTTCCAAACTTTCATAACGACCCATGTAAAGGTAAACATATATTTACTGGTCATTTTATTTATTTATTTTTATCATAAAACTAACTTTATTTTATTTTTGTCCCACTTAAATTTCTTGCCTAAATATCTTTACTGTCGTGATGACTTCAGCTTCTAGTTCTAATTTTCTTGATGGACACCATGTCTTTACCCTCCTTTGGATTTTCTGCATTTCTCTCTTACCCAGGCCACTCTCTGCTCAGACTCACTCTCCAAGTTTGACTTTAGGCTGGAGTTCAGTCTTTCTTGATCTTGGGCACATGGCATCTGAACTTCCTCTCACTCCTTTCTCTCTCTGGTTCTTTGTGTGGGTTTCCACACCTGCCTCTTCCCCCTCCCCTCTGCTGGGTCAGCCTGGGGGCTCTTACTCTATCCCACAGATCTCAGGCTCACTCTGCTTTCACCAGCTTTGCCCCTCTATGTGGGTTCCTTGGCCCTGTCTCTGGATTTTGAGTGTGCAATTCCTGGGAAGTCTTCAAGAACTTCTTTATACTTCTCTTCACTTTTTCGCTGGAACAGGAGCCTCGGTTCTCTGTTGCTCTGTATCAGCTTAATTTTGCACAGTGACATTCCTTTATTTGGAGAGACTGGGCCTCCTACTCTGTGTGCCCTTTCCTTAGTTTTCACGCTGTTGCTGGTCAGATCTTCCATGGGTTCAATGCTTTTCCTGACTGCTCTCAGACTTCTCTTCACCACTACCAAGGGTACGAGTGACATGCTTCCCTGGGCACAGACTGCTGCTTCTTGCTGACTGGCAGTGCCCCTCCCCCTCCCCCCGCAGTCCCCTCTGCAGCAGTCATACAGTGCAGCCTCTGAGTTCCTGTGTGTGACATTTTCCTCTTTTCCGCATTTCTTCCTAGAGGACATGGAAGTATTGCTTTTGCTTTGTGACTCTCCAGGGTCTCTGGTCCCAACCACATCTTCCATGGGTTTGACTTTAAGGGCTCAAAGGACCCTTCCGAGTATTTTTGGAGGTTTTCCACTGTCAGGGGTTTGCTTTGGAGCACTACTGGTCATTTTTAATATATCATTTGTCACCTTCCCATTCACCCATTTCATTCTTAGGTTGCTTTCTGTTTTATTTTGATAAGTTCCTAATAAATATTAAAAATTTCATGATGTACCACTATATTCCTATTAGAAGGGCTACAATTAAAATGACTAACCACGTCAAATGTTGCTAAAGATGTAGAACAACTAGAATTTTCATACACTACTAGTGGGAATTTAAAATGGTACAACCACTTCATAACCCAATTTACAAAGTTAAACATACACCTACCATTTAATGTAGTCATTCCATGCCTAGGAATGGCTAGGTAAACACCCCAAAGAAGTAAAAGCTTATGACCACAGAAAGACTCATACGTGAATTTTCATAGAAGTTTTACTCATAATAGCAAAAGACTGGAATCTACCCAAACATTTGTCAATGAGCAAATGGATAAACAAACCGTGAAATGAAATACTTCTTAGCAATGAAAAGGAATAAACTGCTAATATACACTATGACATGGATGAATCGCAAAATAATTATGCCAAATAAAATAAACCAGACGAGGTCACACATTCTATGATCTCACTTACATAATTCTAAAAAATAAAAACTAATAGTTACAGCAGGTCACTGGTTGCCCGGGGTAAGATGTGAGGAAGGACAGGAAGAAGGGATTTCCAATGCGTAGGCGGAAACTTTTGAAGATAATGGATATGTTTATCATCTTGATTCAGGCGGTGAGTTCATGGGTGTACATATGTCAAAATTTATAAGACTGTGCAAATATGTTCAGCTCATTGCATATCAACTTACTGTAGACTTTAGATAAGTATAGCTTATTTTATGTAAATTATATCTAAATAAATCAGAGTTTTTACTAAAAAGTTCACAAGAATAAGAGAATAAAGGAGAATCCTAATAAAGATAGCCCTCCATCTTCTCAGCATTTCCCAAATTTAGGTCTCAATTAGCAAAATCTGCTACTTTTTATTTATATTTTGTTAAAAACAAACAAAACATCATCTCTAGTAAGCTAGAAAGAGAGAGAGAAAGTTGGCATTACCAAAGAGAATTTTTTTTTTGAAAGTGTCGAAATGAGAGTCCAGATCTTAACAATATAGTTCCTCCTGCAGCAAATACACTGTTAATATTTTAACTATTTTAACTGCTAATAGTATTATACTAATTGGTGTATCAATATGTAAAATTTTGTACTGGACTCAAGTTTCATTTAATGATAATAATACAGTATCAATCAGCCTATATACTTTCTCCCCATTGATGACATTGATCCTAATGCATTGTTATTCTTATCAAAGACTATAATTGTTTTTCTTTCTTTACCTAATTCCATTTTCATACCTTACTTTTCCTCAAATGGAATAAACTAGGAAATCCATAAGTTCTATCCCACTAAGAACTAGAAGCATTCAACTACAATTTAGATCAAAAAATCTAGATACCAGCCTTAATTATTTATAAGATGGTAATTGTTGAGCCTCTAAAGACAAAGGTATAGCTTGAGTATCCCCAATCTGAAAATCCAAATGTTCCTAACTCTGATACCAAAAGTGGAAAATTCTACACCTGACCTCATATAATGAGGTATGATCAAAACACGGTCAAAACTTTGTTTCATGCACAAAATTATTTAAAATATTATATAAAACTACCTTCAGGCTATGTAAGGAATTGGGTCCCAAGATATCTCATTATGCATATTCAAATATTCCAAAATATGAAAAATCCAAAATCCGAAATATTTCTGGTTCTACGTATTTTGGACAAGGGATACTCAACCTATGTCTGAGTACCTACCATCTCCAAAAAGATATGTCACAAGCCTGGTAAGTGTTTGCTTAAGATCAAACTCTACAAGCTTCATGGCTTCCATGGTGTGTGTCTCTTGTTTACAGGCAGAGCGAGAACTCTGTTCAAAGAGCTGCAGGCTTTCTCCATCCTTTATATCAGCAAATAACTGTAAACCAAAAAGAATAACACAAATAAATAAAACAGTATCCTGGTACATCTATATCAAACATCTTAAAATTTAAAATGGGTTAAATTATGCTAATTTTTTAATTCTAAGTTAAATTATGCTAATTTTTTAATTCATAAGACTCATTATGTCATAGTCAATAAACATAATGAAATTAACGTTCACTTAGTACCAACTCTGAACAAAGCAGGATGCTATATGGTATGGAAGGTCTCTAGGGAATTAAAAGATATTGTTCTGATCTTTGCTGATCTCTCTGTTTCATTTGCATGAACTTATACTCATTTCCTAACAAGAGAAGATTATCCTCAATTCTAATAGAAATATAAGTGAATCAGGCTTTCAAACTTGAAAATTATATTCCTGACCATCCTGCAGGTGGTTGCTAAGGCTCAGGAAATGACCTGAAAAGTGGGAATAATAGCAGTATATAAGTAGATTTCACTACAAATAGAATAGTGCATGAAAATCACAGAGTATATGGAACATTCCAATGGCTAAATAAGTTTTCATCATCATCCTTATTAACCTCTATTATTAGTCATAAGTTGCTTTACCATTGAAATGAGGTATCATTATTAGCAATGTAGCAGAACTTAACTTGATAGGAGATTAGCTCAAGATGGATAATTAAGCAAAAGCATCTATCATTCTTCCCACATGAAATCCCATGAAGTCAAAAATGAAAAATGTTGTACAAGAAGGGGTCAATTGACATTTCTGGTAATGTTGGATTGGATAATTAGAAACAAACCTGCTAATACAGGCTACTAAAAAACACAAAAATTCTTAAAAGCATTGAAGAAGGAAAACAAAAAGGAAGAATTAATAAAACTCTATAAGAAACACGAAGCTGGAATAAACAAAACAAAAAATAGCACAAAAGCCAGAGAGAAGCATTGATTGTATCTGCTTTATCCAACTTAACAAGTGAAAACCTCAAAGAGTGGTTGTGACAACTTACCATGGCAAGTGATACAAAAATGAAAGCATGTTGTCTGGCCATGTTTGGGTGTTTGATAAACAGCCCGAAAAGGACTCATCCCCATGATAAGGACCAGCAAAAAAGTAAGCCAGTCCTCGCAGTCAGACACCACATTTCCTGAGCAACAGAGAAAGCCTCAGGCTGCAAACATGAACTAAGGCAATTCTAGACGGATAGTCCCTCTAGATGTCAAGTAAAATAAAACAAAACAATTTTAGAAAAAGTTCTACTATCCTTGGCCTCCAATTATTCTTACAAGACCTAAAACAATAACAGCTGCTAAGGTCTATATCTAGTAATATGGGCTCTCTCTAAAAATAATTTAGAAAAAAGGAACAAATAATACTCTCAAAAACTATGCCTTCAGCATAATTTGGAGAGAATACCCAAAGTTCAAAATAACCATATGTAAGAAGGAAGAAAGAAAGGAAGGGAGAGAAGGAGGTAGACAGGCCAGCTAAAACCCTGAGAGAGAACTGTTACATTCCCAACTCACTATAAGCCTTCAAGGTAAGCAAGAACAAGCTAAGAAAAACAAAGGGAAAGAGAGAAGAGGGGAACAAGTGAGATGCTAAGGCTGATCCAAAATCACCTCCAGAGTAAGTTATCCTCTGTGTGAAAATCCCAGAACAGTTTTCTAGTAGACCTGAGCAAGGACTACAGAAAAGGAATGTAGAAGCATGGCCAATTTGAAGTGACAGACTTCAGAAAGCAAGCTTACAATGGAAAACAAAGGGACAAAAGAAAGTGAAAGAAAACCTTTGCAAATGGTAGGAAGGAGTGAAGAAAGGAAAGGGAACATTTAGGGTTGCCCAAGATAAAACACGCCTCAAAAATTAGAGGATTTATAAAAATATCCCCTAACTTCTCCCCGCAAAAGGAATCCTCCTTCTCCAAAATTAGAGGATTTATAAAAATATCCCCTAACTTCTCCCCGCAAAAGGAATCCACTAAAGACTCTATGCTTGCTACACCAACTAGAAAAATCTACAAACCAAAAACCAAAAAACCAACCAAAAGGAACAGAAGAAAATTCAATACAAATATAGAAAATGATTACCCAAAATCAAAACGTCAATTCAAAAGATTTTACCTAACAAAAGTACAAATCCTGGGTGGCACCTGTGGCTCAAAGGAGTAGGGCGCCAGCACCATATACTGGAGGGGACAGGTTCAAACCCGGCCCCAGCCAAAAAAAAAAAAAAAAATCCAACTCCTTTCCCCCCCAAAAGAAAACCAAGAAGTAGAAGAAAAATATAGGTTAATACTTAAAAACTCAACATGATGAAACAAGCATTTAGATGGGTATCAATAATTGCTTAAGTCAGCAAAATTAAGGACAAAAGTGGGTAAAGAAAACCAGAAGGAAATTAAAAGGAAGCTGATTGAACTCAGGAAATAAATAGAAGAAATAAAATCATCTCAGAACTAAAGTCTAAATCACAAAATATGCAAGAAATAATGGAGTCAATGAAGATTTAACAAGCGATATGGATTAAAAGCAGGAAAACAATAAAAAGAGGGACAATAAAATAAAGAAAAATCAGAGAGGAAGCAGCAGAAATACAACACTGGCAAAGAAAGAATAAAATTCACATAACTTGAGTCCCTAAGAGAAGAAAGACAAAACAATAGAACAGAAATATTATTATCAGATAAAATGGGTACCTGAGAAAATGAACCTGGCAGGATCAAATACAGAACATATTCTAGTAAAACTTCACAGATAAGGAGAAAATATTCCCAAGGCCTCCAGGCAATAAGCTCAATTGAAAGATGTCAGACTAACACTAAAATTGTCAACAACAACATGGAAAACAAGGCAACAAGGGAGCCACGTTTTCAAATAACTAAATTTTTGAAAGTGTGCACAAAAATTTCATTTATCTATCAATGCTGAAAGGGATTCTGTCATTAATAGACAGAAAAAGTTTTAAACAACAAAAGCATAGGGAATGTTACACTAAGAAGGTCTTTCTGAAGCATTTACCAAAGCATGAGCTTTGTTCATACAACAAATAACTGGGAAAGAACATATTAATACACAAAAAATTATAAATGTGAGACTACAAAAAAGGTGAAGTCTAAGTTGAAAGACTAACATACAATTGTTATATGTTCCATCAGAGCAGTAGTAATGTAACTAAAAAATGGAAGAAAGGGGAAGCAAAAGGGAAGTAGAATATACTAATTTATTATTGTATAGGTACTAGGCAAGAATAGCTAAAGAATGCCTTTAGGACAAACTAGACCGTATAAATTTGAATATGAAAATAGGAGGATAAGGAATTAAAAAATTTTAGGTGTAAAAGCAACCATTAAAACAAATACATAACCTAAATAGCAACAGAAAGATTAGAGAACTACAACAAATATAGCTTGGTATAGAACTACAAAATATCAATATTACAACAGAGTTTAGACTACATGTATCAATAAATATCAATGAATGTGAAAGTCATATCAATAAATATGAATGAGTTGAATTCACCTCTTAAAAGAAAAAAAAATTAAATTTGGCCACAAAACATGACCAAACTATATGCTGTATACAAGAAATCCTCCCCAAACAATGTTAAAAAACAAAGGAATGGAAACAGTGTAACAAGCAAATGGGAACAAACAAACAAACAAAAAACATAGCATTCTTGATATCAGACAAACTAAAGTTCAAGCAAAAAAACAATAAATGTGACCAAAAAAGATTTCATATTAATGCTAAAAGTTTCAAATTACAGTGAGGGTATAATACTCGCAAATATCTATACATCAAATAAGACAAGAATCATCCTTTTGTAGAAAGAGCCATAGGAGAAACAAAAGACACACATCGGAACACACTAACAACAATGGGAGATTTTAATGCAACATCCTTAGTATAAGAGCAAATGTGCTAAATTAATTAACAAGAGAGGAGTTCTAAAACAAATAATTAAGAAAGGAAATCTCATGCACATATATACATAGTGAACTTGCTCCTTTTATAGTAATAATAAAAAATACAACTTCTTCTAAAGGATCCAAAAAACATTAACGAAAATTGATTACATATCAGGCCTCAATAAAAAATATATGTTCCATAAAGAAGAAATAATAAACTACACTCCGTGACTAAGACACAAAAAGCCAGAAATCAGTAACAATAACAACAAAAAAATTTAAGAAAATAGAAAGGCTCTTCCACCTGGAAATTGAAAAAAAAAAAAAATCTAGGTAACATACACCACAAAGAGGTAATATCCTTAACATATAAGAAACTTTTGAAAGTTGACCAACAGCAAAAATTTCAACAGAAAAATGGAAAAAATACATAGACAATTTACAAAAAAAACATGAAAATGACTCTAAAACATATGAAAGGTATATTTAAGCTTAGAGAAATGCAAATTAAAACACTTGACATATTATTTCTAATCTACCACATGGCAAAAATTAAAAACTAGACAATATACCTTTCGATGAGACTTGGGAAAACATGTACCCTCTGACATTATTGGTGAAAGTGGAAACTTACAGAACCCTTTTGAAGAGAAATTTGATAATAGAAATAAAAATAGAAAAACTGGGTCAAAAGATAAACACAAATGTAGTTTTTAATTTCTAGCTATTTATCCTGAATATGTAATTCCAACAATAAGACATATGCATAAAATTTTCATTGTAGTGTTGCTTGGAAACGCAAAACATTAAAAACAAAGCAGAGTCTTACATTGGAGAGAGGCTGACTAAACTATACAATAGACTAGGACTCAGGTGTAATAAAGAAGGAGAACAACCTCTCGGAATTGATATGGGATGATTTCCAAGATATATTGATAAGTGAAAAAGGCAAAGTCCCCAACAGCATATGAGGTTAGATTACTAAGTTCCCAAACTCATCCTAGAAAAAGTGCTACATATCTCATTGTAGTGGTACAGTCACCTTGGAAGGACCTACCTTGGTCATCTGATGATTGCAGTGAGGTGATGTTCAGCAATGAGGTATATAGCACTTTTTCTAGGATGAGTTTGTGAACTTTATTGTCTGACTTCATATAGTATATGCTGCCTGTCTTTCACGTTAATACGGGAAAAAAAGTAAAATATACATGAATCTTCTCATTTGTGCAAAACAAAAATAAACAAACAAACAAAAAAAATCAAAGGAAGGATAAGCCAGAAATAAAGGAAATAAATTGCCAACAGTGGTGGAAATAGAGTGGGAAAAAAATGGGTGAATGGGAATGGAGTATAAAGAATGGCAGAGTGGGAGCGGTGACAATTCTCTACATAAGCCTTTTTGTACAGTCCTGATTTAAGAATCACATTAATATTTTATCTATCCAAAAGTAAAATGGACCCAGAGGTGGGGAGAACCTATAATGGAATACAAACAGTAGTAACAGAACTTTATTCTAAATAAATGACATAGCCACATTGAAGAAGAGTAGAGAAGAAAAAAATAATAAAACTAGGGTGGCGTCTGTGGCTCAAAGGAATACAGCGCCAGCCCCATATACCAGAGTTGGTGGGTTCAAAACCGGCCCTGGCCAAAAACCTCAAAAAAGAATAAATAACTTAAAAATAATAATAATAAAACTAAAAATCACTAACAACAACAAAGTAACTTTAAAAAACAGTATTTAAACTAAATATTCTAAAGTTAAAAACAAAACAGTTACAGTAAACATCATATGCAAGTTAGTAAAATTATTTTTTTCACTGAGGTAATGTGTTAACAATTGTAAAACTACCTTAGGTTCCTTCTAGAATTGATTAAATAAATATATTGTAGGTAAGAAGACTCAAGTTTCTCGCTGTCACTGTCAAAGACAATGGGGAGGGATAGGAGACCTACATTAGAGGTACTCATATTTCCTATTAAGTAGCACATTTATAGATAATAAATAAATACAAAAACAGAAGTACATGTACATATATTTCCTAGCTCTGTCCTTCGAGGGGGGCTATAAGTCTGGGCCTCTAAATACCATTCTTTAATAAAAAGAAGCAGTTTCTTAGATAAATGAATGATTCCAACTGGGTATAGTGACTCACTCCTATAATCCCAGCAATTCAGGAGGCTGATATAGGAGGACTGCTCCAGACCAGGAGTTCAAGACAGACAGGTTCCAAGGCTTGGGTAGGGAAAGTAAAAAATGAATCAGGGATATAAGATGAATCTGGGATATCTCATGGGGGTAAAAAATGGTGACAACATGTCTAGGACAGAAGAGATTACTTAAAAAGGCTCCCAATGACCAAACCTGGGCCAATGTGAGTCAAAAAAAAAGTAACTTTAGTAATGGATTATAAACCATAAAATAAATATCCATGAAGCCACACTGATATAATCAAACAAATACATGCGGGAGAAAGTAAAATTCTAATAAAAACATTTAGAAGAAATGATAAAGAAAATAACCATTTGGCAAACACCTCAGTGATTTCAGGCAATAATTATTAATGTATACTACAGTGAGTGGAGCAAAATAATGAGAAACAGGGTATTTATGTAGTCTTAAAGTACATTCCCACAAAAAGGCTTATTAATTACAGTGGGAAAAACAATAACTTAATGGCAGAGAAACTCAAAAGATGTCTTCTTTACCAAGTGATCACAGCTAACCAAACCAAAAATGACACATGCCAACACCATGTGCCTCATGCACTAATAAGGGCACAATATAATTTCTGTGACATCCATGTCAAAAATGGATCTGGCATCCCACCTGGCCACTAGCAGGAACTTGAACTTGACTGTGAACTTGACTACATGAACTTGACTGTGAGAAAATATCATAATGTCAAATTGAGAGACATTCTACAAAATATCTGGCTGGTACTCTTCCAAACTATCAAAGTCATGATGCCCAAAGAAAAATTAAGGAACTGTCCCAGTTTAACAAAGCAGAGAGAAACATGATACTTAAATACAACGTATAGTCCTGAATCACATTATAGTCCAGAAAAGGGACAAAGAATAATAATTTCAGCAAACTTATTTTTCAATTTTACATTTTCTATTTAGTTTTTCTCAAATCTGCATAGTTTTTTTTATTATAAAGACTTTAGTGTTCTAAGAGTACTTTTTTTTTTTTTTTTTTGTAGAGACAGAGTCTGACTTTATGGCCCTCGGTAGAGTGCCGTGGCCTCACACAGCTCACAGCAACCTCCAACTCCTGGGCTTAAGCGATTCTCTTGTCTCAGCCTCCCGAGTAGCTTCTAAGAGTACTTTTAGGTACATAACAAAATCGAGGAAAAAATACAGATATCCATGTACTGGGTGCCCCAAACAGACACAGCCTCCCCCACTATAAATATCCAACACCAGAGTGAAACATTTGTTACAAGTGATGGACCTCACTGACACATTACAATCACCCAAAGCCTATAGTTTATATCATGGTTCACTGTAAGAGTCGTAGGTCTCTGGATTTGAACAAATGTTTGATAACATGTACCCATTCTTGTAGAATCATACAGTGTTTTCACTGCCCTAAAAATCATCTATGTTCTGCCAATTCATCTCTCCCTCCCCTGGTCTTTTATACAGTCTCCATAGCTTTGCCTTTTCCAGAATGTCTTTATAGTTGGAATCATGTTATGCAGCCTTTTCTGACTGGATTATTTCACTTAGTATATGCATTTATGTTTCTTTTAATTGCTTGGTAGTGCAGGTACAGTCTTGTTTAAAACTACATATTTTTATTATTTATGCATTTTTGAGATTTTATTTTTTACTTCTTTAAACATTTCATACAGTTATTTTATACTCTGTGACCAGAAATTCAAACAGCTGAAGAAACTGGGTGCTATTTCTGCTAATTCTCACATAGGATAGTTTGTATTTGGTAATCTTAGAATGGTTGATATCAATCAGTGGGAAACCATAGGCCCTAGGATGAGGATGCTTTCCTTCAAAGACTGTGTACAGCCAGAGCACCAACAGTCCTGGGACCAATTTACCTCTCTCCAAGAAGCTGAAGGTGGGAGTCCCAGGTCTGGCATCCACCTGGCCACTAGCAGAAAGCCTGATCCCTGATCTCCCAAGTGCCCTGTAATGACAGCAACTACAGAAACCCACACATTTCACAAGTGATTATTGCTTCCAGCTCTCAGTTCATTCCATTTTTCTCTTTCTCCTCAGGGAGTTCTCTCACTTTCTGTGAGCCTAAAATTTGTAGCAAAATTATTTTATGTGGAGTCTAGTTGGGATTTTTTAGCCAGTATAGCTGGTCTGTGATAGAAGTGGATGTTGTCAGGATTTGACTTCTTAACTTCATAAACTGCTTTCAGAATCAGATTATAAATCACCAGAAGATGAAAAATCCTTTATACTTTAATGCTTTATTCTTAATTTTTAAAAATATTGTTACCTAGCTTGATAACTCAAAACTCTAGCCTTGTCCAAATGATTTCTTATTATATTCAAAAACTAAACCTCACAAACAATAAAGTCTGAATATCAATAATATCTGATGGTAAAATTAAAGAAGACCCTGAAAATAATTTGAGCAATTTCCCTGGAATTAATATCTCTTGAGGAAATAAATGGAAATAATAACAATTACCTTTTAATTACTAGAATCTGTTAAAAATATCTCTCTCAATACCTTTTAAATACAAAGAGCCTATATTCTAGTTTTCATGAATATTATACTTCTTTAAGAATAACTTTAGTAGGGTGGCGCCTGTGGCTCAGTGAGTAGGGCACCGGCCCCATATCAAGCATAGCGGGTTCAAACCCGGCCTCGGCCAAACTGCAACCAAAAAATAGCCGGGCGTTGTGGCGTGCGCCTATAGTCCCAGCTGCTCCGGAGGCTGAGACAAGAGAATCGCGTAAGCCCAAGTGCTGGAGGTTGTTGTGAGCTGTGTTACGTCATGGCACTCTACCGAGGGCGGTACAGTGAGACTCTGTCTCTACCAAAAAAAAAAAAAAAAAGTTAAAAAAAAGAAAAGAATAACTTTAGTAAATCCAATAGATTAAATTAACAAGCAATAACATTTTTCTATATGGAACAGTTACATGTGAAATAAAGTTATTCCATTAGTAGAATGTTGGTGGGCCACAATATCAACATTAAAATTCAAGATTTAAAATGAAACCATAACATTAAAAAATTTTATCAGCTCCAGTTGGAAAAATTACCCACAATTTTTTCATCCTCTTGGTGCTTTTATATATTTGATACATTTCCCCTTAAGCAAGTTTCTATTTGAAGTTACACAGAAAACAGTAATTGTTCTTTCAAGGATAAAAGGGGTAATGGAAAAGGATTCAAATGCACTATCTCCTAATGCTAAAAATATAGTGAAAGTTTATATAGGAAGTGCCATCCTTAATAAATAAAAAATAAAATAACTGATCAGGAACTTGAAGGCTACAGGTTTGAACAGATATCTTTTATAATCTGGGAAAAGTCAAAATCCTATCATCTGATCTGATTTGACAATAAAAATAAGCATGTACTCAGAGTTTCACAGCCAGCAGAGGACAGAAGAGGACAAATGAGCAGTGGGCAGTTCTCAGTCCTCACACAAGGATGACAGCTGTAGTAGTCATGGTCACAGGGAAGAAGGGGGCCTATCTTCAAACATGACGCCCTTGCCCGGATAATGTTAGTTATAACTCACATTGGTAAAACGTGCCATTATTTCTAAAGTACTTTCCCTCTTCCACATTATCCTCCCCATGGTCACCTCCAGGCCTTCCCACTGCTACCACTAAGACACAACCAGCACCTCTTCACACAGGAATCTAAATCTCTCCAGGCACAGGTCTTCTCCAGGATCCCACGATTGGCACGTAATAATCCTGGGAGTTCACTTGTGCACTGCAGGATTCAATTACTGGCTGTGGCCAAGCTATCAATCAATAATCAATCAGAAGTACTGATATATCCATGTAGGTACATAAAACAGATCAAAAATACTAGGAAGGTTTGGGGATAAATCAGCAAACCCCAAAGCCAGTGATATTTCCCCAAATGTGGCACACATTCCATTGAGAAGATTTACAGAGGCACAAAGCTTAATATTTTAATAGGTATACATTACTTTCGATGTGTACTGGAAAAATACATATCTCTCCAATCAAATCTATGATTTCAAACACTGTAGCTTAGGAAAATGATAAACAAAAGAAGTCAGTCACTTTAAGGCTATTTTTGAAAAATAATGAAGATCTAATACATGCAGTATGTGAATATGAGGAAAAGAGTGAAATTTTGGCCGGATGTGAGGGCTTATGTCTCTAATCTTAGCACTCTCTGAGGCCAAGACAGGAGGATTCCTTGAGGTCAAGTTTGAGACAAGCCTGAGTAAGAACAAGGTCCCATCTCTACGTAAAAAAACGAAAAGATTAGCCAGGTGTGGTGGCATACACCCGTAGTCTCAGCTATTCAGGAGGCTGAGGCAGGAGGTTCATTTGAGCCCAGGAATTTGAGGCTGCAGCGAGCTATAATGATACCACTGCACTCTAGCCAGGGTGACACAGAGAGAGTCTGACTCCAAAAATAGGAGTAAAGTTTTGAAAAATTTGAAATAGAGTGGCAATTAGTAAGACACTTGCACAATACAATAAAGAAGAGTAAGACCAACGGAACCAGCCAACTATTATTTCTACTGGAAATTCAATATCGGAGCTGAAAGAGACTTTAGAGATCATCTAAGGCAGTGGTTCTCAACCTTCCTATTGCTGCGACCCTCTAATACAGTTCCTCATGTTGTGGTGACCCCCAACTATAAAACTATTTTCGTTGCTACTTCGTAACTGTAATTTTGCTACTGTTATAAATTGTAATGTAAATATCTGATATTAGGCGACTCATGTGAAAGGGTCATTCGACCCTCAAAGGGGTAGTGACCCACGGGTTGAGAACTGCTGATCTAAGCCAACTCCCAACAAGGAAATGAAATCCAGAGAGGTGAAGACCCAGAGAGGATAAGATCACTTAGTCAACTAGACAGCAGGTCAGAAGCAAAACACAGATCTTATCACTGATTCCAGGGACCTTTAAGTGGCTCTCTCTTACTTAGCTTTATGTGTGAACGACGCTATGGTGTTGATGAAATTAAATTAGATTTCCATTAATTGCACACAATAGTCCGTGCCATTTGTTTTCCACTAGGACTTCTATTTCTCTGACATTTTCTTTAGTGTCCTTACACAAACCCAAATTACCCACAACATAAATTCCACCACAACTACAACTGCTTACAGAACTCAGGGAAAATAGTTCAGAAATGAGAAAAGAACAGATGTGAGAAATGAATTCTAATCAGGTATAGGAATAAAAGTGGATTGCAAAAGCCAATTAAATTAAAAATGTTAAAGCCAAAATATTTTTCTGAAAGGTCTAGATGTAAAAAGCAAATAAAAAAGCAAATAGTCAGAAGAAGAATATACAACTATGCAAAATCCTATGAGTTGCCAAGTGAAAATGGAGCTTGGATGATAACAGAATTCCAAGGGGTTATTTAGGACTGCTCTGTGGTTCCCAAAGAAGTCGTTTTTCTGTTCAGTCATTTATTTATTTATTTATTTATTTTTAAGTCTGTTTTTTTTTCTTTTTTTGCAGTTTTTGGCCAGGGCCGGGCTTGAACCTGCCACCCCTGGTATATGGGGCTGGCGCCCTACTCCTTGAGCCACAGGCATTACCCCTATTCAGTCATTTAAAAATAACCATTGAGGATTAATTTCACCATGCAGTCTGCTTACACAATAATGCTAAAAAAACATTCTGTCTTTCTCTGAGTTCCTGTGACTGGTAAAATACCTCATAACAAACTTTGCTGCTGTTTGCACTACTACTGGCTAATAGTTACAGACCATTTGCTACTTTATTGGGCATTTATCTTACCTGCTCTTACTTACCATACGGTTTCATTTAATCTGGACAATCCTTATTTCTTCAGTTTTTCAACTAAGAATCCTAAGGCTCAGAGAGGTTAAACAATGTGCACTATTATGTAATAAGTGATGGATCTTGAATTCAAATCAAACTCTCTGACTCATGACTGCATCTTCCAGGCTCCGTGACCATTTCCCTGGTGGCAAATGTGTTATCCATTCCCTTGGGCTTCAGTATAAAAAGGATTGACATGGTCAGATGGGTGGGAGTAAGATCTAGAAACATGAACAGAGTTCATCTGCACTGGCTCCACACGCTTATAGTGCTGTAGGCACCTTCATAAAATAGTGACAGTTTGCCCCAATTAAGTCATTTTTATTGCACAAAGGCCAATAAATTTCTCAGAAATGATAAATTCAGGTTTGCCTTTTAAATCCACTGAGCATATGTTCAATTGTATCAATGTGAAGAGTTTCTTGGGTTATTCGAGGAGAATTGCTTTGAAAAATGTGAGTAAAAATAATATCTCACATTATTGACCTGAAGGCATTGTGGGGTTAGAGGTTACGCAAACTTTCAAAAGCAGTATGGAGGATAGGTAGGCTGACCTTCCTTAGCCACCTATGATGACACCAGTGCTCGACAGTCATTATCTCAGCCCCTTTCCTCTTATCCTAAAGGAACAGAAGAGAACGAAAGGAAAACAATTGAAGAAATGTAGGAAAGTAATGTTTTAAAGATTAAGAAAATAAGTAATCTTCATACACATGATAAGGGATAGAAATAATGCTCAAATCCAAGAGTTGCTCAGAAGAAACCTACAGAAGGAAAACACATGGGCTTCTGATATGGTTGTTCAGTATACGAAACTCTGAAAGATGATATATCATAAAAAAAAATAATCAAAATAGACCCTCAAGTAGTAGAAGGATTCAAGTAAGTGGTGGCTAAGGACTCATAAAGGGCAAGATTGCTCAAAGGCTGTGGTCCCCAATCTCCAGGCCACAGGTTGGTACCAGTCCTTGGTCTTCAGCCTGTTATATAAGCCAGGCTCCAGAGCTCTGTCCCTACTCCCCACCCTCCACCCTCATTTCCTCATCCCCATCTGTGGAAAAACTGTCTTCTAGAAAACTTAGGAACCAGGCCACATAGCAGGAGGTAAGTAACAGGCAATCAAATAAAGCAGCTTCTTCTGTATTTATAGCCGCTCACTCCCCATGGCTGGCATCACCACTGCCTGAGCACTGTCACCCCCTACCCAATCCATGGAAAAACTGTCTTCCATGAAACCAGACCATGGTGCCAAAAAAGGTTGGAAAGCGTTGCTCAGGAGTATCCAATAAGGATATGTTAAGCATGTGGGATACAAAAGAACACATACGCATTGCATACTAACTTAATCCTAACACTGATAAAATAATTTCATCGATTGTTCTTTCCTGAGGTATCTGTGCCCACGCACAGGTTGGGGGGCTACCTAACCTTACAGGGAAGAAAAGCATGAGCGCTCACTCTCTTAATAACAGAAACAAGCCAGGAAGTACTGGAGCAAGAAAGGGTACTATACAAGCAGCAGAGTTAAGACAACACTTTGGAGAGGAAAATTAGAAACAGACATATCATTTTCAAACTACAAGGCATTTTTGCATTGTAACATTAAAGCAAATATAATAAAATCACTTCAACTGCATTTGAAACTTTAAAGCAGTTGGTAAGTCAGTCAGCCACTACTATACCACCAATTTAGTTAATTCTAGGTTTGTAAGTCAATCTTTGTCTCAGGTAATAGACCAAAAGCTAAAATCTTATGGGATACACCACACAGCATTCTTGCTCTGCACATATCAAATTCAAGTACAAGTGACACGGGTACTAAAGAAATAAATCCAAAACAATGCTAAAAGAAAAATATTGCTGGGCTGGGCGCAGTGGCTAATGCCTGTAATCCTAGTACTCTGGGAGGCTGAGACAGGTGGATTGCTTGAGTTCAGGAGTTCAAGATCAACCTGGCCAAGAGAAAGACCCTATCTCTTAAAAAAAAAAAAAAAAAAAAAGCCAGGCACTATTGTGGGTGCCTTTAGTCCCAGTACTTGGGAGGCCGAGGCAAGAGAATCACGTGAGTCCAGGAGTTTGAGGTTGCTGTGAGCTATGACACCATAGCACTCTACCAAGGGCGTCAAAGAGAAAGAAAAGAAAGAAAAATATTGCTGGATTACGCAGCCAAACAAAATAGAAAAATAGATTAAGTAGACAAATGGAGCATGTGAAAGAAAGGTAGTCATAAATAGGCAGTCAGGCTATGCAAACCAGCATTTTATTTTATTTTTTTATTTATTTATTTTATGTTTTGCAGTTTTTGGCCGGGGCTGGGTTTGAACCTGCCACCTCCAGCATATGGGGCTAGTGCCCCACTCGTTCGAGCCACAGGCACCGCCCCAAACCAGCATTTTAACAAAGAGGAAAGAGAGAAGGAAAGGAGCAGGGAGAGGAAGACAGGAGAAGAGGCAAAGGGGGAGAGAGAAAAGAGAGGAGGGAAGGGGGTGGATGAGAAGGAGCACCAGCTTGAAAAATAGCAAGTGAAGAACACTCTCAGCCAATGTGCTTTATTCAAGAATGATATTATGCCTAAAGTCATAGAATATTTCTGCAAACTGGTATTTTTAAAATTGTTTAATTTAGCTGCATGATTCTATTAGAAAGAATTTGATGGGAAAAAATTAACAGCTTAATTAGGAAAGGAAAAAACATTACTCACCAAGTAACAAGAGACTCTGCTGGTAGTTTGGGACATAGACAGGCTTTATATGGGAGAACAGTAAAATGATATGGCTGAGAAGTGAAAACCCAAAGGTTCCCCCAGAATACAAGATAGCTGCTAAATATGTACGGCAAAGGGGATTTTTAAAAAAGATTTGCAGTTTTGTGGGTCCGAGAAACGGATACTAGGGAACAAAGTTCTACCTTAAAGAATGACTCAGAACAATAGCCTGTTGACAACAGAAGAATGCACATGGAGAAAATAGACTGACCCATTAAATGTTTCAGAAGATTTCACTGTAAGTTACAGGATACAAACGCTCTCTTTCACCTCACCTACAAATTCCTCAGCAAATTTAATCTGTGTCATTCACTAATGATTTTGCAATGACTGAATCTTATAGGAACTAAAAGGTTCTCAGTTCCATGTTCTGCTGAGAGTAAAGTAAAAAGAATGCACGAGTGGACACAGAATCAAAGAAGAAGTGTTTAGTCCACATTGAGTTGCTTAGAGATTACAGGCCAGTATAAAACCAGTGCCACCTAGAGGCAAAGGATATAGGGAACTACTTTATGACTGGCAATGGTGCATGATTTAGTCACCAAAAAACACCTTTATTGCACCTCAATTTACAATCGCCAAAATGAGGAAACAGTCTAAATGCCCACCAACCCAGGAATGGATTATGTATACCATTCATATACGTATACCATGGAATACTATTCAGTCATTAAAAAAAACAGAGACTTTACATCCTTCGTATTAACCTGGATGGAAGTGGAAGACTTTATTCTTAGTAAAGCATCACAAGAATGGAGAAGCATGAACCCTATGTACTCAATTTTGATATGAGGACAATTAATGACAATTAAGGTTATGGCGGGGGGAAAGCAGAAAGAGGGACGGAGGGAGTGGGGTAGGGCCTTGGTGTGTGTCACACTTTATGGGGGCAAGACATGATTGCAAGAGGGACTTTACCTAACAATTGCAATCAGTGTAACCTGGCTTATTGTACCCTCAATGAATCCACAACAATAAAAACAAACAAACAAAAAAAAAAAACATCTTTCATTATTTATCCCTAGTGAGCCCCATTTTAAAAAAGATTTGCATCTAACAAACTATATTTACTGATAATAATACTATTTAAATTAAAGGCACATATACCTGATACCAAGGTCAGATTTACTTGATAAAAATCCCAATTGATATTTATGTCTCTCTGCAGTCTTTTTCCCTTCAGTTGTAAGATTTCTGAAAGAGCAAGAAGTCAGGTTTAGGAAAAGACAATCCCAAAGACACAAGAAAGGAGATGATGGGAATTACTGGTTCATCTCAGGTTTCTGAAATGTGAGTAGACAATGCTCCTCCCACTGCAAAAGGTAGTTGAAAGGCCATAGCAATAAGATTTAGAAATAAAGGAACATAAATAAATGAATACACGGGGTGCCCAAAAAGGTATATATATTTTTAAAAAGGCAAAAAACTGTATTAAACTTGTAATACTCAAGTCAATTTGACATCTACAATTACAAGAGGTGCGCAACATGACCTGCATTCACCTTTTGTTATCAGTATACATTAGTACAATTTTAATACAATATTTTCCTTTCTTAAAATATGTATACATTTTTTGGCACCCTGTGTATAAACAATAATATTTTTAAAAGGTTCACTAATTGTGACAAATGTACCATACTGATACCATAAGCTAACGACAGGGGAAAATGAATGTGGGATATATTGGGACTCTCTGTATTTCTTTGGAATTTTTCTGTAAAACCTAGGACTACTCTAAAATTAAAAGTTTATTACAAAATTTAGTATAGGGAATACCTAGTCCTCTGCTGGACGTCAGCATGCTAGAGAAAGACTAACACCCCAGAGCAACACTTCAAAGTCACTGTTAGAGAAGAGAGGAGGCCATGATTTTTAACCAACTCGAGGCACTAGACAGGAATCTAGTGAGGTAACAGCCCAACCTCCAGAGAAGGGACCACCATCACAGAGTTCTGCACACAGCACATGGTTTACTCTGTTCTTCCTGATTATGTAATCACCTTAGAACTGTGTCTATAAGCACGCACTGAGTGAAAGACCAAACTTTAGACAAGGATTAGCTGTTCTGCCCAATTAACATCAAAGAATATGCTAATCGTGTATCTTGCTCCTTAAAATGTCTCTCCTACCTATACTACTTTCACTTGGGGAAAAAATGGCTTTGGCCTCTTCCCACTGCAAGCACAGAAGCCATCATATAAGCACCCTCCTCCAAGGCCATACTTTAATCCTTTACTCCCCCTCAGGGACAAAAAGAAAAGTGCGCAGGCCTCCAGTCACAATCTAGGGTCCAGGTGTTACCAACCCCTCTCCCACGTCCTGGGTACACTATATAACACGGCTTTGCCTCCTCAAAAGTGCTTCTTTAGAAATTATCCCATCTGTCCTGTACCAGTAATCTCTCTTCTGGCTCTTTTTCTCAATGAACACAGCCTATTTTTCCCTTTAAACAAATAGTCCTCCAAACAAGTGAAACTCCCTCTAACTTCAAATCAGACTGTAACCATCCTCTCTCACATCCACAGTTAAGCTAATCGCTCTTTCTTGGAGTTCTTCACAGGTTCCCTTACCTTTCACTGTCAGATGGATCATAAATCTCCATCTCCACTCTAGACAACTGTACCAGGGCCCAGACACATACACGGATGTGCCTGCCCACTGCATATCTCCACCTGCAAATCCCAACATAAACAGATTCCAGACTCAACACCCTCCTGCTCCAACTCTAAACACACTTGTCTTCCTGAGACCACTTACTCTGTGAACCGCACCAAGAAGGCAACCCGGGATTAGTTTTAACTGCTTCCCCCTTACCCTTGCTTCCCCACGTGAAGGGACTAAATCTAGTACCTCCTGATCATCTGTCATCCTGCCATTTCCTTGGCTTGGCCTGTATCAGTTCTCTCTCAGGTGATTATAATGATCTCCTAACTAGTCATTCCATCTCCAATCTTGCCTGAGCCTGCCTCCATTCCACTGGCGAATTGTTTTCCGAAAATGCCAACCCCATTGGCTCACTCTGATGCTTAAGAAGTATTAAAGACTACTCATTCTTTTAAAACTGAAGTTCAAATTCCCGAAAAGTTCCATAGTAGGCCCTTCGTGAAGCAGTTCATGCCTGCCTCCCTAACTCCATCTCTTATCACTTCCCTGTCCTCCAGCCCCTCCACAATACACACTCCAAGGTCCCCTCACATCCTTGCATATCTTTGTGCCTTCAATCTGCTGCTCCTACTACTGGAAACCCTTCTTTTCTGCCTGTGTGACCACAACATTTTGCTCAAGGTCCTTTGGAATAGTACCTGCTATTTCTACCCCCAGGGATAGAGATTTCTGTCTTGTGTGCCTTGGCCGTATCTCATACTGTACTGTGTTGTATAGACTTTATAGCTTATTTATCCATCTCCCTCACTAAGCTGTAAACAAAAGGAAGAGCACTTAGTCAGGATCTTACTTTATATCAATCCTACTTAAGATGTGGTCCCCAAGAACATGTGGCATCCAGACACAAAGACAATCTATATTCCAACTCAGCACAACCAAAATCTGTCACTAATCGTATGACCTCTGAGCCCCAGAGACAAGTCAGTCATCTGGAGAGTGACAGATACAGCTTGTAACTCTGATGAATACAGCCTTATATATTTGGCAGGCCCACTGCTTATTAATTCTTGGTTCACAGACAGAAAAATAAGAATAACTTCTAAACATAAGCACATTCGCATGTCTCACTATAGAAACTCCCAAGTCTTCATTTTTTCCTAATGACAGAAAGCAAATTCAATTATATTATTCAAATCCAACTAAAGCATCTCAGCAAATATTAAGTATTCAAATCACTTTGGAGGAAGGATTGGGATGTCTTAGTGAGATGATTAGACAGACAGATTGAAGGGATAGCAGACTCATCCAAGTGGATTTCAGCTGCTAATTTCTACAGTTTTTAATTTCTTTAAACAACTGGGTCCTAAGTGGCATCTTCAACTGCTCATCATTGGGGAAGACTTGTGTTTGAAAGGGCCTAGTTAAATACAACTCTGTCCTAAGGTCTCTGTGGGAAGTCCAGTCCTGTTTTAGCTAATTGATATTGAACTGGCTTTGTCATTCCCTGGCTTTTCTGTAACGCACCACATGCCAATTAATCAAGACGCAGAGATTAGCACAGGGGAGGGAATGCATTAAGGCTGTACATTGCACAAAGCAGACTTTATTTTCTCCCTGCTGCTTGTCTCATTTCCTCTCCTTGCAGTGAGACTTTGTGCCAGTGAAGTAACGGGAAGAAATTTGAAACATTCGATGTTTCGAGGCAAAAGATGCTACAAAAATACACTGGTGGCTGAGAAACTACTTCTGCCAGGCAGCTGAACAAAATATTGGCTGTCAGGGTGCTGCACTAGATGGGAAGCTCAAGTTTCAAAAGCACGAGTTCCTCTGGTTTCAATCTAAGCTTTCTCAGAGAACCATGCTCAATCCAAACGGGTCACTGCCGGACAATCACAGCCTGTCCAGATCTCCCCTCACTTAAGCCCCCATGACAGAAAACTCAAGTTGCATGTATCACAGGGGCTACCCAGTTTTTTGCTGAATGACCAAAACACATGTTCTCAAGCAAATAGGGTCAACAACAGTCTTCAAGGTGCCACGTTCCGTTCCCTAGGACTGCACACAGCTGGGTTCCCAGCACAAGCCAAGGCTGAGTGTGCAGTGCTGTTCTACCAGGGAGTAGAATCAGGCAGGCAGTTGCCTCAACACTCCATCTCCCAAAAAACTCCACCAAACGCTTCTGGATACTTTGAAAATCTGGTCAGGTTGCCTGGTTTTATAACCCTGCCATTGTCATGATAAGTATACATACTTTTCTGCACTTTTCTTCTGTTAGGGGTTCTCCTAGAGGTTACAGTGAGAGAAGGAAGTAGGTAATATCAAGCTCTGATCTCTACAGAGATACCATCAGGAACTTCAATCCATCAACACAACAAGTTACGTGATGCTGTCCACATGAGCTATATTCCACAAGAGATTAAATGTCTGGATATGTTGAGCCAAAAAAGCAACAATGAAACAATAAAAAATAGCCAGTCCTGGTGTGACTTGATTCTCATGACAACTACCATTTAAAGAGGAGAAAAATTCATCCGTTCTGCTGCTGACTTTAAAGTTATAATCTCTCGTCATCCTCTTCCCAGGCCATGATGACAGATAAAACAAAGAGGAACGGATTGCATTTTCTTCTTCAGGTGACTAAACAGCTCATTCCTGATGCTAGTGGGTGAAATATAACAGGACCAAGGCCCCATTTGAATTCTATCACCTACTCTAAAGGTGACAGAAGACATAGAGCTCATCAGTCAACCATGGGAAAAAACAGAAAAGATGGCAGTGGCTTAAAAACAAATACAAGTAGATCCAAACTAAGAAGAGGGACCCATAAGATACCTGACGGACACTGACAGTCCTCAGATAGGTCTACACATAACACCAAAAGTGGAGACGCCTGTGTTTAAGATCAACACAGGGGGTGGTGGGGCAGCTGCCATTTGCTGAGCACCTCCTAAGTGTCAGGCAGTGTGTGAGTCCCTTTGACCACTGCTTGGGAATTGTTCTCATTTTCAATAAGGAAATTGAGGCACAAAGCATTAAATAACTTACCTAAGGTCACCAGAGATTAAGTTGCAGTAGCAGGATTTGACTCTCCTCTCAACAGCTCAAAATCTGGTGGTTTTTCCCAGGATAACAAGCACTGCAGCTAAAACAGAAATCTTCAAGATGTGATGCCAAGGCCCATGGGCAGGGCTCTAAGAACTAATGACCAAAAGTTTAAGTCCAAGGCATAATTCCATACTTTTACACTTTTGTGTATAAATAGAGGCTATTTATTAGTAACTGACTAAGTGGCATGCTAGGGATTACCAAAACGAGTCATCCTCAGAATAAAAGTAAGGGTTGCTAGAACTGACTGGAGATTCTCATTGCTCCACTATGAAGTCTAGATGCCCAAGAATGCTGTCAAGGTTAATCGTACGTGTCAGACTAGGTCACAGGGTGGCCAGATATTTAAACATTATATGTGGGTGTGTCAATCTTCTCCCGCCTTCAGATTCAGACTCAAACAAGAACGTACACCGCAGCTCCCCTGCTTCTTGGGCTCTATCGTTGGCTGTCCTGCATCAGGACTTACTTCTCAGCCTCTATAATCGCATGAGCCATTCTAAATCTCTCATATACCCCATGTTCTGCTGTGCTTGAGAACCCTGACTAGCATCAATAGACAAAACCCCAAAACCTCCTAAGCCCTGGAGCACACTTGAACAGTTGGAATCACCACAATTCTTTTTTTTTTTTATAGAGACAGAGTCTCACTGTACCGCCCTTGGTAAAGTGCTGTGGTGTCACACGGCTCACCGCAACCTCTAACTCTTGGGCTTACGTGATTCTCTTGCCTCAGCCTCCCGAGCAGCTGGGACTACAGGCGTCCGCCACAACGCCCGGCTATTTTTTTGTTGCAGTTTGGCCGGGGCTGGGTTTGAACCTGCCACCCTCGGCATATGGGGCCGGCGCCCTACTCACTGAGCCACAGGAGCCGCCCATCACCATAATTCTTAAGAAGGAAACTGTTCAACAGTATCCTGGATTGCTCATAGATTTCATATACTCGTATAACCTTTGGATATTAAGCTATATCCCTATGAATGAATTAATTACGGGTTGTTTGATAAACCCTATAGCATATATTGATACACAACAAAATCAACTTCTAACTAGATTTTAAAATTATGTTTATGACGCTCTAGTTCAAAGAGCGTCATCATTCACAAGGCAGATGGAGACATATTCTACATAGTCCCACCACCAAATTACCAAACGACACATCAGTCACATCACTGCTGCCAGTGAGTTCTGTTTGCACTGAAAAGGGGGAAGAGTTGGGGTCACTAAATTTAAGGGTCTTTTACCTTATCTAGGAGTTCACAGTCTAAACCTACCAGGAAGCATCACTCCAGAGAAAGTAAACCCCAGTTCCCTGGAAACTCAGAATCCCTGTGGTGAGAAAGCTATTCTTTTCATTTATCTACTGTAAGCTCTCTTCCGCTTGATTTAAGCATAACTCACAAACCTTAAACAACACACACAATGTTAGATGACTCAAATTGACTCAAAGGGTCAGCTCTTACCAGATGTGTGGTGAGGTCTGCTCCCCCAGGCTTACCCAGCTGTATCCTGGGTCTGATCTCCATGTAGCTTCTGCCTTGCCTTCTAAACATAAACCAGCTATTTCTATTTCTTGATTCAGGAATGCTCCCTGCCCCAGGAGAGAGACTTTTAGACTTAAGCAGAAATTATCCTCTTGGCTGCCCCAACACAGTCAACTCACCATCCTGCCCCACCCCCACACACACTGACTTTGAACTGCTTGCTCACTTGGCTCATGCCCACTAAATCCCCCTGTAGCTGACGTGTGGTCATTCTCAAGTTAGACAGCATTCTCTGCTGTCCTACAGCTAACTCAACCCGAACTTTTGTTGCTACTTCCAAAATTTACCACCAAACACAACCCTAGTGTGGCCATGTGATCCAAGCAAAGAATTATAGGAAAGCCGCAGAAGTAGAAAGAGAGAATTACTCAGAGACTCAAGAACAACATCTTTTCCAATTCATTGCAGACTTAAAATGGGAATTACCCATGGAGACCAAAACTATCTTCTCGACACTGACTTTGAATTTCATAATCTAATCTAGGAACCTGTTTAGGGAGAAACTTCAAAATGATGTTTTTCCTCTGTTCTCTCACCGCAACAATCATCCACACAGAAGACTTCTACAATCAAAGGTGCAGGTTTTCCCCTTCTTCCCCACACACCATGCAGCAGACACCAGTTGGGTGTCCTCTAATTCAATTCCAACACTATCTAGAAATAGCAGCAGATCCCACAGGCTGAAGGCTCTGCCCACCTCACACACCAGTTGCAAGTCCAGGCTTCTGGAACTTCTGATTGACTGGCTTAAAGTGGGGGTCTTCACAATCTACTCTTTGGGTTCAACTAATTGGGTAGAGTGGCTGACAGAACTCAGAGAAACATTCACTGGCTTATTATACATAGGATACAGATGAGGTGATGTGTAGGGTAAGAGAAATGATAAGGGGATGGGAGCTTACACGCCCGCCCTGGATACACCAGCCTCTGGGAACCTCCACATGTTCCACTAATCTGGAAGCTCTCTGAAGCCAGTCCTCTTGGATTTTTAAGAACCACTGTTACCTGTTATAGATAGGGCAGGACCCTCTCTGGAATGAGATCTTATGATTCAGAAAAGCAGGGTGCAGGGTGTGGGGAGGTGTTAGAGTCCAGCCTTGGAACAAGAGAAGGTAAGAGAGATTCTCTTTCAGTCTTGCCCGGAGGGACTCTATTTTATCTTTCAAATTCATTTGAATTAATAAAAGATTACAAATTCGCAGAGGCCTACCCCAGGATGACTCAGGAAGATGACATTAGAAACTAGGACAGGACGAAGACTCGGAGCCAGGACACAGAAAGCACCAGGTCAAGCGAGCACACTCAGTTCCAGAGCAGAAGTGTAGTCTTTTACATCCACTGAGTAGCCCACGTGGTACACATAATGCAACAGGATGTGAATGGCACAGGTTGCTAGCTGGTTCTGAAGCTGCCTGGTAAAGAACACCCCCTCTCATCTACCGCCCACCTGCACCAACCATGTTAAAAATGTAAAGAAATGCCACTCTACCCATGAGTAGCATTTGGTAACATACACCAAGCAAAAAATGAAGTCGGTAGCAAGGTGTGAAGACTACTGTGAAAGAGCATAATAGTTCTGTGAAAATATTTCTGCTTTCACACATCACTTTGGCTAGCACAAAAAACATTGTTACTGTAATTATATGGGTTTGATAAAAACCTAATGAGGCCCTCTGCCTTCAATAGCAGGTGTAGACAGGAAATGGCAATAACTTTGCTGAGATCTTGGAGGAATAAGAATAAAAAGATACTCATCTGATCTATGCAAGCTGAGTTGGGCCCTTGTAATTGTCTTCCTTTGCCAGGTGGCACAATGTTAAGCTCTGTCAGTAAAGGGCACTAGAAAGATACTTTAAAGGAAGGTATTCTTGCTGGACACCCTGGGCTCCTTTTGTCCAACCCTGCAGTGCAGGAAACAACATTTGGTCTCCCTAGTGGCTCCCCCAGTGGCCTGCAGCGTCCCTCAATACACACTTTTGGTCATTTTCATTGCAGAGTTGCTGGCTGCAAGACGTATCTCCCAAATTAGCTTTCCCCAGCACCCTGGAAGGGAGATTTCAAGCAAATTACCACAGGATGCATATCCAACAATTCCATGGCATCCTTACGACTTCTCAGCCACTCAGTGAGCCACAGTTAGGGGAAGGGGCTCTTTTTTGAGCTATCTGTATCAGTCCTAGGCATGGCAGCTGCTCCTTATATCTGCTAGTCCTGTGCCCTTCAGAGTTTTCTTTATTTCTTACTAGCCAATCTCTTTTTACCCAATTTCTGTGTTGCGGTTACTAATTCTGGATATGCTTTCTTGACCAAATTACTCTGCAGTTTCTGTCTCAGGACTAGACCCCAACTGATACATCTGCTCCTTTGGAGGGCTGAAGTAGAGAAATAGCTCTCAGAATTCCCAATCAGAAAAAGCAGACCAGTGAACTGCCACGCTGTTAACTGTTAGCTGTCATCTTTTGCAGTGAAAGTTGGCAGTCCAGAACGAGGGAGACATCAAGTGCCACATTTAGCGACTGCTGCCATGTGCAGGATCACATGGCGCATCCATGTAAGGAATTGACTAACCACATGGGGACACCAGGCATCCACAAACTAACATGTCAAAGCCGTGAGCTGCTGAAAGCCAAGTAAGGATCACAGGCAACTCTGCGACAGGACAGTGATGAGTCCTGGGGTAAGAGGCTAATACTTTCAACCTATCAGAGGCAAAAAGTAATTAGGTGCATAATCCCTATGCCACAGAAAAAGGGGTCCCTTGCCAAATGGTCCTCTATGTTCCCCTGTGTGCTCCAACAATGGAGTATTACTCAAATCCAGTAAACCAAGGACTCCTGGCTGTGACCAGTTGCCTTTCACTTCACTGTCCAGGGATATAATTGAGTAAACATTTGGGCAGAGAAAAATAATTTAAGAAAAGAAAAGCTGTTTTAATTTAAATGTGTCTTTGACAGGGGGAGGGGTAAGGGAGGAGAGGCTTCCTAAAGATTTACAAAAGAGATTAGGGAAACACAGTGACTATAATCCATCAAGGCCAAACAAAAATGCATTCAACAAAGCCCCTCCACAAGAGTCTATTAAGAAAACCCAACAGCCACGTGGTGGAGAATAAAACCCTGTCACTCACTGAAAGATGGAAAAGTGATTTGGAGCAGAAAGCAGGAATAAAGAGACTACCTCTGGCTTACCACAAGAGTAACAGTGGGGAAGCTGGAAAGAGAAGCCCAAGAACAGGAGGGCTCCAAGGAACCATCTGGAAAGTGGGAGAGAATATCAAAGGGAACAAAAGTGAATTTTTCTAATGATAAATGAGAGCATTTCTCCTGACAAGGATAAACCACAAGGATGCCAAAGGAGCTATTCAAAGTGAAGGATATCCACTCCAGTAAGTTAAATCATTCCATGCGTGAGCACAAACTAGTGGAAACCATTACCACACCCCTATAGAAGGAAACGGTGAATGGCCATGACCATATTAAAAAAAGAAGCCGTGGTACGTGAACTTAATAGACATCTTAAGGAAGCACCATTTCAGTAATACATTGTGGTCATAATGATGGTAAAAGCTTGTTTCTCTGTATACTTTCACTCAACACTTTCATAAAAACATTTCCCTTTGTTCCTCTGTGAATATTCATGAATTAAATATTAACTATGTAATATTTATAATTTCCACAACTGTCTTCATTTATTAAGATCTAAAGTTGCGTATTTCATGGACCAGTATTTTTTTTTTTAAATTCAAGGGACAAAAATAAGGTAGGCAATCTGTTATTTTGCCCAAGTACAGGCTTATGCTTAAAATACTATCACCATCACCTCATGAAACAAACTGTATTTTAACATCCAAGATTTTAGCAAAGAAATCATCCCAAGACAAAGGAGAGCCCTTTAAAATAAATAAACATACCTTTATAAAACTTGCTACATCACTTTTGTATTTCCAGTATTTGTGTAAGATCAGCAAAAAACTTAGTCATGAATCAGGACTGGTTAATATACTCACGTTTGAGAACTACCGACCAGAAGGACAAGGAACAAAATACACACACGCATTCTTACACAAAATTTTAAAAAAGGAGAGGCATTTAGAAAATGTTTTTTTAAAATTAATAATGAAGAAAGAAATAGGAAGGGAGGGAGGCCCATCATTAATAATCATAAATTTGGGAGGAAGTATAGCCTGCATGTATTTGTACATGATAGAAAGAGCCTGGATAAAATTGACCCAGAGGATGCAATCGAAGGGGCATAAAGACAAACTCAGGAAGCAAAGGCTCTGCAGCCAAGGCTGGGGAATAAACTAGAGAACATCTGTCTCCCAGCGACCCTCAGGGAGCACATACACATCTGTCTCCCAGGGACTCTCCAGGAGCATATGCACACCGTACCTGTCTCCCAGCGACCCTCGGGGAGCACATACATGCTGTACCTGTCTCCCAGCGACCCTCAGGGAGCACATACACGCCATACCTATCTCCCAGGGACCCTCAGGGAGCACATACACACTGTGTACCTGATGAAACAGGACTAGGCGCCTTCAGGTACAAGAACAAACAGAGCTTGTCTGAGCGCTGGGTCCACATACGCATGCTTTAATTAAGATTTTAAAATCAGATTAAATAGATACAGGATTTATATGGGCTCCCTCTGCTGGGTCTTCCAAATATATGAAGTCTGCCATTCTTTGCAAAATAAACGCCTCAATAAATGTTTTAAATAAAATTAGGTTTGAAGCTATAGAATAGTGGTTCTCAAACTTTTTAGTCTCAATACTTCTAAAAATCATAACATTTTACATCAATGAAAAAGAATGATAGGATACCTCATCCGATTCATCCTCCTTCCACTTCACAGGAAATCACTACCCTGATTTTGGTATTTATCATTCCCAGATATTTTTTTCACCCCTCCTTACATATTTATCTAACTGAGTTGTATTTCTGTGTATAAAGAGAGAGGCAGAGACAGAGAGAGCACAGCAAGTACACAAGGACACATTCTTGGGCACAGTTTGAATACCCACCAAAACATCACTCACAATATGTTTGTTTCCTTGAGCATTTGTATTAAAACCTCATTTATGTTGACATAGGTACCTCTAGAAGAGATTATGATATTGCTACAAAGCATTTGCTATAAAAATAAAGCCCATTTTATGGATCCTCGCTCCTCCTGATGGACATTTGAGTCCTGGTCCATGACCAAGTTTCGCTGATCATACAAGAAAAAATGTCAGATGATGGAGTATACGATTTTTTATTTCATTGGAAATAACCAAATAACCCTCTAAAGTGGCAGTAACTATACACATTCCTAACAGAGGATATGAGATGTGTCGCTCTTCTAAACCTTTGGTATTAATGAAGCACCATTTCAGGATTATTAAATTTTAGCAATCTGATGGTTCTGAGATGATATTTGGCTATTTTAATTTATGTTTTCTTGTTTACTGATAAAGCTCATCCTTGTTTATTAGCCAATCATGTGTCTTCTTCTATCAATGTCTGGCAATTCTTCTTCAAATTATACATCGTACACATGAAAGTGAATAAGTACAGCATGTTTAAAGAATAATAAAAGCAGCCAGACAAGGTGGCTCACACATAATCCTAGCAATCTGGAAGGCCAAAGTGGATGGATTGCTTGAGCTCAGGAGTTCAAAACCAGCCTGAGCAAGAGCAAAACCACGTCTCTACTAAAAATAGAAAAACTAGGTGGGCATTATGGCAGGCTCCTCTAGTCCTAGCTACTCAGAAGGCTGAGACAGGAGAGAATGAAGTTGCTGTGAGCTATGATACCATGACACTCTGGCCAGGACACCAGAGTGAGATGCTATCTGAAAAAATAATTAATTAATTAATTAATTTTAAAAGCACAAAAACATATGCTCATCACTCACATCCATTTTCAGAAAAGAAAATAGTACCAAAAATCTGGAAGCCCCTTCATGCCCCTATCTGATCGTGTACCCTTTGTCACTCATCACAGAAATAAAAATAAAATTTTTTGTTCATTATTCCCTTGCTTCCCTTTACAACTACAAAGACATGAATCCCTAAATAACATACTGTCTAATTTTGCCTCCTTTCTGTGTAATCACACAATATAAGCTTCCACGGCTTTCTTTTCTTTCTTTTTTTTTTTTTTTTTTTGCAATTTTTGGCTGGGGCTGGGCTTGAACCCACCACCTCCAGTGTATGGGGCCAGCACCCTACTCCTTTGAGCCACAGGTGCCGCCCAGGCTTTCTTTTCTTGCTCAACAGTGCTGTTCATAGTCATTCCTGTTAATTCATATAGTTGTGATTACTCACTTTCACAGATCCATGACACTCACATATCTGCACGTAAATATACTATAATTCACTAGTCCAGTCTACTCGTGGCAGAAATTTGGTTTGTTTCAGTTTTGGGGCTAGTATCGATAATGCCAGGAACATTCTCATCGTCTCAGGATAGATGAGAGGCACGTATGAATGTCTCTGAAGTCTATATGCGAGAGTCGAGTTTCTGGTGTGGGTTTTGAGACTTCCCAGAGTGTCCCACATTTTGGCAAACACTTGGTATTGTTAGATGTTCTCCTACTGGATTATTTTTTTCATCCTGAGACTTTTTAAACATGATCGACATCAATCTTCTGTCGGTTACAGAGAAAGCAAACCTCTCTATCCAGCATGCATCTTATCTCTTACCTTTGTTTATGGAGCCTTTCATTTTGCAGAAGTTTTACCTTAATGTGGCCAACTTCAATACTTTTTCCTTAATGGATTTTTTTCTTATTTAAGGATTCTCACATTTGAGATACTATATTCTACCAAGATGATAATGATAATCTCCCATATTTTCTTCTGAAACTTATTAAAATGTCCCTTTCATGAAGAGATTGTTAATCCAACGAGAAATGAAATTTACATTTGTTGTAGGTCAAATTTTTTCCTATATAGATAATTGTCTCATAACAATTAATGCAGAATCCCCGCATCTCCCTACTTACTTAATATCAATTCTAGTTTACAGTAAGTACCAAAATATGAACAGAGCTATTTTCAAGTTCTATCAAAAAGTTGATTAACTTTGTGTCATTGCTAAACCATCTTAATAACTACAGAAGTATAAGTCTTACTACCTACTCAGGCACGTCCTCACACACTAATGCTCTTCCCATGAATAAAATCAGTCCTTCAACTTTTCCAAAATACTCAGTGGAAATTTTGATTAGAGTTGTACTGAAATTATAGATTTGATTGTGGAAGAATTGCTATCTGCATGATATTGTTTTCTTACCTATGACTCTACAAACTAGTAAATCTCTCTATTTCTCTGTTGCTATGTTTTAAAATAATATTTGATAATTTTATCCCTAAGTATCTTGACCATCTATGCAAGAAATTTTCAACAAAGCAGACACAAGCATGTACTGGGAAAGGATGCCTTATTCAATAAATTATGCTGGGAAAACTGGGTAACCACATGCAGAAGGATGAAACTAGATCCCTGTTTCTTACCATATCCAAAAATTAACTCAAGATAAATTAAAGACTTAAATGTAAAACTTGAAACCATACAAATTCTAGAAGAAAAAGTGGGTAAAACTCTTCTGGACATTGGTCTAAGCAAAGAATTTATGACTAGGACATCACAAGCAAACATAGCAATAACAAAAATAAATAAATAAATAATAGAGTAAATAACCTACACAATGAAAGAAAATATTTGCAAATATATATTTGATAAAGGGCTAATATACAGAATCTGTAAAGAATTCCAACAAATCAGCAAAAACAAAAAAAATACCTCTTCAAAAAGTGGGCAAAAAACAAGTTAGAATACTACTTAGTCATAAAAAGCAATGGAATAATGTCTTTTATAGCAATTTGGATGGAACTGGAGACCATTACCCTAAGTAAATTATCTCAGAAATAGATAAACAAACATCACATGTTCTCACCAAAGGAGGGCTATACTTATATCATCATAGAGTGTTGTAATAAATATCGAAAACTAGAAAGGGGAAGGTTTCTACTTAAGTGACCCTAATACCACACTAATAAAAGTCTCCCTATTGTGTACAATATACGCCACTCTGGTGATGGGTCTAGCATGTACTAGATGGGTCTAGCATGCTAAAATGGTATAATTGACATTGAAAACAAAGAAAGGAGAAGTTTTCACATAACTTGTCCCTAACAACAGAGGTATAAAAATCTACCTATCATGTACAATGTACAATATCCTGGTGATAGGTACACTGAAACCCCTGATTTCAGCATTACACATTCATCCATATAACAAAAAATACCTGGACCCCCCAAATCCATTGAAATAAAATTTTAAAATACGATGAAATGCCTAAAATTTTCTTTCTTATCTAATTTGAGTATTAACATGCCTAACATCATAAAATGAGCTTGATCTCTTTTTCTATTCTCTGAAAAAGACTGCACAGGTTTTTCAAAATTTGGTAAGAGCTCACTTATAAAATCATCTGGGACTGGCAGAAGAGAGGCTATTAATTTCAGAGTTAATTGCTTTCAGTTTTCTGCTGCCTGCGATGTATGCTTTTTTTTTTTTTTTTTTTAATTTTTTTTTTGTAGAGACAGAGTCTCACTGTACCGCCCTCGGTAGAGTGCCGTGGCGTCACACGGCTCACAGCAACCTCTAACTCGGGCTTACGTGATTCTCCTGCCTCAGCCTCCCGAGTAGCTGGGACTACAGGTGCCCGCCACAACGCCCGGCTATTTTTTTGTTGCAGTTTGGCTGGGGCTGGGTTTGAACCCGCCACCCTCGGTATATGGGGCCAGCGCCCTACTCACTGAGCCACAGGCACCGCCCCGATGTATGCTTTTATCTTTAATTCTTCCTGCCTTCTTCTTCTTTTTTGTAATCTTGATAGTTGTCTTTCTAATAAAAGCAAGGACCATTTCATAACTGTCTGCTGTCTTCTTACAGTCTTGGCTTCTAGTACATGCTAAGCCAATGTCTGCTAAGTGACTGACATACCCCAACGTCTTCCTTTATTTTTTTTTCTTTACCCAATATTAGGAAATTTTCAAACATGTACAAACATAGAAATCATGATGATTCCTTATGTATCCAACACCCAGCTTCAATAATTAATAATCATTAATCTTATGTCCATCTTGAAATGCCTAATCTACTTTCCCTGATTATTTTGAAAACGTCTCAGATACCACTGCATTCTGCACATGGCTATTTCAAAGGTATCTCTAAAAGAAAAGGAGTTTATAAAAATATAATACTATTATCACACCTAGTATAAGAAAAAGAAACTCCTTCATGGCAAATATACAGTTAGTGTTCAAATTTTCAGTTCTCTCAGATTTTATGGGTTTTTTTTTCCTTTAAAAATAGTGATAGGATTTACACATCGTGATCAATTGACTTCTCTTTCAATCTATGGGTGTCATTTCCATCCTTTTTATTTTTCTTCCAATGTATTTAAAGAAATTAGTCATTTATTCTGTAGAACAATGCTTCTCAAACTGTGGTAAAGGGACAGTTTAAAATTTCCAGTGGTCACAGACTGATACACAAGCCTACTGCCTATAAATATTATACAGATTGCACACACAGAAATCAGCAAGAGCATTTAAAAGTATCTGAACCTATATATGTACTGTTCAGCAATAGAAGCCCACTAATGTGCTTGAATATGATAGCATAAACATTTATACATACTTAGTATTGCTGAAACATTTCTAAGTACTTATGTTTGATTCCTCTATTTCATTCTGCAGATCCCACCTTGAGTAGCCCTGTTGTAGAATTTCCCACAGCCTGGATTTGACTTATTATAGCTCTGTATAGTTTCATACGCTGCTCTGGCCTCTGCACTTTCTGTAAATATGGTTGTTGGATCTAGAGACTTAGTCAAACTTGTGTATAAGTTTTTTGGAAAGACTTTGCAGTTGGTATTGCATCTTTCCATCAAGAGATGCGTAAGTCTGGTTGTCCCTCTTTTTGTGATGATAGTAGTTACTGATGAGCTGTGTTCATAGTCTTTCCCATCCACATCTCTCCAGTAAATTTAGTTGTGGGAAGTTTTTTCTTTGAGAGAATCCTAAGGAAGTTCTCCTTTTCTCAGGTACGTTGCATCCTTATACTACCTTGGTTTCCAACACAGTGGTGACTTCCCACCTACTTGTGAGGTTTTTAGAGAGACCTTGTCACCAAGTTGTTAGAGATGCTGTCTGTGAAATAGAACTATCTATTTGGTAAGATTTGGGGATATTCAAAAGCTACATAACCACCTCTCTTCTGTTTTAGAACTAAGTTGTTTTTAGCATCTTAAATTGAACAATTAAAGTCACTGATTTTCTATTTAAATTTTTAAAGTAAATGTATTTAATGTTAAATGTACCACAAGTACCCATTTAGTTTTATGCCATCAGTTTTACTTTTCTAATGTTAACTCTAATCATATGGATTAAATGGGGTCTTCCAAGTTTCTCCATAATAAAGCGAATTTTCCTATGCATCTGGTCAGTTGGAAGTAAGTATTTTCATTGGCAGTCAGTGATAAGTAATTTGTAATTTATTATTAATATTTTCCTTTAATCAATGAATCTATGGCTGTAAATTTTTAAGCTTCTAAGAATATAGAAAGTTTTTGCTATCCTTTCTTTTTTTTTAAGACAGAGTCTCACTCTGTCACCCTTAGTAGAGTGCCCTAATGTCATAGCTCACAGCAACTTCAAACTCTTAAGCTCAAGTGATTCTCTTGACTCAGCCTCCCGAGTAGCTGGGACTACAAGCACTCACCACATCACATGGCTATTTTTAGAGATGAGGTCTCGCTCTTCCTCAGGCTTTCCAATTCCTGAGCTCAAGCAATCCACCTGCCTCTGCCTCCCAGAGTGCTAGGGTTATAGATGTGAGCCACCGCACCTGGCCTTTATTATTCTTTCACATTGCTTTACACATAAATAACACTGTAGTCAGGCAAGCATAGGTCTATTTATGTTATTGATTCTTTGATATTTGTTTAAACTTCAACTGCCAGCAACTAATGGAAGTTAAGTTAAACATTCCATGTGACTTATACTTCTAACCTTTAGGTATAGAATTTTGTGTATGTCTGTATATGTAAGCCTGCCTACCCACACAAATACATATATATGCATGTATGTTGACATGGCTATCAAATTTTAAAAATAAATATGAATTAATTTTCTTAATCATGTTTTCCAGATTATCTATATCTTTCCTTATTTTGTCTGCTCAATCCACTGGCTTCTGATTGAAGTCACTTAATATCTTCTATCACGCTTATGAATTTATACAACTTAAAGTTTAATTCTTCAGTTTTGCTTTATGTATTAAGGCTATGATGCTGAATACATAAACATTTTTAATTTGTAAGACTTCTTGGCTGATGTATAATCGCTCTATATTTCTATTTATCATTTTTCTATAAATTCTACCTTATCCAATATTAATATTGCTGTACCAACTTTCTTCTGTGCTTGATATATCATTTTCCTGTCCTTTATTTTCAACCGCTGGTGTGGTTTTGTCTCAGGTTTCTCTCAGTGAAAAATGTCCAATCTAATAACGTATGCCTATAGTTAGTAAATTTAACCCATTTAAATTTATGAATACTGATTTATTTGGACTTAGATCTATACTTTTAAGGTGATGTTTCTATTTACCACACTTTATTCCCTTTTTTCCTGACTTTTGTTAAATTGAGATCATTTTATACATTCTTACTTTTATACTCCATCAGTGTGGAATGTATACATTGCATTGTAATCTAATCAATACAATTCAATAAAATCTGAAGTTACTCAGTATTTCCAGCCTTTCTTCACATATGATAAGAACCTTAGCACTTTTTTTTTTTTGTAGAGACAGAGTCTCACTGTACCGCCCTCGGGTAGAGTGCCGTGGCATCACATGGCTCACAGCAACCTCCAACTCCTGGGCTTAAGCGATTCTCTTGCCTCAGCCTCCCGAGCAGCTGGGACTACAGGCGCCCGCCACAACGCCCGGCTATTTTTTGGTTGCAGTTTGGCCGGGGCTGGGCTTGAACCCGCCACCCTCGGCATATGGGGCCGGCGCCCTACTCACTGAGCCACAGGCGGCGCCCTACCTTAGCACTTTTTAATCGCTTATTTATTGCCCCTTCCAGTTTGTTATTGTTGGTGAGAGTACATTTAAAAGGGTCTAAAGATATCCAATCTTTTTTTTTCTGCTACATATTAGAAGAACTGTCTTGGGCTACACATTAAATACACAAATATTAATGAAAGCTGACGAGCAAAAGAAAAGGTCTGCGCATATTTCTCGTGATCTCCAACACCACAGGTAAGCGAAATAGTCCTCAAATAATCTGCATGTGGCCTGTAGGCCACAGGTTGGACACCCCTGAACATACTGTTGCTGTTTATCCATTTCTATGCTTATCATTATTTTTCTTATCCTGTACCTCAGCATTCACTTTTCTACTTGCTGATATACCCTGACAGTGATAAAACAATAATTTAAAAGATTAAATGTAAACACAAAAGAGGTAAAGTGTCCATTTTTTAATGCTGCATAGTATTCTATGCCTCTTTTATGTTTACATGGATGGAGCTGAAAAATATTCCTCTTAGTAAAGTATCTCAGGAATGGGAAAAAAAGTATCCAATGTACTCAGTACTACTGAAACCAATTTATAATCACTCACATGAAAAATGAAACACAACTTTAGCCTAGGATGTAGGAGGGAAGGGGAGGGAGAGGGGAGGGAGAGGGGAAGGGAGAGGGGTGAGTCGATAGAGGGAGGATTAGTAGGGGGAACCATACCTATGGAGCACTTTGCAAGCACAAGTTGGATTTATCAGGTGTAGAACACAAATGTCTTAATGCTGTAATTGGATAAATGAGGTGAAAGCTATGTTGATTAGTAGGATGTAAGCTCTCCAATTTGTACAAATAATCAACACATTGAATCCCATAATGGCATAAATGTATTTATCATCTATGTACACATGACTTAATAAAAAAAAACTTGAAAAAAAAGATTATATGACAGGAAAACTTTAAAAGATGATAATATTTTCTAAATTACATCTATAGCATTATTTCAACTATCTAAACAATCCTATTCATAGAGGAATAAACGAAAAGAAGAAAAAAACATTTTCTTAAGAGTTAAGATTAGGTCAACCTTCATACCAACATTTTATCCATTCATTTATTTACTTATTTAGAGACAGTGGCTCACTCTATCGCCCTTGGTAGAGTGCCATGGCATCATCATAGCTCACAGCAACCTCAATCTCTTGGGGTCAGGTTATCCTCTTACCTCAGCCTCCTGAGTTGCTGGGACTGTAGGCACCCACCAGGACACCCAGCCAGTTTTTTCTATTTTTAGTAGAAATAGAGTCTCCCCATTGCTCAGGTTGGTCTCAAATTCCTGAGCTCAAGCAATCCACCCACCTTGGCCTCCCAGAGTGCTAGGATTACAGGCGTGAGCCACCATCCTCAATCAGTACCAACACTTTAGTTGAGACCAGAAATTCAGAAAACACTACCATTTCTCCTCTCCCACACTATTCTTGGAACAAAAGCTCCCCTTGGGTCATAAGCAGTTCCTATTTACAAAACAGTTCCATGAAAATAAGCTGAATACAGTAAAATAAACAATAAATTCAGAAAACCTAGTCCAGTTTTATCCCCACTACTAACTGGTTAGACAACCTTGGATAAGTCAGTAAGCCCCAGATTCTGCATGGTTGAAGTGGAAATAATCTAACTCATAAAGTTTTCATTAAGGGGAATAAATGAAACAATGAACATGGACACACCTTATCATGTAAGATTAGATACACAGCTGCATGTGTGCATAGACTTTTAAATTATAAGGCAGAAAACACAATAACATCGGGAGACTAGATTAGCCATTTGTGTTAACCACTAAATTGGACTAGACTCAAAACAAAATGAAACAGATAAGGGATGATTCCCTACCCACTTCCCATCAGCCACCTTCTGTGGCAGCCTTGACTTTCCTTCACTTAAAATGCTAGATTCATCCATCTAACAGCCTTCATAGCCTCTTTCACGGCATGCAGGCCTACAGATCAGTGTGCAGGCCTACAGATCAGCGTGCACGTACCTTTCTTAATCTTCAATGAATTCAACTGGGCTGAGCATTTATCCGCTGCCATGACCTGGATATCACTTTACTGGCATTATGTCTCTTCTTGCACATTAATTTTAAGAGACAGTCTAGCGCTTGATCATGTATCAATAATATTTCCCAGACTTTGACCCATCTTTGTTCATCTTGCTTTATTTTCCTAATAAACCTATATCCTTACTAGTAGTAATTATTTCTAACTTAGAAAACAGTCATTCCATGAGTAAGAATATTCACCTAAGCTCTCTTGAGATGCAGCATGGATGGCATTTTTGTGTAAGGCTACTCTATTATTGTGTTATCATAGAGTCACAGGATAATAGTACATCCTAAAGCAAACAGAATGAAGAGAATGGGAGGACAATCTTGTTCAGTTGTCTCCTACTACAGGACTTATTTAATACAGTAAAACAAGTGTCACTTATTACTCTAAGGACCTATACTACTTGTTTTTATATTATCAAGCCATTTAGCTTGTGTTTGCAGAAGGAAGTTTTGTGATGATAGTAATTCCTCCTGTTCCAATGAACATGTTTAGAAGACTTGCTAAAGAAGTAAAGTAAAATACCTCCTGTGCCTGGTTTAATGCCATTTGTTTCTGATGTAAAAACAGAGATGGGATTAAAAATACTGTGTATGCATGAGGGAAGAGTAGTATTGCAACTTTTTAGGAAATGGAATCAAGCTCTGGGGATTTTCATAATTTACCAAAAAAAAAGATGCACATAATATATTGGATCTAATTATATGAAAGATGCAAAGATTCGCGTGTGTTTGAGAATGGCCAGAGTATCAGATTCCCTGATTAAAAAGGCTCTATACATCTAAACTTAGACTTCAAGAACAGTAACAATTGAGACATCCCATATAAGCCTGCAAAGCAGGGGAAGGTGAGGAAGAGCTTAGGGACAAGAACACAGTTTACAGTCCAAGCCAATAAATCGGCAGTCTCCCAAGGTATATAAGAAATTCATTAATCTCTAACAGCATGAAAACATAATTAACTTCTGCTAAGTGAGAACTGGAATAAGCTGACCACAGGTTTCAGTATTGCCTCTTCAGCTATCCTGAAATAAGGGTGAATTTGAGCCACATTCATGAGAAGTGACCCAAAAAAAGGTCAGCACTGAGAGAAAGGTTAAGGACAGACGATTGAAAACAAGGGCCTGCTGATTTCTGTAGTTACTAACACAACAAATCAATCAAAAAATACTAAAGCAGGCCTGTACAAAGGACATCATTAAAGATGGATTCACCAAAGCAAAATAAGTTCAAGTAAGGATGACTATATCCGCTTCGCTAAGATAAACTTTAGTGACCTGAACCCAAAACTTCCTTGATGTCCTTCAGCTGAGAGAAATGTCTGACGACTCACCTCGTGCTTGGAGAAGAGCCGGACAGCTTCCAGCTGGTGGAAAACAGGGTAGTGCTGGGCGTCAATCTGGTCGCGCCTGTAGACATCGCCCACCACCAGGAAGGCGTCCAGGCCTGCGTGCAGCAAGTCCCACTGATGTGCTGACGTGTGCGCTCTCAGCATGTGGGTCTGATTTAGGTAATAGTTGTCCCCCTTCTTCCTACTGGGGTGGTCAACTGGGATGAGCAGGCTGTCAAAGTTCTGCCAGGTAGTAACCACTGGAGAAAGGTTGTCGTAGACTGAGAAAAGTGGAGTCCCGAAGCGGCCCACGTAGTGCTTGTAAAAGTGCTCCTTCACCCTCTCCTTGATCAGCCACAGAGGGTGGTGCTGCTGGTTGTGCAGATTCCTGCCTACCTTGGAGAGGACCTTCCGGCTGAGATTGGTGTGGTCATCCTGAGGGTAGGACTTGCCCAGCAGCTCCACCACACCTCCAGGAGCTCCTGGAGCAGCAAGATCAGAAGCAGCAGGCCTCCAGCCCCAGGTCTGATGCTGACGGCCTCGGGACACGTGACTGGCCTTGCTCACCAGGTAGACACAGGCACAGGAGACTCTCCTGAGGGCTGAAGCAACCATTATAGAGACTTCTCGCAGATTCTGGAGAGAGCACACAGGCAAAGCACAAGTCAAGTTTCACTCTGTGGAAAACAAATACTTCCTCTGTATCTCCCAGAAACTCCCCACTGTCCTACTGAGATATGTGTTTCTCCCACCACCACCTCCACATAGCTGGAAGATACAATTTCAAAAATCTGCCGACAGAGGCTTCGTGTTTACTAAATGAAATTGAAAGATGCTTGAAAGTCACTTTTTGGTCCCTAATGTCTAATCGTCCTTCCTTTGTAATTTAGATTCTTGGCGTTGTATAAAAAGTCCTTTATCACACTGCTTGGAACTCCTGATGTGGAACAAAACTTTAAATGTGACAACTTCTACACTCTAAAACCAAAAAACATTAGAGAGATAACCTAAAATACAGGACTTGTTTGGACCCCAGTAAGGGCCTCTGACGGATAATAAAAGAGAAGATATTTTCAATAGGCATCCTTTCTTTACATTTTGGCTTTTGTCCTCGTAACTATCGAGTTCTGCTTATCCTTGGCAGAGCATGACTTCTAGATTAATTCACTAGATCACAGAATGACATTGATAATACTCTTTAAAAAAACATTTTGAATAAAATACACCATTTTAGGTGGTGGTTATCTTTAATATTTAAAAAATTAAAAATAGAAAACTTAAGGAAATGTGATAGAAAGTGACAGACTATATCAACAGACGGCTGACACTATTTTTACAAATATAAATCTTTCCTATCTTGACATCTGGTCATTGTCATTTAAACTTAATAGCATTGTAGCATCCTCTCAATTACGTCTTTGTTTTGTAAAATCGCAAATTTCTAGTGCACTCCCGAAACAGACCAGGCACAGGATTATGCTTCCTGGGGAAAGAACAGAAGACAGAACACTGACCCAGTGTTTTTTTAAAAAGAAAAACTGCCTAGAATTTAATAAGATCACCAAATTTCACAAATGAAAGTCACCTCAGCTAGTAACTAGATCACCTCAGTAATAGTCTACACCATTCCTGTCACAAATGAGGTGACCCAGGCTCAGGTATAGCAGACCAAACTCAAAGCTTAGTAGTAAAGAGTCAAGACAACAGCAAAGGATTCCAGACCACTCACGCAGCGTTCCTCCACACTAATGCAAAAGCCAGTCTTAAAATCACTGAGCAGTCTCAGTAATCAGTCACTACACGTCAAATCCTAATGTTCGTACATAATTTAAGTTCACAAACTTAAATCCCACAAATCCATCTTCTAAAATTTGGAATTTTTTTCTATTAGGCTAACTTTGAAGCATACCACTATATGGTTATTTTACTTCAAGGCCACACAACCATACCAAGAAAATACATAATTTCATGACATTAAGATGTTAGAAGAGAATTCTATTGTTCCAAGTGACCATCAGAAGTGTAGCTACTTTGTACCTGAGCAGCACGATTCACTTGATTCAAAATTAGGAACTGAGGATATCTAGCTCCAAGTTAAACTGTACTGTGTGTGACTGTTTCTGACAAGCCTGTGCACAGCCCTATTGTCTGAGATTGTCATCACGTGAGAAGTTTCCAAAGACACGTAGGAACTCTCTGGATTTATTCACTTATGGAGCTATTTTGTCAGAGCTGCTTCAAAAGAACTTTTGGCTGAGCTGCAACTGGAACACATCTTCCCATCTCCATTGTTCAGTGGTTTGTCGCTGCAGTGGATCTGAACGTTAAATATGCTTGTACAGCCTGCCTTACACATCACAGCACAAAGTCATACTGCTGGGTTGTTAGCTACCCAATTCAGCACCCTCAACAAAACACAAGAAAGCATTTCTTCCTTCCAAAGACATATGCTGTTATACCAAGTTCAGAATTGTTCTGGGAAGGGTGCTTTGATGCAGTTATCTGTGGACTGCTGACTACTCTTGCTTCCTGGTTTCTAGCTCCTCACACTCAAAGTCCCTTTTAGCCTTTGTTCCCACAGATGTGCCCCATCCTCATGTCCCTTCCTTGTTCTCACACAATCCCCAGTGCACCCATCCAAGTTTATTTTTCCTGTCCCTGTTTTCAGGTCCTTTGGTCTCTCAGCTCAGCCCTGCTTATATTCTCCACTGTTGTTCTCCGCCCCCTCAAACCAGTACCTATCCTTTCTTTTGTCATCTTTTACAGAGAGAGATAAATGACACGGATAGCTTTCTCACACCTACCTAAGGAGCAAATCCCTTTCCTTCTGCCTTTCTTTTTTTTTAGAGACAGAGTCTCACTTTATCACCCTCGGTAGAGTGCCATGGCGTCACAGCTCACAGCGACCTCCAGCTCCTGGGCTTAGGTGATTCTCTTGCCTCATCCTCTTGAGTCGCTGGGACTACAGGCACCCGCCACAACACCCAGCTTTTTTTTTTGTTGTTGCAGTTTGACCCGGGCTGGGTTTGAACCTGTCACCCTCGGTATATAGAGCCGGCACCCTACCCACTGAGCCACAGGCGCTGCCCCCCCTCAGCCTTTCTTATTGTCAAATTTCACTATAAGAAACACTTCATCTGGAGATATATAAAAATCCCAGGAAGATAACACTAGTAACAGTCATATGCCTATGGGACAGTGTTCCTCCATTTCAACCTTTCAACAACTCTGTGAGGTATTACTATTATCACAATTTTATTGCCAAGGAAAATAAAGCTCAAACAGATCATGTAACTTGCACCATTTCATATGCCAAGCCATGAGATAAAGATCAGACCCTTAAGTACAGTTGACCCTTGAACAATATAGGTTTGAACAGTGAAGATCTACTCATATGCAGCTTTTTTTCAAAATACATTGCCCTGGCTCAGTGCCTGTAGCTCAAGCGGCTAAGGTACCAGACACATACACCTGAGCTGGTGGGTTCGAATCCAGCCTGGGCTCGCCGAACAACAATGACGGCTGCAACCAAAAAATAGCTGGGCATTGTGGCGGGCGCCTGTAGTCCCAGCTACTTGGGAGGCTGAGGCAAGAGGATCGCTTAAGCCCAAGAGTTTGAGGTTGCTGTGAGCAGTGATGCCATGGCACTTTACCCAGGGCAAAAGCTTGAGACTCTGTCTCAAAATAAAAAATTAAATAAATAAATAAGTTGCCCCGAGTGTGCCTGCCCCTGCGGCCACCCCTTCCACCTCTACTTCTTCTGCCTCTGCCCCCCAAGACAGCAAGGCCACCCCTCCTCTTCTTCTCCTCCTTAGCCCATACAACATGAAGACGATGGGGATAAAGGCCTTTACGATGATCCGCTTCCACTTCATGAATAGTAGATACTACTTTTGTCCCTTATGATTTTAATGACATTTTCTTTTCTACAGGATGTAATACAGATACTATACAAACTATATTGACTATTTGTGTTATCAATAAGGTTTACGCTCAAAGTAGTTAAATTTGGGGGGAACCAAAAGTTATATAAGGATTTTTAACTAATGGGGGGGTCAGCATCCCAACCTCTAAGTTGTTCAAGAGTCATCTGTATTTCTCAAAGATCCAAGACTGTTAAAATCAAATTATCTCTCTTCAATCACCTTCCTTAATTTCTCTTTTATCTGAGTAATTTAGATTACACATCAATGCATTTCAAATGCAGAAATGAATGCATGAATAAATAAATTGAATAAAATACATTAGCTTATGTGGTGAAAACGAAATAAACATTTAACTACAGACTCAAGGACCAAGTCTGTCCACGGCCTGTTTTTATTTTATAAATGAAGTTCGAGGGGACGCAGTAATAATCATTGGCTTACTTACCATCTGTGGTGGCTTTCTCACTACAAAAGCAGGAATGGATGGTTTCCACAGAATGTCTGGCCCATAAAGTCTAGAATACTCACTATCTGGTCCTTTATGAAAAAGGTTTGCTGAGCCCTGCTTCAGTTTAACCCACTGAAAATGTCTTCTATGCTATTAATAAAACCATCATAGTCATAAATATATGTAGATTGTAGAGCCACACAAAGTAGCAAAAGTACTAATAGGAATATGATGGATTTGAAGTATATATAATACAATAGGCAATAGGCACCAGACTTTGCAGAGACACCCAAATGGGATCTGATCCTAAACAGACCTCCTAGAAGCTGTATATCATCCTCTGGACCTAAAGTAATGCCTACCTCATAGTCAAAGATTAAACTATACCCTGTTCATAGGATATTTAACTCACTGCCAAGTTAGTAGGTAACAAGATGAGTTAAGTTAAGAGTTAAAAGTTGCCCAGAGATTTCTAGAGACCAGGTAGCAGAAAATAAAGTTATTCCCTGAGATACGGAACTCGGACTATCTATTTATTTGCTTGTTTGTTCAGATCATTTTCTCTGTGCGTGTGGTTGCAGGAGGAAACCTGCATAAGTAAGGCATAAGTAAGTAAAGTATGGATGAGATAGCCATGTTATAATTTCTATGAGACAGACAATTCAGGGTATAGTTTGGAAATGAGGTAAGAGGTTAGCTCCAGACATGTAGAGCTTGGAAGAAATTTGTATAGAGGTAAGAGTTAATGTCACATGGGTCTAAGAATGCATAGTAGGAAAGATAAAAGAAAAAAAAGAAACGGGTGAAAGAGCATTTGGAAATTACTACCATTAAGACAAGAGTATATAAACAGTGACACAGATCATGTTACATAGTAACATCTCAGGATAGAAAATCCATGTCCATAAATCAGTAGCCTTCATATACTTCAATAACAGTCAAGCTGAGAATCAAATCAAAGACATAATACCCAGCCACACACCGTCGCTCATACCTATAATCTTAGCAGCTGAGAGGCTGAGGCAGGTGGATTACTGAAGCTCAGGAATTCGATACCAGCCTGAGTAAGAGCAAGACCTCATTTCTACCAAAAATTTTAAAAACTAGCCAGGCATTGTGGCAGGCGCTTATAGACCAGCTACATGGGAGGCCGAGACAGGAGGATTGCTACAGCTCAAGAGTTTGAGGTTGCTGAGAGCTAAGATCATGCCACAGCACTCAACCCCAGGGTGACAGAATGAGCACTCAACCCCAGGGTGACAGAATGAGACTCTGTCTTAAAAAAAAAAAGATACAATACCCTTCATAGTAGTTTCAAAGAAAATCAAGTACCTAGGAATATACCTAACAAGGGCATATTCTCTGTGAAGGATCTTTACAGAGAGAACTACAACCCCGAAAAAGAAACAGCAGGAGACAGTAACCAATGAAGAACGTACTGTGCTCATGGCTGAGAAGGATCAGCACTGTTATAATGTCCATACTACCCACATCAATCTACAGATTTACTCCACTTCCCCTTTAAAGCTCCAACGTCATGCTTTGAAGAACTTTACATCTTTTCATATAGAATTAGGAAAAAAAACCCAAATAGCCAATGCAATTTTAGGAAATAAAGATAAATCTAGAGGTATCATGTTACCAGACTTCAGATTACACCACGGGTCTACAGTGATCAAAACAGAATGGTACTGGCACAAAAATAGAGATATATAGATCTATGGAATCGAATTGAGAACCTACAGATGAACCCAGCCATTTATCACTATCTGAGCTTCGATAAACCAAACAAAAGTATATACTAGGGAAAAGAATCATTATTTAATAAATGGTGCTGGGAGAACTGGTTAGCCACATGTCAAAGACTAAAACTGACAAAAATTGACTCTCGCTGAATAAAATATTTAAATTTCAGACATGAAACAATAAAAAGTCTAGAAGTAGCCAGGCGTTGTGGCGGGCGCCTGTAGTCCCAGCTGCTCGGGAGGCTGAGGCAGGAGAATCGCTTAAGCCCAGGAGTTGGAGGTTGCTGTGAGCTGTGTGAGGCCACGGCACTCTACCGAGGGTGATAAAGTGAGACTCTGTCTCTACAAAAAAAAAAAAAAAAAAAAGTCTAGAAGAAAAGTATGGGAAAAACTCTTAACAAAAGAGATTTTGGCCTAGGAGAAGATTTTATGAAGAAGAACCCCCTTGGCAATAGTAGCAATGAAAAATAAATGAGTAAGACATGATCAAACTAAAAAGCCTCTGTACATCCAAGTGTACAACTAAAGCAAACAGACAACCTTCAGAATGGGAGAAGATAATTGCATGTTACGAATCTGACAAAGGCTGATAACTACAATCGAGAGAGAATTCAAACTAATCAACAGAAAAGAGCGAACAATTCTATGAACAGAACCTTCTCTGATGTAGACAAATAGCCAACAAACATATGAAAAAATGCTCATCATCCTAATCATCAGAGAAATGCAAATCAAATCACCTGAGATATCACTAACCCCATGAGAATGGCCCACATCACAAAGTCCCAAAGCTGCAGACGCTGGCAGGGATGTGGAGAGAACACCTTTACACTGTTTGTGGGATTGCAAATTAATACAGTCACTATGGAAAGAAATATGGAGAATCCTCAAAGAGCTAAGAATGACCTTCCATTTGATCCCACAATCTCATTACTAGGTATCTAACCAGAAGAAAAAAACTCATTTTACCATAAGGACCTTTGCACTAGAATGTTCATCATAGCTCAATTCACAGTCCCCAAGATATAAAAACAACCTAAGAGACCATCAACTCATGAATGGATTAATAAACTGTGGCATATGTATACCACGGTATACTATTCAGCCATAAAAAAAAGATGGAGACTTTACATCTTTTGTATTTTCCTGAATGGAGTTGAAGAACATTAATCTTAGTAAAGTATCACAATGGGAAAGCAAGTATCCAATGTACACAATACTAATATAAAACCAGTAGATAAAACTACATCCCCACATGAGAGAAAAACATAATTAAATTCAAGTGGGGGGAGGGGAGGGAAAAGGAGGAGAGGGTTGGGGATGGTGATTGGTACCTCTCAGCTAACGGGCATAATAGAAGGGCATGCAGGGCTCAACTACAACTTGAACTTTACTCATAAATGCAACCAGTATAACCTAATCATTTGTACCCCCATATTAAGAAAGAAAAGAAAAAAGAGTGAGACAGAAAAAAACTGAAGGGCACTGTGTTACAGATGTCAGGGAAAGAAATTCCTAGAAGGAAATCAAAGCCATTTATGAACCGAATACCATTCTATGGACAATGCTTAGCAAGCCATAGTGCTACGGTATGGCTTCTTGTTAGACTATGTGGTTTTTGAAAGTAGAACTAACTCTCTCTCTCTCTCTCTCTCTCTCTCTCTCTCTCTCTCTCTCTCTCTCTCTCTATCTCTCTCTCTCTCTCTTTCTCATCTTTGTACATCCAGGACTTAGCACTATATTTGATACTAGGTAGAAAAGGAGAGAAGAGAAAGACAAAGAAAATGAAAGGAAGGTCAATTGCTCATTTCTGGTAAGGGCAGCAAAAGTAAAAACGTAATCACCTGAGTGAAAAGACAACCTATGAAATGGGAGAAAGTACGTGTGAACCACACATCTGATAAGGAGTTAAAATCCCTTTCCAATCCAATTTTTCTGCTACCCGCATACTCTCCTGCTCTTATTTATTCTGGGTGGGAAAGACGTTGATGGATTACTTGTAATTACCCTACAATTTTAAAAGAGTAAAATAAATACGAACCCACTTGATGATTTTATTAACTATTTTAGGTTACATAAAATAATTAAAGTGTTTTGAATGTGACACTTCTTGAAGCAAGCTCCAGGTGAAGTCCAGGCTTCCACTTGCACGTCTCACAATAGAAAATGGTTTCTTTCCTGTCGCCTTTCTCATTTCTTCTGCTGCAAACCATGCAATACTTGCTTGATTTTTTTTTTCATTTTGCATTATAAAATGTATCTTCCCGTTTAGCTGTCCTCAGTGTCAGAAGATGATGGCCTTCCCCTCTTCCTGGAATGTCTGTTCCTCACGTTGTTCACAAGATGAGTGATGAGATTTCTCCTATAAGAAAGGTGTGTCTGCCCTTTTTCTTCACTCTCCTTCTTATCCAATGAGTAAAGGATGTAGTTGTTCACAACTGCAACTTCCATCAGCCAAAAGAATAATTTTTTCCACCATTTGTAGGATCCTTGTAAATCCGTAACATCCAAGTAGTGATCAGCTCGGTCCATTCTTCCTATAAACTTTCTGTGTACTCTAAAATAACTGCCGGTTTTTAAGGTGGACAGGCTGTTTCTTCCTATAACCAGTGATAAACTGTGCCAAAGAATGTACTCAGCATTGTCACTAATCTCCTGTCATGGAATGAGAGGCACAAAAAAATTTGTCAGATGTCTTCCAACATCTGAGTAGAGCAAGAAAATCACTAAGTTGTACAAGGTCTGACACAGGATCAGAAAGGGATTTTTAGTATCCAAAATACGTAAGGAACTCAGCTCAAAAGAAAATAACTCAATTAAAAAAAATGGGCAAAGGATCTCAATAGACGGCTCTCAGGAAACATACAAATGGCCACAGGTATATGAAAAAATCCTCAAAATCACGAATCATCAGAAAAATACAAATCAAAGCCACAATGAGACATCACTTCACACCTATTAGAATGGCTACTACTAAAAAGAGAAAAAATAACAAAGGCTAGACTACATGTGGAAAAAGAGGAACTCTTCCACACTGTTGCTAGAAATGAAAATAAGTACAAACATTATGGAAACAATATGGAGTTTCCTCAAAAAACTAAAAATAGAACTACCATATGATCCAGCCATTCCCCTTCTGAGTATAGACATATACACACACAAAGAAAATGCAATCAGTTTGTCAGAGATACCTGCACTCACACGGCTGCAGCAGCACTGTTCACAATCCCCAAGATATGGAACCAATCTAAGCGTCCATCAATGGATAACTGGATAAAGAAAATGTGATACATGTGTGCAATGGAATTAGCATAACTAGTATACAGGCTTTAAAAAGAAAATCCTAACAGTTGAGACAACATGGACAACCCAGGCACAGAAAGGCAAATACTGCATGATCTCACTTATATATGGAATCTAAAAAGGCTGAACTCAACTCACAGAAATATAGAGTCCAATAGTGGTTGCCAGGATTTGTGGAGGAAGGGGTTGTGAAGACATCAGTCGAAAGTTTCAATTAGATAGGAGGTATCCAGCTGTTGTACAAGGTGGTGAAAAGAATTAGTAACAATGTATTACTGTATGCTTGAAAATTGCAAATAGAGTACATTTTAAATATTCTCACCATAAAAAATGTTAAGTATGGGCTTGGCACCTGTAGCACAGTGGTTAGGGCGCCAGCCACATGCACCAGGGCTGATGGGTTCAAACCTGGCCCGAGCCTACTAAAGAACTATGACAACTACAACACGTGACCCCATCTCAGGGTGGGCAAGGGACTTGAAGAGAAACTTCTCTAAAGAAGACCGACGCAAGATCTATAAACACATGAAAAAAAGCTCATCATCCTTTATCATCAGAGAAATGCAAATCAAAACTACTCTGAGATATCACCTAACCCCAGTAAGAGTAGCCCACATAACAAAATCCCAAAACCAGAAATGTTGGCGTGGATGTGGAGGAAAGGGCACACTTCTACACTGCTGGTGGGAATGCACACTACTACATTCCTTCTGGAAGGATGTTTGGAGAATACTTAGAGACCTAAAAATAGACCTGCCATTCGATCCTATAATTCCTTTACTAGGTTTATACCCAGAATACCAAAAGTCACAATATAACAAAGACATCTGTACCAGAATGTTTATTGCAGCCCAATTCATAATTGCTAAGTCATGGAAGAAGCCCAAGTGCCCGTTGACCCACGAATGGGCTAGCAAATTGTGGTACATGTATACCATGGAATATTATGCAGCCTTAAAGAAAGATGGAGACTTTACCTCTTTCATGTTTACATGGATGGAGCTGGAACATATTCTTCTTAGCAAAGTATCTCAGGAATGGAAGAAAAAGTATCCAATGTACTCAGCCCTACTATGAAGCTAAATTATAGCTTTCACGTGAAGACTATAACCCAACTATAGCACAAGACTATGGGGAAAGGGCCAAGGAAGGAGAAGGGAGGGGGGAGGTTTTGGTGAAGGGAGGGTAATGGGTGGGACCACACCTATGGTGCATCTTAGAATGGGTACAGGCGATTGCACTAATGTACACAGCTATGATTTAACAATAAAAAAAAAAAAAAGTAGCTGGGCATTGTGGCAGGCACCTGTAGTCCCAGCTACTGGGAGGCTGAGGCAAGAGAATGGCTTATGCCCAACAGTTTGAGGTTTCCGTGAGCTGTGATGCCATGGCATTCTACCAAGGGCAACATAGTGAGACTCTGTCTAAAAAAAAAAAAAGGTATGTGAAGTAATGGACATTTTAGCTCAATTTAGCCATTCAATAATGTATACATATTTAATGTATCATATTGTACATGATAAACATATATAATTTTTATTTGTCAATTAAAAAATAAATAAGAAAAAAAAAACAATTCACATCTTCAAACCAAAAAAGAAAAGAGATCTATTTAATAAGATGATCAACACGGTAATTTCAATGGTTGGGTGAATGGAATACGTGAAAACAAAGGGGCAGATACAAAAGCTGGATACAAGTCTTACAAACTTCTAAAACTAAAGCAAGGAAAGTTGAGGAAAATTTTAACAGATGGGCCCGATTTCCCTAGAAAAGCTTTAGATTTATGAAGAAAAACATTCTGTACAATCTTAATATTCACCAAGTAAATGTGGTTTTTTCCCCAAAGAGCAATGCTCTAGCTTAGAATGAGAAGTTATGAATATTAAATAGGAGTCCCTGGATGGTATAATATATAAAATTAACAGAAATCATTTAGGAGTTATTAATAGAAAAAAATTAGAAATAATATAAGGAATTTGAAAAGGAAAAGGGAAGTAGGTTTAGAGAAAGCATGAATTCGATATGCATATGGAAACACTAAAAGAACAGGAATGACTGATGTGGTTCTGAGACTTCATGAGTCAGCCACAAAGAAGTACATTAATTGGTGGCCTGTCATCCAGAATAACCCAACAGCAGATAGCAGTCCCTAAAAGACTTTCTAGATAGACTCAAAGGACACAGCTTTTAAAAACAAAGCAAAACAACAAAAAACTAATATATATTCTGCAAGGGGTCCAGGGAAGTCAGCAACCATGGGTACTGTGGGTTCAGATCACTAAGGGTTTAGTAGTACCAGAAGTTGATCTGTCCCTGCTTGGACTGATCTATCCTTCCTGGCCCAGCTTAATCTTAGTTAATTTAAACCAGCCCTGGGCCCTCAGCACCCATCATCAATAAGTTAATGTTGGAAAAATAATCCCAATAACAAGGGTTCTTTACATTCCATAAAAAAATTTCACATGCATTTTCTTACTGATTCCTGAAATATCTCCTGAGGTGCACATAATTATTCATAATCCACAAAGAAATGCTGGTTCCTAAGTGGCATGACTCAGTTCCCATAGACAAAAAACATAGACCTCAAGTCCCTTGTCTCTTAATTTTAAAATCCTGTATTCTTTCCACTCTGCTATAAGGCCCCTAATACAAGAAATAAGACACAGTCAAAAAAGTCACAAAAACAAAAGTGTAAATAAGGGTCTCTATAATTGCTGGAAGAATGTTGTAGTCCTATAAAGTGAGTACTAAAATGTCACACATTAACCATATGAGAAATGCTATGTATTTTTCACTGAATCACAACTTTAAAATAATAATAGATTAGGTATAAGTCAACATTACTAAAACATATAATGAACTTTTTTTCTTAGAATTTACAAGGACATTTTGAGATAGTTGGAATGAGCCAAGACTCTTAAAAAGGCTATTCAGGTAAGTTTGTGCTGATCTTTTTTCTGGATAAATTTCCCCACAAAAGTCAGAAGGAGGCAAAAATTATACTACTGCCCTTAGAGTAAGGGCCTCAGAGTCCTATAAAAAAGTGCTTAACTATTGTTGTTGATGATGGCAATGAAATAAAGGGTGATATTTCTCCTACTGTAAAGTATGGGCTAATTCACCCCATCATCTAATACAGCAGTTCTCAACCTATGTGTCACGACCCACAGGAACTATATTAAAGGGCCACAAGCATTAGGAAGGTTGAGAACCACTGATGTAACATATGCAGACACAGCACATAAATTTAGGCTACTCTGACAAAATAAAGATCACAAGACTTAAAAAGTTATTATGACTCTCTAAATTACAATTAACTTGTAGCAATTATATAACTTCACATTAATACAAAAAGACGAATTATAAATAATTAACACACACTTGAAAAGAAATGAAAAGTCTAAGTAGAACCTGACCTTTCTTCTGTTCTTGGATATTGGTGGCTATATGAATGACCCAAGACTACAAGAGCCCTTTCTCTCTTACTTTCTAGTCCGCTATCTATATAACGCGGGCTGTTAGAAAACAGATTTCTGGCTTCATGTTAAGTCACCATGGCTGACCACGCTATACCACCTGAATCCCTCTCAGGAATGAAGAACTTGTCCATGTGATCAGTGGGAATGCTGCAGGAGATGCTCCTAAGGCCTCAGCCTTTTTCGAGGACAGACACACCTGAAGAAACCTGTCTGCTCAAAGTAACACATGATGTGGGAACAGCCCACCACCACTGCAAAGGTGAACTCAGGACAGCCTGCCTCACAGGCCCTGAAGCAAATTGGCTAAGATCTTCACTGAAGATCAACTTCTCCCTCCACCCGTCCTTTTCCCCCTTTGACCACTAAGATCGACACCACAAAAAAGGTGTCCCACATGCTAACCTTCATCACAGAACCTGTGGAAGAATTCAATCCTCTAAACTTCCTCCTAAAATAGAAGACAATGTACTCTTCAACTGTATTCTGACATTCTTTTTCCTGTCAGAATGATTATTTTTTGTGTGGCTAACAGACATAATATAAAACTTACCACTGTAACTATTTTTAAGTGTGCCAGTTAGTGACACTAAGTACATTCACACTGTTGTACGACCCTTGCCACCATCCACTTCCAAAACGTTTCATCAACCCAAACTGAAGTTCTTTACAGTAATTACTTTCAAAGCAAAATTATATAGCAAATTTATTACCTTTTTGACATTGTGAAACCCTTAGGAAAGTGAGGCTAATGTTCATTTCCTTCAAGTGTCAAAAGCACTGTCCTTAGGACAGTTTTTCCTGAAACCTGTTTTCCTAAAAACTGTTTTCCTGAAAAACAGACATGGTAACTAAAGGGCAGGAAGAGAAAATGCTAACATACCTTCAGCAGTACACTTCAATCACATACTGGATAACCTTTTCCAACCCACAGTAGAACCCCTGTAAGTTGACCACTTAAGAGACTGTAACAAACTGGTCAACATACGGAGGTGGCCATCATCAGGAACTAGGCCTGTTGTTCTCATATGTACATGTGGTGCATGTTCGGCCTATGAAAAGTAGGCCGACTTTAGGTCAACTAAAGGAGGTGGAAAATGTAGAGAGGTGGTTGACTACGGAGGTTCTACTGTATTTTTTCCAACTTTCTGCAAGGACAGAAATGTTAACATATCTGCACTGCCCAATATGGTGACCACACCAGCTACATGTGGCTATTGAGTCAAATGTGACATTTGAAATGTGGCCAATGTGATTGAAGAACTTAAATTTTAATTGTATTTAATTTTACTAAATTTTAATTTAAATTATCACATGTGACTAGTAGCCACCATATTAGACGGGGCAGATATGGACCCTCAAATAAGTAAACTGGGAATTCTATTCCCGAAACAATCAAAACTGCTTCACATATAAACTATCTTCTAAAATTGTATGTAGATTCCCACTTTTATATATAGGAAATATTATGTCTTCGGAAGAATAAAAAAAATTAAAGAACTAGAAAGAACCCCAAATCATTTAGTCCAAAGCTTATCTTTTATAGATAGGGAAAGCAAGTCATAAATTAACAATTATTCCCAAGGATATGTAGTAAATCACGGTCAGAAGCAATAATTGAGCCCAGATAAATGTTCTTTCTGTTTCAGCCTACTACCATCCATTCTTGCTGACTCCACCAATCACTAACACAGAAACCTCAGTTTTGTCACCTTCAAACCAGTAAGTGGACCCTACTGGGCCACTGTGAGGACATAGTGAGTAGATATACACCCTTAGAACAGCACTGGGCATAGAAGGCACACCGTAAGACAGCAGCAACTTCCACTACACGTACTGAAGTTACCTAACACACTGAAGGAACTCAAACAACAAAGGTTATGACAGCAAGATGAGGAGAAAGGCAAGCCAGACCACTCAGACATCAGGAAGGAAATGCTACCTCCTTTATCCATGGGGAGGTGAGTGGTGTTTTCATAACTTCCATATTTTTGCCATGTCAGAGTGTTTTTACAGCATCATTAATACCACTGCTGAGTCTCAACCTCCACTTTTTGGCCAGTCTTGGCATCCACTATTTAGAGATTGTGTGATGCAGTGGGAAGGGCAAGGGTGCTGGAGTCCATTAAGTCCAAGTCAATAAGCCAACAAGCCCTCTCTCAGCTACTATAAGCTCTGTGGCTCTGTAAATTGCTTACTTTCACTCTCGGGAACTTTCCCTATATTTTTCAACATGAAAATAACATGTATTTTGCCTTGACAATAAGAATATTAATTACAGTCTGAGCAAAAAGAGAGACCTTGTCTCTACTAAAAAATAGAAAAACTCAGGCAAGAGGATCACTTGAGCCCAAGAGTTGGATGTTACTGTGAGCTATGATTCCACAGCACTCTACCGAGGGTGACAGCTTGAGACCTTGTCTCGAAAAAAAAAATAGAAAAGAAAAGAACAAAAAAAAAAGAGTGTTAAATAACAATAAATGTAAAAAAACATAACACAGGTTGGGCTTAGTAGTTCACACCTATAATCCTAACACTCTGGGAGGATGAGGTGGCAGATCTCTTGAACTCAGGAGTTCAAGACCAGCCTATGCAAGAGTGAAATCCCTGTCTCTACTAAAAATAGAAAAATTAGCCAGGTGTTGTGTTACGTGCCTATAGTCCCAGCTACTGAGGAGGCTGAGGCAGGAGGATTGCTTAAACCCAGGAGTTTGAGGTTGCAGTAAGTTAGGCTGATGCCATGGCACTCTAGCCTGGCCAACAGAGTGAGATTCTGTCTCAGAAATAAATAACATAACACAGTATCTTGAAGGAACACAATAGGCACTCACAAATGATAGCTATTGTTATATTATCTATCATTACTATTGGGATTCAGCTGCCTAGCATGCCCAAACAGTGGGCATCGTAGTCAAGTCAACTTCTGTACAAGAAAGAATATTTAAGAAGAAGCATTACAGAATGTATCTGCTGTTATATGGTCATGGATCACCCTTAGATTCTTCTGTTTGTTTTGGTTTTGGCCACACTAAGAATGCCATAAACTTTCCTTACCAATATAACTTGAATAAAACATTGAATAAATATTTGTTTTCAGAATCAACAAAATTTATAATGTTTCTAGCAGTCTTTCAGCATCCCTCATTCTTGTGTGTAAAGGAAAAACTAAGTAGGTTACATGAACTTTACTGGAATGATCGCTTCCCTAAAGCAGCATTAGCTTACTGCAAAGGGCCGATGGTAAGTAAATATGACCCCCATATGGTTATCACCATACAAAAGTGATCAAACACATTCCATAACCTCCATAAGCAATACTTAAACAGTTTCTATCAAGAAAAAATAAAGCTTGGTTCAGTCAACACATAGTTACACATCTTACTCTACTAAATAATGGTAATGGCCAGCTTCTATTCATTTTTATTCATAAAAGAGCAATTAAAGAGTATGTCTTTGTTCCTGCTGACTAATATGAATACAAAGAAAATGTCTATAAGCAGGGATTTTCCCAGATTACTCATGAGAGTGTTACTGGCACAACCTTTCTAGAAAGTAATTCAGCATTACCAAGAGCTTTAAAACTGTTCATACCCTTTGACGGTATAATTACCCTTCCAGCAATTTATCACAAGAAGATAATGTAAGTGAAGACAGAAGATAAGCACAAAGAAGTTTCACTATAACATTTATAATAGAAAAAATTACAAACAATATAAATGTCCATAACAAAGGAATGATTAGGCAAATTATAGGAGAATCATATAATAAAATATTATGTAGTCATTAAATATAACAGCTGCAAAAACTTTTAATAATATAACTATATAAAATGACAAACAGGATATAAAATTATATGTATGATATGATCTTAACTATATAAATATATACCTACCTATAAACGCATGCATACTATATTTAGAAACTCTAGGAAGAACTACTGAAAGATTTAATGGTGCTTATCCCTGGCACTTACTTTCTATTTTTTATTTGTATACTTATAAATTTTCTAAATAAACTTTATTATATTTTAAATTAAAATTTTATTTTGAAATAGTGTAATTATTACAAAAAAAGTTATTTTAAAAGCTATCAAGTTGAGCTTTAGACATTTTAATGACCTGTATCAAATCCACTTATAGTTGAATCTCTGTAAGTTGACCACCCCAAGGGACTGTAACATGCAGATGGGGTCAACATAAGGAAGTAGGCCTTATTATATGTGATACATGTCCAATCTATGAAAATTAGGTCAACTTGATGTAGGGGGGTGGTCAGCTATGGAGGTTCTATGGTATATCAAAAATAAATGCCAATGTAAACACAACTTTGTGAAAGGTTAATTAATATGCTCAATGACCAGCTAAGCAATTGTTTTTTATAACAATGTAGATGGAATGCCTGGCATACAAAAAAACTTAACTTGCTTTCTAAATTTTTTCCCTATTAGGCAACTATCATAAGCACAATGGCAATCACTCAATACTATTTTTCCAAGAATTTAGATTTTCTAGGAAATTGATAATACCTGAACCTATTCCAAATAGTTGTTTCTCAATTATACCCATAAAAGAAACCTTTAATATATGTTAAAGCTAATATGTTACATTTTAGTAAGAACAAAATGTTCCATTAAAACTTTTCAAACTGGCGGCGCCTGTGGCTCAGTCGGTAAGGCGCCGGCCCCATATGCCGAGGGTGGCGGGTTCAAACCCGGCCCCAGACAAACTGCAACCAAAAAATAGCCGGGCGTTGTGGCGGGCGCCTGTAGTCCCAGCTGCTCGGGAGGCTGAGGCAAGAGAATCGCTTAAGCCCAGGAGTTGGAGGTTGCTGTGAGCTGTGTAAGGCCATGGCACTCTACCGAGGGCCATAAAGTGAGACTCTGTCTCTACAAAAAAAAAAAAAAAACTTTTCAAACTAAGCTAAAACCTATGCTATCCACTCAACTCATTACATGGGGTTGCTCCAGGATCTTAAGAGAATTGGGTTCATCAATGTTACTCTCATCAAAGTAATCATGTGGACATCGAATGATGAGCCTAGAACATTCTTCTCAAGTGATGGACCAGGCCTATGACAGACTGCTTATTCCAATCTCCTGTCTCTCTAACACAGGTTTCTGTCCACGTGGTTGCTTCTTCTTGCTCACTGTTATCATTACACACTGTTCAAGGCCAGTAATTAACTGATGGCACAATTTTCACTATGTGATTTATGGGGGAATTTTCACCTGTATTCATGATGTGATCATCATTATTGCTACTCTCCTCATGCCTATCTGAATTTAATACCATTCCAGAGATTTCTTCATCATTCAAGGAACATAAAAGAGGTACATCATTACTCAGTTCAGCATTTACTCAACCTATTAACAACTCTGGTTGACTAACTTTTGGCATAAGAGACATGTGATAAAATTTTTTCATTAGTGACATGAAACCCTTGAATGTCTTCTTTGCAGGCTCATTTTCAAACATCACTGTAACCCAAAGTCAGTATCAAGCATTTGTTAATACTGATTTGTCATCCTCATTTCAAGCATTAGCAACTGCATAAGTAGCATTATTAAGGCTGAATTCTTTCAGAGGGTCTTAGAACCCTGGGAGTCTGTTCACTACAGAAAGCAGAAAAGTTTTTTTTTTTTTTTTTGTAAGTGTACATTTGTTCTTGGAGTGACAAAAAGTTCTTTGGTCACCAGGCTCTATTACAGGTGTCACACTGTGGAGAAACCGAATGCTAAAAACATTACTTTTCAAAAGAAATTTAAAAGGAGAAAGAATGGAGCAGCATTATTAAGGATCAATAAATTTTGCTTTTCTGCCAGTCCAGTTTGTCCTTCGTGAGCTTGTGTTCATAGCACAAAGTCATACTGTTTGAACTGGTCGGAAAATGTGTCTATGGGTATCTTGCTTCCTTCTGTTAAGTAAGAAAGCAATTTATCCATAAGATTTTTTCAGCTACCTTCTGAAGAGCAAAGCTTCAGATACTCTGGAGCTTCTTAAATTTCTGCAGCCAGTCTCTGAACAGTCACACCCACCTTTGACACTCAGTTGTGAATGGTATATTCTATGCATAATTTATTTAATAACCAATACACCAGTGAGGGACATATTTTCAGTTCTTCATTGTCCAATCCTCGCTGTTAATGCTCTGCCAATATCCTCACTTTTGGGGCTATGTAATGTTTTCCTATTCTCCGCGGTTCTTAGTCATCACTGTAGCTGTAAAAATTCTATAACTAGCCTTTCTGTTTCTTCAGGTTATATATGATGGAGTACCCCCTTCTACAAGACACTCCCAGACACACCACAATCAGTTTTATAATAACTCTATTTTCTGTACTAATGAAAATGGTAGATTCTCCCAGACCCTCCTTTCACTTTTACTCACAGGCTGCCTCTCACTGTTTTTCACATTCGAATTAAATTCAAAAACAACAAAATATCAAGAAACAGCAGAGATCAGCATGACCAGCACCAGCAAGGAAACAATTCACACGTCCAATCAATTCAGTTCAGATTTTGCAGCCAAATGAGTTTTGGCACCACATTTACAAAAAACTTCCAGATTTTCAGAGTCTTTCAGATTTTGGAACTGTAAATAAGAGTTTGGGGCCCAGGTTTCCCTTGGTCTTAATTCCAGTATTTCTTATCAGCTTGTCCCCAATCTGGTCCCTTCCCTTAGCTTTTCTACCTTCATCTTTACTTCCTCTGGGGACTCAAAGAGGCCCTTCAAAAATACACAGTGAATGGGGGCAAGACATGATTGCAAGAGGGACTTTACCTAACAATTGCAATCAGTAACCTGGCTTATTGTACCCTCAATGAATCCCCAACAATAAAAAAAAAAAAAAAAAAATACACAGTGACCATGTCACTTCTCTGCTGGAAAACCCTTAAGCGTCCCAATATTGGGCGACACGTGTGGCTCAGTGGGTAGGACGCGGGCCCCATATACTGAGGGTAGCGAGTTGGAACCCGGCCCTGGCCAAACTGCAACAAAAAAATATGAGGGGGGGCGACGCCTGTGGCTCAGTCGGTAAGGCGCCGGCCCCATATACCGAAGGTGGCGGGTTCAAACCTGGCCCCGGCCGAACTGCAACCAAAAAATAGCCGGGCATTGTGCCGGGCGCCTGTAGTCCCAGCTACTCGGGAGGCTGAGGCAAGAGAATCACCTAAGCCCAGGAGTTGGAGGTTGCTGTGAGCTGTGACAACACAGCACTCTACCCAGGGCGATAAAGTGAGACTCTGTCTCTAAAAAAAAAAAAAAAGTCTCCACTATTAAGTCTAGATTTCCTTACAGAGCAATCTCAAACTTTCCTGCGTCCTTTGGACTCTTACCCATGAACACCATGTTGGGAAATGATCCTAGGATTCTGGCTCCTTCCATAAACAGCCTTTTCCTTAATTCTGATATATCAACAAAAGTATGTTAACAGATGTATTAGATTTTAATTATGTGGCAGAATAGTAACTGGGCTCAGTTAAAATGGTTTCATGTCACACATATTTGACATGAATAAATATTGATCAAAAGGGAAATGTACATTAATATAATAAAGAAATAAAATATGTAAGCAGAGGGAGCATGTTCTGAATTGAGAAGAACCAATAACAGTACTAAAGACGTTTTTAGAAAAACTGACAACTTTAGGGTATAGAATGCCACAGAACCAAAGGAATCACAGGAGCCAAGAGCATAGCTGAGACTTGGTCAGATCAGACAAAAGTCTTAAAGATTAAAATGTGCAAGCCCAGCTCCAGGTCCTTGTAAACAATGACCTTGCTTCTAGCCTGGGCACCCTAACAGCCTTGAATGATTCATCACAATGTTTTTCTCATTGATTCTGGGGCATGTAAATGACAAAAGGAGAGCCCTGAAGGCAGGAAACTGCAGCTCCCACACAGAAGAGGGTCTGCAGCACAGAAACATCAGCAGCCCCTTACCATTCCCAGATGTTGGCTTGCATGGATAAATATAAATAAGTTTTAGCTCAAATGACTGTCAATCAGTGGTCTCAACGATGTATTTAAGGCATGGTTTATAACCACCACTAGGAACTTGGCACTGGACTTTGCTGCCTGGGGCACATGGCTTTCACAGGTTGGCACAGGCCCACGACAGCATTAATGAGTATGCCATTTGTCAAGGCAATTATGCAAGAACCTGGCAGATGCACAAAGACAGAAAGCCTTGTGAGACACAGTGCCAGAGCATATGGGTCAGAGAGCTGAAAAATCCCTCCACCTCACAGTCTCATTTTGTGATAGTTATCTCTTATGTAGACAACATCTTTTTTAAAAAATTAAGTCTAAGGGAGAAAATAAGTAGTGAGAGAAGCAATTCTAAACACAACTATCTCAATATACAATGCCATCTTCCTATTCAGAAAAGATGTCTTTTCATCACTATAATTCAGTTGAGAAATCCTATCAATACCTTTGTTCTCTAATAAATGCCATATTTTCAAGAATGGGAGATCTGAAGGCGTTCTACTTTTTAATTATTCAAGAATAGACAAATTCCCATGAGAAAGTATTTGGTACCATAATATTTTGAATTCCAGTGATGCCCAATCATTCTTAAGTAACCTAAATTAAGTTCATGTTACCAATATTCATTAAAAATGAATGCTTTCCTAAATATACCAGGCAAAGATTCCTCTCAATGAATGTAAAAAGCACAATACACACCCACACCCTATAACAAAAAATACAAAAATCGTCATTTATGTTCCTTAGTCTCAACAAAGTCAAATGAAACATCAAAACTGCTTGCTAATCTCAACACAGATCAACCAAAACTCACCATTTATTTTTGTTTCTATCCAAAAAAAGGTATTACATAGACTATAATTCAACATATTCCATATTTGGAAAATGACTTTATAATTATCCATGAAATTCAGCACTTAAAAGAATTTTATAATAATCTTACTCCTGTACATGTATATAAGTTTTAAATTAAAAATTCTCAGCAAATGAGAAAGAATAAAGTTTTCAGCCAGAAATAATTTAGCAAGTAGAATGGTTATAGCCAGTAAAATTAAAACTTGTTTTAAATCAACTCACTAAACTTCATATTAAAAACTATTTTAACCAATTAGAAATATTACTGTTAGAAGAAATAGCCTCTAGGTTAAAAATCCTTTTCTTCTAAATATTCTAAAGAAACCGATTATATCTAAAGTTCTCGAACTGAAATCACTGCATATAAAATACCAGATCTTGACTACTCTTGAAGAGTAAATTACACATATAAAGCAGTTGCCAGTCTGCAGGCTCACAATTATTACGTAAGGACAACAGACTGAAATACTTCTCTACCTGCAAATGGTACTGTAACATCACCTTCTCTAAGAAGACATTTCTTTCTTTTTTTAGACTATTTCTGCCATTTGATCATCACAACACCACTTATGTCTTTATGAAAGACATAAACTAACTTGTCCAAAATCATGCATACTGACCAAAAGTACTGAAGGACAACAACAGTATTCAAACCCAGCTCATCTGACTCTTACCTGGTTCTAGTCCACTCCTGATGCTTCTATTGCTAATAAATACTAGCCTACCTTGCTTTTTTCAATAGATACAGTCCAAACAAGTTTTTTGTATGAAACTCCTTTTCAAATCAAAATGTTATTTTTCCATTGACATGATTCATAATTACCGAGGTAAAGTATCTCTACAAAAAATCATGTCCCAGTCCCTTACTCTCCCAGCTACTTGGGAGTCTGAGGCAAGAGAATCGCTTGAGCCCAAAAGTTTGAGGTTGATGTGAGCTATGGCACTCTACCAAGACTCCATGGCACTCTACTGAGGGTGCCAAAGTGAGACTCTCTCTCAAAACAAAACAAAACAACAACAAAAAACAAACATAGATGTTGATAATGGGTTTACTCCTTTTGACTTGGGAAAAATATTCTTTTTTTTTGTAGAGACAGAGTCTCACTGTACCGCCCTCGGGTAGAGTGCCATGACATCACACAGCTCACAGCAACCTCTAATTCTTGGGCTTACGCGATTCTCTTGCCTCAGCCTCCCGAGCAGCTGGGACTACAGGCGCCCGCCACAACGCCCGGCTTTTTTGTTGTTGTTGCAGTTTGGCCGGGGCTAGGTTTGAACCCACCACCCTCGGCATATGGGGCCTGCGCCCTACTCACTGAGCCACAGGTGCCGCCAGTGGGAAAAATATTCTTTTTAAGGACGAAAACATTGTCCCTGTCGTCTAGAAGCTTAAGATCTAATAGATGGGTTAACATCTTAACAGATAAGTTTATTGAGTATTTTATGTGCCACGAGCGAATAGATATAGAAAACAGTCAGGAAGACCAAAGGGAAAAAAAAAAACAGTACTAATCTTCTAAAAGGAGAGCTTTTTTTTTTTAAAAAAAAGTTTCCTCCCAGAAATCAAAGTTGACTTCAAAGAACATTATAGCAGTCACTGACCTACCATATAAATGGAGAGGGATAAAAAACCCTGTTTTCAAAGTCGTATTGCCAGAGCTTTAGTCTGGTAGATATGACATCCTTGTCTTTATAGAGATTACAAAATATACTACCTCTAACTGAATGTGACAGGGATTATTCCAATTAGGAAGCAGTTTGAGTATCCAATTCTTTTTTTTTGGAGGCATGGATGGGGTTCAAATCCATGATCTTCGGTTTACGATAGAGTACCCAACTCTTAAGAAGCTTGTAAAATAAAGTACAGTACAAGGATATGAAAAAAGACAGCAATTAAGAATATTTTTCGGGCGGCGCCTGTGGCTCAAGGAGTAGGGCGCCGGTCCCATATGCCGGAGGTGGCGAGTTCAAACCCAGCCCTGGCCAAAAAACCACAAAAAAAAAAAAGAATATTTTTCAATATTGTCCAATGTCACGATGTACACACGTATCAAGACACTATCTCTATGTTGTATGTATGTGGGTGGGTCTTCTGCTAGAAGAAGTATGCTAGAAGAACAAATAAAGAAATTAACAATAGTTTATGAGATTATGACATTCCATTTGATTTCTCCTACTATGCTTTTATGCAATGACCTTTAGTAATGGAAAAGGAGGTTAAATGTAGCTTTTAGGGGGTATTGGCCAATCTCTGCCAATATCCTGTCAAAGTACATCTGAAAAATCCTCCATAAGCTATTATAAGAAATATGTCCCAAATATGTTTTTTGAAGATATTAGTTTTTGTAGGTCTGCTAAATTTCAGATTCACCAAGCAGTAGCTATCATAGTATTGTGAAAAGATTCGCTGCTATAATCCCCCTAAAAATTAATTTTATATCTCCCTGTCCAGTTCTTTTCTTTGGTCTTATGGCTCACTGCCCTCATAAAAAGCAAAAGCCTGTGTTCATGTATTCAATCAATCATTCAGCATATTTGCATTATGTGCCTCCATACATATCAGCTACAAAGGCAGGTAGGTGGACTATGAAGATGAATAATGGCCCCATACTCAGGCACACAGCCGATGGAGACAGCTGTGTGGAAGAAGTACAGTAAGTATAACCTTGATGATCTCTGAAATTATGCATCCTCCTAGGGTAATCTCAAATACTTATATCCAGACTTCGAATTTTTAGAAGATGTCAGTAAATTTGGCAGGAAGTAGGAACTCACTAAATGTTGAGTATATAAATGACTAAATGAACAAATATACAATGGGCTTGAGACAACCCAGCTCTCAAAGGAATTACCTTTTAAGGTAATTTTTTAAATTAAACTTTTTATTTTAGTAATTACAGATTGACATGCAATGGTAATAAATAATACAGAGCAATACTATGGACCCACACCTAATTTCTTCCAATGAAAACATCTGGAAAACTGAAGTATAGTATCACAACTAGGAGATTGATACACACTAAAAAAAAAAAAAGTCCCATCATCATAAGGATTCCTTCGTGCTGCTCTTTTACAGCCATATTCACCTCCGTCTCTCCACCATATGCACTACTTACTCCTAGCAACCAATGAATGTGTTCTTCACTTCCATAATTTCAAATTTTCAAGAAAGTTATGTAATTGGAATTATACAGTACAGCATGGGACCTTTGAGGACTGGGATTTTTAACTCAGTATAATTCTCTGAAAATTCATTCATATTTTTGTGAATATTAATAAATTATTTCCTTGTATTGGTGAGTAGTATTCATAGTATAAACATTTCCCAGTTTGTTTAGCCATTCATCCTTTGAAGAACATTCTTTGAACACATCTGGTTTCCTTGTGTTCCTTATTATGAAAAAAGATCCTACCAACATTTGTGTATACTTTTTATGTAGAAATATGTTTTCAATACTATGGGATAAATGCCTAAGAATGCATTTGCAGGGTCACAAATTAAGCAGTATGTTTACTTTAATTAGGAAACACCAAGCTGTTTTGCAGAGTGGCTGTATCATTTTACTTCCCACCAGCCATATATGACTAACCTCAGTTTCTCTGCATTCTCCCCAGCATTTTGCATTGTTGTCATTTTTTATTGTAGTCATTCTGATAGGTATGTCGTAATATCTCATTGTGGTTTAAATTTTCACTTTCCTAGGGGCTAAAGATGTTCAATATCTCTTCATGTGTTTATTTGTCATTTGTACCTATAGTGAAATGCTCATTCATGTTTTTGTCCACAGTTAGTTGAACCTGAGTTTAGAGAGTTCTCTCCATATAATCTAGATAGTGGTCTTTTATCAGATACATGGTGTGCAAATATTTCTCCTAGTCTATCTTTTCATCATCTTCACAGAGTCTTCTCCAGAGTAACAGTCTTTAATTTTTATGAGGTCAAATTTATCTTTTTTTTTCTTTTATAGAGAGTGTTTTACATGTCAAGACGAACAACTCTTTGCCAAGCCACAAATCCCCAAAACCGTTCTCCTATTCTTTTCTAAAAGTTTTATAAATTGACATTTTACATTTAAGTCCATGATCCATTTTGATCTAATTTTTACAAGAAGTGTTAGCTTTAGGCCAATGTGCACTGTTTTATTTATGCATGTCTGATTGGTCCAGCACCACTTATTCAGAAGACTATCCTTCCTTTGAATTACTTTTACATTTGTCAAAATAAATTGGGCTGGGGCGGCGCCTGTGGCTCAAGGAGTAGGGTGCCGGTCCCATATGCCGGAGGTGGTGGGTTCAAACCTAGCCCCGGCCAAAAACCAAAAAAAAAAAAAAAAAAAAAAAAAACAAAATAAATTGGGCAAATTCTGGTTCCTCTATTCTGTTCCACTGATCTCGTTGTCAGTCCCTCCACCAACAGCACATTGCCCTCATTATTACAGCTACAGCAGATGTTAGTATCAGGTAGAGTGATTCCACTGATTCATTCTTCTTACTGAAGATTATTTTATCGATTCTAGAACCAGTATCTGTTCCTATAAAATGTAGAAGAAGCTTCTCTATAAAAAGCCTCACTGGTTCCAAAGGGCACAGTATGGAAAATGGGGGAAAAGAGTCGCAAACCAGCAGGCAACCTGACAAACTCCTCCCTGCCATGTGATCAAGGTCAACATTTACAGTAATAAGCTATATTGATAGTACATATTGTGATGTGTTGTGATGAAAACGACCCTTTAACACTATGGCCTTTCTCCAAAGAAACAGATAACCTCAGTCTAAAAATGAGAAAAACATTTGACAAATCCAGTTGAAAGGCATTCTACATAATACCTGACAGATACTCTTCAAAACTGTGAAGGTCATCAAAAACAAGGAAAATCTGAGACACGGTCACAGCCAAAACAAGATTACTGACTTGTAATTTGGTATTCTGAATGGGATCCTAGAACATAAAAAGGGCATTACATAAAAATAAGGCAATCTGATAAAATACAGACTTTACTTAATAATAATATATAAATACTGGTTCATTACTTGTACCAATATACCACAGTAGATTAAGACATTAGTAAAAAGATAAACTGGGTATAGAACATACGGAAACTCTCTGTATTATATAGATTTTCCTAGAAATCAAGAACTGGTCTAAAATGAAATGTTTATGAAAATATATGTATTTCTAAAAAGACAAGTAATAAAGGGTAAAAATACTGTTTCGTCAAGGACACTTTAAAGTGAAAAGAAAAACTTTTGCAGGAATTTTCATAGGAATTACATTAAACCTATACGTCAGCTAGGGAGAATGACATCTTCACTATGTTGAGTTTTCCAAACTTTGAGCACAATATGTCTCTCCATTTATTTGGGTCTTATTTTTTTTTGTTTTTCTCAGTCAGCTTTTTCTAATCCTCATATACAGATACAATACATTTTATTATACATATACCTAAGGACAGTAAAATCTTTATAGTTGATCACCCTCCTAAGTTGACTTGATTTTCATAACCCAGCCACGTGCACCACATGTACATATCAGTACAACAGGCCTAGTTCCTTATGTTGACCACCTCCATATGTTGAACAATTTGGTACAGTCCTTTGGGCAGTCAACTTATATCGGTTCTACTGTATTTCACTTACTTAAGAGTGACAGCTTATAATTTTAATATCCACAGGTTCACTGCTAATATATAGAAATAACATGGATTTTTTATGTGTTGATCCTATATCCTGCAACCTTGTATAACTCACTCATTAATTTCATGGCGGGGAGGATATGTTCTGTTTTTGATAGATTACTTGGGATTTTCTATGTAGATAATTATATCATGTGCAAATAGAAATAGTTTTCTTTCTTCCTGTCTAATCTGAACATCTAGTTTTCTTGCCTTATTGCAGCGGATAGAATTTCTAATATGATGGTGAGAAAGAGTAATGAAAGCAGACATCTCTGTTTTTATCCCAATCTCAGAGGTAACACTTTGTCTTTCACCATTAAATATGACGTTAACTATAGGATTTTTACAAATATTCTTTACCAAGTTGAAGAAATTTCCCTCTATTCCTAGAATGCTGATAGATCTTATCTTGAATCAGTATTAGATTTTGCAAAATGCTTTTTCTGTCCATTGATAAAATCATAGGATTTTTCTTCTCTAGCTTGATAATACGGTAAACTCTTTTGACTAGCTTTCAAATACCGAATGAACACAAGTTTAAAAAATAAATAGAGCTTTACCAGACCTAAATAGAAAAGCATTTGTGTTTATTTGTTGAATGTCTACCCTTACTAGACTACCACATACATGGTGGTATAAATTAATTATTTATATTTTGTTGAACACTCATACTTGATGCCTATCTAATCCCCCAGCACATAATAAGCACTCAATAAATAAAGAAGATAATAATACCATGTATTCATTTGGGGAATAACCAGACAGGGCAACAGCAGCAGAGATTATGTTGTAGGAGTGGCCAACAGAAGGCACAGCCTCTATCTCACAGAGCACACTTAAGTCAATTCAAGACTTAGCAAAGGACTGAACACAAAAACTAATGACCAAAACGTGAAGCTTTTAAGAAAATAAATGAGAATACTTTCATACCTTGGCATGGGCCAAGGTTTTTTAGAACATTAAAACAGTAATCATGAAAGAATAACTGATAAAGCAGATTTTTTTCAAAGATTTAAAATCTTCCATTCTTCAACAGACATCTTTACAAAAATGAATAGGAAAGCCAAAGACTGGGAGAAAATATTTGCAAAATAAGAATAGGAAAACGGGTAGCTAGGTTATAATAACATAAAGAATTCCTACAACTCAATAATAAAAAGACAAATAGCCCAGTTTAAAAAAAAATCAACAAAGAATTGAATGAATAAACACTTTGCTAGAGAAATAATAAGCACATGCTTTGGCATCATTAGTTATCAGGGAAATGAAATAAAACCCAGTGAAATACAACTATTACTTATACTTACCACTATTATTGTTGTTGTTGTTATTGTATCTAAGTAGAATATCTAAAATTAAAAAGACTGACAACAACAAATATTGGCTAAGATGTGGAACAACCAGAACTCTCATTTGTTGGTGACAATATAAAATGGTACTCCCTTCAGAAAAAGAGATGGCAATGTTTTGTAAAACTAAACGTACCCTATGATCCAGCAATTCCAATCCTAGGTATTGACCCAAGAGAAAATGTCAGCAAGAAAAAGACTTGTACAAGAATGTTCATTGCAACTTTACTCACAACTGCCCCCAAATGGAAACAATCCAGATGTCCCTCAATAGGAGAAGTGTAAACACACAGTAGTATATTTATAATGGAATCCTATTACACTCAGAAACTACCGTTCACACAACATGAATGTGCCCAGGCTCCTCAAAAATATCATGATGAGTGAAAGAAATCAGTCACAAAAGAGTACATATGATTCTCTTTATATAAAGCAACATAACAGATAAAACTAATCTTCTGGTGGAAAAAAAATCAGAGCAATGCTTTCTGGAGGGTGTGGGTGAAGACTGACCAGAAAGGAGCATGTGGTAATGATTAATATCTGGACAGGAAGTTTGAATGGCACAGATGGATACTTTGGTCAGAACTCAAAGAACTATATGCTTAAGATCTGGGCATTTCATTGTATATAGATCTTACTTTTAAAAAAGAACTATATGGAAATATTGAGCTCTAGGTAATCAGTTATCTACATTGAGGGGGAAATCAGAAAGGAGATAGACCGGTAGATGAATAGAGGGATAGACGGATGAATATGTGAATGTGTGATAAAGCAAGTACAGTCACTGTGCTAATTGTAGAATCCAGGTGGTAGATAGATGGAGTTTCACTGTAAAACTGTTTTAATATTTTCTGAATGCTTGAAAATTTTCATAATAAAATGTTGGTGGGAAAAATAGGCACAGAATTGGATCAAGAATACAATGGTAGCTCAGGAGCAAGACGATACCCCGCATGTCTAGTTTTCAAAGCCTAGAGCTCTATGGAAGTGGCTTAAATAATGGTCAGGGGATGAAAATGAGACAGGAATAGGGCTCAGGCCCTGATGAAAGCACACGGCTTTACTTTATATATTTTATAAACTGGCAACTCAGGTTTCTATGACACATAGAAACACACAAACAAAAACCCATTGTTGAAGGGGATGGTGAATCTTATCTGTACAAGTACACGGGGCCTCAGTCAATAATAGATTACCCATGTCTTTCGCAGGAATGGATGAGTGAATGGTACCTCATTTCTATACTCAAAGACCTAGAACACAGTTAAGAACACTAAAGAGCAACTGGTTTAACATCTCAACTTTACAGATAAGAAAGCAGGGTTCAGGGAGCAAAGAGCCTTCCACGGGACTGGGCATTCACAGGAGCCCGGGCACATGAGCACAGTTGGTACGGCACTCACTCTTCCACACCACTTGTCCTGCCACAAACCCAGCATCCCTGTAGAATCTTTTAATGAGATTTTCTAGTGATTCTGGTGACAAGGTATTTGACAAATAAGGTCTACTTCATACGACAAAAATTCTTCAGAAACAGAAAGCCTGTGAAAGATTATAGGCCTATTTTCTATTTTGACATTTATTTGAAATTCAGATTCTGTTGTATAACCTAAAATGAGCTGTGGAGATAATTAATATAAACGTGAAAATCTCAGGATAAAGTGAGAAAATGGAAGAAAGGGAACATTCTTAAAGTTCAAGGCACTTTGCTATGGCACTTTGCAGCACTTAATTGTCTACTATTCTCAAAAACAAAATTCAAACACTAACCTGAAATTACTCTCCTCTTTAAATTTCTGTTTCCTGTTCTGAAGAGAACATGGACCTTGTTCTACACACGTGTGTCTGAGAGACTGTGCTCCTGAAAGAAGTCTTAGAGTTGATCTTTTGCTACAATCAAGATGTGTCCCTTAATTTGCCTGGGGTGAGGTGACACTCCTGTCAATGTCTACAGTAAGCTACACTTTTATAATCTATACAGTCCTGTGTCTTTCCGATATTTTTCAATATCAAAACAGCCACTTGGGGCGGCGCCTGTGGCTCAGTGAGTAGGGTGCTGGCCCCATATGCCGAGGGTGGTGGGTTCGGACCCAGCCCCGGCCAAACCGCAACAGAAAAATAGCCAGGCGTGTGGCGGGTGCCTGTAGTCCCAGCTGCTCGGGAGGCTGAGGCAAGAGAATCGCATAAGCCCAAGAGTTAGAGGTTGCTGTGAACTGTGTGACGCCACTTCAGGGAGACGTGCTGCCTTGGAGACCACTCACGCTCGTAACACACTACTGCCTCCTCCCGAAACAACCCAAGCTGCCTGTATGTTCAACTGCCTGCACTTGGCCTATTGGTCCAGCAGATTAGGTGGGTACAGTGTATTTAAGAGGACAACACAGGTTGACAGAGACACAGGAGAAGCAGTAGCAGCTACCCTGAATGAAAAGGAGATGTGGTATCTACCTCAGGGCCTTCCCTCAGATCTGTTTGCTCTGTTACAAATCTGTCACCACTTCTCTGCATCTACGATGCCTCTTGTATGCCCCTTACTACTTCTGTCTCCAAGTCCCCACTCCTGCCTGTGACATGATGGTATTAGTGAGCAAATACTCCCTACAGGGCCCATGGTCCTGTGTGCACATCTGCCAGGCTCTCAACTGGCACCATCTGCAGGGTCCTTCCTGAATCATGATTTGAGCCTTAGATAAACTGGACCTGTAGCTTACTCAGAGGCCACCACAGCAAATACAGTGGCTCCTGTGAAGACTGGTGAACTGAGATCCAAGCATCCCCCTAATTGACCACATACCCAGAAAGAAGCAGTGATCCCTGAAGAGAAACAGAAAAGGGCATAGCTGTCACAGGGCTCCCAAAAAAGAAAGCCAAAGAGAGCAGTGCTCATTCCCAGTCAGCACTACGCAGAAGGACTACTTGTGCCTGTGTTTAATATTTAAAGTACAAGTCACTTTTTTTTTTTGAGACAGAGTCTCACTCTGTTGCCCTAGGTAGAATGCTGTGGCACTATAGCTCACAGCAACCTCAAACTCTTGGGCTCAGGCGATCTTCTTGATCTTCTGATCTTCTTGATCAGGCCTTCTTGGCCTCAGACTCCCAAATAGGTAGGACTACAGGTACCTGCCACAATGCACAACTAGTTTTTCTATTTTTAATAGAGATGGGGTCTTGCCCTTACTAGGGCTAGTCTCAAACTCCTGAGTTGAAGCGGTCTACCTGCCTCAGACTCACAGAGTGCTAGGATTACAGGCGTGAACCACCACGCCAGGCCTTATAAATTACTTTTTATTCTATTGAAGGGACCAGGAAGGTGAACTTCATTTTTGAAACGCTCAAGAGATAAAACTGACACCACAGGCTTAGACACAGAGGCATGAGAATCAGCAGGGCAAACACCTGAGGACCCTCTCTCTTCCACAAGAATGCCTGGATACAGCCCATGTAACATCAGTTCGCACCAGACCTCACTCCTCTCCATCAGCATCCCTGCCACTCTTGACCTGCCTATACCACAAAGCATCTGCAGGCCCCCTGCTGGCCATTATATTTGCATTATTTTCAGATCATTCTTATTTCCCACTTGCATTTCTATTTCACAATTTGAGACTCTTATTTTTATACTTTATCATAGCTTTATATCCTGTTGGAAGCTATCTTCAATTATCTGAGTTAAGAGAAAGGCAAAAAATAAACAGTAATTCCCAGCTTCTTATGTGGACTAGTTTTAAAAAAAATTGAGATAAATAGGGCCGGGTGCAATGGCTCACGCCTCCAATCCTAGCACTGTGGGCGGCTAAGGTGGGTGGATTACTTGAGCTCAGGAGTTTGAGACCAGCCTAAGTAAGAGCAACATCGTTTCTCTAATAAATATAGAAAACCTAGCCAGGTGTTGTGGCAGGTGCTTGTAGTCCCAGCTACTCAGGAGGCTGAGGCAGGAGAGTAACTTGAGCCCAGGAGTTTGAGGTTGCTGTGAGCTGTGATGACACTACAGCACTCTAACCAGACAACAGACTGAGACTCTGTCTCAAACAAAAAAGAACTTAAAAAAAAAATTAGGGTGGGCGGAGCAAGATGGCAGCCCAGTAACAGCTTCCTTGCATCTGGGCACCGTGAGTCTGGGGAGATAGGACTCCAGGCATCTCTGGCTGCTGGGATCTGCCTATCATCACCCCTGAGAGGATACAGGGAGTCAGCGAGAGACTTCTGGACCCCAAGAGGAGGACTAAAACAGTGGAAAACCAGCAAGTGGTCGCGTGTGTTCAATCCGTCTAAACCCGCCCGCAACTTCCACAGGCACGAGAACTTAAAGAGCAAGAGGAAGTGAAAGGAAAATTAGGGCAAGGAAACAGATAAAAGAAATCACTCATGAGGAAGAATCAGCAGAAAACTCCAGGCAACATGAAGAACCAGTCCAGAACAACCCCGCCGAGGGACCATGAGGTAGCTACTGCAGAGGATTCCACCTATACAGAAATGTTAGGAATGACAGAAAGGGAATTTAAAATACACATGTTGAAAACAATGAAAGAAATGATGGAAACAGTGAAGGAATCTGCTAATAAAGTGGAAAATAACCAAAAGGAAATCCAAAAACACAATCAAATCAGAGATGAACGATATGAAGAATATAAAAAGGATATAGCAGAGCTGAAGGAAATGAAACACTCAATCAGGGAACTTAAAGATGCAATGGAAAGTATCAGCAACAGGCAGAAGAAAGAATTTCAGAGGTAGAAGACAAAGTTTTTGAGATAACTCAGATAGTAAAAGAGGCAGAAAAGAAGAGAGAGAAAGCAGAACGTTCACTGTCAGAATTATGGGACTTTATGAAGTGTTCCAACATACGAGTTATAGGAATTCCAGAAGGGGAAGAAGAATGCCCCAGAGGAATGGAAGCCATACTAGAGAATATTATAAAAGAAAATTTCCCAAATATCACCAAAGATTCTGACACACTGCTTTCAGAGGGCTATCGGACCCCAGGTCGCCTCAACTCTAACCGAGCTTCTCCAAGACACATTGTGATGAACCTGTCCAAAGTCAAGACAAAAGAAAAGATTCTGCAAGCTGCCAGGAGTAAGCGCCAGTTGACCTACAGGGGCAAATCCATCAGAGTGACCGCAGACTTCTCTAATGAAACTTTCCAAGCAAGAAGACAATGGTCATCTATCTTTAATCTACTTAAACAGAACAATTTCCAGCCCAGAATTCTGTACCCTGCTAAGCTTCAAATTGAGGGAGAAATCAAATCATTTACGGATATACAAACATTGAGGAAATTCGCCACAACAAGACCAGCTCTACAGGAAATACTTCAACCTGTTCTGCACACTGACCACACAATGGATCAGCAGCAAAGTAAGAACTCAGAAATTAAAGGACAGAACCTAACCTCCACCCTGATGCAAAAGATAAAACTAAGCAATGGACTCTCACAAAATAAGACGAATAGAATACTACCACACTTATCAATTATCTCAATAAATGTTAATGGCTTGAATTCCCCACTGAAGAGACATAGATTGGCTGACTGGAATAAAAAACACTAGCCATCCATTTGCTGTCTGCAAGAAACACACCTGGCTTCAAATGACAAATTAAAGCTCCGAGTCAAGGGTTGGAAGACAATTTTTCAGGCAAATGGAATTCAGAAGAAAAGAGGAGTTGCAATCTTATTTTCAGATACATGTGGATTTAAAGCAACTAAAGTCAAAAAAGACAAAGATGGTCACTTTATATTAGTCAAGGGAAAAATAAAACAAGAAGACATTTCACTTCTAAATATCTATGCACCCAATTTAAATGCTCCCAGATTCTTGAAACAGACCTTACTCTGTCTGAGCAATATGATATCTGATAATACCATAATAACAGGGGACCTTAACACTCCTCTTACAGACCTGGACAGATCCTCTAAACAGAATTTAAACAAGGATATAAGAGACTTAAATGAGACCCTAGAACAACTGTGCTTGATAGACGCATATAGAACACTCCATCCCATAGATAAAGAATATACATTCTTCTCATTACCCCATGGAACATTCTCCAAAATTGATCATATCCTGGGACACAAAACAAATATCAACAGAATCAAAAGAATTGAAATTTTACCTTGTACCTTCTCAGACCATAAGGCACTAAAGGTGGAACTCAACTCTAACAAAAATGCTCGACCCCACCCAAAGGCATGGAAACTAAACAATCTTCTGTTGAATAACAGATGGGTGAAGGAAGAAATAAAACAGGAAATCATTAACTTCCTTGAGCATAACAACAATGAAGACACAAGCTACCAAAACCTCTGGGATACTGCAAAAGCAGTTTTGAGAGGAAAATTCATTGCTTTACATGCCTACATTCGAAAAACAGAAAGAGAGCACAACAACAATCTCACAAGAGATCTTATGGAATTGGAAAAAGAAGAACAATCTAAGCCTAAACTCAGTAGAAGAAAAGAAATATCCAAAATCAAATCAGAGATCAATAAAATTGAAAACAAAAGAATCATTCAGAAAATTAATGAAACAAGGAGTTGGTTTTTTGAAAAAATAAATAAAATAGATAAACCATTGGCCAGACTAACGAGGAATAGAAAAGTAAAATCTCTAGTAACCTCAATCAGAAATGATAAAGGGGAAATAACAACTGATCCCACAGAGATACAAAAGATCATCTCTGAATACTACCAGAAACTCTATGCCCAGACATTTGACAATGTGAAAGAAATGGATCAATATTTGGAATCACACCCTCTCCCTAGACTCAGCCAGGAAGAAATAGAGCTCCTGAACAGACCAATTTCAAGCACTGAGATCAAAGAAACAATAAAAAAGCTTCCAACCAAAAAATGCCCTGGTCCAGATGGCTTCACTCCAGAATTCTATCAAACCTTCAAGGAAGAGCTTATTCCTGTACTGCAGAAATTATTCCAAAAAATTGAGGAAGAAGGAATCTTCCCCAACACATTCTATGAAGCAAACATCACCCTGATACCAAAACCAGGAAAAGACCCAAACAAAAAGGAGAATTTCAGACCAATCTCACTCATGAACATAGACGCAAAAATTCTCAACAAAATCCTAGCCAATAGATTACAGCTTATCATCAAAAAAGTCATTCATCATGATCAAGTAGGCTTCATCCCAGGGATGCAAGGCTGGTTTAACATACGCAAGTCCATAAACGTTATCCACCATATTAACAGAGGCAAAAATAAAGATCACATGATCCTCTCAATAGATGCAGAAAAAGCATTTGATAAAATCCAGCATCCTTTTCTAATTACAACACTGAAGAGTATAGGCATAGGTGGCACATTTCTAAAACTGATTGAAGCTATCTATGACAAACTCACAGCCAATATTTTACTGAAGGGAGTAAAACTCAAAGCTTTTCCTCTTAGAACTGGAACCAGACAAGGTTATCCTCTGTCACCTTTACTATTCAACGTAGTGCTGGAAGTTCTAGCCAATACAATTAGGCAAGACAAGGAAATAAAGGGAATCCAAATGGGAGCAGAGGAGGTCAAACTCTCCCTCTTTGCTGACGACATGATCTTATACTTAGAGAACCCCAAAGACTCAACCACAAGACTCCTAGAAGTCATCAAAAAATACAGTAATGTTTCAGGATATAAAATCAATGTCCACAAGTCAGTAGCCTTTGTGTACACCAATAACAGTCAAGATGAGAAGCTAATTAAGGACACAACTCCCTTCACCATAGTCTCAAAGAAAATGAAATACCTAGGAATATACCTAACGAAGGAGGTGAAGGACCTCTATAAAGAAAACTATGAAATCCTCAGAAAGGAAATAGCAGAGGATATTAACAAATGGAAGAACACACCATGCTCATGGATGGGAAGAATCAACATTGTTAAAATGTCTATACTTCCCAAAGCAATCTACCTATTCAACGCCATTCCTATCAAAATACCAACATCGTACTTTCAAGATTTGGAAAAAATAATTCTGCGTTTTGTATGGAACCGGAAAAAACCCCGTATAGCTAAGGCAGTTCTCTGTAACAAAAATAAAGCTGGGGGCATCAGCATACCACATTTTAGTCTGTACTACAAAGCCATAGTGCTCAAGACAGCATGGTACTGGCACAAAAACAGAGACACAGACACTTGGAATCGAATTGAAAACCAAGAAATGAAACTAACATTTTACAACCACCTAATCTTTGATAAACCAAACAAGAACATACCTTGGGGGAAAGACTTCCTATTCAATAAATGGTGTTGGGAGAACTGGATGTCTACATGTAAAAGACTGAAACTGGACCCACACCTTTCCCCACTCACAAAAATTGATTCAAGATGGATAAAGGACTTAAATTTAAGGCATGAAACAATAAAAATCCTCCAAGAAAGCACAGGAAAAACACTGGAAGATATTGGCCTGGGGAAAGACTTCATGAAGAAGACTGCCATGGCAATTGCAACAGCAACAAAAATAAACAAATGGGACTTCATTAAACTGAAAAGCTTCTGTACAGCTAAGGAGACAATAACCAAAGCAAAGAGACAACCTACACAATGGGAAAGGATATTTGCATATTTTCAATCAGACAAAAGCTTGATAACTAGGATCTATAGAGGACTCAAATTAATCCAGATGAAAAAAGCCAACAATCCCTTATATCAATGGGCAAGAGACATGAATAGAACTTTCTCTAAAGACGACAGACGAATGGCTAACAAACAGATGAAAAAATGTTCATCATCTCTATATATTAGAGAAATGCAAATCAAAACAACCCTGAGATATCATCTAACCCCAGTGAGAATGGCCCACATCACAAAATCTCAAAGCTGCAGATGCTGGCGTGGATGTGGAGAGAAGGGAACACTTTTACACTGCTGGTGGGACTGCAAACTAGTACAACCTTTCTGGAAGGAAGTATGGAGAAACCTCAAAGCACTCAAGCTAGACCTCCCATTTGATCCTGCAATCCCATTACTGGGCATCTACCCAGAAGGAAAAAAATCCTTTTATCATAAGGACACTTGTACTAGACTATTTATTGCAGCTCAATTTACAATCGCCAAAATGTGGAAACAGCCTAAATGCCCACCAACCCAGGAATGGATTAACAAGCTGTGGTATATGTATACCATGGAATACTATTCAGCCATTAAAAAAAATGGAGACTTTACATCCTTCATATTAACCTGGATGGAAGTGGAAGACATTATTCTTAGTAGGGTGGCGCCTGTGGCTCAAGGAGTAGGGCGCCAGTCCCATATGCCAGAGGTGGCAGGTTCAAACCCAGCCCCGGCCAAAAACCAAAAAAAAAAAAAAAACTTCACCTGCCATTATTCTTAGTAAAGCATCACAAGAATGGAGAAGCATGAATCCTATGTACTCAATTTTGATATGAGGACAATTAATGACAATTATGGTTATGTGGGGGGAAACAGAAAGAGGGAAGGAGGGAGGTGGGTGGGGCCTTGGTGTGTGTCACACTTTATGGGGGCAAGACATGATTGCAAGAGGGACTTTACCTAACAATTGCAATCTGTGTAACCTGGCTTATTGTACCCTCAATGAATCCCCAACAATAAAAAAAAATAAAATAAATAAATAAATTAGATAAACAAACTTGTTCATATTAGAATGTGAGTAAGAACACTCGGTTTCTATGTAAGGATCTGAATAGTCCAAGTAGAATCACATTACTGCATTGGAAAGCACCTTAAAGATCATACACAGCAACTTGGTCATCATGTAGAGAAGGAAACCAAGACCCAGACAAGAGTTAATGTGAACGTTTATAATGCTACAATGTATGGCTACTCCACAACTTGACAGCATGACTTTCATGCAGTCAGAACTTGCAAACATTAAAAGGAGACACTGTCAAACTCCCTTTCCTTACTGGGAGTTACATACCCTGCTACTTTACCACAGTAAGGACAATAACCAATAATTTCAATTTAGACAACTATTTGATAACTTGGTGTATTTATTTATATTTAAAAAAATGAATGGAAATGAAAAAAAGCAAGTGCTGATACCAACAACAATACACTGAGAAAATTATAGACAAAAGTATAGGAAAGTAGTGACTCCACACAACTAGACAGTTACAGAACGTAAGTTGATCATCTCGGTGTGCATAAGGGGAAGAAATTAAACTTACCACGAATACCAAGACTCCAGTGTCTAAAGGTTATCTACCAGGGGTGTCCAACCATTCTTCTTTTCTGCTGCACACTGGAAAAAGAAGATTGTCTTGGGCCACATTTAAATACACAAACACTAATGAAAGCCAGTGAGGAAAAAAAGGTCTGTGCATAATTTTCTCAATATCTAACACCACAATTTAACAGAACAGTCCTCAAAGACACCCCTGAAGTGATAAGGAGTGAGAGAAAATTGAGAATAGATTTCTAAAATATAAAGTGAAAACTAGCAGCCAGGCACGGTGGCTCACACCTGTAATCCCAGTGCTCTGGGAGGCTGAGGCGAGTGAATTGCCTAAGCTCACAAGTTCAAGATCAGCCTGAACTAGAGTGAGACCCCCATCTCTAAAAATAGCTGGGTGTTGTGGTAGGTGCCTGTAGTCCCAGCTACTTCAGATGGTGAGGCAAGATAATTGCTTGAGTCCAAGAGTCTGAGGTTGCTGTGAGCTATGATGCCATGACACTCTACCAGGGGTGACAAAGTGAGACTCTGCCTCAAAAAATTCAATAAAATAAAAGCTAGCATCAGAACATTTCGGTATTTGCTAAGTATATAGCTTACTACAGACTCATACATCAAGAGAAGGTAGCTCGTGCCTTAGAAGAAAAAACACGATTTAGCATCAAAATCTACATCACTTGTTCCTGCTCTACCTGTGAAATCACCATCAATTACATAGCAGAACTTCTATTCCACTTCATAGCAGAACTGACTATTTTACTGATTATGGACAGTGCTACTGCTGACAAAACTGTCTACATGTATAACAGCTGGGTATAAAAACATACGTGTCATCACTAGAAAGTATATACTCTTTTACTACTCCAGGACATATAAACCCAGTGTTAGAACTTCTGTGCACTAAATTTTTCTCCTTTTTCAGGAATGTGTAATGAATGAAAGGGAAAGTAACAGCCTACAGTGGCAGAGAAAAGACTAGAACCCAGGACTTGAGCAGGACATCTTTCACATTTCTTTTGTGTGACAAACTCCTAACTTGGGCCACACAGAAACTATTTTTAATTGTTCCAAAGTTATTTGCACAGAATTCCCAGATTGCTAAGGGTATACGTAAGTAAAACACTGGTAACTTAGGCGTTCTCTCACTCCATTCCTACACTGTTAGAAAGTATGGTTAAAGCCCACTTGTCTTTCATCTCAGGTATCTTTTTAAATAAAAAGGAAATCATTTCTGAATCACAAACAAAATTTCAGGGGGTAGAGAAGGAAATAAATCAAATTGAGAATAACGACTGCCACTGTCGGCCCAACTTACAAGTTCCTTACTACAAGATAGAAGGCAAAATTGAAGGAAGAAGATGGAATTTTCCTCCAAGAAACAACAAAAAGGATTAACAGAATCTGTACAGAAGCAAGAGAATGACTCCAGGATTTCCATTCATATGGAACAATTTGGTTAAATAATTAAAATAAAATCAGAACTATCACAGAGTCATAATAAGGCTAATGAGTAGAAAGTAAAAATATAAATTTTTAATGCCCCCTTATTTCTTTTATGGTGGCCTAGGGAGCTAGACTCAGATTTTTCTACTAGTTTTTTAATGAGCTATTTAAGCCTTATTGATGATTATTCATAGTCATACAAATTGCCATAATATTTCTACCTTTTAAAACTTCCCTTTCTTGATCTCACCTCCACTATAGCTACTATTCCATTAATCTCTATTCTTTTACCATAAAACTCCTCCAAAGTGGTCTACACTGCTAATTTTTATTCTTCTCAACAGTTTTCTCTCAGACTCATTCCAATAAAAGCATTTTTTCCGCCACTACCAAGAAAACCACTTCTATCTATATCATCAATAACCTCATGTTAGTAAGCCCAATGGTAGGATCTCAACTGTTCATCTTTCTTGAACTTACAAAGACATTTATATACTTGGGTGTTTATAAATCATTTAAAACATAACACATCCAAAACTAAGCTCTTGATTTTGCACTATCCCCTTCAATTTGTTCCTCTCCATCTGATTCGTCTAATGGATCAAGTCCAGAAGCCTGAAGTCACCCTTGGTTTCTCTCTTTGTCTCACACTTCATCTTAAATTCATGAGCAAATTTTGTTAGGGCTACTTTCAAAACATATTAAGATTCTAACTTCTTTACCTTATATCCTCTGCTAACACCCTGACCTAAGACACCAATATCTCTCCTGAGAATTTTTACAATTGCCTGTTCTCCCTGTTTCCACTCATATCGCCCTGCAGTTAGTTTTTCACACAGTTGCAAGAGTGATTTTTTAAAAATGTGCTATATCCTCAGCTCCTAAATCTCTGCCTAACACAGTACAAAAGCAGAATTCTACAAGGCTTGTAGTAACCTACACCCTTATATATAACCCCTTCCCTTGCATATGCATAAGATGGTTACCATCCCCAAGATTTTATCACATTATATGGCAAAGGTGAAAGGATTTAGCAGATGCAATTAAAGTCCCTAATCAATTAACTATATTAAATCGAAAGAGATTATCCTAGGTGTGTCTGACCCAATCAAGGGGCCCTTTATAAGAAGATTTAGGTGGGGCGGTGCCTGTGGCTCAGCAGGTAGGGCGCCGGACCCATATACTGAGGGTGGCGGTTTCAAACCCGGCCCCGGCCAAACTGCAACAAAACAATAGCCGGGCGTTGTGGCAGGCACCTGTGGTCCCAGCTACTCGGGAGGCTGAGGCAGAAGAATCACCTGGGCCCTGGAGTTGGAGGTTGCTGTGAGCTGTGTGACGCCATGGCACTCTACCAAGGGTGATAAGGTGAGACTCTGTCTGTACAAAAAAAAAAAAAGAAGAAGAAGAAGATTTAGGTTTTCCTGGGCTCAGAGACTGGAAGGATCAGAGATTCTCCTGATGGTAAAAGCAAAGACCTATGATGTGAGCTACTTATGGAGGGGTCCATGTGGCAGGGGACTGTGGAAGCCTCTGGGAACTCAGGACCACCATCCTACAATCCCAAGAACTAAATTCTGCCAACAACCAAGTGAGTCAGGACAAGGAATCAAGTCCCAGATGATGCAGCCCAACTAACATGTTGATTTCAGCCTTGTGAAGACTCTTTTTTAAAAAGAAAAGCTATCAGAGGGAAGGAGGGAGGGGGGTGGGGCCTTGGTGTGTGCCACACCTTCTGGGGGCAAGACATGATTGCAAGAGGGACTTTACCTAACAAATGCAATCAGTGTAACCTGGAGGGGAGGGGAGGGCAGGGGAGGGCAGGGCAGGGCAGGGAAGGGAAGGGAAGAAAGAAAAGTTATCTGGGTTGTGGCTAGACTTCTCACCTACAGAAACTGAAAGACAATAAATGGGAGTTGTATTAAGCCACTAAGTTCCTGTTGATTATTACAACAGCAGGATGTATATTCAGTAAATATAGTTGAGTAAATGGTTTCCCCTTCATTTTAAATGTTTTGAATAATACAAGCTACAGGTATCAAGGCTCCCAAACAAAATTGAAATTCTGGTTCAGCTAAGTGGTTATTTTATTACTAATTCACAAGATTTGGTATCCTACAAAATGAGGCAATGAGAAAGGTACATAGTCACATCAATCAATTAGCACATGACAGTGAAGTTCAAATTTCAAAAGAAAATAAAAATAATACAGAAGCTCTTTTATTTTCCTTTTCTATTGTATTATCAATGCACTCTAAATGCATATAATTTAAATTAAAAAAAAATGCACTGGGAATACTACAGCATAGATTTTAAAAAGAAAAATTTATCTATCAAATTGAGAATTTTGCCAGTCCGAAGATGCTATGTGACGCTAAGTGAGGAAGGAAAACTTCCCCGATGCATTTTTAGAATCTCTTAAATAAGGGCAGTGCCTGTGGCTCAAAGGAGTAAGGCACTGGCCCCATATACCAGAGGTGGTGGGTTCAAACCTGGCCCTGGCCAAAAACTACAAAAAAAAAAAAAAAACAGAATCTCTTAAATAGTTTTCCTTTCTTCAAATAACTCTTTCATTTTGGAGTACCTAAAATGTAATGCCAAGTAGGGGTTACATGTTTGAAGAAACTACTAAAATCTATGAAAAAGTAAAAACAAATTTTTGGATATCAGCCGATATGAGATACTCAAGTCAGGAATACGAAAATAAAAACTAACACCACCACAGTCCATTAGGTAGTGGGAACACCACTCAAGCAAACTGCCAATCTCTACCCACTATCTTCCAGGTAAAATTCCTTGTAGCTTCTCAAAACAACTTCTATCACAGGATAGAAAAAACTCTCCCATGGCCACATAAGCAGGTAAATAAAAGGGAAACAATATGCACATATGAAATTGAGTTCATAAAAATATTTCTGTCTCCATTTTGTGTCCCCTATTCCCTCTCAAGCCCCCAAGCAAATGGCTTCTCCTCCCCTCAACAGCTAATTAATGTATAGCCATAGCAACAGCCAGACAAGAACAGAAGATGGCTTAGCCTTGTCTTGGAACAATAGGGAGCTCACAGGGAATGTATAATTACAACGGAGGAGTGAGCATGGGGGACCTTAAAGGATGTGGCGTATCACCGAAAAGCAGCTACACTGCAGTACTTGGGGAAGAATTGAAACAGCTCGTGCAGCAGTATAAGTGGACGCTTTGGTTAGCATTGCTGAAACAGTTTACCATAATCAGAAGTGTCTGGACGCTCCTGGTAACCACTTTGAGCACCTCGTGTAATTGCAGAAGTCAAACATGACTTGTATTCATCTTTTATTAGGATTATATATTGAGTATTACACTTTTGATGCTGCTTTTTCATTTCTTAAAATGCATATACATTTTTTGGCACCCTGTCTACATGTATGCACATATGTATATGTGTGAATACGTATATATGTATATATACATAATCTCATAAATCAATGCAGGACATGTAATAGTGCTGAGAAATTAACTAAGTCATTGTGTAAAAAAAATGAAGTGAATTTATGCCATGTGCCAAAATAGATAGTAGAGAGTTCTATTATATGTTTAAAAAGAAAAAAAATGGGTTTGGTGCCTATAGTTCAGCGGCTAGGTGCCAGTCACATACACCAGAGCTGGTGGATTAGAATCCAGCCTGGGCCTGCCAAACAACAATGACAACTATACCCAAAAAATAGCCAGGTGTTGTGGGGGGCACCTGTAGTCCAGCTACTTGGGAGACCAAGGCAAGAGAATTGCTTAAATCCAAGAGTCTGAGGTTGTTGTGAGATGTCACAGCACTCTACCGAGGGTGACAAAGTAAGACTCTGCCTCAAAAGAAAAAAAAAAAAAAAAAGAAAAAATGGTAATTCTTTAACTGACTTGGGGTTAGGAATGACTACAAAAGAAATACAAAAGCAGTAAATGAAATCAAATGAAAGACATTAATTTGTCCATATGAAAATTTAAAACTTTGATGTTCACAAAAAATAAAAGATTTGAAGTGGTAAAAAAGTAATTGGGGAAATTATCTGCAGTGAATGAGGAAACACATGCATATATTTTATTTCAAAAACAATCTAAGCCGGGTGTTGTGGAGAGCACCTGTAATCCCAGCTACTCGGGAGGCTTGAGGCAAAAGAATCGCCTAAGCCCAAGAGCTGGAGGTTGCTGTGAGCTGTGATACTACTGTACTCTACAGAGGGCAACAAAGTGAGACTCTGTCTCAAAAAAAAAAAAAAAAAAAAAATCTAGCTGGGCACAGTGGCTCATGCCTGTAGTCCTAGCACTCTGGGAAGCCGAGGCAGGTCGATGGCCTGGGCTCATGGGTTTGAGATCAGCCTGAGCAAGAGCAAGACCCCCATCTCTAAAAATAGCTAGGTGCTGTGATGGGCACCTGTAGTCTCAGCTACTCAGGAGGCTGAGGCACGAGAATCACATGAGCCCAAGAGTTTGAGGTTGCTGTGAGCTGTAACGCCAGAGCACTCTACCGAAGGCAACAAAGTGAAACTGTCTCAAATTTAAAAAAAAAACAAAAACCCACATCTGTGCTTTTGAAATAGTTTATTTTTCCATAAATTTATGAGTACCAAATACGTGAAGAACTATCTTAGGTTTTAGAAATACGTGTACTTTGAAAAGACTTAACAGTTTCTAGTTACATGAACATGAAATAAAATCCCAGGAACTTTTAGAAACCATTAGCCTGCCATACCTCAGTTCTTCCATAGCAAGTCTTTCTTATTTTATAGCCCTAAAGTGATATATTTAGAACTAAGGCTTTTTCACTCCTCTCTAAGTGTTCTTAGCAAAAAACAATCTTACCTTTCGGTTGGTTTAAATCCTAAAGGAGATAGTATCTGACAAATAAAAATAAAACACAGTAGGAAAAAAACAGCTGAGAATTTATGCCTCCATGAGTTTTCTTATTAAGTCTTTTTTTTTTTTTTTTTTTTTTTTTTTTTGTAGAGACAGAGTCTCACTGTACCACCCTCGGGTAGAGTGCCGTGGCATGACACGGCTTACAGCAACCTCTAACTCTTGGGCTTACGCGATTCTCTTGCCTCAGCCTCCCGAGCAGCTGGGACTACAGGCACCCGCCACAACGCCCGGCTATTTTTTTGTTGCAGTTTGGCCGGGTCTGGGTTTGAACCCACCACCCTCGGCATACGGGGCTGGCGCCCTACTCACTGAGCCACAGGCGCCGCCCTTCTTATTAAGTCTTAACAAGAGCTCTGTGTTTAGGAAACAGGTCCACTGTCCCTCTAAGCCTGCACTAGAAAGGCAGAAACAGGTCCTTCTAAGTTTGCACTAGAAAGGCAGTAAGCAGGTGAGGCACTCTCAAAGACAAAATATCTGCCCAAAACTAGAAAAAGAATACAGTTAAAAGCTTAGGTTTTATGTAGCTATCTACTGTACACACTGTTTCTTTTTGACAATATGACTAAATAAAAATGAGGTCTATGAAATAGCCCGGTGCTGGGGCAGGTGCCTGTAGTCCCAGCTACTTGGAAGGTTAAAGCAAGAGAATCACTTGAGCCCAAGCATTTGAGATTGCTGTGGGGTAGGACGCTACAGCACTCTACAGAGGGCCACAAAGTGATAGTCTCTCTTAATTAAAAAAAAAAAATGAGGTCTATGTTTGCATATCAAATGTTAACTATTTTGCTCTTTCCACATTGCTAAACATTTTATACCCTGTGATTACTGGCCACACAATTTCTCCAAAAACTTAAATGTCGAGAAATAATGAAGAACTCTTTAATAACACTTTTACACACCCAATATCATTTGATAAAGTACTACAGAAAAATAATTTACATCACAACTAATTACTAATTGCTCAATAACATGCCCATGTTCACCTAAAAATATTTGTTCTGAGGAAATAATTTTTGAAACAGTTTCTATCTGAATGATAGCTATGTAATTAATTGAATTAATTCTTGACTTTAGTAATGGGTCAAGAAAATAATATCTATATGTGAGTGCAGGACAGAAAAGAGGGGGAAAAGTTCATCCATCCAGCTTTCAGGAATCTGAAGAAGAAACATCAACATCAAGCACCCTACAATTAACCATCGTCTTTCTCTGGTACTTGGTCATTTCCTGTTCCCATTTCTCTTCTTTCCTGTCCTCTTTGGGGTGTGGGCTATAAAACAGATCACAAAAGACTATATGGGGGCAGAAGTAAAATGAAGAAGGGGTGTTCAAATATATAAGTCTCTGAAAACAACAAAAATCCCTGAAGTGAAGACACGAATTTGGAAGTGGGAAATCAGACACCTACACCTTGCTAGAGAATGGCCTTGCATGTCAGGGAACTGACAGTTACACAGGTCAAATGTCGCACATGCACGAGAAGCCAAATTCAGTCCCATCAAGTTAATAGGAATGATCAAATCATCACAGAAACCATCAAAGGCAATTATCAGATTCTAAACTTAATTCACACACAGAAAGCCTTGATTTTCAAAATAGAGCTTGCTTTGTACCTAGAGATAGGAGGCAGTGGACAGGGGTTCCACATAGCCACAAGAAAAACATGACTCATCTGCCAAAACTATACACTCTAACTGAATACACTTTTTATTCCTTGGGAGATTATCATTTTATGTTAAAAAACAAATGAGGAAATATTACAGATGAGAAAAAAATCGTAATTTTTAAAGCATGAGACCTATTAAATATTTCATATTTCATACTTTAGACCATCGTCTTTAAGATTTCTCAGATCGTCAGGTAGGATAGGAACCAGATGGACATTCGCTAATCTCTAGCATTAGTGGTTTCTCGGTGTAAAATCACTTATATACTTCATTATTCTAACATTGCTGCACCATGAGCACTGCTCAGGTTATTTACTAAATGCTCACTACACATCCAGAACTACGCTAAGCTCATTACACCCATTTTCTAATGGACCCATTGCTAGCATGTCTATAGAGGAGGTTATTTTAAGTCTACACTTTTTAAAAAATGTTACATATTATTTATTTGATGCATGCCTTTCAACAAGGGCAGCATTTTAGTAGATATAGGGAGTTGGACTGGCAGAGTTCAGACCAAAAATATAAAATAGATATTGCTACCTTATCTCACCTTTAACAGGCTAATGAACACAAATTAAAACACCAATGAGTCTCACTTGATTCTGAGACAGTGAAAGAATTTCTCTACTATTTAAATATATTCACATACCAGTCATGTAAGCCTAAATACAAAACCAATCTTCAATACGCTTTTGAGATGGCAATTTATCATCTTTGTGAAAAGTTGTACATTACTAATCGAGTCTAATCACATCATTAGAAGTAGAAAATAGTGTTAGCATTTACTGAATTGGAATTACTGTCAAAATTCAAAAAACTGATCACATTCGTTTAGCCACAAGCCATTCTTATTTAAAACAGGACTGACCAAGAAAAAAAATTCCATCACTCATCCATGATCTGAGTTCTAGTATATTGAGAACAATTAAATGGTGACACTCATAAAAAAGTCATGGGACACTTTGTAATAAATAAGGCAGTAGCCAGTTATGACTGATAAGTAGCTCTTTTGAAATAAGCTATCAAACCTGCCCTTTCTGCCTTCTTCCTAATGCCGGGAAAAATCATTTTTGTGCCAGGGATAAACATTTTAGGGTTCACCAAATACTCCATCAGCGTATCCTCACCCCAGGGGATATCTTTGTTCTAATTGGCATCTGTGTAAGAGAATCCATAGAAACCAGGGAATTTGGCCCCACCTTGTACTGCCTCCCTTTTCCATGGTGTGGCACTGGGCTTACTCCCAAACAAAAACTTTCATGTCTTTCTCAACATTACCCACATTTTTTTGTTGTTGTTGTTGAGACAGAGTCTCACTTTGTCACCCTCTACAGAGTGCTGTAGCGTCGTAACTCACAGCAACCTCAAACTCGTGGGCTCAAGCAATTCTCTTGCCTCAGCCTCCGGAGGAGCTGGGACTACAGGCACCAACCACAACACTCTGCTATTTTTAGAGGCGTGGTCTCACACTTGCTCAGGCTGATCTCAAACCTGTGAGCTCAGGCAACCCACCCACCTAGACCACCCAGAGTGCTGGGATTACAGGTGTGAGCCACTGCACCCAACCAACATTACCCACATTTAATTCTCTCTTTGGTTGCTGACAGTACAAAGGTTCACACTTGGAAGCCAGATGTCCCTCTTTCTAACCTTTACAGTAATAAAATTCAACTGTTATAAAAAGGTAAACATCAAAAAAGTAAACTCCACTGGCTCCTTTACCTCCCTATAGGCATGTTTCTACATTATACAATCCTACATACGTATATGCACATACACAAATGTGTATACATGCCCATGTCCCACAGACTTAAACACATGTTGGCACACTGCTCTGCATCTGTTCCTGACAGTTAAGAATGTGCACTGGTGACCTTCCATAGTAATAAAGTATTACATACACATCTACTGCATTCTTGTAAATAGTGCACAGGATTCTAGCCTACGAAAGCCCACATTTATTTAGCCATTTCCCTACTGATGAACTTCTAACTTCCAATATTTTACGAAAATAACTCTACATATCTTTGCGTACATATGCAGGCCTTTTTAGGATAAACTCCTAAAAGGATAACTGCTAATCAAATGGTTGATGTATTTTACATTTTAACAGATATGACCAAACAGATCTCCCAAGAGGTAGTGCACCAACTCCCATCAACAATGTATGAGTACCACACTCCCTACATCCTTTATAACACTGTACATGATTAAACTATTTTACCTCTATATTGACAGTTTCAATAAAATAAAATTACTTACACTAAATGACGTGAGAGTACTTTTTCAAAAAAGTTCTACTTCACCCTGAAATACTGTTGTTTAAATCACCATCCCTGATCTCAAAGATGTTAAAATCTATAAAGCCAGAGGGCCATCATATTCATTAAGAAAAATATAAATACATTTCTAAAAGGGCATATGATTAATAAGAGGACAGCCATCATGTCCCTTGGAGGTTCAGGAGGAAGAACAGCAAATGTGGAGCATGCTACAGAAGACATTTCTGGAAGAGGTGAGGCTACAACTAGATATTTAATGATGAGTGAAGTCTGGAGAGCCTGGAACAAACAAGGAAGAAACAGCACATGATGTACAAACAAGAAGCACAACAGCGATGTTCAAAGTCAACACAGAATTATGTGGCCAGGTGCGGTGGCTCATGCCTGTAATCTTAGCATTCTGGGAGGCTAAGGTGGGCAGATCGCCTGACTTCAGGAGTTTGAGACCAGCCCAAGCAACAGCAAGTCCCTGTCTCTATTACAAATAGAAAAAGCACCCCGGCATTGTGGCAGGTACCTGTAGTTCCAGTGACTTGGGACGCTGAGGCAAGGAGATCACTTGAGCCCAAGAGTTTGAGGTTGCTGTGAGCTCTGATGCCACAGCACTCCACCCAGGGCACGGAGTGAGACTCTGTCTCAAACAAGCAAACAACAAAAACAGAATTACGTGGTGCACTACTGCTATAACACCTGGCTAGGAACTGCTCAAAACAGGCCAGACAAGAGAATCAAAACAGTGACCAAAGAGTACATTTTCAAAAGTAATAATGGTCAAAAAGAAACATCTAAAAAATCAATTATACTCAGAGACCACAATTCAAAAAGACAACCGCCTCTGCTCTAGGTGAATATATCCTCAGTAAAAGGCTCATTTCCCAGCAAGATGGGACTTTCTTCAGACACGTCCTAGAGACTCCATAGAATTTCCTTGAAAATATCCACTTAATGTGATGGCATTGCTCAAAGTAAGTTAATGAAAAACAAAACTACGGCACACTCACTTCATGTTTTATAATCTTTCCAATTACTACAGTTCAGTCATCAAACCACAGGAAGCAGCATACTCTAGCAAAAGAAAAGGCTTTGAAAGAAACAGTTTTAGTTCAAATTCTGACTTTGGATTACTAGCAAGTCATTTAACCTTTTAAAATCACAATTTCCTCTCCTGCAAAATTATCATAAATGCAATGCAGACAAAAATCAGAACACAAATGAAGCACTGAGGAGGATGCCTGGCACAAATCTTTCTCCTCTTCTTCCTATCTATTTCAAACAAGGTCAAAATAAATACTATCACTCATTTGTTGGCTGCTTCCAGATGTATTAGTTTTCTAATTTCACTGATGTAACTCTATTAAAACAGTAAAAAAGTATTTGGTCAAGACAATTCAGAAAGCAGAATGGTATACTTTAGTGATTACTGATACCAAGAAAAAGTTTTATAGATTAAATTCAAGAAATTATATAAGAAAATCAATAACAGTATAACATTCTTGATTCGGCCTATAAACCTAACAGCTGAGTCAAATAAGAATAATTCATTTTGCTCAATAAAAACCAATTTATAGTATCTGCTCTTCTCTATTCCTTACTACTGAGCCCCTGTGTTTTTAATGCAGTTCATCCCTTGTCTTGATTCTGATCACCCTTCCACATAAGCATTTGCTCCATTTACCCTTCACATATTATCACTAACCTCACAAGCACACTATCACGTACTGTATACCAATAAGTAGTGTTGAAATCACATATGGCCCTTGTTCTGTTTCCTCTCTGGCTCTCTAACAGCTTACAACATTGGAGTATACCTTCAAGTGCATGAAAAGTAAGTTCTCTGAGTGAATATGGTTTTAAATAGAGCAACTGATGTTAAGCTGAGTAGCTCAGTTACTTTAGGTATATCATCAATCATCAAAATCAGCCAAAAACTGCTACAGTAGCATCTTCCAAACATCACATAAATAAATCTGGTAGTTTCTTAACACTCCATGCTTTCAATTAGCCTTTCTATGGCTCTGCTCATTTATTTTTTATAACCATACAGTTTCATTGATTCTTAGCACTTCATATATTGGCAGAAAACCACCAGCCTAATATCATGCATTTATGCAGTGCTTTCAATTAAGTCATTCTGGAACCTCCTTAGCATTCTGATGAAGATGACGTCGATCTCCTGGAGTGTGGGTGGCTTAATTCTTCTTTGTATTTCTAGCACCCAGCCCATTGCTTGCTGCATATTCAATACTCAGTATTCCTCACTGGAGCAAGCTGAGAACATATCTCCAAAGTTGCTCAGTCCTAGATTCAAATCGTTGCTTGGGTACTTCCCAAATTTAACCGAAGGCCTGAGCTAATCCAGTTGTCTCTCAGAACTTTAGTTTCCTGTCTGACACTAACAGGTATGAGGAATATCTACTCCATGGAGTTTCTGTGAAAACTAAATGAAATAAAGTATTTACAGTGACTAGCAGAGCAGCTGTGCCATGGCACATTAGGGCTTAAGAAATTGAAGCAGGTTTTCACTAGCCATGTACATAACCTCAGTCAAGTTCTCTAGATCGTAAATGACCTAGGTAATGTCAGGCAGTAGGTCCAGAGCAATGCTCTCTTTAAGACAGTGACCATAGAGGGGTGGCCCTAGACCCTAACAAACAGCAAATACTCTCTGAAATTCACGTTGACTAGGCTGAAATATTTTCTTTTTTTTTTTTTTTTTTTGTAGAGACAGAGTCTCACTTTGTCACCCTCGGTAGAGTGCCATGGCCTCACACAGCTCACAGCAACCTCCAACTCCTGGGCTGAAACGATTCTCTTGCCTCAGCCTCCCGAGTAGCTGGGACTACAGGCACCCGCCACAACGCCCGGCTATTTTTTGGTTGCAGTTAAGCTGGGGCCGGGTTTGAACTCGCCACCCTCGGTATATGGGGCCGGCGCCTTACCGACTGAGCCACAAGCGCCGCCCGGCTGAAATATTTTCTACACCTGTCAATGTTAATGTCACTCTTCCTTTTGGACTCAACCCTACTACAATCCAGTAATAATTCCAGCTGAGATGAAATTAGGACAGCTAATCCTGAGTTCACCCTTACATATGTCCTTCCTCATATCTAAGCTATGCTATTCCACTAATGGCCCTAACATTATCACAGGAACTAGAGATGAATGTGAACAGTACTTCAAGCTAACTTATATGGTCAGACAAGAAAAAAATCCCAGCCACCAGAAGAACAGTGTTATTCAAGCTCTTATCTGTGGCCAGGGAATCCTAAGAGGTGTAATTCAGAAGACTATACATGGGGGATGCGGGGACATTAGAAAGCTCCCAGAGACATCAGCCATAGTGCCAAGTAATCTTTCATTATGGATATCTAAATACCCAGCACCCTAAAACTATATAACTCATCACATGAGCATAAAATTTCCTGGAGGCCACCAGTTCGTCAATTATTTCCTATTCCATAATATTCCTATATATGTTTTAATATAAATAATTTCTTCGTAGGCTGAGTAAAATTAAAACTCCACAAAGATGTGCTATATTTACCCTACTATCCTGTACTATGATAGGAGAGTAACACCCCACCTACTATCCTAAGAGCCCTCTTGGGGACCTGTAACCCAGTTCGAGAAACACAGCTTCCTCTTAACATACATCACACTGAGTCAAACGGAGTTACCAATACAAAAGCAGAATAGGCTACATCTCCTCTCTCATGGAACTTAAGCCCTACTTCAGGATATAAAACCAAAAAAAAAAAAACAAAAACTACATGGCAAGGCAGTGCTTACTCAGTTAGGTCCCAGAGATGTCCAAAAAAGGGGAAATCACAAAGAAGAAAAGTGAGGATGAGTAAGATATAGAAAAGCAGAAGACACTACACTACACTGTGAAATAATAAAAAATAAAAATTTGGTCATTGTCCCAGGATCCTCACAAGGAGCTCCTCAAACCTTTGTACTACCTTGAATGACAGGGGTAAAAAAAGCATCTTTTGCCCTAAAATTTAGTATTTGTCCCGTTTCTGACAGAGATCTTCTAAATCTCTCAGAATTTCCAGGAAGATTAACAGTGTGTTTTGTTCTAATGAGGCCACTTTTAGCAGGCCATCAGACAGCTTCAGGAAGGACACTGGTCTCCAGAAAGACCAAGGCAAGAATTGAGAGTTAGAACTTTAAGCCCTAACCCCTGGCTTCCAAAAAGGGGAAAGAGGCTGGAGATGAAGGCAATCACTCACAGCCAACAATTTAACCTATCATATCTATGTCATTAAACTTCAATGAAAGCTCCTAAACCATGAGTTTCAAGGAGCTTCCCGGCTGGTGAACACATCCACGTGCTAAGGAGGTGGCGTGCCAGGGGAAGGCCCAGAGGCATAACACCCCCCAGACACCTCACCCTGTGCGTCTGTTCATCGAGCCCAGTGTTTGTCAACCTTTTATATCTCACAGTACACTTGAACCTACAATTAAACTTCCATAGCACATTTAAATTATGTTGATCAAAAAAAAAAAGCATAAAAAAATACTTACTATATCCTTTGAACTTCTTTCAAAAAGAATTTAATTAATGATCTTTAACATTTTTCACAGCATACCTAAGATCCTCTCAGGGCACACCAATATGCCATGGCACACCAGTTGGAAACCACTGCTTTAGGCTGGTCTTGAGTAGTATCCTTCATAATAGTAAGTAAAATGCTTTCCTGCGTTCTGTGAAACATTCTGCCAAATAACTGAACATGAGGAAAAAGCCAAGGGAATGCCCAGTTTATACCTGGCTGATAAAAAGTATAAGGGGGAATGTGGGACCTGCAATTGGTGGCTAAACTGGGAGCAGTCTTATAGGACCAAGTACTTAACCTGTGGGATTGGTGCTAACTCCAGAGAATGTCAGAATTGAATTGTACAACACCCCATTGGTGACCGGAGATTTGGTTGATTGGTTGGCATGAGAAAAAATAGCCTATTTGATGTCAGAAGTTTTATGGAGGAAATAAAAAAAGCCAGCTTAAAAGTGTATCAATCATGGTAGGGCAACAGCATAATCATTCCACAAACACTGAAAATTTCACTCTAGATTTCATCCACATACATAATTTTGAACCATCACTATAACACTGGGAGAAACTGAATAAGGTAAACCACATGATTTATTTTACAAATTGGTATGTTACATTAACTTTAAAATATTGCATCTTGTGGTCTACCTCAAATTACAAAAGAATGGCCTATCAACTGTTTATAAATTGGTTGGTAGCCACATATATGTATTTTTTTTTCTTTAAGAAAAAATGTTCAGCAGAGAGTTTAGAAATCAATCAGGCCGCAGAGTAACTGAAACATCGCACTCAGAATCTACCCACTACACTATACAGGACAATTTGGAAAGGTATAGAGACAAGAGACTTCCTTCCCTCTAACTTTGTAGCCAGGGTACTCCCACTGCACCTCTGGTAAATGTTGATAAAGGCATGTCTAGGACAGATGTGTAAAAAGAAAAGCTAATTAGCACAAAACTGGACCCATTTGCAATAAGTTAATGTCTCTATTATTAGAAGTCCGGTTAACAGCAGAAGGTTCTAGACACTACGGCTACAGTGGAAAAGTTATATACCAAAAGAATGAATTGCAAGGTGTTCTTACTAAAAGATTCCTAACTCAATAGGCTATGACATTTTTAAAGCAAACGGACAAAATAGGAGGCATCAGGATACCATAAATACATTGCCACCAGTTATGGTTTAAACTACAAAATAAAACTAAGGAAAACATGTAGTTTTAGTGTATTTCAGAGATGTCATGGACCAGAGGGATAAGCTCAGGAAATGGAAGCAGGGATTGCCCACTGTCATATGGGAGCTCTTCAAAACACAGCTCAACCAGAAAACATGGGTCTGTCTCCTGAACTTCAAGCTGTCCATCTTTCATGGCATGACACTACCAACACAGAGGCTCATTTAAGGCACTACGGCTTTGTACTTTGATTAGGAGATGGGTTATCACTATATGGCCCAGGCTGCTCATGAACTCCTGACTTTAAACGATCCTCCTACCTCAGCCTTCCAAGCATCTGGGCCTATGGAAAGCCCCAATGTATTAAAAATAAAAAATAAAAAAAAAAGAATGTCTATCTTTATATCATTCATTTTCAAAACTCAAGGGGAAGTAGCACTGCTTGGAAAGACTATAAAATTATTCCTTAGACCAAAATTATCAAAAAGGCCCATAATGGATGAGGAAGAAATAATCACAAGGGACTGAGCAATGCCTTGCTAAAATTCAAATAATTTCCTACCTTCTTAAAAAGAAAAAAGGAAAAGCTAATATGTAGACTTTTCCCAATTTATTTTCTTGGAATTTAATTAAGGGAGAAGGTGGGCACTCATTAATGCTGACTGATGCTAGAATGTAGTATATAAATGGATATCTTGATTTAACAGCAACAAAAATAAAGGGTACACATTTAGTCATTTCAGATCTGTTAAGATCAGTATTTTCAAGGACTGCAATGAATAGCATGAACTTCAAGTACTATTTTACTATTTGAAATAGAGCTTCCTGGCTCAGCACCTATAGCTCAGCAGCTAGGGTGCCAGCCACATACACCAGAGCTGGTGGGTTTGAACCCAGCCTGAGCCTGCCAAACCACAATGACAACTACAACCAAAAAATAGCCAGGCGTTGTGGCAGGCGCCTATAGTCTCAACTACTTGAGAGGCTGAAGCAAGAGAATCACTTAAGCCCAAGAGTTTGAGGTTGCTGTTTGAGGTTGCTGTGGTGTCACAGCACTCTACCAAGGGCAACATAGTGAGTCTCTGCCTAAAAAAGGTAGGGAGGGAGGGGAGGGGAGGGGAGAGGAGAGGAGGGGAGGGGAGGGGAGAGGAGAGGAGAGGAGAGGAAGGAAGGAAGGAAGGAAGGAAGGAAGCCTCCTCTCCTTGCCTGATCTCTGAAAAGGTAAAATTTCCCCAAATGCTACTGAAAGTCAGCTATAGAAATCAGTGTTCAGCATGGAATTTCAACATCAATGTTGGTGGGACCCATCAAGTGGGAATCAACACAAGACCAACAGCAGAGCAGGCTGAGCAACCCCTTCCCTGGTCTTCAGTGGTCCAGTGAGGAAGGCTGTGGTCTAGTCACTTCAGGGTAACAGGTAAGAAAGAAAAAGAGGAAAAGTAAACTCAGAGCTGCAGTCTGCAGTTCTGCAGGTCAAATGCTGCAAACCCTCAGGGCAAGATTCAAATAACCTAAAAAAATCTACATGACTTTTCTATGTGTTTCAACTCTCTCTAAGCCAATTTGACAAACAATGTAGACTTCTTGTTAAATAACAGAATTAATGTGAAATAATAAACTATGTTAGCATTAGCATGGAGCATTAAAAATGAAAGATAGTAAATAAATATTAGTTTCTTTTTCCTTCCTTGTTTTTTAGGGGTATGAGGGCTAATTCAGCCTAAAGTTATAAAGGCTGAATTTCCCTGGAATTTGTTAATTGAGACATCACTCCAGAATAAGGAATAAGGGCTAAGAAACAGCTATTGCCAGGTGCATCTGTAAGCAGCCTAAGATGAATCACCATTATCATGATTACGTTTTTACAAATCTATTCAGTAATTCACCTGTGTAATGCCCTTGGTGCCAGGTTGGGCTACAACACTGGTTAGCTGCACTAATTAGTTGGATTCATAGAAGGGTATCTGGAGTTAGTTAACAGAGAATGACATGCAGATTTATGCAAAGTGTATGTAAATAGGTTTCTAATTCCAAATGCTGCCTCTAGAAAAATAAAATCCACACACAACTGCTGTATGCTCCCCACGCACCTCTGACCATCTGATGACACTTGCAAGTGGAGACACCATTAATCATGACAGAGCAAACCCTGCTGCTGCAGAGAGGGCACTCAGGTCTCCCAAATGGCCAACAGGCTCCCACCATGTTTCTTTCTAAAGGCAGTGAAGGGCCAAGGCTGCTATCCTGGAACGCGAAGCTTTGACAAAGGTGGCAGAGGAGGGAGACAAAGGAGGACCCCAGCTAATTCCTCAGCAGCCCCAGGTCAGTCCAGTCTCTAGTCCCTGCAGGTGCCAGTCAGGGCAGGAGAGACCAGCCCTGCCCTGGACAAGGGCCTATGGGGGATCTCAGAGCAGCCTTATTGAGCCTTGGGGACAGCAGCCACGTGGGCCATGCTTCCTCTGTAGAGTTGCCACCACTACCATATGCTGGACAATAATGATTTCCATCGGGGAAATGCAAAGTGGGTGCTCCTTACCAAATGCCAGGGCCCCTGCTCTAGAATCCATGGAGTATTTACATCCTCCAGTCACTAGCAGGGCACCCTGGACTTGCTGTGGGGCTAAACATAAGCCCTGAATCCAGGGAGTTACATGTGAAAGGAAATGGAAAGCAGAGAAAGTTCTCCAGTGACTATCAAGTGTAACAAATGATGCTGCACTGAATAATTGTGGGTCAATCTCCTTTGGGGTTTGTTTGGTTATCTTGGGATGAGTTAAGAAGTGGGGAATTATTTTTATTTTATTTTATTTCATTTTATTTTATTTTTTATTTTGAGATGGAGTCCCACTCTGTGCCCTGGGTATAGTGCCCTAGCGTCATAGCTCACAGCAACCTCAAACTTTTGGGCTCAAGCCATCCTCCTGCCTCAGCCTCCCAAGCAGCTGGGACCACAGGTGCCCAGCTAGTTTTTTTCTATTTTTAATAGAGACAGGTCTCACTTTTGCTCAGGCTTGTCTCAAACTTTTGAGCTCAGATGTCCACCTACCTCCGCCTCCTAGAGTGCTAGGATTACAGGTGTGAGCCACTGCACCCAACCAAAAGTGGAAAATTCTTATGTCATAAAATGAGTTTGCACATTTTAAATTGTCATAAATCATCACACAGCTTTACCTAAGCATTTTCCCTATAATGCATTTACCAATAATAAATGAGAGGGCACTTTTCCTAGTTCCTCCTTGATATAGGGTATTGTGAGCGATTTTTCCATCTCTGCCAATTTAATCCTTATAAATGTATACTTTCATATTTATTCATAAGATTAATGATAATTAAAATATTTTCATATTTTCATTAAATTTAAACTTCCTTTATTAACTGCCTATTCTTGACACTTTGCTACTAGGGAGTTTACTATTTTCTTACTAGTTTAATCACCATGTCTACTGTGTATGATTGCAAATATTTGGCCCATTGTGTTTCACCCTTCCTTATAGTACTTAATAATTAAGTAGTCATTCAAATTTTTCTTTTTTTTTTTTGTAGAGACAGAGTCTCACTTGATCACCCTCGGTAGAGTGCTGTGGCATCACAGCTCACAGCAACCTCCAACTCCTGGGCTTAGGTGATTCTCTTGCCTCAGCCTCCCAAGTAGTTGGGACTACAGGCACCCACCACAATGCCCAGATATTTTCTGTTGTTGTTGTTGTTGCAGTTCGGCCGGGGCCGGGTTTGAACCTGCCAACCTCAGTATATGGGGCCGGCACCCTACCCACTAAGCCACAGGAGCCGCCCCACTCAAATTTTTCATCAAAAAAATTCATCATGGCACCTTCATAAACAAATAAACCATTATCTCCATTGCTAGGCTTAATAATGTATGCAAGCGGTTTAACTGGTACTTGTTTAAGAACCTGTTGGAGTAGGCTAGGTGCAGTGGCTCACACCTGTAATCCTAGTACTCTAGGAGGCCGAGGCAGGTGAATAGCTTGAGCTCACAAATTCCAGACCAGCCTGAGCAAAAAAGACTCCATCTCTACTAAAAATAGAATAACTGAGGCAAAAGGATCACTTGAGCCCGAGAGTTGGAGGTTGTTATGAGCTATGACACCACAGCACTCTACCCAGGGCTACAGCTTAAGACTCTGTCTCAAAAAAAAAAAAAAGAACTTGTTGCATGACATATAGTAAGATTACTATCCCCTACAGTAAACTGCCAGAAATGTTTGTGGCTCCTTGATAACCTAAGTGACCTTTTGTACTTCTGATGCTTAGCAGCTGCACACAGATGACACCACTGCCTGCACAGGTGGGCAGACAGACACAGAGCAGTGAGGACCCTGCCAGTCCTGCCAGCTACTGGAGGACAGACAAGGGCAGCACGCGGCACACCTGCTAGGTGCACCCAGTGTCAGGTAGCAAAATTCGTAATGCATCACTCTGGCAATTCCTTACCCAAGCTTCTTAAGCTAGAAATAGATTTGCTTCAGCTGCTCTGGCAAACATGTCAGTAATTCCTCCTTCTTTTTCACTGAGGAAAAGGAAGCAGACTTTTAACTGATGAAAAGCATCCACCAGAGCTTCCAGTTTACAAACAGATGAGGTAACTAAAAGGAACTGCTGTACTGAGTATCTGTGGAGCACCCAAGCAATGTTCCACCATTCCTTTGTAGCTAAAAACCCTGAAGAAAACTAAAAAGAAACATCTTTAACTTTGAAAGCCATTTCTGATTTTGAAAAATGGTGCAATTTCTTAAAGTCTTTAACTGTGGGACACATAGAAAGTACAAGGAGCCAGATGTTTGCCAGAGCATGCTGACAAAATCCTTCCAATGGCAGGACGGAAGGTTTCTCACATGACAATCATAGGAGCGGGGATGTGACAAAGGAGGGATGTGATGTGTCCTAGTAAAGAGCCATTTGCACTCCCCCTCCTGCAAACAGTGACCTTACAAGTGCACTGTGACCTTCCAGCACACCTTCCTAGAAGAGGGCTGTGACTCTGGGCACCAGACATGCCCAGAAAGGCCAAGGAGAGGCTCGTGTTCATTGGCCGGCTCAAGCTGTAGTAGTAACAGCTAGACTTTCTCAAACACCATTTATGCATAGTTTATCATACACCTGTCTGGGCTCCCTGAATGTGCACTCTTGGCACACTGATAAATAGAAATTCATTTCACAAACATGGTTCAACTGCTCCTTCACTAACATGTTCAAAAAACTTGCAAGAAGCAGAATAAGAACAGGGAAGGAATGGTGACAGATGGTGGGATGACCCACGTCTAACAGAATGGTACTGTGACAAACACTCTGGTTAAAAAAAAAAAAGAAAGAAAGAAATTATAGTATCTTCCCAATAACCATCTGTGAAAAAAGAACAGTAATTGGCAAAAAAGGGAAGGGAAGGGTGAATAGATTATAAAATAAAATTTAAAAAAATCCCCAAAAATAAATTGTAAACCAGTTTCAAGCAGGTGAAATGTATACACATTATCCTGCTCTTCTGAAAAATGTCACAGCTCTAGGCCACAGGAACTGTCCCTGCAGAACCAGGGTCAGCTGAGGAAACTCCTTGCTGCAGTAGCTTGCTTCCAGCCTGTCCCTTAGGTGGTAAGCCTTTTCCCCACCAAGTACTTGTACGCTGTCTTCTCAGATGATGTTAGAAACCCTGGTTAGATTCTAGATGTAGCTGCTTTCCATCCTAGATACATGCATGGTTTACCAGAAATTCAAATTGAGTCTTTAAGACTTAAAAGCATTAATCTCTAATTGTGAAATATAGGATATATGGAAAGATGTAGGAAGTCTTTTCAATATCAGCTCTCAAATCATAATGCAAAAACATCTCCATCTCCATAAGGTTAATCCTTGGTATCTCTGTTGTGCAAAGAAGAGTAAGTCCAAGATGGCATCAGACAGGTTGGGCGCAACATTACCCTCGGTCCAACATGACTCAGATTAAATAACTTTAAAACTCAGTGCAAATGACTCACTGGGTCTTCAAAATAAATATGCAAGCATAAAGAAAGAACAACATTCTTGAAAGGGAAAATATTTTATATCAGAGAACAACCTTCTAAATTTTCACATCTTTTTTTTATTTGAGAAAGAGTCTCACTCTGTAGCCCTGCGTAGGGTATTCTGGCGTCATGGCTCACAGCAACATCAAATTCCGGGGCTCAAGTGATCCTCTTGCCTCAGCCTCTACACTGTGCCTGTAGCAGGGTCTACAGGCACGCCCCCACCAACAATGCCTGGCTAGTTTTTTCTGTAGAGATGGGTGTCTAGCTTTTGTTCGGGCTGATCTCCTACTGCTGGGCTGAAGTGATCCAGCCACCTCGGCAGGATTACAGGCATGAGCCACCACGCTCAGCCAATTTCCACACCTTATAACGTATTATATGACCTATCCTATTCAATAACTATATCCTATGAGTACATGAGTATATCCTCTGAAATAAGTATTTTGAATTTTTCCCTCAAATGCTCAATAAAAAAACTAAAACCTAAAAACATATGATTAATTTTAATTGAATTGATAAAAGTAATAACACACCAGTAGCTTCCAAAAGAAAGCTTACAAACAAAACAATCATTTTTGGTGGAACCTTAGAAGATGGGAGCTACCATCAAAATGACAGAATTAATCCAAATAATCCAGATTGAAATTGCTGACAAAGGAATTTAATCAGATCCCAGGAATACCCACTTGAAAATTAAACTCCATTATCATGCCCAGAAGCATTTTTTAGAAATTTCTTTTTGAACATTGAGGTTTCATCTTCAAATACAGCAGATAAAAACCAAAACAAGGAAAACAGCAGCCAGAGAAAGATGAACCCGTCAGCAGGCACTGAAAGAGAATTAGTGCCCTTAGGTCACACCTGTCAAAGCCCTGCTGTGTGAGAGCTTCAGCAGAACCACCTCTGTCCCACTCAACAAGAAGAGTCCTTGGGGACCATCAACGTACTGCAGGCCCCAACAAAACCAAAAGGAAAAAACCCAAATAGAAAGAAAGAATAAAAGAAACTTTTAGTTCCTCATTTAAAGCAAGCAAAGCATCTAATTGTACATTTAACCAATGGAAACAATCTATTTGCCTCCCAGTAAAAAAAATCTATTCCTTAATGAGAACATGCTCTGTGCTTCCTAATCTCATCCCCTGCGGTAAGCACTGTGTTCAGTGTGTGGGTATAACCAACACTCATGCATTTATAAACTTGCATTTGGTTTTACAAACCACAGATCACATTACGCTCCATGCGTAACTATATAGTGTTATTACAATCATTTATAACTCTTTAAAATAATTTAAATAGCTACATAATATTAAATCAAAATAAAATGATGCAATTTATTTTACCATTTTCCTATTAGACATTTAGGTTGTTTCCCATGTAAATCTGCATATATTTATGTGACTATTTGATAAATGTTTGTCTCATAAGATTGCAAACCCTTGGGTTTGTTTTTGGTCACCATTATGCCTCATTTTATAGCAATACTAGTAATTTAATAGATGATCAATAGCATCTGGAGAATAAATGAACCTATTCTTCAATTCTTAGCTCAAATCAGTCCTATCAACAAAATATTTCTGATCCTCACATCAAAAATAGATACACAGTTGTCACTCTTCTAAAATCTCTCTCTTCTTTTTTTTTTTTTTTTTTGTATCTCTCTTGCAGGGAAAAGAAGAAAAATACTATTTATTGAACACTAATATATGTCAAGTATAGTGCCAGACATATTCGAGAAAAAGTCCATGCCAAAAGCAGTACAGGACATGCCAACAATACTTGCCATGAAATTTTCACTCCAGGACCTTTCCAGAACTCTACAGTGGCCCCCCTCCAAGCAGTGTGAATCTGGAAAAAGCTGAAGTCCCACCCTAAATGAGATCTTTGTCCCCTCTGTCTGGGAACAGTCTAACAGATAGACCTGAGAGCATCAGCTACTGTTTCTGATCTCCGGGGAGGGAGCCCTGAGCCAGCAGCTCAGGGTGGGTACACCAGAGTGACTTCAGAGAGGGTTTTAGCAGAACTTGTGACATGGTCCACAAAGAGAAGGGAAATATGAAGGAGAAAGCCCTGAACGTGAGGTCATTAGTCCCCTCTGGAGAAAGGGAGAAGAAAGTAGGATTTTGGGACTTTCTTGCTTTGTTAATATATTGTACTTATTCTAAAGATTCCTGTCCCAAATAAAAACACGATCCCCCATCTCCTAAAATTATAAGCCAAAAATAGATGTGTGAATTTTCACTTACTCAAGTGCTCTATTTTCTTCCCCCTTAAATAAAAATTTTAAAACGAATGAATTTCTCAGCTCTTTTACATCACATATGAAAAACAAAAAACAAGCCTTCAGCACCAAGAGCTATTTGAAAACAGTGCAAGACATTTACATTCCTCCATACCATAAATTTTGAATAGCTCTATTTTTCAAATTTATTTATTTATTTAGAGACACAGTCTTGCTCTCTTGTCCAGTGTGAAGTGCAGTGGGACAATCAGAGCTTGCTGCAGCTTTGAACTCCTAAGCTAAGTGATTCTTTCCCCTCAATCTCCTGTGTAGCTGGGACTACTGGTGCAAGCCAACAGGCCAGACTAATTTTTATTTTACATTTCTTGTACAGGCAGACTCTCACTATGTTTATTGCCCAGGCTGGTCTCCAACTCCAAACCTCAAGTGATCCTCCCACCTCAGCCTCCCAAAGTGCTGAAATTACAGGGATGTGCTATCATGTTCAGCCTGAATAGTTCTATTTGTTGTGTATCAAAACATAATCGTGAAAATAACGGAGCAAGTATCTAGTTAACATTTACTAATGATTCCAGGAAAAGGCTACTTCGCTTCCTAAGGATATTCAATGTATGTTGAGGAAATTGGAGGACAAGGAAGGAGAGGGCAGTACTTAGAGGGCCCCACATGTAACCAGATTCGCTTTTAGAGATAATGGAACCTTTCAAAAGGAAAGGCATTTTAAGCATTTTACAGGACAGATTGCTATATGAATGAAACATGATGCTAGGGCATAATCTAAGCACAAAAGATGCTGGGGGATGGGGATAAAGTAGACAAAGCTTAGTATAAAACCTTGCTTTCTATACCTGTCCTGTCTAAATACTCTCACCTCTTAACCCCTGCCAGATGCTAACTTCATTTCCTGCAAGGCACCATAGGCCATGATTAATTCTACAAAGTAAGAACACATCAAGCCTGATGCACTACACAGCATCATCTGGAATGGTCTTTTTACCTACAGGTTATTGAAAGTCTATGGGCATGATGAAAAATACATATCATATACTTACTGAACTTTACACTCAGGAGATACACAGTGACACCAGGAGAATGTCTGGGGACATGATCACCCTCAACAGATGACCTGAGAACACAGGCTTTGTAAAATCAAGGAAAATCTGATACTGTTTTACTCCTTGGATGTCCAAGAGGTCAGATCCTTTCTGAATAACTTCCCTCCTTGGTAACCCTGACATTTCCAATACAGATGAGAGATGAATCAATGTAGGTTTCTTTAAAAAAAAAAATTAGGGGCACACCTGTGGCTCAAAGGAATAGGGTGCCGCCCCATATACCGGAGGTAGAAGGTTCAAACCCAGCCCCAGCCAAAAAGTACAAAAAAAAACCCAAAAAGACCATTTGGCTAAACTTACTCTTGTACTCTCAATGTTGTGTCCCCACAAAACTCACAAAGTGAAATCTGAACCCTCAAGTTGATGGTATTGGGTGACGAAGTCATGAGGGTGGAGCTACATAATAAATGGGATTAATTTGCCTGAGTTCAGGAGTTTTGAGACCAGCCTGAGCAAGAGCCAGACCTCATCTCTAAAAAAATTATCCGGGCATTGTGGCAGGCACCTGTAGTCCCAGCTTCTTGGGAAGCTGAGGCAGAAGAATCACTTGAGTCCAAGAAACTGAGGTTTCTGTGAGCTGTGAGCTGTGACGTCACAGCACTCTACCAATAGTGACAAAGTGAGACTCTGTCTCTAAAATATAAATAAAGGATTAATGCTTTCATTACAGAGGACCCAGGGAACTAACTTGCCCCCTGCACCATGTGAGGGCTCAGCTAGAAGGTGTCATCAATGAGGAACAGCCCCTCACCAGTCAACCTAATCTGCAGGTTCTTTGACTTTGGACTTCTCAGCTTCCACAACTATGAGAAATAAATTTCTGTTTTTCATAAGCCACCCAGTTTATGGTATTGTCATAATGAAATTATGGCAGCTCAGATGAACAAAAACATTGCCTTTGACTCTGAAAACTGTAAGTCCTAGAAAGCACAACTTTCTGAAGTCTTGAGATACCAACCACACCAATTATTTCCTAAGATCTCCTGCAGTTATCAAGAATTCCTAGTTTCAGCCCATCGAGGTGGCTCACACCTATAATCCTAGCATTCTAGGAAGCAGAGATGGGAGGATTTCTTGAGCTCTGGAGTTCAAGACCACTCTGAGCAAGAGTGAGACCCTGTCTCTATTAAAAAATTAGAAAAAAATGGCTGGGCGTTGTGCTAGGTTCCTGTAGTCACAGCTACTTGGGAGGATGAGAAAGGTGGATCACTTTAACCTAGGAGTTTGAGATTGCTGAGGCCATAACACTCTAGCCTGGGCAAAAGACTCTATCTAAAAAAGAAAAAAAGGAATTCCTATTTTCTCCCACCAATATTCCAACTATAGAAATATGTATATGTAAGTCACCATACCACCTGAGAAGTCAGGAGAATGCAAAGTACTGAGAGAAGATAGGAGCAGATGCTTTTCAACCATAGTAGGAGGCTGCACTCTGGGGAGCTAAAGGGCTGACACAGGCAGAGCGCGGTGGGGTAGGTTGAAGGTCAGACACTGGACAGCCTCTTTCGCTCTCCATTTTCAGTCTCCCATCATTAACACATCTGGGATCACACCTTCTAGCAAATTCTGCTGGTCCCCATCAGAGCTGCCCAGCATGAAGGAAGTTTCCGTTGTAGGACACGCTTTTCAAGCAACTGGTTCTCTCTGGGCCTTCAATACTGCTGCTGATGCTGTGGGTATACAAGGCCCCAGCGCCATGCAGAGGGGCTGGGGTCGGGGAAGTCTCTATCTCCTGGCTAGGCAGGAGTTCTGCTGGCCTTCTACCCTGACTCTACCCTCCCCAAGACACCAATTCCTTAGCTACAAAACAAAGTAAAGGTGGGGAATGGCAATTGTGCTGGTTAAGGGCTGGCAGACAAGGAAGGACTGCAGCTGTTGGTGGGATCAACTGAAGGCAGGGGCTTCATAGTGATGGGGTGGCCTTCCAGCTAGGCTGTCTTATAGCCCAGCCTATGAACTGCTTCATCTTAATTTTGACTCAAAAATGAGTCCTACATCTCATTCCATGTGTAGCCCTTGGACAGTACCAACTCAGACAGGGAGTCCTAACAGTCAGAGAGTAGCTCAGTATAAAGCCTTAGGTCCTCCTCGGGGCCTGTATCTATACAAGGGTCCCTCAGGATTTCCACTGAAGTATTTTTCTCACTAGGGTTGAGGATCACAAATTTCTTGACAAGGTATATATACCTTATAAACATGAAGAAAGGAATGTGATGTATTCTACTCAGTTCCCACTCTTGCAGCTCCCCAAAGTTCTCTCCAAAAAAAGGCAGAGACCCAGTGACCATGGCTCCACACATCCATCAAAGGGACGTTGCACTTTTGGTCCTAGAAGAGTTCCAGGGCAGCATAGGGGGACCGTCCCAAAAAGTGTCTAATTTCTCAATGATGAACTCAATGCTGAAGCCAAAGTCTGCAACCTTGGTGTGAGGTCAGCATCCAAAAGCAGGCTCTCCAACTATAAGTCCCTGTGGACACCCCTTCTGGGGACAGTCCAACACAGCAGACGCTACCCAGTGGAATGTCAAGCAGCCATGGTCCAGTAAGTATCGAACACCTTCTCCTCTGCTAGTAGACTCCATGGCAAAGGTGGAGTCTTTCCTAGGTGTCAGTCACCTCAAATAGTTTTCATAATGTTGGGGCGACCCAGGAGCTTCATGCTCTGGACTTCACGGGATTGTCTCTGGAGGCTGGAGAAGTCCTGCTGACTCTTGTTAACAACCTCCATGGCTGCTTTGATCCTAGTTAGGATGTGCGGGGTCAACCTCACCTTGAGGAAGCTGCCCTGGCCATGGGTCTCCTTTCCAGCAGAGGTGACCGTGAGGCCCAGCTGCATCTGACCTGCTAACTAAACTACTAATGCTAACTGCCAACCTAAATTTAAAAATAAATATATCAGGAGAAAAAAATAAATAAGAAAAAATGAAAATAAAATATGAGATTAAAAAAAGGTGAAAATAAAAAAAATCAAAGAATAAAAAAAGAGAAAACAAAGGTTTTTAAATGAGAAAAAAATAAGAGAAAAGAAAAAAAGAAAAAAAGAAACAAAGAAAAAAGAATGTCAAAAAATAAAGAAAAAATAAAATTTTAAAAGAAAAGAATAAGAAAAAAGAGTAGAGGGAAAAAAAATAATAGGCAAAAAGCCAAAGAGGAAAATGCTCACTGTGGTCAAAGTCCTTCTGATCACTAAATATCAGCTTCCTGGGTTAAAAGGACTAAATTGCTAGTCATGAATAAGGATTTGGAAAGGAGACTCAAATTCCCTAACAGTGGATCCTTATGAGGTCACAACAAGAAATGGACTAAGCAAAAAGAAAAAAAAAAAAGAAATGGACTAAGCAAGGATGACAATAATCCTCAGTGCTTTTCTTAATGTTGGCCTCAATCCTTTTCTTTTTCAAAAAAATAAAGAGAGAGTGAGGAGCCCGGGTCTTTTTGCCTATCTGGGTTACAGCAATTAATATTTACCCCATTAGAAATTAAAACCTACAGGATGCTTCAATGCCTTTTCATTTCTAGTTTGAAAAGCTGTAATAATTTTTAAAAGCTCATAATGTCTACACTTAGTACCTTCAATTCCTTTTTCATCAAACTGTGAATAGTCTCAAAATGATGCCAGAATTTAACTAGCATGATGAGACTAAAATGAAAATATCCCTTGCATAAGATACTGAAAGCGGTTAAGCTGTCCATATGGTTTTCCTCGCTAACAGAGATGACCTGAAACCCTGCTGCATATGACCTGATGTTAACTATACTAATAACACTTCTTAAAAGCTGAGAAAAGACAGCTTTCATCCCATTTTCATTCCTCATTTACTGTTCTACCCACTGACCTGCTATGTCCATTTCAGTTATCCGTGAATGTAGAGACTGCAGCTAAAAGAACCTACATGTCTTGTGTCAGTATTATTTAGCATGGATGGGGTGGGTCCAGGTACTGGGTATGGCACCAGGACCTCAGGGGACAGAACCTTGAAGCCCATTCATTTATTCCTCCTCTAACAAATCTCCTTTCTTGACATAAATATGAGGTTCTGATCTCTATCATTTTCTTTCTCTTAACATTTCTTTACAGGCAGATCTACTGGTGACATACTCCCTCAATTTTCATTTGTCTGAGAGTCTTTATTTCTTCACTTTTAAAGGATAATTTCACTAGATATGGAATTCTATGACTTATTCTTTCTTGCTTGTATGGTTTCTGTAGAGAAGTCTGAAGTATAGTAATTCTTACCCTTAGACATCTATAGGTAAGGTGATTTTCCTTAAGGCTTCCTTTAATATTTTCTCTTTGTCTTTGATTTTTTTGCAATTTTAATATATGTCTAAGTGTAGGTATTTGGGGTATTTGCCTGCATAGTATTCTCTGAGCTACCTGGATCTGTACCTTGGGGTCATTAATTTTGGAAAATTCTCAGCCCTTATTACTCCAAATATTTCTTCTGTTCCTTTCTTCTTTTTGAGGTATTCCCATTACACATGTATTATACCTTTTGTAATTGTCCTATAGTCCTTGACCACTCTGTGTCAGTTTTTTTATTCTTTTTCAGCTTGCAAAATCTGTACAGATGTACCCTCAAACTTGCTGACTTCTTGGCTGTGTCCAGTCTGCTGCTGAGCCCAGAGCGTCCTTCATCTCTGTCACAGTGCTGTGGATTACTAGCACTAACTTCTGAGTTTTTGTAGTTCCCATCTCTCTGCTTACATTACCCATCTGTGCTAGCATGCTGACCACTTTCTCCGGTAGATCCCATAGCATATCAATTCTATTTTTAATTTCTGACCTGCTCATTCAAAAATCTCTACTATATCTGACTTTGGGTCTCATATTTGCTCCCTTCAGATTGTGCTTTGTGCCTTTTGGGATGTGTTGTGATTGTTTGCTGAATACTAAAAATGATGAATTATGTCAAAGAAACAGAGGCAAATGGACTTTGTTATGTTTATGTGGCTAGGATTTAAGCTGCTGGCTGTAACTGTAGGTGTAAGGCAAGCATTCCCTGTACTGTCCCTGTTCTTGTCTCCTCTGGGCCTGTTACTTCTTTTAGTGTAATCCCTTATTACCATGTGGAAGTAAAATATGAAGGGAGAGGAAGCCCCCTACAGTCCCATAGCAGTTAGTTCTTGGTCTTTTAGTAGCCTGTGACCCTGAGCTGGGATCTTCAAAAGTGGGTCTCAGCTTTATTCCACACACACCCCACCCTCACCTTAAGTGAGACATTAGGCTCAAGTTACATTCTCTATCACTCAGGCTCCTGGTAAAACCTAAGCCACTTAGGCTTTAGTAAAGAAATAGCTTCTTTTGAGGGCAGGCTTTTGTTAAGGAAAACAGAATGCTGGGGATGGGAGGGAGAGATATTTCAAAACAGTTGCTTTGAAACTGGAAGGGAGTATTGGAAGAGGCTATTAGGATTCCTAGAGGTTCACCTAACACTGGGCTCCCAGAGTCTTTATCTTTGGCACACTGAGCCTCCAGTGATGTAAATCCATCATTTACAGCTTAACTGTTCCTACCAGTAACTCCTACTAGCGGAGTTCTGCCCCTGGACTTCTAGTAAACTGTGATTGTAGGTTTCGCCTCTCCGTTTCTTAGGGCAGCAGTTTACCCAGTGACCTCAGTTCTCCATGAGTCGAAAAAGAATCACTGATTTTTAGTTTGTTAAGTTTTTTTTTTTTTTTCTTACTGCAAAGAGAGGAAGTAAGACCTCCAAGCTCTTTACATGTAGTTGCATTACAATTTTTTGGCTTATTAATGTGTTCTTTAGTAATTTTATAGTCTTCCACGTTTACAGTGTTCATAACCTCCAAAATGTAGCTTTCAATTTGCTTCCTTATAACGTGCTGTTTGAAATTACTATTTACACACAGGAAAAATACATTCAGCATATACAAATGTTTCGAGAAGTTTCTATTCTCTCCAACAGTGCTAGTCACCCTACCTGAATCTTTCATAGTACATCTGACATTTAAAATTTCCCTGGCTGTTTTGATTATACAGATCCTTTTTTTTAATAAATAACTTCTAAAACTAGATGTCAGCCAACATGAATATGGCTCCACAGTCAGTTAAGACAGCCAGTTAAGCGTCTGGATGGCCATCAGCATCCCTCTCCGTAATGAAGCCCTTGCCAGATGACAGACTGAGCACCAGCAGAACATGCTTCTCTCTTCCTCAGGCACGGCTCATTTGCTGATGCCCTGTAAGGTGGCAGGAGGGAAATCACTTCATTTAAATAAAGCGGTTTCCTAGATGGTAGTTTATCATGGTCGTTTGCCTCTGAAAATGCATTTATAACCAGGCTATCCCAAATGTTAGTTATTCTGGTGTCTTATGTTCCTCCCTTCTCACCCCCATCCCCCCAAATCAATCTACCCTTTAGAAATAAAACAAACAAAAAAATTACTTTCAAAATAATATGTTGGCAAGAATAGATTTTGGTGCTTTGGGAAATGTATATAGTATTACTGATATCCCATTATTCTTTCTTTGAAAGGTACAGGAAAGATATTATTCCATTGCAAATATTTAATATTGAAGTCTTGCTCTTTTTCAGATTGTGGGATTTTCTTTTTTTTAGTCAGAGGTTGTTTTGATAATTTCTCTTTGCTCCTTTTTTTTTTTAACCATCAAATGAATTTCCCATTTTCCCCTGTGATTGCTGGCTTCAAACTTATTCATTTACCTAGGTAAACCTATAGTGAATTTTATTACATGTAATTTATGACTTTAGAATCACATTTATGGCAACAGACCAAAATGTGACACATGGAGTTTTGATTTCATTATGGGGTCCTGCAGGCACTCCAGGCAAGGAAGAAGATGGGAAAACTTTAAAGCTATAAGAATAGAGAAAGGTCAGTGTATATACAAGGGAAGACTTTCTTTGTCTGACTTTATCTAATGTTCTGTGGGGTCAAAGCCATCTTAAACCTTCCTAATGCTTGTCCAAGAGTCTCCTAACAGTACACAGTAGATTATATAACATGCAGATAGACTGTTACTTATTCCAAAAGATTATTCCCGAAATCCAAATCACTTAAAGAACATAGAAACTGGGCAGCACCTGTGGCTCAAAGGAGTAGGGCACTGGCCCCATATACCCAAGGTGGTGGGTTCAAACCCAGCCCTGGCCAAAAAAAAAAAAACATAGAAACCTTACTTTACAAAAGATCCCTAACGGGGCTGGGCCCAGTGGCTCACGCCTATAATCCTAGCACTCTGGGAGGCCAAGGCAAGGTGGATTGCTTGGCTCAGGAGTTCGAGACCAATCTGAGCAGAAGCGAAACCCCATCTCTACTAAAAATAGAAAAACTGAGGCAAGAGGATTGCTTGAGCCCGAGTTGGAGGTTGCTGTGAGTTACGACACCATGGCACTCTACCCAGGGTAACAGCTTGCAACTCTATCTCAAAAAAAAAGGATTCCTAAAAGACATCTTTTCAGGCAGCGCCTGTGGCTCAGTGGGTGAGGCCCCGGCCCCATATACCGAGGGTGGCGGGTTCAAACCCGGCCCCGGCTGAACTGCAACCCAAAAATAGCTGGGCGTTGTGGTGGGCGCCTGTAGTCCCAGCTACTCGGGAGGCTGAGGCAAGAGAATCACTTAAGCCCAGGAGTTGGAGGTTGCTGTGAGCTGTGTGATGCCATGGCACTCTACCGAGGGCCATAAAGTGAGACTCTGTCTCTACAAAAAAAAAAAAAAAAAGACATCTTTTCACAAATCCAAGAATCCATTATCAAAATCACCAACCACTAATTACCTCTACTCAGAATGTGCCTGCTTTATAAATTCAGCTTTTTGTATATTGGATTTTCTTAAAATATACACTTGAACTTTTGTTACACAGGTTGTATTTCTTTCTCAAAAAAACTCCAGATTGTTATATAAAACTTGCTTCACATTTTCAGATAAAAGTGACATAAATATTCAATTCAATTATATGAAAAAGTAATGAAATCTGTATTTTCCCAACTACCACTCATTCTTCACAAAAGAGAAATGAAGTTGTTTAGAAGCCACTAAGCCAATCCATCAATACTTCCATGGATCACGAGTGCGAAGAGAATCCCCCTTAAATAAGGTTACAGATCTCTCATACAATGAGATGTACCAGATGATTAATCATTTGAGAAAAACACCCACTCAAACGGAGGAGGAACAGGTACCACCTATGCCTGAGGAGAAAACAGACTATAGGCACTTTATCATGTAAGTAGGTACTTAGCAAATTGCTGATGGTTTTCCTCAGCTAGTTCTTGAAAGGAGAAATGAGCTCTGCCCATAGCTCAGCGGGGCTAGTATGGTGATCCATAGCCCATCATCCCTTTTCTCCAGCTCCCACCCACCTCAGCTCAGTTTGTCCCTGCCCCACATGCCCATCTCATCCACCACACCCACCCACTCATCCCTCCCTAGTCCTGCTGCAGCTATCTCTTCAGTATCTCAGGGACCTATCTACCTCTTTCCATCACTACTGGCATTCCCTCCATTGGGCCATTCAGGGACTCTTAACTGGTTTCACTGCCTCCAATCTTAAGATTCCTTAATCTCTTTCCTCCAAATCAATCAGAATCAACTACCTAATTTAAAGATCTGCTGGCTAAAATCTTTCAGTGGTTCCTCAATGCCATCAATCTATATATGAAATCCATTGTTTTAATATAATGTATAAGGCCCTTAGTAAACTGGTTCAGAGGTTCCCAAATTTTCTTTGTAATCTGGGAAGCTTTTACAAGTCCCAAAGCCCTGGCACATATCATACCAATTATGTCACAATGTCTAGGGGTGAGAACCATACATCGGTATTTTTTAATTAATTTTTTTAATTCCCAGGTGATTTCATCGTGCAGCAAAATTTGAGAACCACTGAACCACTACTGGTCTACTTACCTCTCTGGACTCACTTATTATCATCCCACCACCACATAAACCTGGTCCATTTTCCTTCTTTGTAATACTTTCTCATGCTTTCTTGGATCAAGGTTTTTCCCAGGTTGTGTTCATCCCCTGAACACTCCTCCCCATTAAGGCTTGTACACTTTTACTTCCCAGCATAGCTCAACTCAACTTAAAGTTCTGAAAAACGTCCCTAACAAAACTTGCCTACTGGGAGAAAAGCCAATTCAGTTACCAAGGAAAACACAAATTAAATGGCATGATATGCAGATTTGTGTTGTAAACATTATAATGTGTAATTAGTGAATACAGCTGGGAATCAGCTAAAATGATAAAGTATAGGCCTGTACCAACTGGCCTTTATCCAGTAATATTTCAAGGATAAGCTAAAGAGCAATGTATAAACCCAGAAGTAACTTAGAAATAAAACAAGAACTAACGGATGATCATCTCTCTGGGGATGGGCAGCCCTCAGCAGACAGTCTGTATAAAGGACTTTGCAGCACATCCCAGCCTAACGACAAGGGGCAGGTAAATACTGAACATCAGATTGAGATGATCCTTAAAAAAACATTATCTGTTGATCCTTTAATAAACCGTTATATGTGTAAACAACAGTGAAGTTTATTTTAGGGGCTGGTTGGTTGTACTTTGCTAATTAGTTTGCTTTGTACTACCACTATCATCCAAATAAGCATACACAAACACAGTCCCATTGAGAATCCTCAAATCTGGGTTAGATGCCACACCTGTGTGCTTGCTGGCAATTTGCACTTCCCGTATAATACCACTGAACCCAAGGTGCTGGGACTGTCGTTCCACCTTATAGCATTCCCCATTAGACACCAGGTTTTCTGAGAACAGGAACATCATCCACCTTGTTGACCACGAATCCCATACAAGAAGCACCAGATCAGACATAAACTCCTGATGAAAGGGACTGTGTTACTGTTGTCCAACACTGGGTCTCCGGCACTTACTATAGCATGTACTCATACATAGTGGGCACTCAAATTTTTGAGTCCAGGTTAGGATCCCTTGAAATTAATAGTTGGCAGTGTGGTCTTGAAAATCTCATGTTTAGACCACCCATGATGGCTCACGCCTGTAATCCTAGCACTGTGCGAGGCTGAGGCGGGTGAATTGCTTGAGCTCAGGAGTTCGAGACCAGCCTGAGCAACAGCAAGACCCCGTCTCCACTAAAAATAGAAAAACTGAGGCAAGAGGATTGCCTGTGCCCTAGAACTTGAGATTGCTATGAGCTATAATGCCATGGCACTCTAGTAAAGGCACCAGAGTGAGACTCTGCCTCAAAAAGTAAGAAAAAGAGAAAGAAAATCTCATCTTTAGAGAACAAAAGCCCAGAAAAGAAGGCAAGAATTGAGAGCCCAACACTTTCTGGCACATCATGGGAATAAAATAACCCTACTTTTCAAAACCCTCTTCAATGGGCACATGCCTAGTGGCTAAAGATGAGATAATCATTTTGTTTTTCCACTTGGAGACAAGGTCTAACTCTGTCACCCAGGCTGGAGGACAGGTCCAGGTCACAACCATGGCTCATACCTCACTGCAGCCTCCAATTTGTGGGAGCAAATGATCTCCCACCTCAGCCTCCCAAGTAGTTACAGTCACATCCAGGCATGCCACAACACCCAGCTAATTTTTAAATTTCTGGTAAAGACAATATCTCATTATGTTACCCAGGCTGGTCTCAAACTCCTGGCCTCAAGCGATCTTCCCTCCTCAGGCTCCCGAAGTGCTAGGATTACAAGGCATAAACCACCATACCAGATGGGCTACATCTTTGAAGCTTTGATATTCCTATGTTCTTCTCTGCTGTCTTACTCTAATATTCTGTACCACTATAAAAATCTTTTCTAATTTGGCGATACTGTCCTGAAATATCAAACAGTAAGTCCACAGATAATAACAACAACTCCCAGTCTACTCACAATTGACATGAAGCTTGAAGAGTGTATGAAAAAAGCTTCTGAAATATAAAAAGTACTATGCAAATGCATGTTATGAGACTTTTTATAGATTAGTAGTAAACAAAGCCCAGAAGAAATTCTTGTTGGAATCTTTTTTTTTTTTTTTTAAGTTTTTGGCCTGGGCTGGGTTTGAACCCACCACTCCTTTGAGCCACAGGCGCCACCCCTTGTTGGAATCTTTATACTTTAATTTCTCGGGATAAATGAATGCTATGAATGAAAATGCCATCCTTGGTGGTGCCTGTGGCTCCATGAGTAGGGCACCAGCCCCATATACTGAGGGTGGCAAGTTCGAACCTGACTCCGGCCAAACTGCAACAAAAAATAGCTGAGCATTGTGGCGGGCGCCTGTAGTCCCAGCTACTCGAGAGGTTGAGGCAAGAGAATTGCCTAAGCCCAGGAGCTAGAGGTTTCTGTGAGCTGTGATGCCATGGCACTCTACTGAGGGCAACAAAGTGAGACTCTGTCTCTTAAAAAAAAAAAAGAAAGAAAGAAAATGCCATCCTTTTAAATTAAAGGCACATTCAGAAGGACTGCAGTTTCAGTCATAATCTGAATCGATTGCAGAAGATGGACCCCAGTTAGTTATCTATAAGTTTCAGACATTGCACATGTGAAAAAGTTAATTATATGTACATCATGGAATACTATTCAGCCATTAAAAAATGGAGACTTTACATCCTTTGTATTAACCTGGATGGAAGTGGAAGACATTATTCTTTTTTTTTTTTTTTTTTTTGTAGGGACAGAGTCTCACTCTATCACCCTCGGTAGAGTACCGTGGAGTCTCAGCCCACAGCAACCTCCAACGCCTGGGCTTAGGAGATTCTCTTGCCTCAGCCTCCCAAATAGCTAGGACTACAGGTGCCCACCACAACGCCCGGCTATTTTTTGTTGCAGTTTGGCCAGGGCCGGGTTTGAACCCGCCACCCTCAGTATATGGGGCCGGCACCCTGCCCACTGAGCCACAGGTGCCGCCCAGAAGACATTATTCTTAGTAAAGCATCACAAGAATGGAGAAGCATGAATCCTATGTACTCAATTTTGATGAGGACAATTAATGACAATTAAGGTCACAGTGGGGGTGGGGGAAGGGGAGAGCAGAGAGAGAAAGAAGGAGGGAGGAGTGGAGAAAGGAAGAGTAGAGAGAGGGAAGGAGGAAGGAGGGTGGGGCCTTGGTGTGTGCCACACCTTTGGGGGGCAAGACAGGATTGCAAGAGGGACTTTGCCTAACAAATGCAATCAGTGTAATCTGGTTTATTGTACCCTCAATGAATCCCCAACAATAAAAAAATAAATAAAAGAAAATAAAAGAAAAGAAATCAAGGAGCTTTATGTACCTAAATTTGGTTTGTTGATGAATGTTTGTATTACATAAAATCTATAACAGTTAGAAGATTCTGTAATTCTACAAACCAGAAAGCCCTCACCAGACATCAAATCTGTCGGTGACTTCACCTTGGGTTTCCCCGCCTTCAGTGTTATGAGAAATAAGTTTCTATTATTTGTAAATTACCTAGTTTATAATATTTTGTTACAGCAGCCCAAATAACACAACTGTTAGCAACATACCACTGCTTGGTCCACAGAAAGAACTCAACATGCTGTTAGATGATAGAGCTATAGTCTCAGTCAAGGCCACCCACAGTGTAGTCCACCTGATGCCAACTCACCAAGGTACTAACAGGTGCCACCCCTTCCCACACACAACTTCAAAGCCAAGATGAAGTAACTTATAAAATGGGAAATTAAGTAGCTAATAAATATGTGCTGAAATGCTCAAATTCACTATTAAATAAAGAAATTCAAAATGATACCATATTTTACCTATCAAGTTAAAGATAAAACAGCAATAATACCCAATATTATTTGAAATGTATCTTTAGTTTCATATATTTGACATTACTAGCATCAATTTGTGGAAAATAATATATATGATATAAATTCTGTTCATGTGCACAAGCTTATAAAATATCAAAATGTTTATCCCTTTTTTGGACAGCAATTCTACTCTAGGAAAGTATCCTAAAGATCTATGTACAAAGCTTCACCCACACAAAGCTTGCTAGAGGACAATTTACAATTGGGAAAATATAGGAAAATCAGAGCAATGACCCTCAAATGAAAGAAAGGTCCTGGCCATTGCTGACTGAAGAGACACCTGCTCCACTAGTGACAATTACTGACGGGGAGTGTCGCCACCCACTGATATCCCACTGATGGAAAAAGACTGGGCCACTGGGCCAGATGTGGAAAGAACAAGTGAAGATTTTCATAAATGCCCTCTAGTGAAAAATGAATCTTCTATAAAGGAAATTATATAATAGCAATTTTTTTAATGTATTCATTTTAAAAATGCAAAATTTTCATGAACAGTCTGATTAGAACCATATAAGTTATATACAGAAAAAAAGAATGAAAGAAAATTTAAAATATTATATGTAGACTGTACTTAGTTAGAGGAGCCCTGGGTCAATTTACTATTTCAATTTATACACATTTTCTAAATTTTTCATCTTATAGCTCTGTCATGGGAAAAATGTTAATCCCTTCAAGACCAAAGTCAAAAGGTGCCTTCCTCAGCATGCCATGGCAAAATAAGCAGGTCATTAAGACTATTACCTCCTTTTTACTGTGTAACCATATTACCTGGTTATTGTACTGAATGTTGTTAGGTTATTTGTACAGTAAACACTATAGAGCTGGTTTATTAAGGAAGAGGAGAAAAACCATCCTGTCCACTAGTAGGATCAACAAGATCATTTTTGTGCTGTCCAAGGAAGAAAGTGGCTTACACTGGAACACACAGAGTGTTTAAGGGATTTAAACACTCTAGCACTATGTATAAAAATCAGTCACATCAAGGGGGTAAGTAAAACAAGCACCCCAAGTTCTCCCAACACTGTACAGTGAAAAGGCCACTAGATCAGGAATCAAGAGACCCAGCCTGGAGTTCCCAGTCACCTACCATCTGTGTGACCTTGGGGAAGACACACTTAAGGGGCTCAGTTTTCTCCCCTGTAAAACAAGGAAGTCTCATTAAATGATTTGGGAAGTTATACAGATGAGTCAAAGGTCTTTTCTGGTATCACTCTTCCTAAATTTCAGCTGAAATTTCCTCTTACTTTGCAAACCCTGTGAAGCCTGCTGGAGGTTTCACAAGAACTGGGGTTCCTATTAGTTAACCACAGGGCTTTGGTAGACTGCTTGCACCATGAGTGAATTTCCCTCATTCATTCACTCATTTATTTAATAAGGAGACACAAATACATACATCGTATATATAAAACTTTAGGGAATGAGTAGAAAACTTAATAATTTTAAAAAGTATTTTAAAGTAGTTAACATTCACCATCCAAATGGAAAGACAATGAATTAAAGAAAATTGCAATGGCAAAGATCTAGAACAAATTACTAATTAATCACAGTACCTTTCCAACTAAGCCTGGGTGAGACTTCAAAACCCTTCTCAATACAAGCACTTCATTCAACACCCAAGAGACTATCCCTATCAGACGAGATGAAGTGACTTGTGCAGCCCGGGTTAGGCACGCCCCTGACCACATGCCAGCTACTTCCAATGCTCTCCCCAAGTGTCCCACCAACCTTGTTTGACTTCCATCTTCATCTCAAAACTATCCCAAAAGTAGGGAGGCACTAAGAGTCTAGTCACAACAGCTGAATGTTATTGTCAATTCACTTTTGCCAACTTCCTAGAAAGTCCAAATTCACAGGAAATAGGAAATATCCATACTGAATTATTTCATATTGAACACACTCCTCTCCTAAACACTGAATTGGATGAGTATTATACTGACATTAGACTTCTCATACATTCCTATTAGCAAAGAAAATAAATACACATATGCACTAATGAATCTTATAAACACACACATGTGCACACACATTCACACACAGTGCTGCTCTTCTGTAAAGCAAACTAGCAATATGTTTTAGATACCATAGAAATGTTCATACTCTTTGACCCAATAAGGCCACGTCTGGGACTCCATCATAAGAACTAATTCAAAATGTGGAAATGGCTTCTTGCACAAAAGTACACCTCACCTCTGTTATTAATAATGGTGAAAAGTTAGAAGAAACGTACATGTTAACAACAGAATTAAATAATTGATGGTGCAGCATCACAACAGAATATTAAGCAACCCTTAAGTATGAAGGTCATGCAGCAATGAGGGGATATTCAGATACAAACCAATGGAAGTATGCAAAACCATGGAAAGAAAGTTTAAAAACTGGTAACTGTGGAGAATATGGGTGTCTTTTCCGCTCTATTTCTAAGCTTTGTATAATTAAAAGACACTCTTTTAACAAGACATGCACACTTTTGATCTTATGGACAAAGAACCAAGGGTCTACACCAGACCATGCAGCCTGCCATCTTGCTCAGGGAGTAAGAGGGGCATCAGCATTCCATGGCATGCCACACAGAGCAGTTCACAGAGAGCCACCTGGAGGTGCTGTGTACTTGTCAATGATTGCCAGAAAAAATGAGCAGTGTGCATCTGCTAACCCAGTCAATTCCCTTCATTATGAGCATTGTGAGGTTGAGGATTCCCCGGGCGCGCTTCATGTGCTGTCAGTTTAGTTATCCATTTAAAAAACGTATATGGGGTCACACGGGGCTGTACAATCATTTATTTAAAGTAAAGAGCCCAGACTTTCACTTTAGGAGGAATAAGAAATGTCTGTGGCAAGAAATGTAATAATTACAAAGATGGGGGAGGAAAGCAGAAGCAAGCTTCACTCCAGAGAGGGCTAGAGCACAGCCGGGCTTGCCACACACACATACATGTGTCTAAGAAACAGGAGTCAAGGGGAGGACAGCACTGGGCTCTCCCTCACTGATGTAGGCATGAAGACACGGGAGGTCAGGATGTGTGCTCAGTCCTAACAAATGTTAACCAACAGGTGGAAACTGACTTCACCTTCCCGCCATTTAGCCATTTAACGCCACAGGCAGTTTCAGCCCTATGCTCAACCCAGGGACCAGCCCCACCCAGGGAGACATTAGGAAGCTCCAGGTCGTTTTTTAATCAGTCAGTCTCAGGTGCTGTTCTTTTGTGTTCACCCTCAGTTCCCCAGAGGTCTTTATACCTAGTGTTAATGACCAAGTTCTTATTATCACTCTCTCTCTTTTTTTTGAGACAGAGTCACAAGCTGTCACCCTGGGTAGAGTGCCATAGAGTCACAGTTCACAGCAACCTCCAACTTGGACTTAAGCAATCCTCTTGCCTCAGTTTTTCTATTTTTAGTAGAAATGGAGTCTTGCTCTTGCTCAGGCTGATCTTGAACTTGTGAGCTCAAGCAATCCACCCACCTTGGTCTCCCAGAGTGCTGGGATTACAGACATAAGCCACCACGCCCAGCCTTCTTATTTCTCTTCTATACCTTAATTTCCCCTCTGAGTCCTTGCCCAGGCCAGCAGCAAGGCAAAGAAACTCCAGATACAGATTCTGAAATCAGACAGTGCGGACTTAAAATTTAAGTTACCTTGCTTTCCTCCCAGTGTGACCTGGGGAAAATTATTTGACCTTTCTGAACTTCAATTTCCTTCTCTATAAAATGTATGCCCACACACAGGATCATTATAAGGTTTAACTGAGGTAACAAATGTAAACCCCAGCACCCAGTCCTTATTAATACTTAGTAAAAGTCTGCTATGTATACTCACATTCCTCAGCAGCTGGGGCCCTGTGTGTCTCCTTACTCCATAGCCCCATTCCTTGTACATGAACAGCACAACTCCACTCTCTGTTGCCAAGCCTTCCTTATACTGTCCACATTCCTGAACCCAGCTTGCCTCTGGAACCACTCCACTGCCCAAACCAAGACACCCTCATTTCAGAACCATGATCCGACTTGCCTGGGTACTGAGGCACACTGCCTGGGTTAAGAGACCTCCCCTTGCACTTGTAAGTCCATGTGACTTTGAACAAACTAATAAACCTGTCCGTGACTTGCGCCCCCATCTGTGAAAGAGATAAAAACAGTGTCTACGTCCTAAGACTGTGGAAAGGATTCAGTGTTTTAGTAAAGTTCTGAGAACTGTGCTAGCACATAGGAATCAGGTATTTTGTTTTTAACTTCAATTCTCTGAGGTCAAAGGTACTTGGTTAGCCTATGTCATCCCATATCATCCCGTAACCCAGACAGTTCTGCTACTCTCTGACACTCGGGTGATATGAGCCCCCCAGAGCAAAGCCCTGCTATCCATGCATGGTTCACAGATCTGCATCAGCACTATCTGCAAGCCCACTGGAAATCAGAATCTCAGTCCCCATCCACACTTGGTAAACAGAATCTGTATCTGAACACATTCTGCAGACAAAGTCACCTGGAGTTCTTGTTAAACAAGTCTGAAGATAAACAGCCAACTGCATAAGGAGCTCCTTGGGACGTTCTTAGAGGGTAGACACCAAGTTGTATTCATCTTTGTTTTCCTAAATAAGGAGGAGATAGTTCACAAAATCATCTAACACTACTCTCACTTTCGTGAAGTCCAACAATTTATCACCGCTCAATAAAACTGGAATGTTTGTGAGCTCTACAAAAATATATATATATATATTTTTTTTTGTCTTAGTTGCTCCTCCCCAACTTACCCTAAAATAATATTTAACTCTATAATCCCTTTATGAAGAAAATGCAAACTGTCCTTGACAGAAGGGAATGATTTCTACATTGTTTCCCTTAGAAATGATGCTGGCTCTGTAAAACCCAGGAGTTGGGGTGGGGTTCAGAGGGGATAAGAGGAGGGGTTGGCAGAGCTACCTCTGAAAAACAATGGGTTGGAGGTTGGGGTTTTAAAGAGAATTTGCTGTTACCTTCCTGCCATTTTCATTTCAAACTCCTAGAATGTTACAAACCAACTTAAGGCATCAGAAAATTAAGTGCCACGTTTTATAACCAGTGACCTTTTCTGATGACATACATGCATGTATAACTAACCAGCTGCTGGAGGTCAACAAACAGGAAATAACTACAGAGAAGAAGATGGGATAAATCGTTACAGGGCCTAGAAAAGTCATACCAACCAATCCAAGAGCCCCTGACAGGCCCCCTTGAGGAGCAATTCTTCAGAAATGACCAGATGCCCTGCCTGTCATCTAAGCAATCTGTCTCTCTCATCCAACAGGGCCCTCTGCCCCACCCCCCACCTCCACACACACTGCCACCTCAGTAATTAACCAAAGGGAAAAATCTGCACAAAGAAGAGAGCTATATTCCAATCCCCACAACTGTTACAAAATTATCTAAATAGATATTATCTAATGCCATAGCAAACTCAATGTGCTTCTCTTTGAAAACCAAGGAAGATCAGCAATAGATGTTCTAAGTCCTTCTTATAAATCAAAGGTAGGAGAGAATGCCCACTATGTCACTCAGAATCAGCAGCTACACATGAAAATAGATATAACAGGGCAGCACCTGTGGCTCAAAGGAGTAGGGCGCCAGCTCCATATGCTGGAGGTGGCAGGTTCAAACCCAGCCCTGGCCAGAAACTGCAATAAATAAATAAATAAATAAATAAATAAAGTGGTGCCTGTGGCTCAAGGAGTAGGGTGCCGGCCCCATTTACTGGAGGTGGTGGGTTCAAACCTGGCCCCGGCCAAAAATAAATAAATAAAGAAATGAACAAAAAGAAAAAACTTAAAAAAAAGAAAGAAAATAGATACAACATCACTGATACTATATGCACACAAAGACACATGCACAGACATATGTTTATCTTTGCTCTGTCTGAATTAAAAGGTTTTAGAGAAGGTCAGAAGTCCTATCTTCATCTACCAGAGTAACTCAATTATTTTCTGCCCTTAATTGAAGGCTGCGAAAGTGAAAATACATAGCAGGAAAGACACCACAGATCATACATCCTTTCTGTTCCAACTGCTGACAGACAACTCATAAAAAAATAAAAATAATGAAAACAATTTTACTTTTATATCTAAATATGCATTTTTAAGACAAAATCAAAACCAGAACACTTGTTTCCCCCAAACACTAAACCACATCCCCAAACTTAGATGAACTTTTAACCAAATAACCTTAAAGCCACAGTCCTATAGAGATGCTGCTGCTATAGAAAAGGAGACCATGTCAAATACATCTTTGTCTTTTTAAAAAAAACTCCAAGGGCCCAGGAGAGGCTTAGACAAAGCACTGCAACAAGCCAAACAATCCCCACATTGACCATGTGGTTTACTCAAAGATACACCCTGACTTTCTAACTTCATGGCAGAGCTAAGTGTTTTAATACACAAGGTTGCAAAAGGCACTATACTACGTACACCTGAGGAGGTGAGGGTCTAAATGAGAAGTCTTCAGAAACTACGAGAAATATCAGCACAAATATCAACATAGGCTTTAGTTTACAAAATGAAACTACCATCAAAGCCAGAAAGTTAAGCTGGAGCTTGCACTGAAATATCGGCAAGCAAACAGCTGACCCTCTGCATTCCTAAATGCAAGGTTCTGCAGAGATAAACTAGCTCTGTCTTCTATAGCAGCCAGTACTCAATCTTACAAATATATGCACATACTCAGTAAAGACATGAAAATGATTTTTCACTACAAATAAACAAAACAGAAGAGATTCCCTTAATATCTGAGAAATATAAGTACTACCTGCAATCTCAGGTAATAAGGACACTCACTCTGAGAAAAGAAAATTTTTGTATCTTTCGTGATGGTAAAAATCTTAATCAGGGCCAAAAGAACAATGTGTTAAAAATAAATTACAGTAATGGTCCCACATGTTGGCTGCACATTAGAATCATCTTGGAAACTTTCTGAAATTCCCAGTGGCCCAGGGACGTATCATATCAGCTACATTAGAATCTCTGGAGGTGGAACTACAGCATTATTGATTTTTAAAGCTCCCCAGGCAGACTGTAGTGTATAGCCATGGCTAAGAACCATGAAATTAGATTATTCAAAGACATCTTCCAGAGCAGAGAGTTGGTCTAAGCATGACTGTGGGCCCCTGATATACTGGAACAGAAGCTAACGCCCAGCTAAGATGGTGGACTGTATAAGCCACTTAACTCCCAACCCAGGAAGAGGGGTTGAGGACCAAATATACTCAGGCTCCCCCTACCTATTAACAAGCAAATCTGATAAGGCAGCATTCAGGAGGCCCCTGAGTCTGTACTTTCAGGGGTCACCTCTCCCTGGCAATGTGAGAGGCATTAGAAACAGGTGTGACATGGTCCAGCTAAGCCGGTGTCACCTAGGGTAAGGAGTTATTTTCAGAGCACTATGCAGCCCTCTTATGACTCTTTGCATACCCTCTTAACAAAATATGTACAGGGAAATGGATAAGTTTCTGAGCTTTTGCTCCTCTGTTGATAAAGCTGGAAAATTCACTTTAAGTAGAAAAAAGTCCTCAGTGTTTACCAACAATACCCTCTTGACTCCCCCCCAATTTAAATCCAACTTTAGAAAGTGTTGCTTGGTTTTATTTGAAAGCAAACTTCTAATGGAAATGGTACAGCAGAGATGTTTTACAAAACTTCACTAGAATCGATGCACATTTACTCCAAAAATTTAAAGGAAAAATTTTACCCAAGAAACTTAAAAAGAAAATCAAACATATTGTAGACATTTTAAAGGATAAAATCTTAAATAACAAGAATGTTATAAAGCATAAATTCTAAAAGGCAGGCAAAAGCCATAAAAAATTTTTCAAAGATTGTCTGGGCATGATGGCTGATGCCTGTAATCCTAGCACTCAGAGAGGCCGAGGTGGGTGGATCACCTAAGCTCAGGTGTTCATGACCAGCCTGAACAAGAGCAAGACTCCGGCTGGGTGCGATGGCTAATGCCTGTAATCCTAGCACTCTGGGAGGCTGAGGCTGGGGGATCGCCTGAGCTCAGGAATTTGAGACTAATCTCAGCAACAGCAAGACCCTAGCTCTGCTGAAAAGGAAAAATTAGCCAGGCATTGTGACAGGTGCCTGTAGTCCCAACTACTCAAGAGGCTGGGGCAGGAGGATAGCTTAAGTCCAAAAGTTTGAGGTTGCAGTCAGCTATGACACCAGGGCACTCTATCCAGGGCAAGAGAGTGAGACTCTGTCTCAAAAAATAGGGAAAAGGGAAAAAAAAAAAAAAAAAAAAGCGAGACTGCAGCTCTACCAGAAATGGAAAAATCAGCTAGGCATCATGGCAGGTGCCTGTAGTCCCAGCTACTCAGGAGGCTGAGGCAGGAGGATCACTGGAGCCCAGGAATTTGAGGTTGCTGTGAGCTAGGCTCAGGCAGGAGGATCACTAGAGCCCAGGAGTTTGAGGTTGCTGTGAGCTAGGCTGAGGCTGAGGCAATGGAGTGAGACTCTGTCTCAAAAAAAAAAAAAAAAAAAAAATTCAAGGATTGATTAATTTTTTAAAGAACACTTTCATTCAAAAAAAAAAAAAGGCAGACTCTGCAAGTCATTCACAACATGAACTCTGAAGATAGGCTTTGCATCTTGGCTCTGACATTATTAGGCAGGGATCTACAACCATACCCTTAGACACTCTGTGCCTCATCCTACCTATATATAACAGGAGGTAAGGTTCTGAAGTCAGGCTGGCACATTGAAATCGAGATCTGCACATTAGCTATATAAACTCTCTTAACCTCTCTGTGCTTCCCTCCTTCTTCTATAACTCTGAAAGACAAATAGTACCTACCTCCAATGTGGAGAAACCAAAACACTTGTGCACTGCTGGTGGGAATGTAAAATGGTACAGCCGCTGTGTAAACAGTATGGAGGTTCCTAAAAAATTAAACATAGAATTAACAGATGATTCAGCAATTTCATATCTGTGTATACTCCCCAAAAAGTTGAAAACAGGATCGTCAAGAGATATTTGTACACCCATATTCATACCAGTATCATTCAAAATAGCCAAAAGGGGTAAGCAGACCAAGTGTCCATCAACACACGAATGGATAAGCAAAATGTGGTAACATATACAATGCAGTATTATTTAGTCTTGAAAAGGAAGGAAATTCTGACACATGCATTGAAAACATTATGCTCAGTGAAAAAGCCAAACATAAAATACAAACTGTTAAGATTCCACTCATATAGGGTACTTTTATTTTTTATTCATATAGACAGAGAATAGAATGGTAGAAGCCAGGGTTGGGAGAAAGGGGAATGGAAAGTTGTTTTACAGGTGCAGTGTTTCAGTTTGTGAAGATGAGAAAGTTCTAGAGAAAGGTTGTAGTTGAAGTACAAATGTACTTAATGCCAGTGAACTGTACAGTAAAACAGTGCTCCAAATAGCAATCATTATGTTGCTACATTTACCACCAAAATTTTTAAAAATAAAAGAAAGTGTATAATTAGGAAGGGCTTTAGGATGGCTAACTAGAGACATCTGGTACCTGCCTCTCTACAAAAAAGAACGAAGATATTGAGTAGATAATTACACTATGACTAGGTCATCTACAACACTGGACATGAAAGGAAACCCAGGACAGTGAAGGACAGGGAGGCCTGCTCCCCAGAGAGCTCCCCAGTGCAGGAAAAGGTTAAGTAAGTAAGAGATCCCCAGCGGTCCATGCCCCCACCACAGTCTCCTGCAATCCTAGCCACAGGAGAGACCCTCAACCCTTGGGGGCCACACAGGTGCTGAGATTGACATACACGGAAGCCTGGAAACCACAAGAAGACATAGCTCCACAGAGGGAGCTCACTCTGGCTCCCTCCTCCCCCAGACCCAAGCAGCTATGGCACAATGTCATTTTGGATGCCCCACCACCACCAGACTACATCCTGTCCTGGGCACAATAGCCTCTGCATTTCCATAGCCTTGGTGCTCTAGTGACATCTCTCACAACCATGGTCATTGCTGGCAGCTGCCACCAGGGCCAAAGTGTGAGCCACTGGCAGGGATCTGACCACACCCAGCAGTGGAGCCATGGAACATCTGCACACACCTTGAAGTTAGGTCCCCCCTGCCCACATATGTTGATGCTATTGCCTGCTGCTACCAGGGCAAAGCACAATCCACTGATAGTGACCTGCCTCCCCGAACGGCTGCATCACCTAGTATTTGCAAGCACCTTAAGGACAGGCTGCCTCAGCCACTACCGCAGTTGCTGTTGCCTGGGGCTGAAGTGCACACTCCCCAGCCACCTACCTACTGCTACTGCCACATACATCAATGCCACCCTCCTTAGCAAATTTACACAAGCCCTAAAAGCAGGATCCCTCCACTCAAAGCCTCTGCTGGGGCCTGGGGTTCACCTTGCCCCTAGCCACCATAGCCACTGTCTATATGCACCACCAGGGAGCACGAGGACAGGACCCCCTGCTCCAGTACCCATACATCCCAGCTAGGAGGTTGAGAATCACCTTATCCTATCTAACACCATTGGCACTGGTATGGTTCTCCCAGGGGCTGGAGGGGAGCCCACTTAGCCTGCTGCTACCACCACAGCTGGCACTTACCCACGTGTGCCACCTGCAGGACAAGGGACTGGCCCACCCAGCCCTGCATAGCCATTGCCAACACCAGCACAGACCACATGGGACCCATCAGGTTGTCCCATCACTGCTACTATCATTGCCCATACCATGCCTACTGCACAGAGACCCAAGGATCCACTTACCCACTCAGCCCACCACTGCCACTGCTGGCACCCTAGCAAGCCACCTGAAGCCCCAGGAATCAGCCTTCCTGGACCCACAAATACTGGTGTCAGCATCCCCTGCCCTGGGGGCCAAAGACAGACACGTGTGGCCCACTGCTACCACCACTGGCACCCAAGGGCTAGCTGATTTGACATCCTGATCCCCAGCAAAACTTTACCAAACTAACAAGTTCACCAGAGGAAATCACAGACATCATTGATGCTGTGAAAGAAATTACACAAAGACTATAGTAATGCACACATCCAGAATCAAAGCCAAAGCACCCTACCCAACCAACACCACAAATACATGTTCAGGAAAAAGTCCTCTTCTAGGAAAGAAAATCTAAAAAATGAGAATAAGAGATTGTTTTACCAGATATTGATGGTAAACAGATATTGATGGAAGAACACAAGAAACAAGGAAATGCAAGAAAATACGGCACTGCCAAAGAAATACAATAATTTAACAGCACAGATGTCAATGAAAACAAAACCTGTAAAATGACAAAAAAGAACTCAAAATAATGATATTAAAGAAGCTCAGATAACACAGATAAATAACTCAAAGAAATCAGAAAAACAATCAGGATATGAAGGAGAAATTTACCAAACAGATATCATTAAAAAAAAAAGAAAAGAAAAGAAAAAGAAAATCCTGGAAATGAAGAATTCATCAAATAAAATAAAAATATATTCAAGAGCTTCAACAATAGACAAGATCAAGTAGAAGAAAGCATTTTAAAACTTGAAAGTCCTAGATAAACAAAAATAAAGAGAAAAGGATAAAAAAAAAAATGAGCAAAACCTATCTGATATATGGGATATCAGAAGGCAAGCAAATACCTGAATTTTCAGTGTTCCACAAGGTGAAAAAACCAGAGGGACAGAAAAACTATTTAACAAAATGATGGCTTAAATGTCCAAAATATAGTAAGAAATTTAGACATCCAGATATAGGACGCTCATAAATCTTCAAACACATATAAGCCAGAAAGTTCTTCATCATGACACATTATAGTCAACCTGTCAAAAGTCAAAAACAAAGAGAGATTTCTAACAATATCAAGAGAAAAGCATCTAGTTACTTACATAGGAAACCCTATCAAACTAACAATGGATTTCTTTTAAAGGACAAAAAAGAGTAGAATGATAAAGTCAAAATGCTGAAAGAAAAAAAACTTCCAGCTGAAGACACCACAAAACTCTCCCACCAAAACAAAACCTAGGACTGGATGGCTTCACTCCCAAACTCGACTAAATTTACAAAGAAGAACTAATACCAATACTCTTCGAACTATTTAAAGAAGTAAAAGAGAAGGGAATTCTCTCCAAATCCTTCTAGGAGGCCAGCATTACCCAGATACTAAAACCAGAAAAACATGCAACAAAAAAGGAAAACTACATGCCAATATCCTTGATGAACATAGAGGCAAAAACTCTCAAGAAAATACTACCAAAGTGAACACAACAGCACATTAAAAAGATAATACACCATTATCAAGTGGGATTAATACAAGGGATGCAAGGATGGTTCAACATGCAAAAATCACATCAACAGACTGATAAACACAATATGATCATCTCAATAGACACAGAAAAATCACCTGATAAAATTCAACTTCGCTTCATAATTAAAAATTCTCAACAAACTAGATATGGAAGGACACCTAAACAAAGGCATTCTCTGACAATCTCACAGCTAACGTACCAAATAGGGAAAAGCTGAAAGTTTTTCTTCTAAGAACCAGAACAAGAAAAAAAAATGCCCACTTTACCACTCATATTCAATGTAGTAATGACAGCCTTGCCAGAGCAATCAGGCAAGAGAAATTAAAAAAAAAAAAAAAGCACCCAAATTAGAAAGAAGGAAGTCAAAATATCCTTCCTCATAGATGACACAGTCTTATAGGCAAAAAAATCTAAAACCTCCACCAAAACACTCTTAGATCTAATAAATAAATTCAGGATATAAAAATCAGGATAAAATTCAGGATATAAAAATCAACATACAAAAATCAGTAATGTTTCTATACAAAAATAATGAACTACCTGAAAAAGAAATCGAGAAGGCAATCCCAATTACAATAGCCATAAAACACACACACAGAGAACAGATTTAACCAAGGAAGTAAAAGACATCTACAAGGAAAACTGCTACAAAACACTGATAAAAGAAACTGAAATGGACACAAACAAATGGAAAGACATCCTATACTGATGGATCAGGAATATCAGTATTGTTAAAATGATCACACTACCCAAAGTAATCTATAAATTTAATGCAACTGCTATCAAAACACCAATGTCATTTTTTACAGAAAAAGAACAAACAACCCTAAAATTTGTATGGAAATAAAAAAAGAGCCCAAATAGTAAAACCAATCCTAAGCAAAAGAACAGAAGTGATAACATCACACTACACGACTTCAAAATATATTACAAGGCTATAATAACCAAACAAAATGGCATTGATATAAAAACAGACACGTAAACCAATGGAACAAAATAGAGAACACAGAAATAAATCCACACATTTATAAACTGATTTTCAACAAAAGTGCTAAGAACATATATTGGAGAAAGTACATCATCCTCTTCAGTAAATAGCACTAGGAAAATTGGATATTCAAATGCAGAAAAATAAAATTGGACCTCTAGCTCTCACCACATATTAATTTTAAGACTCAAAACTATAAAACTATTAGAAGATAACAAAAGGAAACATTTCAGAATGTTGGTCTGGGCAAAGATTTTATGGCTAAGATCTCAAAAATAAAGTCAACAAAAACAAAAATAGACAAATGCAACTACATTAAAATAAAAAGCTTCTGTTCAGCAAAGGTTTCAGTCAGCAGAGGGAATAGACAACATGTTGAATGGAAGAAAATACTTGGAAACTACTCATCCAACAAGGGACTAATATCCATAATATATAAGGAACTCAAACCACCCAACAGTAAGAAAATAGTCCATTACAACATGGGCAAAAGACATGAATAGACAACTCTGCAAAGAAAATATACAAATGGCCAACAGTCATATGAAAAAATGCTGAACAGTACTAATCATGTTTATTGTAGCAATTTTCACAATAGCCAAGATATGGAATAAACTCAAGTGTCCCTCAACAGATGAATGGATAAAAAAAAAAAAAGTGTGGTATATACACAACAAACACTATGCAGTGATTAAAAAATGAAATCCTGTAATCCTAGCACTCTAGGAGGCTGAGGCGGGTGGACTACTTGAGCTCACGAGTTTGAGACCAGCCTATTAAAAACAGAAAAACTGAGGCAAAAGGATCACTTGAGCCCAAGTTGAAAGTTGCTGTGAGCTATGATGCCCACTTGAGCCCAAGTTGAAAGTTGCTATGAGCTATGACGCCACAGCACTGTACCCAGGGCAACAGCTTGAGATTCTGTTTCAAAAAAAAAAAGAAAGAAAGAAATCCAATCACTGGCAGCCCTATAGATGAACTAGAGGTCATTATGTTAAATGAAATAAGCCAGGCACAGAAAGATAAATATTGCATGTTCTCAATCACGTGCAGGAGCTAAAAAGGTTGACCTCATTCGTGACAGTAGAGACCAGAATGACAAATACCAGATGACTGGGGGTCAGAGAGAGATGAACAGACGTTGGTCAGTGGGTACAAACATACATCTAAATTCTAATGTTCAATAGCAGAGTGCGATGACTATAGTTAACCCCAGGCATTAAATGTTTCAAAATACAATAGAACCTCTGTAAGTTGGCCCTCTAAGGGACTGAAACAAACCGGTCAACATACAGCGGTGGTCAACATAAGGAACTTGGGCCCACTGTACAGATATATACGTGTTTGGCCTATGAAAGTTAGGTCAACCTCAGGAGGACTCAATGTGGGAAGCTGGTCAACTATGAAGGTTCTACTGTAGCTAGTGGAGAGGACTTAAAACGTTTTCAACACATAGAAATGGTAAATCCTAGAGGTGGTGTATAGGCTAAGTACCTTGAGTTACATTCTGTGCATGTAACAAAATATCTTATGTGGGCTATAAATGTGTATAAATATTACATATCAATAAAAAATATTAAAGTGTACAATTTAAAAAAGTAAAAAGCATAGTACCTATCTCCTAGAGTTATAGCAAGGATGAAACATACATGAAGTGTTCAAGTGTGTCGGCATAGAGTAAACCCTCTGCCAATATCATCTTATCTTATTTGCTGTCTTTGTAGCTCCCTACAGTCCCCACCACAGTGTTTTACATGAAAAGACGCTCTCTGACAAGACTCTGATCTGCCCCCTTGGAGCTATATACTTTCTGCAAAGAAACATTCCCAGCCCTGGGCTTCTTTCCAGCATAAATGCTCTTCATTTTGACAAAACTCCCACTGCAATTGGATAAAGATGAAGAAGCCACCAAATTTCTGAACTGAATCTTCACATATTACATGCAGCTGAGATTAGCACATAGAAAACAACTGATTTTATTGTCTTTATTTCGTAAATGGTATGTTAATAATTTTGACTCAAAAATAGGTTCTTAGGCTAAGGCTATCAGACAGATGTGATTGGGAAGAAGAGAAAAAAGTTGCACTGCTATTCATAAATATTCTTTCACTTTTCATCATAATCAAGACTATTTTACTTGCTTGTTTAACCCCTTTTAAAACATTTTATTATTAAATTTCTAATCATGCAACTAGTCCCCAGGTAACTAGCTTCACAACCAATTTTAACCTTTTTAACTCAAACACTTAAGACTCAATTCCCCCTCCTCAAGTAAGAATTATCATACCACGACAGCTACATTGAAGCAATTTTCTTTTTTTTTTCTTTAAGAGGGTTTTTTTTTTTTTTTTTTTTTTTTTTTACAGTTTTTGGCTGGAGCCGGGTTTGAAGGCCGGCACCCCACTCCTTTGAACCATAGGTGCTGCCCCTGAAGCAATTTTCTTTCCTTTTTTTCTTTTTTTTTGGGGGGGTGGGGGAGAGATAGAGTCTCATTTTGCCACCCTTGGTAGAGTGCCGTGGCATCATACCTCATAGCAACCTCAAACTCTTGGGCTCAAGCAATTCTCCTCACTCAGCCTCCCAAGTAGCTGGGACTACAGGCGTCCACCACAATGCCCAGCTACTTTTAAAGACAGGGTCTCTCTCTTGTTCAGGCTGGTCTGGAACTGTGAGCTCAGGCAATCCACTGGCCTTGGCCCCCGGAGTGCTAGAATTACAGGCATGAACCACCGCACCCAGGCACATTGCAGCAATTTTCATTTCTAACAATGGTCATCATGATCATTTTTCCTTACTTTTAGAAGTTATTTTTTGATATATTCTCACCTTCTTTCATTTCTTTCTTTGAAACTATAAATAATGTCAATATCTACCTTCCTTGCCAAGGTTATTGTAAGAATACAATATATATAAAAGTGTATAGCTTGGTGTGTAAGGACCAAGTTAACTCCATTTTATTAAAACTAACTTCATCTTGTCCCTCAGCCTTCATTTTGCAGCTGCATACCAAAGGCATTAGGCAACCTGCTTCCTCCCCCGCCCCCCATCCTTGCCCCATGATCCGTACCCTTGCACAACATCTGCTCCGAGCAATAGCAACACTCTCCCAGACAGCCAAGGACAAATAATGCTCAGTCCCCTAGACCCCCTATCAGCTCACCCCAGCGGCTCGCCTCACACCCCCTCCCTTTTTTTTCCTTTCTGTACCCTTAAAAACCTCCCTCCTTTTAGAGATCGGGGCTTCTCTGCTCTCCTGCTGCGCCAGGACCAGGAAGCCCAGGCTCGAGCTTGTAAATAAACCACCTCTTGCTTTTGCAGAGTCACCGGACTTGGTCTCCGGGTGATTTATGTGGGGGATCCCACAACTTGGGCACAACAGGTGTCTGGCATAGATTATGCTCCCGAGGAATACTAGTCCCCCAGAGACCCCTACCTCACTCCACTCTCCAAGACTGACAGACACACAAACCATCATGTACGCCTTCTCCATTCTTTGTCTCTTATGCCTTCTTTCCTTTTCTAAATACAGATGCTGGTTCCTTCCTGCCACCTTTTCCTCCTTCTACTACAAGGATCCCAAACTAAACTGCCTGCTTAATCATAAATTCAGTCACACAGGATAACCCAAATACAAAAGCAAATATAAAAAGTGGCTACTGGAAATGATAAATGCACTTATCATTTAGGGCAGTGGTTCTCAACCTTCCTAATGCCGCAACCCTTCAATACAGTTCCTCATGTTGTGTTGGCCCCTACCGTAAAATTATTTTCATTGCCAGTAGTACAAGTAGCGTAGAACCACTGGTTTAGGGTATCAGATCCTGAATTAATAATAAAACATATCTCTATACCAGTTCCTGAATTAATATTACAATAAATATATCTCTATGGTATTTATAACAATAAAGAAAAATCAGGGCTTGGCACCTGTAGCACAGTTGTTACAGTGCCAGCCACATACACCTAGGCTGGTGGGTTCGAACCCACCCAGGCCAGCTAAAACAACGACAACTGCAAAAAAATATTTAGCTGGGTGTTGTGGCAGGCATCTGTAGTCCCAGCTACTTGGGAGACTAAGGCAAGAGAATTGCTTAAGGCCAGGAGTTTGAGGTTGCTGTGAGCTTTCACACCACAGCGCTCCACCAAGGGTGACACAGAGAGACGCTGTCTCAAAAAAAAAAAAGAAAAGAAAAGAAAAGAAAAATCAGGCTAGGCACTAGGTTGTATAATAATCACAAGCAAGAATTCCTCTGCAGGTCATTCCCGTGTGTGTGTGTGTGTGTCTGTGTGTGTGTGTGATGCACACATGTGTGTATTTATATTTTAAACATTAAATTCATTTTCTGATGATCTAAGAAATTCTATATGCTAATGAGATTCATTTCCTTGCAGTACTTCTCACCTGCGGCAGATCTGCCACCTCTAATTCGTTCTAAAAGAAATTCTAATCACCCAATCATGCTCTTGACCTTCAGCCTTCATAGCCACTTCACTGTGGTCAAAATTGGCTCTAAAAATTCATGTTGTAACAATTCTGTTGTCCTCAACTCCAAAATGCCCATGACAGGAATATAATTTAAACAAACCCTCTAACAGATGAGGAAAAATCCGTACATGGAGTTTCTAATGAATCTTCTACCATGATTCTTTAAATAAGAGTAAATAAAATATTATTAAGTAATGGCTTATTCTTTTAAGGATTTATAAGTCACCCAAGTTTCTGTGTAGTGAATCTAGTCTCTACCCCACAAAAATCACACGGCCCCCTCTTGGTTTTAAATAACTTATCTTTTTTTAGTGCAGATATACAGAATAACCAAGTAACAATTATTCCAATCACCAATTGCTCCCCTCCTAGAACACAAGCAACCTTCACTGCGTTGGCATGCAGCCACCTTTCCTGCTTGTATCATATGTCAATGCAAGTGGCAGCACAGTGCTACCATTCTAAAATTGAGTAAAACAGCCCCCAGGGAATATTACCAACTAAGGCCACGCTCATCAACCAACTGCAGGTCATCAAAAGAGGAGTACGTCAACCTACACTTTGTGTAGTTCAAGTAGAAAAACTGAACTACATTCTCAATGAGCACATTATACTTGAAAAATTACTATATTATTTAATCCAGGCTGTCTTGTTTATAAACTTTAAAAAAATAGAAATAAACATATATGTATTTTAAGGCATCAATAAAGTATGCATCCAAATTACTTTGATGATCTTATATCCTTTTATGGAATTTGCAATCCCAATGGTAATTCAGTCAGTCAGTGAGCTATCACATCCATAGAAGCTGTCACCTTTGTATAGAAAGCATACTGCTTCACTAGAAAGACATCTATATGAGAAAACCTTAATAGTCCAGTATTACTGTCCCCTCAACACAGTCATTTGCCATGAGAGTTGGTACAAAGCAGATAAACAAAGGTTAGAACATCTCTGATTTAAGAATTCCATTGACGTTTCCAGATTCCAAAGATATACCCAAAGTCAGCTTTCCTATAGTTTTAGGAAATGTACTATGCAGCAAGCTATCCCTTATTTTGTTCGAAACAGTTTCACACACAAAAAAAACATTAATTAGCAGCAATCTTGAAAACATTATAACATTATACTGAAACTTAGTAAATGTGGAATGTAAATGTCTTAGCACAATAACTAAGAAAATGCCAGGAAGGCTCTGTTAACCAGTGTGATGAAAATGTGTCAAATGGTCTATGAAACTAGTGTATGGTGCCCCATGATCACATTAATGTACACAGCTATGATTTAATAAAAAAAAAAAAAAAAGAATTACTGGGGTTTATGAAAAAACTTGAAAAAAAAAAAAGAATTAAATTATACTTTCTGACTAGCAAGTATAGTCAGAAGGATCCTGAGCAAAAAGAAGTAGCATTTCTTTTGTTTTGGATTTTTCTCTGACATAAGAATTCAAACCGGTACCTGATTTGGTAAATGTAAAGGAAGTTCTATTATTTCCAGTCTTTAAGGCAGTGGTAGTATAGAATATTCAATTTCTAACCATTAAAACCTAATCCCTTCAGTTTCATTTAAATCTAGAGTTTGAATCAGGTTATGTGTTAAATGTGCCATTAAAATACTTCAATAATAGTTTCTTATATTTTAAAGAATATTTCAGGCAGCACCTGTGGCACAAAGGAGTAGGGTGCTGGCCCCATATGCCAGAGGTGGCAGGTTCAAAAGCAGCCCCCGGCCAAAAACTGCAAAAAAAGAGAAAAAGAATATTTTATTATCACTGTTAAAATAAATCAATCATAAAAATTATGCTACCCTAAAAGCATATCAATTGTGAAGAAAATGTAGCAAATCAAGAAAATATACAATATTAGTGTTGAGAGTTAAACATCTTGGAAATTCAACCTAGCATAAATGACTTGATATATACCTATAAATGCCTTACAACATCCTAAAATTAGCACCATTTTGATGATGGGGAAAAGAGATTCAATAACTGGGTTGTTAAAATCAGAGTCAGTTACATGATGGCAGAAACTGACCAGTCTTCTGTCATCTACATATTAAAAAGCCAATAGAGCAGCATTTTCCTAATTCTTTTTTAAGAGTATGTTCTTAAATTCCATAAGAATATAAGCTGTATGAGAACAGGGACTTCCGTTCTGTCCCCACATGCTACCTCCACATATTGCCAACATGTAGAACAGTGCCCAGCACAGCATGTGTATTTGTTGAATGGATGAAGAATTTATCTATCTATCTATATTAAAAACCACAGCTCATGGCTGTGACCTAGAATGACTGTCATCAAACTCTGTAGTGTCAGAAAACGTATTTGATGAGAGAAGTACAGGGACAAGAGTGAAGGATAACCTTACCCTCCAAATAAGGCAAGAAAAGAAGTTGCTCCAAACTCCTGACTAGAAACATCAAAAAGAGAAGACAGCAAAAAGCTCAGGACAGATGGTTGGACGATATACAACAATCACTGGGCCTACCACAGATAGAAAGTAAGACCCAGAAGAGAAAATCTTTGTTACCTGGTCATAACTGTGACAATGTCAATGAGCAATGGGAAAGGACATCCTGGATTCAGTGACAGTGACACTCCCTGATAAATATGAAGAGGGCTCTGGGAGCAATCAGGGTGTGAGGAAGAAAGAAAACAGGAAAAGAGTAGGAAGAAAGAAAATACTACAGGGAAACGCGAGAGATACCTACAATCGGTAAGTCTGATATTCTAATAAGCAGAGAGCTCTGTGTGACTCCTTTCTACTCATTCCTATCCTCTGCTTTCAGTAGAATCAATACCTTTAAATTTCCAAAAGTGTGGCCATGAAGATGAAAAAGAATTGGAGCCACATGGGGCTGGAATTAGGTTAGATCTCTGCAACTGCCTAGTGTGGTGGTTCACACCTGTAATCCCAGCACTCTAGGAGGCCGAGGCAGTTGTATCGCTTGAGCTCACGAGTCTGAGACCAGCTAAAGCCAGAACGAGACCCCATCTCTACAAACAGCAGGGCACTATGGTGGGCACCAGTAGTCCCAACTACTTGGGAGGCTGAGGCAAGAGAATTGCTTGAGCCCAGGAGTCTGCGGTTGGTGTGAGCTATGGCACTCTACCAGGGGCAACAAAGTGAGATTCTGTCTCAAAAAAAAAAAAATCTTTGCAACTTAAAGAATTCTGCATTTGTACTAATGGTGATTTTTCTAGAAGAGGTTCACATCTAATCATTCTTATGAACACATAAGAGAACACATTCTCTGATACAGAATTTTTAGCATTCTGCAACATCCTCTAAGGAAGTGGCATGGACAGAAAGCAAGCCAACTCTACAGGATTCTTTGTACAAAAGGGGGAGTGGCTATGATGTGGAAGAAAGTGTGGAGGAACGGAGACTGCATGCCTCTTCAGTGGGCTTGCACCAGGCCCAGGGGGCATGCTGACTTCTGTGATGAGGAGAGCAAGAGAAAGTGGCCAATGAAAAAATGGCCACTCTTAATGCCAAAAAGGGAATCGGGATAGGAAAAGAAAATACTGCAGCTGGTGGTGGTGGGAATGAGTTAGGACACCTCTATAAGCAGTTGTAAGCACCAGAACAGGATGATAATAAGTACCACTACATTTCTTTTCTTCTTCCCTTTCTCACTAACACCACTGCCATCTCTGACACAAAGTCCCCACCAAGCTGTCTGAGAAGCTAAGTCAGGCAAAAGAATGCCTCGGGCTCAATATGCAAAATCTAATATGAACATATATGCTAAAGGACTTTACCAAACCCAGGAATTTTCTTCTTTGCTTTGGAAAGAATCAATATCAAAACCAAATTCACCTTCCCAAGTAAAAGACATCATCAGCCTCTTTGTCCAAAGAGTTAACAGGCAGCCTTCAACAGAACTAAGCCACAGGGTGACAGCCATGCTCTGTGTTCTGTAGACAGAGCTAGACCCAGAGGCCACGAGAGCAGCCTTTCTTCCTGAGTTAGGTCTGATGAGGTCAAGGTTGCTACATGCAGGGTTTGCAGTGGTTCTCAACCTTCCTAATGCCATGACCCTTTAATACAGTTCCTCATGTTGTGGTGACCCCCAACCATAAAATTATTTTCATTGCAACGAAAATAAAGGGTTGCGGCATTAGGAAGGTTGAGAACCACTGGTTTAGAGGGAAAACAGGACCTAGGAAGTCATATCAAAATTAATTTGAAAATTATTTAATATGTGGAAACTCTCACATACACACATATACACACATGCAAACACCTATGTGTTATGTAATTACATAATACACATAAGTATTCATGTTATACATTATCCATAGAATTATGTATATAATGCTTTACGTACATAATTCGTATATTTTATAAACACATTATTATACACATAATTATATATGTATATACCCACACATACATATACGTATTTTCAATATGCAGAATAACAAAGCATAAGTAGAAAAAAGCACTTTATATTCTGAACAGAAGTATAATCTTAATGCCTTTATGATAAGTACTATCAATTACCATTGGTCAAAATGAACAGATTATAATTCCATTCATAAATAAGTAAAAAGGTAGTAGTTCACCCTCATTGGAAATAATTAATTCAGTATTCACTTTAAAACGTACCAAATACAAACCCATAGGAATTAAACAGTAAAGGTCTCGTAATCAAGCATTCAGAGGAGCAGGAGTAGAAACAGACATAAGAAGGGTAAAACCATCATATTTGAAATGCTCTTATACAAAAAGAGGACCAACCATGTTCTAGGCAGGCAGATGAGACCATGGATGGAAAGGAGAGAGAAAAATGCAAGCACCACATTCCCCATAGGAACCTTCTTACCAGTTAGGGCAAACAACTGGAGTGAAGGAGCCCTGTGAAAAGCAGTAGCACCCAGACTGAAGAATTCGAGAGGGCAGTGATACACTGTCCAGAGTGCTGAGGGTGACTGCTCACCAGGGTGCATAGTTCCCTGGCACCACAAAGACAGTATCACTGTGAAAGATTCAACATGGCCTGACTGACATTCAGGAGATGCTAACTTCCTCTCTACCTGCCCTAGAGCTACTGACATCAAACTGCAGTCTTCCCCGACTGGAGACTACCCTGTGCAAGTAAGATGAGCCCTTGGCGGTTCTCCACACCCTCTACAGACTTTACGAGTCTCTCCAAGAAGCTGAGGACAAGATTTTGCTCACAGATACAGGCACGCATTAAGAAAAATGTCCAAAGGACTTAAAATTTCTCTTCAAGAACCAAGTTCCACCCTTTCCAGTAGCACAGGCCTCATGTTCTTCCACGTGATGTTTCTCCCCTGGGGTCTCTCTGGATCTTGCCTTCCCTTCTCCCCCTGGACTGCTCCTCTGTCACCTCCTGGGCACTCCCCCAGTGTCCTTGGTCCTTGCCTCTGACACTTCTCACCCCAACTCTTCCTCACCTTAAATAATTCTGGCTTCCCTCAACCTCCTCATCTCTTCAAGCTACAGCCTTTTCTATGTTGCTTCAGGTTTCTTGAAAAAGAAATCTATATTTGCTGTCTGCCCACTTTGTTCCCACTTGTCTTGTTTGCTGCTTGGTTTCTCAGAGCCAGGCACACAGCAGGCACTCAACACATGCTGGAGCCAGAACCATTAAGAAAATGTTAGAGGTTACAATAAATGGAAGCAAATACATCCAGTGGAGAAACGTGGGGTGGGGGTGCAGAACGAGTTTATTTCAGACACACCGAGTTTGTGGTGATGGCAGGCCACGCAGATGGCCATGTCAAGTGCTATGTGAAGGGGGCCCACACTAGTGATAATGGCATGCTGGAAGGAGGGGGTGCTCTGGAGGATGGGTCTCTGGAGACGGAGTGCTGAAAGGAAGAAGAGCCACCAAGGAGCAGATGGCTTGGCTCTTAGTGTCACAGAAGCCAGGGCAAAGCGGGGAAAACATGTCAAGAAGATGAAGTAAGAACACTAGTCAGGCTATGAAAGGCCACAGATGAGCAAAAGAGCAGCAGGAGAGGTTGCAAATGAGGTTGGGGGGTGTTGATTTAATCACCAGGGGGTTATCAAGGATCTCTGAAAAGCTGTTTCAGTCATAGTACTGTTCAACCTGCAGCCCAAGGACCACATGTGGATTATGTGAGGACTTTTTTGCTTACCTGTGACAATAGGTATCAAAAAAATTGTACATGGACCTTATTTTTTTTTTTTTTTTGTTCATCAGCTTTCATTAGTATTTTTGTATTTAATGTATAGCCCAAGACAGCTCTTCTTCTTCCAATGTGGTACAGAAAAGCCAAAATGTTGGACACACTTGAACCATAAGCTCATAAGCACTACTTATGAACTAGATGCAGAAATATCAAATAAAACATTAACAAACAGAACCCAGAAGCCCCTGAGGGAATACTACACCCATAGAATGCAAGGATTATTCAAGATGGGAAACCTATTTCTCTTATTTACACTATGATTAGAAGAGAAAAAATGATAGAATCAGTTCCCCAGACACTCTAAAGGCATTTGACAAAAGTTACTATTCACTCTTGATTTAAAAAAAATAAACAAAAAATAAATAGGAATAGATGAATGCTGCCTTATAATATACCTACTAAATGATAAACCCCAGTATACCTACCAATACTCCAGAATGATTTATGAGAAACCACATTAAGCATTCCAGAAAAGGTCCAACTTATGAATAGAGAAATGGGAATCAGCCAATGACAAGAGGTTCCTCCTAAAGGAATTACAGATGCCTCTCAAAGTTATAAAAAATATACTCAATCTAGGGCAGTGCCTGTGGCTCAAAGGAGTAGGGCACCGGCCCCATATGCCAGAGGTGGCGTGTTCAAACCCAGCCCTGGCCATAAACTGCAAAAAAAAAAAATATATATATATATAGATAGATAGATATAGATAGATAGATACAGTCAATTGAGTGTGTGTGTGTGTGTGTATATATATACACTCAATCTCAACTCATTAGAGAAATATAAATTACAGTGACAACATTTCTCTAATGAGTTGAGATTGAGTATATATATGAGATACTATTTTTTAATCTACAGATAGGAAAAGTTCAAGTAAGGACCTGAAAAAGAAGCATCGCTGGTAAAACCTTTATGGAAGACAATGTGGTAATACGTACAAACATTTAAATGCACTTATCCTTTGATCCACCAAGTAGGAATTAAAACCTACAGATATACCTATTTGTATGTATGCAAAATGATGCATGAACAAGGATAGTCACTAAATAATTTGTAAGAGCCAAAGACAAGAAACAATTTTTTATTAATTGGAGACTGGCAAAGTAAATTAAGAATAAGGTACTTCTACATGTATTGATGGGGGTTGTCTCTAGATCTACTGTTAAATGATAAAAATAACATACTGATTAGAATGTACAGCAGCTCACATTACAGAAAAGGAATATAGATGTCGCTTATGCATATACATATGCATAAAAGAAAATGTATAAGAATTGGTAACAGGTGAAGGAGAAAGGCTTACATGTCATCACACACGCCTTCATGCTTTCGAATGTTATACTATCCTCATTACAATCTAGAAGCTTCACGACCACTGTCTCCTTCAGTCCTCTGTTCAGTTGGTAAGACCTCTGTCTTGACATCATCACTGCTATTAGGCCCTCCTTTCCAGTCTCACCAAAATAGACATGTGGGGACCCACAGACATCCTCCCAGAAGTTGAAGTTTAACCACCTTCCCTGAATGGAGAATGTACTTGTGCAGCAGTCTCACATTCAAGGAATGGCTATGAGCATCTATCATGTGTGAAGTAGCATGAGCCCCTGTGTTAAATAATTATCTTCTCTGATTTACCTTAGGCACCCTTCCTAGATCTACCTTTCTAAAGCAGGAGTTTTCTCCACTTGGCCTATCAAACTGCTCCACATAGGTCCAAGCCCAGTTCCATCCCAGGGATTACACCCCACAGTTCAGCTGAACCAAACTAGTACAGCCTTTTTCCCCCCGTCAATCTTCAATGCTGGTGGTCTCCTCCATCAGGAACACCCATGTCACGTGATTCTCCTCCATGCACACTACCTAAAATGTTTTATGTGCCTTCAGCACCTACCATAAACACCATCTACCTCACGATCTTTTCCTAATGTCCACTCAGGAAGTGTTCACTCCTGCGCAGGAAGTGTCTGCTCCCTCCTCTGAAGGCCACGGACAGCCCTTACTATAGGCTGCCTTACATGCCCACTTGCGGCTTTCCTCCAAGCGCCCATGTCAATGTAAGCTTCTCACCTCAGTGGTTGCAACTCCTGCTCTATTTCTCACATTGAGGTACCCATAGCAAAATACAGAACAAGTCATCTGATGAAGGTAATGTCCTTCAAGTTTCCAAAATTCCTATGGTTTATTAAGTGACTAATCTTGAATTCCTAAATTAAAATGTATTACTTTGGGGCGGCGCCTGTGGCTCAGTCGGTAAGGCGCCGGCCCCATACACCGAGGGTGGCGGGTTCAAACCCGACCCCGGCTGAACTGCAACTAAAAAAAAGCTGGGCATTGTGGCGGGTGCCTGTAGTCCCAGCTACTTGGGAGGCTGAGGCAAGAGAATCGCTAAAGCCCAGGAGTTGGAGGTTGCTGTGAGCTGTGTGATGCCACAGCACTCTACTGAGGGCCATAAAGTGAGACTCTGTCTCTACAAAAAAAAAAAATAAAATAAAATGTATTACTTTGCATGGTTGCATAGTGTTCACAATGACATACCAACAAGCTAGAAGAATTAAAAATATTAAGTGTTATTCTTTTTGCCTTTCTCAATGGGGACTGGTAAAAAGTTTGGAATATCAGGCATATATGCAAGAAAGTCAATTTCACCACCTGTCACTTAAAAGTAATTTTCTAGAATTATTGTTTTTTTAAACAAGAGAAATGGTGGGACTTGAGGTGAACATGAAAGGTTAGTGATGGCTAGGAGCAGTGACTAAATTAGATAGTATCAGATTCCTAAGAAGTGTCTACATCTCCCAAATTAAGGCAATTATGCATTTAGTTAGGTTACAGTCATTTTATAGGAGGTGATCTCTGCAGACACATAGGTATCAGTCCTATAGACTGGCTTGGACATTGTTATGGACAAGAATTTTAAAAATATGTAATGAAATTCATGGACATAAAGTAGAATAATGATTACTAGAAGCAGGGGATTGGGGAAAGGGTACAGAGTATCAATTACGAGTGATGAAAGAATTCTCAAAAACTGTGGTGATGGTTACACCACCACGTGAATGTGCTTGGTTAAAATGGTAAATTTCATGTCATATATATTTTACCACAATAAAAAATCCATCATCAAACATGTCTTTTAAAACTTTTATTTTAATACAGTAAAAGATACAACTACGGATTCTTTTTTATAACATTTTTTCTTTCCTTTTTTGGGCAAAAAACCCAGCTCCTGCAGGGTATTTTTATTTCTAATTTTAAGACTTGAATAAGACAATAGAAACCAATGTAAATGAAACATTAGCAGTTTATTTTAAATCTGATGGCTCTAATACATTAATTATTAAAGTTTATTCTATTAAATCTTTTTAAAATCATACCTTCATTTGGAAAGTGTTAATACATTATTAAAGTTTAATCTGCTTATTCTTCTTACTTTTTTAATTATTTTCTTTCTTTATTTATTTTGAGACAGAGACTCACTTTATGCCCTGGGTAGTGTGGCATGGTATTCTAGCTCACAGCAACCTCAGATTCCTGGGTTCAAGCCTCAGCCTCCTGAGCAGCTGGGACTACAGATATTTACCATGACAACGAGCTAATTTTTCTATTTTTAGTAGGGACATAGTGTTACTGCCTTTGGTCTCTAAACTCCAAGCTCAAGCCTTGGCCTCTAGAATGCCACCCAGGCCCAAGATCTTTTTTTTTTTTTAATCCAACTCTTCATTTGAGCAGCTTTTAGACTCCATCACCACCCCATGCTATGCAGTCATAGGCAATGGTTGCATAAAGGCTTACTGACAACAGTTAGCCTTACAAAGGAAACTGTAGGAATCTTGAAGGCAAAGTAAACCCAATCCTTATTCTCTAAGAAGTATCCCTTCAAACTAAAGCCCAAGATGGCACTAGTCAATTTGATAAAATGCAATTAAAATAATAAAAATAAAGAATGGAAGGAAAATGCAATGACAACATTAAGTCACAGAATGTCACTAAGGACATAAGATCTTGTGCTAACACAACTACAAAATTACTTATATATAATGCCATAGTATTCAGTGGTAATATTTTTAAATGTCAGAAACCAATAAAATCACATTCTTAAGATCTGCATTGTCCAATACAGTAGCCACTAGCCACAAATGGCTACTTAAATTTAAATCAATTAAAACTAAATAAAATTAGAACTCATTTCCTCAGTTGCACTAGCCATATTTCAAGTGCTCGAGAACCACGTATAAGAGGTGGCTGCCATACTGGACAGCACGGATACAAAATACTTCCATCATTATAGACATATTGGAAAGAGCTGATCTAGATCCTAAGTGCCTTCACTGAAATAAGCACAGCATTTTCATTCATTCATCCAACCAGTGTTTGCTAACAGGCACTATGCTAGTTGCCAAATATAGGACAGCAAATGAAACTGGTAATTCAAGTAGGAGATCATTAGAAAACAGACAGTATGAGGGAAACTTCATTATCAGATAAAGAAAAATGGCTGGGGAAGGCCTGTCTGAGGAGTAATTAAGCCAAGATTAAAAAGATAAACCATTCAAAAAAAAAAAAAAGAAAGAAAAAACAGAAACAGACCTTCCAGATAAAGGAACTGAAGTACCATGATACCCAGGTCGGAAAAACTTAGCATGTTCTAGACACTGATTTTCATGCATTTTTAGCTGTCTCATTAAACTTGAAACACCAGCAAAGCATTTAACTGACACTCAAATCTATTCCAATGGAGAAGTTAGACTACAGTTCATATATTATCCAAGGCACTTCTCCTTCTACCTCTCAATCACCTGCCTTTTTGTCATTTCATTTCTTGAAGCACCAACTTCTGAGAGAGCAAGTAGAGAAATAGCAATTAATTTTGTTATCTCTTAGCAAAGGAAAAATAGTCTTAAATAAGTTTCTGAATTACTGTGAATTTTCATTGGCTTCGATGTCACCATATGAGGGGTAACCAAGACATTTTCATCACAGGTTGAGCAGTTTCCCCTTAAGGCCAGGTTATCATTAATTATGCCAAGGGCTAAAAATGCACATAGATTTCAAGCACCAATATTCAGGAAATGTAATTGGCCACCATGTGGTGATCACCACAGCACTGGCACTGCCTCATAGACAACTCACAGATGGGAAACCAAAAAGACCTTCAGAAGAAAAAAAAAACTCATCCAATTTTCCACCTGACTCACATACCTGTTAAACCTAGCAACTTACAGATAATTGTTTTAATACGATTATTAGGATTACAATAAGAAATGAGAGAAGTAGAGGTATATCAGAAAACAGCATATAAACATCAATGAATTTTTTTTTGTCAGTAGGGATACTAGGTCTACAAAGATACACTGGTACGCACTCATCTGAAACATCACAACCAATATCACTGGTATACTGGTTTGGCTATTTAATGGCAAACAGAGTATCTGGCACTGTAAATAAAAATTGGTCATACCCTAAAGGGGTTCACAGACTATAAGGGAACCAGGAGTCAGAGATATATGCAGCTCCAAGTAAAGCAAAAAAAAATATCCTTTTGGGAGGACAGTGGGAAAAGTGACTTTTCCCATGGGGGAAGAAAAGAAGCAAGTAAGAGCAAAAACAATGTCATGAAAAGGTAAAGAAGTTACTTCTTCAGATAAGAAGTTGACAGCACACACCAACAGAGATTATGCATACCTTATTGTAATTCTTCATTTAGTGGCTCTATGTTGGTAACCTGAAATTGAGTATAAATATAACCACCATGAATACTGCAAATCAGTCTCCCCCCATAAAATCAATTATTGAACCAGTGATCTTGACAGCAAAGTTCTACTCAGAATAGAACTGAATCATACAAAGGACCAGAGGCATGAGTATGAAGATGACGAATGGAGTGCAGAGGAACAAAGGAGGGAGAGAAACAGGACGTGGAAAAAAGGGAGTCTGAGGCCACGTTATGGGGAGCTAAGGAAACGTAATGTCAATTTAATTAGAGGAGTAATATAATGACATATCTATGCGTTATCCAATCACCCTGGAACTCATGGCAGAGGTGAGCTGAAGGGAAAGGAAGAGCAAAGATACACCATCTTTAAGCTCTATCTGTGCGTCACTGCCACAGTGAAGACTGGGTTGAGGATAGAAAAGCAGCAATCCATGTTCTGAAAACGTCACAGCTATAGAAGCTTCAAGAGGATATGACAGCACAATGGAAGAATCAATCTAAATCTTTATGGCCTGATATATAATTATTTATTACAGATCCAAGAATATTTCAAACAATGTATGACAGCATTTATGGTTTCTAAACAAAAATCCTAGCTAGCACTTTTCTCAGCATTGTTTAACTATGTTCTCCTGGTTCCTTGAGAGTAAGCCCTGTGTCTACCTAACATTTTCTTTTGCCAAATCCCAATGTTTTGTTATACATTATATGAGCAGTCAATAAATGTTTATTGATTGAACAAAAAAAAAAAAAAAGAAGAAGAAGAAAAGAAAAGCAGCAGTCATACATTACAACGACAGAGCTTTTAACATAAGCCACACTGACCTGAACACCACAAACTGAGGCGTGCCCAGACTGGGGGAAACAGCCAAACTAGAATGGAGGCTGCACGGTAACTGTGCTTCAGCAGGCAGAGACAAACTACTGGAGGTAGGTAAATAACGCCAGAAAACCAAATCAAGACTACCCATACACACACTGGTGGATGAAAACACCCCCTACAACCCCATATAAAAGAGGTCTTTGCCTTTCCCCTTTCAATACACCTGGCCTAACGACCTCTGCTCCATCTTGTTTCTGGGCACTGCTGCTTACACCTTTCATACATCAAACTTCTAAAGCAGGGGTCCTCAAACTATCGCCCCGCTCGCGGGCCACATGAGGCGGTGTGATTGTATTTGTTCCCGTTTTGTTTTTCACTTCAAAATAAGATATGTGCAGTGTGCATAGGAATTTGTTCATAGTATTTTTTTTTTATAGTCCAGCCCTCCAGCAGTCTGAGGGTCAGTGAATTGGCCCGCTGTTTAAAAAGTTTGAGGATGCCTGTAAAGAAACTGACTTAGTAAGCTAAGTGACTATGACACTCCAATTACATTTTCCATTGCAGCACCATAACCACTATGAGATGGGCGCCGAGTCGGACATACTTATCATCTTAACAGGTTCTAGGCACATTATTTAAAATTACATTTGTAATCTGTTATTTTCTTTCCAAAAATGTAGGCTCAGGAGAGGTTGTATGAAGTATTGACAGGAGTTATTAACTTACAAAGGAGATAGTTTTAAATAAATTTTTTGAGTTTCAGCATGTTGTAATTCTATATTATTAAGTCTAATAATATAAAAGCTAAACCTAAATCCCAACCAGTAAGTGAAACAACAGAATCTATGCTGTGGCTGAACATCTCATATGACCTAATATTGCTGGTAGTAAGGGAAGGATGGAAGATGCAGAAACCCAAATGCTTATTTTCCTTCATTAACTCATTCAACAAATTTTACTGAGCACCCATCAGGCACGATGCCTATAGTGATAAACAAACCACATACGGTCCTGCCTTCACGGATGGGCAATTCTCATAGAGTTTTGCATTATCTGGTGGGAGAATGGACACTTAACCAATAACCTACCATTATGTAGATATGATTTTAAGGTACAAAAGTTAAAGATTATACGATGTCATAAGAAATAATAATAAAATCAGGAGGGCATAATTCAAATTGGTGTCAAAAAGACAGGGAATAACAAACAGATGCTGGTGAGGATGGAGACATTCACACACTGTTAATAGGAATATAAATTAGCATAGGCACTGTGGAAAACTGTATAGAGGTTCTTCAAAAGACTGAAAATAGAACCATATGATCCAGCAATTCTAATGCTGGATATACGTGTATAAGCAAAAGAAAGGATATCAGTATGTCAAAGAGATATCTTCACTCTCATTTTATTGCAGCACTATTCATGATAGCTAAGATTTGGAATCAACATAAGTGCCTGGCGGCACCTGTGGTCAAGTGGGTAGGGCGCCGGCCCCATATGCCAGAGGTGGCAGGTTCAAACCCAGCCCCGGCCAAAAAAAAAAAAAAAAAAAACATAAGTGCCCGTCCGTAGATGAATGGACAGTGTGGCATATACAACACAACAGATTATCATTCAGCCACAAAAAAGAATGAAATTCTGTCATGAGCAGCAACATGGATGAAACTGAAAGTCGTATGTTAAATGAAATAAGCCAAGCACAAAAAGACAAGTATAACACATTTTCACTCATATGTAGAAGCTAAAAAAAGAGTGGATCTGATGAAAATAGGGAATAAACTAGTGGTTACCAGAGGATGGAAAGAGCAGGGGGTAAGCATAGCATTTGATTAATGGGTACAAATTCAGTTTAACTGAAAAGACCTAGTGTTTGATAAATCAGGTGGGTGACTCTAGTTTATAATAGTCTACTTTATATTTCAAAATAGCTAGAAGAGAATATTTCAAATGTTTCTAGCATAAAGGAAAGACTAATATTTAAGATGACAAATACCCCAATTACAGTGGTTTAATCTTTACCAAATTATAAGAATGTATTAAATCATTACACGTACCTCAGAAATATGTGTATCTACTACATGCCAATTTTTTTTTGAGAGCATTATTACTTATAAGGGGTTGCAGCCAGTGGGTGGCCATTCCAACAGGCAGGAAAGCTGAGTCCCAGCCAGAGGCCAGAAACACTACAATGTACCAATTTTTTAAAATAAAGAAAAATATATATAAATTATTTTAATCATAACATCATATTGAAATTTTTCCTCCTGTTCTCTGATTGCATTTTTCTCCTTGATTTAATCATGCAATTGCTTCTGATATTATTTCTGCATAAGATGGTGGCTATTATATTTTTTGAAAAGTTAAAAAAAAAACTCATCAATTCAATAAGGAAAAAGAGTAAAATAAAATAATAACAACAATATACTGTAATAGAAGTTATGAGTGTGATCTCTCTGTTTCAGAATATTTCACTGTACTGCACTCACCCTTCTTTTTCTTGTGATCGGTCAATCTAATGACAACCAAGAGGCCTACAGAGTGACTAACTGGGCAAGAAGCCCTGGACAAAAGGTGGATTCACACCTGCAGATTTTCATCACACTACTCAGAACCAGAATGGCACATGATATAAAACATGAATTGTTTATTTCAGTAATCTTCCATTTAATATTTTCAGACTGAGATTGACTGTGGGTAGCTGAAAGCAAGGAAAACAAAACCGCAGGTAAGGAGGGCTACAGGATTGAGAGTTCATGTGATTGATTCGTTATACCACTGATATTTATGGACCATCCATTATGTGCACAGTTAAATGCAAAGCATTAGGGAAACAATGGTAATCAAAAACAGACATAGTCCCTGTCCTCATGGAATACACAACCTAGTATCACAGAAAAAAATCATCAATCACACAAAAAAATCACATTACTGGCAAGACAGCTCTAGTGAGCTCCGTTCCCTTTTACAAAAAATAATTCCCCTATCTCTTTCCATTTCATTGTGTGTTCCCCAGCCTTACATACCCATCCCCCAACTTTCACAGCCTATACCTCTAGGAGTCAAGCCATTGGCTCAAGCCTAAAAGAATCATGGCCTCTCTCTGGCAAGAAATTGGTTCAGAAATGGATGAACACACAAGTGACTGAGGGACAAGATGAACAGAGAGGACTGTTGGGCACTTCTGATCCAGAAGCTTTCTCAGGCTTCTGAGGTTCTGGAAATAGTACTACAAAATTGGTGGTGGCCTTACACAACCAAGAGAGGATGCCAACCTGAGGATTAAGTTCACATCAGAGAAAACAAAGTGGAGAGAAAGACAAAACCTGGTCTTTGGCAACGTCACTCAAACCAATAAACCATAAAGCCCACCTGGCTTCTGAACTCTCAAGGCACAGAAGATAATAAAGTCAATATGTTGGTTTAAATCGACTTGACTTGGTTTTCCTGTTACTTCCAACTGTAGTCACTCAGCTGATTAGCGGTTCACAATACCAATGGAGTTTAAAAGAGGAGGATTTACAAGTCAGAGAAAAGTAACTGAGTGAGTTTCTCTTAAACTGAGATCTGAAGAATAGGAAGAAAAAGTGCATTCCAAGTAGCTACATCAGCATTTGCTTTGTTTTGTTGTTTGTTTGTTTGTTTTCTGAGACAGAATCTGACTCTGTCACCCTGACTAGAGTGCCCTGGTGTCATAGTTCACAGGCTTGTCAAACTCTTGGGCTCAAGTGATCCTCTTACCTTAACCTCCCAAATATCTGGGATTACAGGTGCCCACAACAATGCCTGGCTAATTTTCCTATTTTTAATAGAGATGAGGTCTCCCTCTTGCTCAGGCTGGTCTGGAACTCCTGAGCTCAAGCCATCCACCCATGTTGGCCTCCCAGAGTGTTAGGATTACAGCCATGAGCCACCAGAGACAGGCCTTGCATCAGCATTTGCAACTAAAGACCTGCATTCAATGCCAGAGCTACAAAGTAAGATTCTGTCTCCAAAAAAAGGGAAAAAGAGGGCTGGAGAAGAGGATAGGAGCCATACTCCTCACAGTCTTACAAGTGGTATTGGAAGTGTCCATGAGTCCAGGGATGTCCAACCGTTGGGCTGTTGGCCACATGCAGATTAAGTGAGGACTAGTTTGCCTATCTATAGTGGTAGATGACATGAAAATTATGCACAGACTTTTTTTGTTCATGAGTTTTCGTTAGTGTTTTTGTAATTAATATGTGGCCCAAGACAACTATTCTTCCAATGTGGCCCAGATAAGTCAAAAGGTTGGATACCCTGTAAGTGCTGCAGGGTTTGGGGGATAGGGTAGCATAGAAATTACTGTCTACAGTGTGGTGACATTAATTCATATAAATCTAAAGAACATATCTGTGGACCAGCAGTATAATGAGCATTTTATTTTCAAATAGCTCCCAGACAACAGAAAAGGATTTTTAGGAAACACTGTAATTTGGCACCCATGCTATCTCCTCTATAAGGATCTCAACGGAGGGCTATCCAGACTCAGCTTGAAGGGTTCTCATGAATGGCACTCATGTCCTGAAATGTATTAATCCAGGACAGTTTACTCTGAAGTCTTTGAAGACTCAGGCTCTACAAATGACAGCTGTACCATAATTACTGTCACACTCAGCTCTCACAGCATGCAGAAGCCAAGGGTATGAATGGGATTTGTAAGGGGGCTTAAATTTATAAATGCTCAGGCACATGCACTTGTTTCAAAGTGCTCACAGATTTGAAATAGATAACAACATTCTTACTCAAAAATGTCAAGAAAGAGGGATGAAAGTAAGCTACCTGCTAAGCTTTCTCCTATTTCATAACTTTTCTATTTTTCTTGCCCTTACACTACAGAATTCCAAGAATTGTTAAAAAGATAATTCTTGCAAAAAACTCATTCTCATTAACTAAAGCAAATTGTTTTACTGTCTGCCAATATTACTGTAATCCATTTCACACAAGCCAGGCTTTCATTACTCTTAACATTATTAGTTAATTCAAACTCACAATTACACATACAGATTACTGGTTTGCCAAACGGAATTGCTTCAATGGTGTTCTGCAAATAAATGTTTAGATTAAAAAGTTATAAAATATTAAATCATGTAAAATATTCACCATAGCAGCAAAGAAATTATGAATTCTCTATTTAGCTTCTATTGTTAATAATAGTCTCTTGTACAGTAGGAAAGATATATCACCCATACAGAGAGGTCAGATAATGTCATAGATCTCAGTAGCATCTCTCTTAACTATCCAACTAACCTCCTACCTCTTCAGTTTTTTTTCTAAACAAAGAGTTAACACTGAAAATCCTAAGTGTCTTCTGTAAACAACCAAGTGATCTGAACAAACAGGAAATGGCAGCTAAGATTCCCAAAGAAGTCGATCAGAACTTTTAGACAAATTTAGAAAATTTTATAAAAATTACTAAATTCAGAACATTAAGTAAAAGCAAAGCTCCTGGAAGAGAAAATAAACTCTCAATAAGTAATAGTTGTCATTATCATCACCTCGTTAGTTTGATAAACAAATCATTCTAAAATATCTGAATAGTACAAAAATACTATTCCTAAAATAGTCATCCTATAAATAGGAAGAAAAAAGAATTAAGGTGATCTGTAACTGAATACCATTGCAAATCACAGCGTGAAAGAATGCCCATGTTGGTGGGGGTTTCTAGTGGGAAAAGATGTTTTCTTTCCTTTAGAATAAAAACAATGTGTTTTTAAAAAAAATTATCCAGAACTAAGACATTTGATATACTTTACATAAAACCAATTGTCAGGCCAGCAGCTCGTGCCTACTGTCCTGGCACTCTGGGAGACGAACAAGGGTGCATCACTCGAGCTCACAAGTCCAAGGCCAGCCTGAGTAATAGAGAGAACCTGTCTCTACTAAAAATAGAAAAACCAACGTAGCCGTATTGGTTGAGCTCAAGAACTTAAGGTTGTTGTGAGTTATAATGCTATGGCACACTAGTGAGGGCGCCGGAGTGAGACTCTGTCTCAAAAAACCCACAAAAAATCCAATTGTCAATTTTATTATTATTGCCCACAAGTAAGGGAATCCTTAGCTCCAATCAATGAAGCTAGACTATCTAGTTGCAACGTAACTTCCTAAATTTCTCAAAACAGAGAACAGATTTTCATAAGTATATTTGAAAAGAGCTTCTATATAAATGTGAATCTCAGAGAATCCCCCAGGAGGAAATGTCTCACACACACATAAATAGACAACCTAAAAAAGGCACTAAGTCTTTTCAAAGAGATGTTAATAGAAAAAAATGTAAATTTATCTTAAATGACTAAAATGTGAGTATAAAAATCAACATATGAAATTCTCTGAATATTTATAACATTTCCTATACAAACCAGTTAGCTTTACAAATAAGTGAAAATCCAACTAAATTAAAATTTAAATATGACTAAAATTTATCCATGTTATCCAAGAAAGAACAATAAACTTCAAATTCCTGAAGCTAGCACTGAAGACCATCTGTGAGGCAGTGGAGCATCACAGCTAGACAGATGGCACCCTGGGCCAATGGCCACCCTAGCTGCTTCTTAACTGTCTGACTCTTGCTAAATAACCTAACCTCTCAGTGCCCCTTTCCTTAAATGGAGAAAAGAGCTCTCCATCGGGTCATGTAAGGATAAAGAGATCATTCAAGAACTCAGCTCATCTTGTGCCTAACCTATATGAAAGCTGCTAACTGAATCTCCTTATACTCACCTCATGCACTTTCCAGCTGTGGCCAGAGCTCTCAGAGGTATTCTCTAGACATGGATATGTTTCCCTAGCCCTCACTCAGGGTTTCTCCTTTACCCTAAGATAAACGCTAAATTTTCTTCCTACAGTAGCCTTCTTAACATCACACCCACATATCCAAATCCTCTCGTTCCTTTCAAGGCCCAGCTCAAACCTAAATCCTCTCAAGCCCAACACAAACACTATCTGCTCCATAAAGCCTCTAATTCCTACAGATCAATATTTCTCAACCCTGGCTATAATCAATCACCCAGGGAATTAAAAAAGAAAATGTCCTGAAGCCTGGGCCTCAACTCTGCTGACTTTTGGTCTGAGCTATAGCCCAGGCATCAGGGATAGAAGAGACCTCTCCTTGTGCAGAGACTCCACAATGCTTCATCGGTCCTTTTCTTGTAGTACTTTATATTTCCTATCTCATATTTTAATTATATATAAATGCATTTAAACTATAAACTCTGAAAAAACAAAATCTGTGTTCGATTTATAGCCCTCAAGCTATTACAAGAAAAGTGACTTGAACTAACAGACTGGTCAGCCACCTATTGCATACACAGATGAAGAATTAAATAAAAATACAGTGCTCCTGGAATACAGGATTCAAAATCATGGTCTGAAACAAAACCCTATCAATATCTGGATAACTAATCTGCATTTCACTAGCTCAGCTGTTAGTTCCACTTGACTTACATAACCAACTTAGCCAATAGATAAGGGAAGAAATGACTTATTCCAGAAAGGGAGAACACATCACTAAAATAAAATTAGCAGAGGGCTAACTTTCCCATCTCTCACCACTCCAGACCTCCGTCACACCACCATGCTTGGAATATGCAGTATAAGCTCTAACTTAACACATTCCTCATCTGGCTCTTACTACTCATCCTTGAAATATCTTCTACAAAAGAAAGCCTTCCCTTGGGTCAAAACCCTGGTTGAATATCCCTTTTCTGTACTCCCCTAGTATTTGGCATTAGTACTCCTATCATATCACCTGTCAAAAATAAATGTTTTGTTTACCTAGTCACCTATAGGTTTCTTGGCAGTGGGGCCTCTCATACCTGAAACTGTATCAGCTCACATAAGGTATTTTTGAAGTATTCAGTAAATGTTGAATGAATAAATGACTATGGGAAAGGGCTTCAGTTTGTTCATCTATACAAAGCAGTTGATGTCGAAGGTCTCTTCTGGCTTTGTATTCTATTGCAATGATTGATAAATATAAATGAAAAATATGTAAAATATGTAGATTCATATATGTAGCAGAATAATTTCCAAATACTGTTGTGCCCAGATCTCGAAATCCCCCACAAAGACCAGGGAGCTGAGTCCGATGCAAAAGCAAAAGGGCCGTTTATTGCAAGTTCAAATTTGGGCTCCCGGGGACTCCGTTGCAACGGATCCCAGCCAGGAACCCCGAGTTCTGGAATAGGGAGTTCTTTTGGTCCGGCGCAGAGGGTGGGTGTGCACAGCTTGAAACAAAGGGGGCGCTTCTGGATTGGTTAGGTGGGGGGTCCCTGATTGGTGGGCGGTTGTCTCATGATTTCGGGGAATTGCCTGGGCTTGTCTGGAAAGTAAACTTACTGAGTGAAATGGCAGGGTGGGGGGGGAGCGAAACTGAACTCTTAAGATGGTGCTGGTCTAGTTCTTTCAATACTTTCATGAGTTGTTTCTCCTATAAAAGATTTACTTCACTTTCCACAATATTTTGACATTTAAGCTTAAGCCCAGTAAATTGCTCTTATGTGGCTTATTTTGGTCAGAGAAATGTCTCTTCACAAAGCATTAAATGCTCTTTGAGAACCCTAAACTTAATATAATAATTTTAGGTAGGTAAAGAACTATAAACAGTTGATAAATACTATGTATAAGTGAATACTAAAGAAATTTTTACAGTGATATACCCTAGTTTAATTACCTAAGAAACATCTTGGCCCAGATTACAATGCATATAAGTAAGGTCCATTCTCAACTTCTGGCCCAATTCTACTCACAATCTCAGAGTTATTGTTCTTTTTTAAAAACAAACAAACAAAAACTCCTTTCTGCAATGAAGATGTGCAAAAATAGAAATTTAGCTGTGGAATATGATTTTTTATTAGTCTTTCAAAGCAGTCATATCCAACTAATTGTTAAATCATTGCAATAAAATAGTTTTTTTGTGTGTGTGAGTCAACACTTAGCTTAGAATTACTGGGAAGCTACTGATACAGGATTCCCCCAGGCAAGGCTGGACAGAGGCCCCTCCCCCCCATTCTCTAGGTCCAGGTAGGCTCAGAAATCAGACCCCCATCTCTAAGCACAAACAGGCTGCCCTTTCCAGGCCACACCCTCTGGGCTCTAGCAAGGTCATCAACAAAGTAGCCTATAAACTTTTGGGTGGTTCTACCTTGAGTAGGAAGCAATCACCTTAAACCCTTCCCTGAGACAAAAACTGCAAAGACCTAATAACCTTGCCCTAGGGGAGGGATGGCATTCATTCATTTGTTAATACACTTACTAACTTTGAAAAGGTTTTTTCCACCTACCAAGTCCTGGCCAAAAGATAATACATATCCCTAGACAAAGGACTCATGCAGGAGACTTCCTGGTCTTCCTCTTTGCCAGAAGCTCTGGTGCTTTTACTCCTTCTGTATTCCTTTCTAATAAAATCCTATACCACTGATCTGTGGTCCCTGGGTTCATTCTTTGAATAGGGAGACCAAGAACCAAAAGAAGAAAGAAATTCCAGTAACTACTTGTTGCACTCAAGCAACTTCAACTGTTGCTTGACTAAAAGATGACTAGGCTACCAAACTATTTATTTATTTATTTATTTTATTTTTTGCAGTTTTTGGCCCAGTAGGGTTTGAACCCGCCACCTCTGGTATATGGGGCCAGCACCCTACTCCTTTGAGCCACAGGCGCCGCCCGCTACCAAACGATTTAAATTATACATATTTATTTGAAAACATTTTATTTGATTACAACAAAGTTATGTAATTTAGATACATTAATTTAGATTAAATTCCTTGATAATGAGGCATAAATTGTGCATATAGTAATTACTCCAACTTCACTTTCAGAACATAATAAAATAATGTAATTGCCACTGTTTTTAAACAAGCCAAAATAATTCTTGACATTTTTCCTTCTCACTCTTTGTAAGAAATGCCAAACAAAATAGTCAACATGTTAAAAGTGCTTTCAAAACGCCTGAGGCTAGACTTGCCCAATGAAGTGACCAACCCAAAAGTGACAGAACTTCGCTACTCCTCACAAGTGTATGAGATCTTTAAGAAAAAAAGAAAATCAGAGTTTAAAAGGATTTTAGCAAAAGTATTTTCTCCTTGGAAGTATTTAGCAAAAGTATTTTTTTAATACCATTGCATCATCACTAGTAAGCATGTCTGAATGCACACACCTGGCTGCAAGTATACTGAAGAACAGTAGGCCAGGGAAATGTTTCCTGCCTTTAAAGTTTCTGGAAATATAAAGTTGTTTCAATATACAGAAATACCACAAGTGTTTCAAAACAAGATATACAAAAACAGGTAAGAACACACTTGTAACTAAGTGGTTGGAAGAAAGATGTTAAAGCAAACGTGTTTTTTTATGTATAAAGTTACTCTTCACTGTGTTTGGGAGAAGAAAGTTGTGGCCCTTCCTAACGATTGTATAAAAGCACGATTCCAAAAATAAGAAATGCTTTGCAAACACAGTAGATAAAACTGGCTGGGGCTTCCCTGCACCCAGTTCCACGCTAAAGGACCCAAAGGAACTGTATCCACCGTTTTAACAAGGTTATTCAAAAAAGTTGAAGTCTTCTGAGAAAAGTCAGGAGAAAAAACTTGTTCAGCTTCTTGCAGCATACCTAAGGCCCTAAAGGTCCCCAACTAATCACTTACGTCTACAGCCCATGCTACACCGCCTTTTTAATGCATTTATTAGATTGCTAAACCATGTGGACTCTTGACTTAAAAGCAAAAACATCTAGAAAAGGAAATAATCCATGCCCATTGCAAACTCCCTTACGCCCCCAGCCGCCCACGTCGCGCCCCTACGTTGCAGTGCAGTGAGGCTGGCACTCACCCACTGCTCGCCAGGAACCTAGACCCGGTGTGTTTCAAAATCAGAAATGCAGCAGGTAAGTTCGCTCAGTCCCATCAACAAGGAGCCAAAACCCCGACTTCAATAGTACTCGTACATGCTGGGCGCTGCCATTTTGACAGAAAGTGGGCCCTGCCCCCGAGGCCCCTAAGGCGGTCGCCCTGAGCAGAGCCGGAGCGCCAGGGCGACGTTGGCCCGTTATCCCCACGCTCCTCACGCCGCATCCCCCGGATGGACCAAGGCCATGAAAACCCCGAAACCCATCCTGCATTCTGGGTCGACAAAAGTCAAGTCATCCTCGAAATCCCGCACAGCCTCGCAGGCAGCGCCAAGGACGGCCTCAGCCAATGGGGGCGGGGCGTCTGAGCGGCGCGCGTTCGGTAACCCTGACAACACGGCTTCGGGCTTTGGGGAGGTACTAGGGGCTCTGTGCGTGGAGAACAAATGTCTCCTCCAGGCCCCTGGGCAGTTCGCTTAGGCAGTATATAACGGGGCTGCCCTCAGTGCTCGGTCCCCGAGGGGAAGCATGGCTCCATGCAGAGGCTGCAGCACACCTCCCCCGCCTTCCCGCTGCGCGGAGCAGCTGCAGTGCGCTGGAGCCTCCCTCTCCGCACCGCCCCCTTAGGTGTCCGCAGCCCTGCCTGCGCCCGCCTCCAAAGCTGCGTCCTGCGCCCGGCGCCCACCGCGGTCCACAACGGTGATCTGGGCGTAGGCCTGGCCAGACGCTGGCTAGCAAGGCCGAGCCGCCGCGTTTTATTTCGTTTGTGATTTTTGCATCGGCTGAAGTTTTGTGGGTCGGGTTAAACTCGGGACCTCCGTGTAGAGGACCCATTTATTTTTTTTCTTTCCAAAATGGCAGCCTCCAGCCGCGCGCAAGTGTTAGACCTGTATCGGGCTATGCTGAGAGAGAGCAAGCATTTCAGCGCCTACAACTACAGGTGATTCGGCGGGCCGTGGGGGCCGGGAGGGCCGGGGGCGCCGGCTACCCGGTAATGTCGCCAAGGCGACAAGGAGCCACAGTCCTCTGCTAGCAGCCTTGGGACGGTGATCCTGACGACTCCATCGCAAAGTGTGTCCTTGCTCACAGGAGTAGCCCTCTGAAACCACTCGGGGGAGGAGCATAGGGCTTGCCCTGCTTCGCTTCAGGGAAGGTGTTAAAGTCTTGATGACGTTTTCCCCCTAGAAGGATGCTTTAGTTCGTGCTCAAAGAGCACGATTAGTATCAGGTTTCTGCGGTTAAAAAAAAAAGTGTACTTGAAGTCTGTAGTTGGTGAAGTTAGAGCCACTGTTGCATATACATATAAAAAACTTCTCTTGAGAATTGGAAGACCTGCAAGTGGAAGTGGCGGGTCTGTAGCACGTGGTCACAAAACTGAAGGCTCACTCTAGCTCTCTCTTTTATTTCCTAGGTATCTTAATTCTTTTTGGTTGCAAGAATGAACTCTATTCTTCATAGGGAATTCAGGGTGGATGCATCAATAGCAGTAAAGAAAGAAGGGTCTCACAAGATTCCAGGAGCTGAAACCTTAGTTTATCGAGGCTCACCAGACAGGGATCCCGCTTATAGGACCTTTAACAGTAGAACAGTAAGAGTCTAAACTCTTACATCTTTAATATTGTACACTCGCTTTTCACATGCAGGCATCATTCCACTATTTGCTTTTGATTCCCTTGTTCTTTTTTATATTTCTTTTCACTATTTTAGAGCCTCTGTTTTCACATAGTTTCTACCTTCTTATAACTTCTGACCCATCATTACTGTAGGTATCTTATGGATTCTGTTGGGATTCTTTCAGATTAGGTGTCTTTACTAATTACCTGATCCTCTCAGAGTTTGAGGTTGCTGTGAGCTATGATACCACAACACTCTACCCAGGGTGATAAAGTGAGACTCTTTCTCAAAAAAATACAAAATAAAATAAAATATGTCTTTTATATTAGGGCTGTGTCTTATGGATTTCAAGGATAGCTCCTTCCCTCCCCTCTAATTTCAGCAGCTATTTGTCATTGATAGCAAATCAATAACCACACCACCTACTGATCAATTCTGCGTGCCACTGTTGTTTTATGTTCTTTACATGTATTAGCACATTTATGACAACAGCCCTGTGGGGTGGGGACTATTTTTATGACCCTATAAGGCAACTGAGGCACAGAGAGGTTAAGTTACTTATCAGAAGTCACACAGGAAGTATTAGATAAGCAATCAGAACTAAACTAGTGCAAATTGTGAAACAATCTGAAAAGTATGATACATAAAGTAATTGCGATATTGAAATAAAAAATTTTAAACTCTCACGTAAGACTACATATACACCACATTTTAGTAGAATGAATCCTGTCTTCCTTCTCCAGTCTCCAGCACAGCAAGTCCTACCTTTTTCTGTCATAATCATTTGCAGTTTCTTATATGTGCCATTTCCTCTTGGGCTTCTGAACGTTTGCAAGTACTGTTCTGTATGGCATGCCCTTAATCCAGAGTCTTTCCTCTTCCTTCAAGATTCAGCTAATCATGATTTTCTCTGAACAAAAGTTTTCCAGACTTACACCCTTCCACAGACCCCACTTCTGTTCCTCTCTCCACTAAAATATACAGAGTGTGTGTGTGTGTGTGTGTGTGTATATATATATATATATATATTTTTTTTTTTTAACCCTCAGTGCTTCCAAAAACCTTCAGTACAGCCTACCTATTCCAGCACTATACCAGGTCCTGGAGCCAGAAAGATAGAAATTTTGAACTCAACAAGGCACCCACTATCAGTGGCTTTACAGAAATATGTGTGATACAGATATAGAGACAGTTTTCACAAACTGTGTTAAATACTGTGACAGAAGTATAAACAGGGTGTAGAATCAGGAAGGTTTCCCCAAAGGTGACACTGGATCAAAGACATGATGTAGCATGGTATACTCGGGTTAGGGCAAAAGGTAGAATGTTGCAGGAGGGCAAAGTGGGATTCAGGAGATAACAGGATAAGACTAATGGAGAGGGCCACATTTTTTAGGGCCTTTGGGTCATGCTAAGGAACCCAACTTTATTCTTAGCTTATAGGAAGCCACCAAAGTGACACAGCTAGATTTGCATTTTTGGAAGTTCACTCTGGCAGCACTTTTAATTTTCAACAACTGGAGACAAACACCAAATGGGAGATGATTACAACAGTGGGACCCTAATGAGGACAGGAATAATGGAGGATAGAGAAGATGACATATTTAACAAATGATTAGAAAATGAATTTATTACAACTTGACTGGAGTCATGAATAAGGGAGAAAATATAAGCCAAGTCTAGAATGATGTCTAGGTTTCTGGTTAAACTGAGGCATAGAGAAAGTTAAGTGTAAAAGTTGTACCATCAACTGACTTAGGAAATACAGAAATAGCTGGCCTTGCAAAGAGTTTTTGGAACTTTTTCATTGTCTTGAGTGTGAATTTCACCAGCATTGCCAACAGAGGCAGTGAATCGCAAGAGTCTAAAGCTCAGAGGACCCATCAGTGCTGGAGAAAGTCACTATCCTGCATTTTCCTAATTAATAAAATAGGAGTAATAATGTATACATCTTTTTTTTTTTTTTTTTTGCAGTTTTGGCCAGGGCTGGGTTTGAACCCACCACCTCTGGTATATGGGGCCAGGGCCCTACTCCTTGAGCCACAGGCACCACCCATACATCTTTAATTATTATTATTTTTTTGAGACAAAGTCTCACTTTGTTGTCTCTGGTAGAGTGCCATAGCGTCACAGCTCACAACAGCTTCGAACTCTCGAGCTCAAGCAATTCTCTTGTCTCAGCTTCCAAAGTAGCTGAGACTATAGGCACTCGCCAGGGTATTTTTAGAGACAAGGTCTTTCTCTGGCTGAGGCTGGTCTCCAACTTGTGACCTCAGGCAGTCCACCCACCTTGGCCTCCCAGAGTGCTGAGATTACAGGCATGAGCCCTCGCGCCCGTCCTCATACATCTGGAATTATTAAGGCTTAAGTGAGTTAATCAAGCATTTGGAACAGTGCCTGGCAGAGTAGGTACTCAATAAGTAAAATTGTTATAAGTGGAATTAAAACCTTGATAGTAGCTGAAATCTCAAGGGAGGATATTCAGATTAGTGGTTCCCATCCTGCAGTGATTTTCTTTGACAATATCTAGAGACATTTTTGGTTGTCACAACTTGGGTAAGGAGTGCTACTGGCAGATAATCAGAGGCCAGGGTTGGATAGATGACAGCCCTCATTATCTGGCCCAAAATGTCAGTTGCATCAAGATTGAAAAGTCTTAGTTACTGGACAGAAAATTAGTGTGGTCAGGATGCTATTCAAGGTAACTTCAAAATTGAAGGAGTTGGCTGAGGAAGAGCCCAGAAAGGAGGCCAAGAAGATACAGTTTGAGAACTTACTGCTCTCAGGACCCTTTCAACATTCTTAAATATCAAGTGAGGGCCATACAAAGCTTTTGCTTCTGTGGGGCATAGTTATCTATATTTATCATATTAAAAGTTAAAACCAAACTATTAAGAAATTAAAACCTTTTTAAAACACCTATTTCTAAATGAATTGATAAAACTTTTTTTTTTTTTTTTTTGAGACAGAGTCTCACTTTGTCGCCCTGGGTAGAGTGCTATGGCATCACAGCTCACAGCAACCTCCAACTCCTAGGCTTAGGCGATTCTCTTGCCTCAGCCTCCCGAGTAGCTGGGACTATAGACGCCCACCAGGATACCAGCTATTTTTTGTTGCAGTTTTGGTCGGGGCTGGGTTCAAACCTACCACCCTCGGTATATGGGGCTGGTGCCCTACTTACTGAGCCACAGGCGCCACCCCTTGATAAAACTCTTACACGTGTATTTCATGTTAACATAAATAACATTTTTTATGAAGAGTAATGAATTTCCTTCCCCCAATCACAAAAAATGATACTGTTTGATATTTTTATAAATTGTTTTAATGTTGAGCTTGGTATAAGATGACTGGATGCTTTTGATTTCTGCCTACAGTTTGTTACTAGCATCTGCTAAGTTCACTGTACACTCATAAGAGAATGAGAATGAGAAAAGCAAATGTCTCCTGAAATACAGAAACGTGCTTTTGGGGTATCTTCAGTAAGGTGTTAGGGACCCCCTTGCCCCTTGGGTAACTTCTGTAGTATCTAAGAAATAGGAAGAGAACAAGCAAAGAGTATTGTTGTGGAAGTCAAGACAGTCATATATTTTGGGAAGGCAGTTGTGGTCAGCATGTCACTTACCTTAGTGAAGTCCTACAAATAAACAGGCATGTGGTCCCTGGATTTGGCCACATAGAGATAACTGCACCCTTCAGCAGAGCAGCATTGTTAGTGGAGTGCTGTGGCAAAACCCAGATCATGGAGGTTGAGAAGTGAATCAAAAGTGAGTTAACTGGGCGGCACCTGTGGGTCAAAGGAGTAGGGCACCTGCCCCATATGCCAGAGGTGGCAGGTTCAAACCCAGCCTGGGCCATAAACTGCAACCAAAAAAAAAAAAATTTTTTTTTTTGGGAAAAAAAAAAAAGAAGTGATGTAACTGCCACAGTTGAGTGTACAGGGTCAATTAAGTTTTTGAACTCATCCTAGAAAAAAGTACTACATCCCTCATCGCTGAATATCACTATGGTCACCAGATGGCCAAGGGGAGTACTTTGAAGGTGACTGTAGCCCAGTATTTAGCAGTGAGATATGTAGCACTTTTTCTAGGATGAGTTCTTGAATTTAATTGTCCAACCTCCCCCACCCCTAGTGTGGATAATTGCTGGAATGATTCCCCATTAGAGATGAAAAGTAGTATATCTGAGAGTACAGGTGGTGGGGTTGGTCTTGGGCAGAAGGAAGGGCACTTTGTTTACCATCAGTGAAGTGAAGCTGGTGAGAGTAAGTTGAAAGATAAGAGGGTGGAAAGTTGAGGTGATTCATGCCATGCCTGACAGGCAGTTGCTAGATGAATTGGAATATAAGCAGATGTTGAGGAAGCACACTGTTCTTGTATTTATTATGGCATGTGTCACACAATATTATAATTGTTGATTTACTTTTCTTCAGTCTGTGGAGGCAGAAATTCTGTTTTATCCCTGTTGTTAGTGCTTAGAACAGTACCTATCTAGTATGAATTTGTAAATATTTATTGTTGAAAAGCAAGAGAAAGTATTTGGAGGTAATTTTTATCACAGTTCCTCCTACAGATTAAGAAAATATTATTGTAAAACATGAGAAAAACTAAGGTAATGCCCAAATGCATATCAAATGGGGTGTCAGAATTTCCTAATTCTTTTTTTTTTTTTTTTTTTTTGTAAAGACAGAGTCTCATTTTATGGCCTTCAGTAGAGTGCCATGGCATCACACAGCTCACAGCAACCTCCAACTCCTGGGCTTCAGCGATTCTCTTGCCTCAGCCTCCCTAGTAGCTGGGACTACAGGCGCCCGCCACAACGCCCAGCTATTTTTTGGTTGCAGTTCAGCCGGGGCCGGATTTGAACCCGCCACCCTCGGTATATGGGGCCGGCGCCTTACCGACTGAGCCACAGGCGCCGCCCAGAATTTCCTAATTCTTCATCAAATATCTGAGTCTTTCTTATAAGTATTACACACTAAGTGCTGGGCAAGGAGCTGCAGATCAAGATGAGCCTCCCATTAAGAGTAAAACGTGGTAAATCCCCTGTCAAATTTATCAATAAAAGCACAAAGGGGGAAAAGCTGTCTAGAGGATCTGCCCTTCTGAGTGCCACCTTAACAATAGATATCATTCAGAAGGCTTTTGACTATAAGTAATAGGAAGATGTTACACAGGGCCTAAGTAGGTAAAAGGTTTATTCTTCTCACATTGAAAAGGTCTAGAGGTATGTAGCTGCCAGAGCTGATTTAGCAACTGGATAATGTCAAAGTCTGTGAGTCTCAGTATTCCTTTCATGCTTGTGTCTGATGGTTGTAGACAGCTATTAAAGTTTCAAACATCACATTCTTATTCAGGCAGGAAGAAGAAAGAAGGGCAACCCCAACCAGGGAAGGCAAACTTTTCTAGAAGCTTTCCAGCAAACTTCTGTTTATATCGCTACCAAAACTCTTGTTACATTTGTACCACTAGGTGAACAAGACACTGAAAAATTAAGATACAACTCTTCTAGCCACTCTAGTGGAAGATGGCAGGGAGAAAAGGATTGGGGAGGACTGTGGGGTGAGCCAACAGCCTATGTCTGCCACAGGTGTTGCCTTGGGGCACTGTGGAAGTACAATGCAAATGATGTATCAAAGCCAGACATAGGTAATGGTGGCTGAAGCCTTGGATTGAGTGAGAGCACATAACTTTAAATGCTGGGTGAAATCACAGTAAGTTAGTTATAAAGCAGGTCTGACAAAATGGGGCATAGAAAGGAGAAGCAGTTTGACTGAAATCTCACAACTGGTCATGGACAAAATGGGAATTCTTCTAAAAAGCCACCCAACTCCCAGTGCACTGCTTCCTCTACAACCTTGACCTCTTCAGTGGAAACTTCCCATAACATGTACTGTTATGGGGCAAGATAAGGACCACCCACTCACATTAGAATTTCAAAAAGGAGTCTTTTATTAACCACGGGGCTCTCTCAGCAAAGTCTAAAGTGAGAAAGCATTGAGGGGTCTGAAGTTGGGGTTTTTCTAGTCTGAAAGTTGGCAAAGGGCCAAACAGTGGGCTGAAAGTTAGCAATTAGGAGCAAAAAGAAAGTTGGCAAAAGAAGCAAAAAGCGAGCACGGGATCACAATGACCCCTTTTACAGAAGCAAACCTTGCATTTTAGCAGATTAGTAGATAGGTAACGTAAAGGGCAGTTAGATGACAATAAGGTAACATAATGCAGATCTAGCAACTAATGGATAAGTAAAACAATTTGTCGCAGCACTTAGCTCATTAACTCTCATCATGACAGTACTTGGCCCATTCGTTCTTTTCTTGTCTTGTTCCGGCCCGATCCGGACCGATCTAAGAGTAATGGTGCCTGTCATCATTTCAGTTATAGTATTCTCATCTTTTTGTCCTTTCATCTTTTATCCTACACAGCCCCCTGGTGCACGTTGGTGGCAGGCAGTATCCATCTTATGGGGGTGATGAGACAGCTGGCACATGTGAGGCCAGTGGAACCCATCTCAGTACATCTTCTCACTCAGCCTGCACAAGTTTGAGAGTTATCAAACCGAAGGGATTTTTTTTTTCACAGTTACTCCTTACAGCTGAAATGGCTAAACAAGCTCCCTATGGTCCTAAATGGTAAAATTCCTAAGTGCTGACAAAAGTTAGGTCTCAGTTACTGTGTATTACCCAACTGAATGAAACATTGTTGAAATCTATGACTGCATTGATAAGAAAGGGACTAAATAATGATAGGTGTTTAGAAGTCTGTTCTTAATTCCGTGCCTGTAGCTCAGTGGCTAGGGCACCCGCCACATACACTGGAGCTGCCCGGTTCGAATCCAGCCTGGGCCTGCCAAACAACCAAAAAATAGCTGGGCGTTGTGGTGGGCACCTGTAGTCCCAGCTACTTGGGAGGCTGAGGCAAGAGAATCGCAGAAGCCCAAGAATTTGAGATTGCTGTGAGCTGTGATGCCACGACACTACCCAGGGTGACAGCTTGAGACTCTATCTCAAAAAAAAAAAAGAAGTCTGTTCTTTTTGAGGCATTGGAACACTTTACTAAATTACTAGTTGCAATCCAGACTAAATAGCAAGCTTTTGCATAAGCTACTAGAGAATGTGGAACCAGGCAACCAGTTCCTCCATCAGAGGATTGCCTTCATGTTTTGACATTCATTGGTGCAAATCTTTTAACATTGTCTTCTTCCACCTGTGTGTCATTGATTGATCAAGAACACTAACATAAATACAAGTAGTATTAACCCTAATGTGAATAGTATTAACACTAAGTACCTTTCACTTTCTCAGACAGGGCTGTTACACTGAAGGCCTTGACACCAAATATTCTTCTCCCTTGGAACAAATGAACAAATCCATTTCTTCCTAATTCTTGAAAACACATAGTGTGTGTGTGTCTATATTTATATATGTATAACATATGTGAGTGTGTATAATCATTGTACTGGGGCCTGGGAGTAGATGGAATACAAACACAAGTTGGCCCTGCTGTTTAAAGACTATAGTATGGTTGGGCACATGAAATATACAGATAAGTAAGGCTCAAGAAACCTATAGAAGAGACATGCAAATTGAAATAGTCTTCGAACAGTGGAGATTTGCAGAAGGTGGTGGGTTGAGGAGACATGTTTCATCATGTTTTGGCTGTCACATGGCATAATACAAAATTATTTTTAAAATAACATTGGATTCTATTTTAAGCAGCCAAATAAGAGTTTTGCTCACTCTGAAATGTTGAGCAAATTATGTATCTCTGTGGAAACTGCTTTAACTTTTTTATTGCAGGATGTGTAAGAACACAGTAAAGGAAGGGAAAAATAAAAGAGAAAAAGACCGCTTTGTTAAATTTTCTGAGTTCTCAAATTGAGTTTTAGATTTATTCTGAATTTATATTACTGGTTTTTGTATATAGCTCATGGTATTGTCTTGGAAAGAACTATTGTTACCTAATCCCTTCTACAGTGTCCCGCATGCAACTAGAGGTAATTCACATGTGCCTAAAAATAGTTTCTTAGACTTTGGAAAGATTGATTACTCATTATCATTAAATATGCTAGAGTTTCAAAAAGAATTTTTTTTTCTCTTGGTGGCTAATTCCTGCCATATTAAATGGTAATGGTAACGATTTTGAACAATAAAACAGTTAACTTAGAAAAGAGAACATGTTAGGTAGTTAGATTGAGAAATCTATATTAATCAGCCTAAATTTGAGAGTGAAAAACAGCACCTCATTTTTTCTCTAAATATTAGCGGAACTTGATGAAAAATTATCAGATCTATATTATAAGGAAATGTTAAAAAGTTGCCAGACCTATATGTCCTTGCTGATTTATCGACTTTAGTTTACAAGAGTTTCCAAATTGCACTCATTCTATTTATACTTCACTTAGGCCTTAAAGCAATTTTAAAGTTTATAGAAATACATATAATAAAATATAATAAAACAAAATAATTATTATAATTAAAAAATAATAAATGAGAGAATCAAGGCAAAGAGAAAATAAAAGTAGAGAATAAAAGTAAGGAGTAAAGTTAGGCCACAAAAAACAATTAATGGTAAATAGGATTTTCTTAATGTGATATATTTTTAAGTTATTTGTTGCAGTAGGGTAATACTATTTTTCTGTGAAAAACATAACTACAAAATATTCTGTTTGAAAGTGGCTCTAATGAGCACAATAGAAAATTCCCTTTTATTTTTTTATTATTAAATCATAGCTGTGTACATTAATGTGATCATGGGCACCATACACTGGTTTTATAGACCGTTTGACACATTTTCATCACACTGTTAACATAGCCTTCCTGGCATTTTCTTAGTTATTGTGTTAAGACATTTATATTCTATATTTACTAAGTTTCACATGTACCCTTGTAAGATGCACCACAGGTGTAAACCCACCAATCACCCTCCCTCTGCCCATCCTCCCCCCTCCCTCCCCTCCCTCACCCCCTTCCCCATGTTCTTAGGTTATCCCTATTAAAGCTCCACTGTCATACTTTAAAGATCTTGAAAAAAATAATATTTCATTTTATATGGAATCAGAAAAAAACCTCAAATACCCAAGACATTACTCAGAAATAAAAACAAAGCAGGAGGAATCACGCTACCAGACCTCAGACTATACTATAAATCGATAGTGATCAAAACAGCATGGTACTGACACAAAAACAGAGAAGTAGATGTCTGGAACAGAATAGAGAACCAAGAGATGAACCCAGCTTCTTGCCGTTATTTGATCTTTGACAAGCCAATTAAAAACATTCAGTGGGGAAAAGATTCCCTATTTAACAAATGGTGCTGGGTGAACTGGCTGGCAACCTGTAGAAGACTGAAACTGGACCCACACCTTTCACCATTAACTAAGATAGACTCTCACTGGATTAAAGATTTAAACTTAAGACACGAAACTATAAAAATACTTGAAGAAAGTGCAGGGAAAACTCTTGAAGGAATCAGCCTGGTGAGTATTTTATGAGGAGGATCCCCCGGGCAATTGAAGCAGCTTCAAAAATACACTGGGACCTGTTCAGACTAAAAAGCTTCTGCACAGCCAAGAACACAGTAAGTAAAGCAAGCAGACAGCCCTCAGAATGGGAGAAGATATGTGCAGGTTATGTCTCCGACAAAGGTTTAATAACCAGAATCCACAGAGAACTCAAATGTATAAGCAAGAAAAGAACAAGTGATCCCATCGCAGGATGGGCAAGGGACTTGAAGAGAAACTTCTCTGAAGAAGACAGGTGCACGGCCTACAGACATATGAAAAAATGCTCATCATCTTTAATCATCAGAGAAATGCAAATCAGAAAATTTCCTTTTAGTTATTAATGTCTGTAGCCATATGCAGCCTTTGCTGAAGATGTAAGGCCTTTCACTTTCCTTATCACTTATTACCACTTGTCACACTTAACCACTTCTTATCACTTGTCCTATATGACCCTTGTCTTGACACTGGCTCCCACTTCATCAGGATTTACATTTGTGTTATCTTTTATTGTCCCAATTATCTGGCACCTGCCCAATTTAGGAAAATTCTAACCTTCAGAAACCAAATTAAGGAATAAAGAAAAATTGTATGAACCAAGAAATGAGTTTCTAGATTTAGCAAGGTTCAGCTAAATTAAAGTGAGTCTTCCCATTTTCTGGATCAGTAAATTTCTGGAATGCCTGGGGTTCTTTTAAGCTGATTTCTACTTCCTATATGATAGCTTCTCTTATCTAACTTCTCTACTTCTCTTATTTAAGAAGCAGATTTAAAGTTTGCCAAGGTTACAGACCTAAAATTGTGTCACTGTGACATCTTAATCATCTATGTGGCTTCATAGGCACTCCTTGAAATTCTGTTTGACAGTATTAATACCTCAGCTATTTTGAGGTTAAAAAAACAGCTCACAGTGGTAATCTTTCTTGAGAAAGAAACAAAAGTTCCAGTGACTTGACTCTAGAATTCTTGCTTAATTTTCCTTTCCCCCCACTCTTTTGCTGGAAATTGTGACTCCTGAAATAATTTGCCTTATGTGTTTTCTGTATTATAATTGAGTATCATGAGTGAGACAATCTTGATTTAGAAAGATCCCTGACCTTTATAAAACGTTGGTTTAAATTTTAATTCAACCAGTTTTTTTATTCTGTGGGCTTTGTATACATCATTTACTCCCCTGTGTGTTATCTCTAAAATAAGAAAACTATAATTGCAAAACTTTGTAGCAGAATATTTTAGTAGGTGCTCCAGAATCACTTCTGCATTTTAGTAGATAAAAGCAAATAATTACTACATAGTTAACTTTTATACTGGTAGCCCAAGTGCCAAATCTTTGAAATTTGTCATGGCTAACCGTCATTTAACCAACTCAGTTAAACTTGTTGAACCATATTCTGTGGCAGGTATTTATTAGTTCAGAGAACTCTACCACTGTAATATGTAACTTAAATATGATTGTTTGACCTTCATTCATCATTTTTTGGGTTCCTGTCATGTACCAGACTCTTTGCTCCTTGCTGGGAATACAGAGATAAAAACATTACCTTTGCCCAAAAGGAGCTTGTAGTTCATTGTGTATACTGATAATACTCTCTGAAAATTTTACCACAATATCATGGTGACATCCTAATAGAGAAATACGGAGGATATTATGGAAACAGGAGGGACAGCATAACCTAATCTAAAAAGGGACTGGAAGTTAAAAAAGCAGTGGTGGCTAACCAGAGCTATAAAGGGTAGGGTATTAGCTGTGACAGGGGGCAGATGAAAAAACAGTGTCGTTGGTGTTGGGTGTAAGGAGCTACCGGCAATTTGGTGTGGCTGATGGCATGAGGTGGGAGAAACTAAGGATGGAGATATAGGTGGGGCCGTTACTCACAGGGAGGCTTGTGTGCTGTGCTAGGAGATGGGCCCACACAATAAAAGGCCATTCAAGTGTTGTAAGCAAATTGGAGATACACCTTTTAGCTAGCTTACCTGAAATGACAAAGAGTCAAAGACATGGAGGGTTGTTGGCTGGTAATTGCCTTTATTCAGTGAAGTCAAATGATGGTTGGTGAAGGCCTTAGTGAAGCAGTGGAGACAGAGATGGGGAGAAAGGGGCCGTCTTTGAAGTATATTGATGAATAGAATTAGCTGGCTAAGTGTTTGGTTGAATATGTCGGATTAGAAAGAATAAGTCAAACTATGGAGATTATAATTGGAAAAGGAAAAGTCATTCCAAATGAAACATCAGATATAGAGGACATTGTCTTCTTGGTATGAGGAGTCACTTTCTGAGTGCCTGTGTGTGCAGTGATAGAGCTTCATGAGAGCATCTGGACGTTTCAGGTATCATTTTAAAGCTTCTGTTTGGATCTGGGTGTTAACTCCATCTGTAGCACTCTATATCTGCTTATATCTCTTTTCTTTATCCAATTACTATGTGTCTTTTGTATAATAATATTATTAATTTGCCTGTTAATGTTCATCAGTGCTCAGTGGAAGTTGATTATTCTTAGTAATTATTTGTTTTATTTAACGGATGGTTGCTACTATTCTCATAAATGTCATTAGTCCATCTGTTAGCTTTACATTTGTTGTTTTTTTCCTGGGGTAATCTTCCGAGTGGGTTTAATACCCCCCACTTTGGTCTAGTTTATTCAAAGTTAACATACAACATCTATTTAGTATAATTACATAAATATTACTCTATAGCATAATTATTCAGTTAATGACTAGATACATTTTTTCTGCTCATCCATTTATATATTTTGCCCTATATGATTATCTGATTCCTAACAGTTATGTTGTTTTAATCAGAAATCACTGCTCTAGGCAGTAGCATTTCTTAACTGAAATCTCCTTTGTTCTTGACTAAACAAAAAGCAAATTAAATGAGTAATCCCTTTCAGCCATATCGGAGCCACAAAGAATCATTGATCCTCTATTCTGGTGCAGTTGTCGCTTATTCATTCAACAAATCTGGTTTTTGTTTTTTGGGGGTTTTTTTTGTTTGTTTGTTTTTGATAGAGTATCACTTTGTCTCCTTGGGTAGGGTACTGTGTTATTATATCAGAGCTCACAGCAACCTCAAAGTCTTGGGCTCAAGCAATCCTCTTGTCTCAGCCTCCCAAGTAGCTGGAACTACAGGCACCCACAACAATGCCTGGTTAGTCTTTTGTATTTTTAGTAGAGACAAGGTCTCGCTCTTGCTCAGGCTGGTCTTGAACTCCTGAGCTCAGATGATCCACCCACATAGGCCTCCCAGAGTGCTAGGATTACAGGCATGAGCCCCCCCGTCTGGCCTATTCATTCAACAAATCTTGACTGAACACTCAGTGTGTAGTAGGGTCCTGTTTCCTTCCTCTTCAGACTAAGGATAAAAAGCTTCCAGCCCTTTGGTAGCCTCTGTACTTATGGGGACATCAACATAGTGGGCAACTTAATGCTTTAGCCCCAGTGAAATTTATAACCAAACAAGAGCAGAACCTGGTCAGGCTTCGCCGACTCTAGGCCCCAGCCAGAGTGTTGGTCTCAGCACGTGGTTTAGGCACTTTTCCTTTCCCACATCTGAAGGTCTAAAGGAACCAGATACATTACTCATATGCCTCCTGCAAGGCCCCCCTCAGTGCATAGGCAGCTCAGACCACATCCAGACCTGCCACAACAAAGCTGGGTGCTGGACCTTCAGCCAAGACTCCCTCCTAGCCCCAACTTCCCTGCATTCTGCCTAACACCTCTCAGGCCCATCCTGAGTGTACCCGTGTGTGTCCTGCCATGGCATGTCACCATCACTCTTGTCACTTTTCAATGCACTGACCTCTTCCATGTGTCAATCAGCCATATCCCCAGAGAGAGCACACCGTGACAGCATTTAAGAGATGTTGGCTGAGGAAACGCTGCAATTGGTGACTGCTTATTAAGGAGTAAGAGTAAAAGGATTTTGATGAACTATGGGGGGAAAGGTGGGGGGGGGGGCCATGATCAGGGCCCAGTCACTCTCTTCATTCTCCCTACTTCCTCTTCACTTGTCTGAATACAGAGGATTTGTGCAGAATTTTAGACTCAGATTCAGTTTTTCCAAACCAAATCTATATTCATCTTTATTTTTTCCAGAATGTCACCTGTCATATTTTTAAAAGGTCTTCTTGCAAATGAAATCACCATGATTTTTTGTCGTTGGTGTCAGTGTCAAGGACGTGTAGGCGAGCAAAGAGCTCACATTGGTAATACAGTACACATAATAGGGTAGTTTCCCAAGCTGCCGTCTCCAAACGTGGGGAAGACCACCACAGATGCCACTGGCTTGTCTCAGAACTGCATGATCAGATACCACTGTAAGTGCATTGAAGGCTCAGTATTCATCCTGGCACCTCTTACCTTGCAGCCCTCAGTCAGCACAGACTGGTTTTTTGTGCTTCATGTTGTGAAGGACAGTGTACTGCCACTGCTGCCTGCACACCCTCATTACCACCCGACCGTTGGGTTTCCTTCTCAGTGCCTCGTGCTGGGTGGACACAGAGACACAGGTCCCCACCCTCTATCCCAGTGTAGGGCAGAACTGCTTCTTAGCACAGAGTGAGGGTCTCACGTCTATTTCTTCCTGGGTTCTGGCTGAACTCTCCAACTACCCCTAGCAGGATTCTCTCTTCTCCTTTCCCAACACTGCTTTTCTTTCTTCGGCTCCCCAGCCCCAGAGGTCTTCAGATCTGGTCTCTCCCCTAAGGGAAGAGCAGGGATGGGAGGAGGGGTTCTATTTTAGCAATGTCACATCAATAGAATTTTTAAGAAGTACTGATTTTCCTGGAGAGGTTGCATCCCAATAAATCCATTGTAAGTTGAAAGTATTCTAAGTCAAAATTGTATTTAATGAAGTAAAGCTCAGCCAGGTGCAGTAGCTCACACCTGTAATCCTGGCACTCTGGGAAGGTGAGGTGGGTGGATTGCCTGAGCTCACGAGTTCAAAACTAGCCTGCGCAAAAGCAAGACCCCCATCTCTAAAAAAACTATCTGGGCATTGTTGTGCGTACCTGTAGCCCTAGCTAGTTGGGAGGCTGAGGCAAGAGAATCGCTTGAGCTCAAGAGTTTGAGGTTACTGTGAGCTATGACGCTGTGGTACTCTACCAAGGGTGACAAAGTGAGACTCTGTCTCAAAAAAAAATATATATAAAGTAGACCTTACCTACCAAACTTCATAGATGTGTTAGCCAACCTTAAATATGCTCAGAAAACTTACATTAGCCCACAGTTGGGCAGAATCATCTAATAGCCTTTTATGTAATAAAGTGTTGAATATCTCATGTAATTTCTTGAATGTTACTGAAAGTGAAAAACAGAATGGTTGTGTGGTTTCTATGGAATGCGTATCACTTTAACATCATAAAGTCAAAAAATCGTAAGTTGGAGACCATCTGTGGACTAAATTCAGAAAACAAGATGTAATGGAAATATGGTGTCTTAAAAATCATTTCCTTTCCTTTTTAAGCAAATGAGGTGAAACCCTATATATAAAAAATTAAAAAAAATGTAAGGGAAAATTATGCTAAATGTAGAGACAGATGATGAACAAAATTTGCAATGAAAGGAAGAAAGGTCAACGTCATTAAACATATCTGTTCACATGGCGATGCCGTGCATGTTTATTAAGATGCACCAGTCGAGAGAGCCGGTGTGTAAGATGATGTATGGAAAAGCAAGCCTCTCTGTTTTCATTAATTAAAAATAATATGTACGGGCAGCACCTGTGGCTCAAAGGGGTAGGGCGCCGGTCCCATATGCCAGAGGTCATGGGTTCAAACCCAGCCCCGGCCAAAAAAAAAATATGTACAAACTTTCTCATTTCCTAACTTCTATCATATATAGTCATCTCATCTCTTGGCAATAATATTTCATAGTAATTAGTTTTAAACCACAGTCTCTTAAAAAGCTCCATCTACTTCAGGCAGGTAATTATTAATCACAAAGAATTGTTTCTCTGCATCCTTCTTTTTTTTTTTTTTTTTTATTGTTGGGGATTCATTGAGGGTACAAGAAACCAGGTTACACTGATAACATTTGTTAGGTAAAGTCCCTTGTACAATCATGTCTTGCCCCCAAAAGCTATGGCACACACCAAGAACCCCACCCCTCCCTCCTTTCCTCTCTCTGCTCTCCCCTTCCCCCACCCCCATTGTGTCATTAATTGCCATTAATTGTCCTCGTATCAAAATTGACTCCATAGGATTCATGCAGTTTCCCTGCATCCTTCTAACCCTAGGGGATAAGGAGGATTCCTGTGTATATTTTCACTGTGTCCTCCCTTTTTTCTCCTCCACTTTAAGAATGGAGGGAAGAGTTATTACCTTTCAGTGCAGCCTGTTTTCATTTTGAGGTTCCTTTATATTTTCATTTGCCAGCCTGGAGAAAAATGTGTTCAAAATATTGGAACCTAAGAAAAGACAATCTGGTTGATTTACTTCCTATTCTCAATCTTTACCATGTGCGAGAGAGTAGGGCCTGTGGACAGCAGCATTAGAAACAGCCTGCTGTGCATCGAGGTCACGACCATCTGTGGAGTCATGAGTGTTTGACTGAAGGAGCAGGGTGAGTGAAAGCCCACAGGAGAGGCAGAACACCTGGGTCAAGTGTGGGTACAGCATGGGAACAAACTGAACATTTGCTATTCAGATTGCCCTTGAAGGATTCACTGGTCCTCACTGTATTTCCTATTCTTTAAGGGCAGAAATCATGACATATTCATGGTTTTTTAATAAATTTCCCACTGGCTTTGCCCATAGCAGAAACTTAAAAAAAAAAAGTAAATAAGCCAGCAAATTATAAATAAGAGAGTTGTGTATGAAAGCTTCATAATCTGCAAACCATTTACAAATTAAGGTAGTAGTAGTAATACAGCTTGGCGCCCGTACACATAACACAGTGGTGGTTAGGGCACCAGCCACATAACACCTGGGCTGGCAGGTTCTAACCTGGCCTGGACCTGCTAAACAACAACAACTACAAAAAAAAAAAAATAGCCAGGCATTGTGGCGGGCGCTTGTAGTCCCAGCTACTTGGGAGGCTGAGGCAAGAGAATCACTTGAGCCCAAGAGTTTGAGGTCGCTGTGAGCTATGATGCTAAGGTACTCTTACCAAGGGTGACGTACTGAGACTCTGTCTCCAAAAAAAAGGTAGTAGTAATATGGTTGGGAGTGTTTAGGGATTTCTTATTTTATGGCCTTGCTAACAAAGATAAAGACCATTATCAGAATCCCCAGTACTCCTGAGTCAGACGAATGTCATGTGTCAGTTTTTGGTGTCCAGTTATCATCAGTTCCTATTTTCCTGTCTCAAATCCTGTGGACAGTAACTTTTTGACAGAGACTTTGATATATAATATATGCCTGTGAGCCATTATTCAATTAACAAACATTTATTGAGCTTCCATGAGGTACCAGCCACTGTTTTAGGCGCTGGAGATACAGCAGGGAGTAGAGCTTATCAAATTTCTGCTTTCCTAGAGCCGACACTGTATTACATAAGATTGTATTACAACAGAGACTTTTGATTACTAAATCCACTAGAGGTAGTGCTAAATGCCTTTGCTGTATAAAATTCTGGGCTATACTGAGGATAAGTTATAGGCTGATTCCAGGGATCAAAAGCATTCGAAGAATTGGTTTCATTCAAATTCTAATAAAAACTCTTATAATGTTAAAAAAGTCTCTACTTGCCAATGAGGCTGTTTACTGCCTAAGAGATGTCTCTTCCATACCCACCCAAATCCCCTACCTTTGGTGAAGCGTGGAAAAGATGTAGTTCCAAAGTGAATTAACACTGATTGAGCACATGCTGTGTATCAAGCACGGTATGTTAGGACTTTAATATACATAATCTTATTTACTTTACAATCACTACGAAATAAGTACTGTTAATCCATTTTACAAATACAACAATAGGCTGGGTGCAATGGCTTGTGCCTGTAATCATAGCACCCTTGGAGGCTGAAGTGGGAGGATCTCTTGAGCTCAGGAATTCTACTAAAGTTAGGAAAATTAGCTGGATGTTGTGGCAGGTTCCTGTAGACCCAGCTACTAGGTAGGAGGCTGAGACAGGAGAATCACTTGAACCCAGGAATTTGAGGTTACTGTGAGCTAAGCTGACTCCATGGCACTCTACCTATTTTGGGCAACAGAGTGAGGTTCTGTCTCAAAATAATAATAATAATAGCTTTTTAAAATTTATGCATTTCCTACAGGCCCAGAAACATGTGAGGTCCATTCTCACATCATCTTGTTTAACCATCATAAAAACGCTATGAAGTAGGCACTTTTAATTTCCCCCATTTTACTAACAAGAAAACTGCAACATAGACTTGAAGCAGCAAAACTGAAACCTAAAATCACACGGTCAGGTGGAGTTTGCCCCTAGTTCTCTCGTGCCAGCACATTTCTTCAGGTTGCATGTTGATTCAGGCAAGCAGCCTGTTGTCCTTCCACCTCCCTTAGCATCTTTGTGCCTCTTTACAGATGAGACAGACTGGCATGTTCTGGTGTCCTGCCAAAAGGGTATGTGAAGCTGACTGTGAGCCCAGGAGCTACTGTTGGCATCACAGTGACTTTTTCTGTACCTGTTTCTCCTTGACTTCTGGATCTTCGAATAGAATTTGGACTCTTAGTTGTTATTTTCTTTTTTTTTTGTGATTTTTGGCCAGGGCTGGGTTTGAACCCGCCACCTCCGGCATATGGGACCGGCGCCCTACTCCTTGAGCCACAGGTGCCGCCCTCTTAGTTGTTATTTTCTAAACAATAATTTTATTTTCTTGGCAGTCCTCTCCCTGGCCTTGCTCACAAAGCTATAGCCCATATTGAATACTACCTCTGAGGGTTTACAGTCCTGCCTGGAGGGACGTGGAAGGCCTGAGTACTTTACCCTGGAATGTCTTGTCTTTGGAACCTTCCCCTCTCCTAGCTTAGCAAACCCCTTCCTGTGCTCACCTTTCAAAACAGAGGGTAAAACAGATAACTTAAAAACCATCATTTCACAGTTAGTGTTTTAGTAGATGTTGCTCCCAGCTGTTATTCTGTTTTAGATTTCTTCTTATTTTTATTGATTATTTTTTTCTTTGAGATGGAGTCTCACTTTGTCACCCTCAGTAGAGTGCTGTGGCATCATAGCTCACAGCAACCTCAAACTCTTGGGCCCAAGCGAGTCTCTTGTCCTAGCCTCCCCAGTCGCTGGGACAATAGGTGCCTGCCACAGTGCCTGGCTATTTTTAGAGATGAGGTCTTGCTCTGGCTTAGGCTGGTCTTGAACCTGTGAGCTCAGGCAATCTATCCAACTCAGCCTCCCAGAGTGCTAGGATTAAAGGTGTGAGCCACCTTGCCTGGCCCTAGATTTTTTTCTTTTTTTGTAGAGACAGTGGCTCACTTTATCATTCTCAGTAAAGTCCCGTGGCATCACACAGCTCACAGCAACCTCCAACTCCTGGGCCCAGGCGACAGTCTTGCCTCAGCCTTCCGAGCAGCTGGGACTACAGGCACCTGCCATTTCTTAAGTAAGAAGTTTTACTTAAGTGTTGGGTATGTATACCCTAAGGTGATATAAAGGATACAGTTTTCTAAATTGAAAACAGATTAACTTAGGTGCATGCCATATTCTAATATATCAACAGAGAGGTAGCAACTGTGTTAATGAGAAAATAATATTTCTGCAAATCAGTAGTATTGGAAAACCAAAAAATGCAGAGAAAGGAAAGGGAGGGGACAGGGAAGGAGAAAAAGATCAAGAAGTTTAGCAGAAAAAAAAAAAAAAGAAGAAGAAGAAGTTGAGCAGGACTAGAAATGATTACGCAGGCGTCCTCAAACTTTTTAAACAGGGGGCCTCAGACCGTTGGAAGGCCAGACTATAGTTTAAAAAAAAAACTGAACAAATTCCTATGCGCACTTCACATCTTATTTTGAAGTAAAAAAACAAAACAGGAACAAATACAATCACACCGCCTCATGTAGCCCACAGGCCGCAGTTTGAGGACCCCTGGTTAGAGTATCAGAAGTAGAGTTTTCAGCGGTGCAATGCAGGTGAGGCTGGCTTTGGCAGAGCTGGGTTTAGTACTGACAGGTGATCTCCTCAAGTCCTGCAGTGTCCTGAGTTTCAGTGGGCACTGTTTACCTTAATGGAAGGAACAGTCCTGGACCACAGGCCCCAGTTTCACCTGATAGTCTGCAGCAGTGTGAGCATCCCTGGGGGGAATCAGCTTCCCTCCTCTTCCCGTGTCTGCTCACACTCTTGTTCTGCCCCAGTGGGACTGGGGGCACTGAGGACCAGTGCTGAAGGATCCTCTGAGCAGGCACCCGGGTTCTGGAGGGACACATCACTTTGCTGAAAGAGCCCGTATCTCTTCAAAACGACGCATGTGGTCTGAGCTGTTTGGGATGTCAGTGACATCCTGACAGCCTGCTCCTGGTGTGCGCACTCTCTGTCCTGTCACCTTCTGTTAATCCTTACTCCTCACTCTGCAGTCTGGCTTGCCACCTTCCCTCTGTTACTTTTTACCTGGGGTCCATTCGACCCCTCTTCTCTAAAAATAGCTGGGCATTGTGGTGGATGCCTGTAGTCCCAGCTACTTGGGAGGCTGAGGCAAGATGATCACTTAAACCCAAGAGTTTGAGGTTGCTGTGAGCTGTGACAGCACAGCACTCTACGCAGGGTGACATAGTGAGACTGTGTCTCAAAAAAAAAAAAAGAAAGAAAATTTGGCTAAGTAGAATTCAAGTAAATAAATGCTGAATGAAAGCCCAGTAAATAGTCTGGGACTATGAATAACTATGTTCTATTATTATGTTTATCTATATGAAATATGTTGATTTGCATATAAAAATCAAATATTCTAATAGATGAGGTTTTTGCCCCTGAAAATATTAAAGATTGACCCTGAGTCACAATTTGCATTTGCTTTCTATCATATGGAAACTTTGGCAAAATAAATAGGATCACAAAATTAACGTTTTATTCTTTAAAGATCAGCATTCGCTACTCTCACTGAATTAAATTGCCCTATTACTTGTTTATATAAGGAAAAAAGAGCAGATCAACTTAAATGAATAAAATATGGATTATTTATAGGGCCCTTTGACTTTCTCTAATGTAAATGCTTATGAATTTGTTAGTTGACTTATGTTTCTTGCATGTTTATGAGTTTGGATAATCAATAGTATCACTTTTAAACACAAATCTGCTAATAATTAAAATTTCTTTTTTAACATGAGTCCAGAATTACTCCCCAAGAACTTACCTTGATTGACAAATGGCTATTCTTAACTACTTTACTATATTGTGGTTAAATTAACTTTCCTTGGACTGGCATGAGAACGTTACCTTTTAGCATTGTTTCAAATTCTCAGTAAATAAATAAGAAATTTTGGAACCCCCATCCTGTTTCAGATAACCTGAAAACAAGCTGCATTTAATATATCCTTAAGTTAGTTTAATATGTTTTTTGACCAGAGAATAAGGATGTTTTAAGTGAGAAAATCAGGAAACTAAGAATAGGAAAAGCAAAATGAGTCTGGGATGTGGTTTGCAAGCAAACTAGGTGCTTAGAAGCCAGGCCAGTTGGCAGCCAGGAACACAGCCTCAAGTCTGGTTCTGAGCTTCCCAGTAGCCTATGCAAAGTAGACCATGATTAGTTGTGTGAGTCAGAGCATCTGTGATACAGAAACAGCTAGTTGGTTAGGAGAATTATAACTTTCTCATACTAAAACCCAATCAATTTCTTTTATGTTTCTTCCTGTGAAGGGCAACATCCTCAATGTAAATACAACCATACCAAAAGACAGTTTCTTTTGGCATCCTGTAACGTTGGCTGGTGGCACAAGGCCACAGTAGTAAAACAGTTTGCAGGGAACCAAGATTGCAAATCTCTGGCATACACCACAGACACAGTTCAGAGTATCTAGAGCAGGGGCCAGGCACAGGGTCACACCTGTAACCTGGCAGGCTGAGGTTGGAGGATCACTTGAGCTCAGGAGTTTGAGACCAGCCTGAGCAAGAGTGAGACCATCTCTACTAAAAATAGAAAAATAAGCCAGATGTTGTTGTAGATGTTTATAATCTCAGCTACTCTGAAGACTGAGCCAGGAGGATGGCTTGAGTTTGAGTAGTTTGAGGTAGCTGTGAGGTAGGCTGACACCATGGCACTGTCTCCAATATATATAGAGAGAGAGAGCAGAGCATAAATGTCCCATGCTGATTTTGTGTGGCCCTTTTTTGCTTTTCTGTGGTGTCAGATATGAAACGTATGCACAGACCATTTTTTTTGTGGATTAGCTTTCATTAGTGTTTGTGTGTTTACTGTGTGGCCCAAGACATCTCCTATTCTTCCAGTGTATGGCAGAGAAAAAAACAGGTTGGACATCCCAGATCTAGAGGAATGGATAGAGGGCTTGCCTTTTAGGTAATCTTCCATAAATAATACTTATTTCTGTCCAAATTTTGATAGGTCTTAAATAACAGTGGGTGTGAAGTTACACTCCCAGACAAGATCTAGACTCAGTGGAAAGCCAGTCTTTTACCTTTACCTTGAGGGATATCCCATGGACAGAGCCAAAACCCCTAAGAACTTTGGATCCTCTCCAGTTCAAAGCCCTCCAGTTCTGTACCTTAGAGATCTTTCTAAGGGATTATTATGGCAGGCCATGTTTTTTGTTTGTTTGTTTGTTTTTGAGACAGGGTTTCACTGTATCACCCTCCGTAGTGTGCTGTGGGGTCATAGGTCACAGCAACCTCCAACTCTTTGGCTTAAGTGATTCTCTTACCTCAGCCTCCCAAGTAGCTGGGACTACAGGTGCCCACCACAACGCCTGGCTATTTTTTCTGTTGTAGTTGTCATTGTTGTTTAGCAGGCCCAGGCCTTGTTCGAACCTGCCAAGCCCCGATGTATGGGCCGGTGCCCTAACCACTGAGCTATGGGTGCCGAGCCCAGGCCTTGTGTTTTAAACAAAGTTACTTTCAGATGAGATTTTTAAATAAGTTGTATAATGAACCCCTATACGATTAAATAGGTCTGTAGAATTAGTGTGAGTTAAGACTTTGGTTTCAGAAAATTTTATCTAAAGCTGATTTTTAAAATCATGTTTTGAGCTTAGCGCCATTTAAGACCATTCTCCTTGTTTGTTAAAACCTCAGTCTGCATATAGGAAAGTAGTTTTCCCACTTTGCTCAGGAAGAGACATATTTAACTATATTTTCACCAAGTGGTCATAGATACCATCAAAGGGTGGAGTTTAGCGTTTAGTGTAGTGATAACATTTTTTTCTTAATCTAAGCCAGTATATTTATTCATATATATATACACACACACATATATGGTTATATGTAGTATTAGTAATCTCAAAAACAGTGAGAACATTTTATAATTTTTTATTTTTTTCTAGTGGCAATCAGTAAAAACATATTTTCTTTTCTTTTTTTTTTTTTTTTATTTGTTGGGGATTCATTGAGGGTACAATAAGCCAGTTACACTGATTGCAATTGTTAGGTACAGTCCCTCTTGCAATCAGAAACCACTTTGTAGGCTCGGCGCCTGTGGCTCAAGCGGCTAAGGCACCAACCACATACACCTGAGCTGGCGGGTTTGAATCCAGCCCCGCCCATCTAAACAACAAAGACAACTGCAACCAAAAAAAATAGCCAGGCATTGTGGCTGATGCCTGTAGCTCCCAGCTATTTGGGAGGCAGAGGCAGGAGAATTGCTTGAGTCGAGGAATTGGAGGTTGCTGTGAGCTGTGATGCCACGGTACTCTACCCAGAGCGACAGCTTGAGGCTCTGTCTTAAAAAAAAAGAAAGAAAGAAAGAAAGAAACCACTTTGTAACCAAGTAAAGCTTAAACACAGAGGAAAAATAACAAACCTTGAGCTATGTTCTTAAGACTGACACAACCATTTTTTTTTTGTCTAAAGAACCTGAAAGTAACTTACTTAATGTTTAGGCTCAGAGTTGTGATGATGTGTTCAAATACCCTAGAACATTACAATTTTTGGAGATAGCTATAAATTATTTCCAGTCTAATATTAACAGTTTGCTATAAAGGTTATTTAATAAATAATGAAGAAATGATGTAAACATGTGGTTAACAGGCAAAGTATAAAAGTATTATCCCAAATTGCTTATATGTTAAAAAAAATGATGACAGTATTAGTTTAGTCTATTGATGTATTTAATTCCTCTGACTACATTTAAATGAATTTTTATTCCTGTTGTAATAGAAATCTTACATTTACTATCAGGTCACAAGTTTTGTTTTTTATTTATTTATTTATTTATTTATTTATTTTTGAGACAGAGTCTCACTCTGTCGTCCCTGGTAGAGTACTGTGGCATCACAGCTCACAGCAACTTCAAACTCTTGGGCTTAAGCAAATCTCTTGCCTCAGCCTCCCGCCACAATGCCCTGCTATTTTTTTGTTGTTGTTGCAGTAGTCATTGTTGTTTGCATGGCCCAGGCTGGGTTCAAACCCGCCAGCCTGGGTGTACGTGGCCAGCACCCTACCCACTGAGCTACAGGTGCCACCAAGTTTTGTTTTTTAATTAAATTTCAGTTCAGCATTAGTAACATCACCTACTGGTGCAAAGCCTAGTAGGTCCTGTGTGGGAGATGATGACTGAGTGGGGGCCCAGCTTCTGTCTTGAGGAAATGAGAAACCGGTGAGGAGGGAGGACAGCCCTGTAGTCAATGCCAGGTACAAAGTGCTGTGGGAGCCCAGGGCCCAGGTGTCGCCTGGGGATGGGGCCGGCAGTGAACCTTGGCTGGGGTGGGGGCAGCAGGGCACAAGAGACGGATGTTCTTATTCAGCGAAACTGCATTTTGTTTACTAAATATTATACTGAATCTTTATAATACTTTCCATCTCCCTCAATCTGGCAATTAAATATTAACAGAGAATTCTACCCCATGATCAGATACACCCATTTCTTTTTGCGAAAAGTAATCTTTCTCTTTTCCTTACCAGCCTCTCTGTTCTTCCTCCAAAGCTTTCTATTTCTTCTTCCCATGTTTTTTTCTTTCCTTTTCTGTGCATTTTCCAACTTGTATAGAAATACAAGAGTTTGGATTCTGAATTTATTGTTGGCCTCCCTTTGCAGAATGGCTCTCCCTCTCAGGTAAAATTCTGTTTTTTCATCTTTCAAAGATGTCGTCCTCCCTGGAAAGACTTCTCAAAGCCACAGACGGGGTTGCTCCCTTAACCTCTGTTCTCAGAGTACTTCATATAAAACCAAGTAATTGATATATTCCCAATACCAGGAGCATTGAAAAACTTGCCCTATTTTCATTTGAATCTTTAGTACCTAATGGTGTCTGGTGCCTCCATGGGTGAGCAAACAAATGAAAAAAATGAGTGAGCCATGGTGACTTGACCTTGGACGATAAGCGCATGTGTGCATCTCACAAAAGTTCATTGTGTTCTCTCCATCGCAAGGAAGTTAGATACAAACAATAAATGTTCTTTAGTAACGCGAAAAGTCCTCAAAAACTACTACTATTTCTCTTATAAAGCAGTGTTACAGTTAGTATTCTGAAATGAGTTTGTATTTTATTCTTTTAACATGATGGAAATGGTGTAGATTATTTTAAGAAACATGGCTTGAAATTAGTGTCATTTTTGTTCACCCTTCTTAAACCAAATGAAATGGCTAGTTTCGGTGAGGGAGTGAAGGCGCAGGCCATGAAACAGAAATGTAATAAGGAATATTAGGTAAGTACAGGTTTCACATTCCTAAGTTGGCATCTCCTCAAAGCCAGGACAGCATATGATCCTGAGCTACCCCACAGACCATCATGACCTGGTAGTGGGATCCTTATCATAGGGGACCTTTGGGAGAAGGGACAGGAGATTGAAGATCTCTGCTATAATTAATGACATTCATACATGTAAAATTATCAGATGCATGCCAGGCACATGCAATGGTGCACACCTGTAAGTCCCTGGTACTCAGGGCTCAGGTGGAAAGATCACTTGAGCCCAGGAATTCAAATCCATATAGGCAACAGACTCTGTATACTGGCTCCCTCAATGTAAGATCTCATGAAAGATCACTTGAGCCCAGGAATTCAAATCCATCATGGGCAACAGACCTTGTCTTCCTTACAAAAAACAATACCCAGACTTTGTCTTCCTTACAAAAAAAAAAAATTTTTTTGACATGAAGCTAGAGTCATAAATGAGATTCAAGTAAGGTGCTTGAAGCTATGCCTGGTGCTCAGTAAGCCTGTTGGATCAGTTAGCCATTGTGGAGGGAAGGATTTGAGGTGGATTGTAATGAATAAGTGGGACTTGCCTGTAGGAACTGTTCGTACAGGACCTTGAACCTGGCCATCAATCTCCAGGCTCTGACCCCTGAAGGCGCTGTATGGGTAGAAGTTGTGTCCAGTTCAGCATTTCCCAAAATGTTGTGTTTTTACTGGGGAAGGGACAGGTTGTGTGAATGGACCCTAACTTTGTCTTCTCCTGCCCCCAGGCTTCTCCACCACTTTATTTTGCAGTATTCTCTCTGACTCTTCCCAAGGAGATAGGCTGCTGTGTTTGTTTCTCCTTTGTCTTTGAGGGCTAGTTCTTTCACATAACACATGCTGGGAGATGCTGGTCCACATGTCAAATCTGATTTTCACGTGCTTCTTGGTGGCTCTTAAAAGCGCAGCTAGGCAGGGCGGCGCCTGTGGCTCAGTGAGTGGGGCGCCGGCTCCATGTGCCGAGGGTGGCGGGTTCAAACCCAGCCCCAGCCAAACTGCAACAAAAAAATAGCCAGGCGTGGTGGTGGGCACCTGTGGTCCCAGCTGCTCGGGAGGCTGAGGCAAGAGAATTGCCTAAGCCCAGGGGTTGGAGGTTGCTGTGAGCCATGTGACGCCACGGCACTCTACCCAAGGGCGGTACAGTGAGACTCTGTCTCTACAAAAAAAGAAAAGCACAGCTAGGCAATTAGAAGACCCTCCCCAAATCTGCCGAATCACCCGTTTTCTAACTGCAGTTGTTGATCACATGGATAAGACCTCCTTACTTCCATAAAACAGGAGGCAGAACGTTTTGAGAGAGCAGACTGAGATCTTCTCCACTTAACCTTAGTGTAATTGAACATGGGCTGAGAGGATGGGGCTTCACATGAGTGCTAACCCATTGATAAATACAATTTATGACAATTTTTGACACTTGTGTGGCCTTTAGCATAAGATAGGAAATTTTAAATTTTTAGTAGGTAGTTAAGATCAAGCTCAGTTAAGTTAGTCTGCTACATTAAAATGATTGCTCAATACCGACAGTGAGCCTGCTGTTTGATTCTGAACAAGGCTTATTGGATGGTGGAATTATAGACAGTATTGAGGCCAAATACTTCTTGCTCTGAACATTTATTTGTATTGAAAAGTCAGCCTTGGATTTAAGCCAAATAATAAAGGTTTCCTGCAACTCAGAATGAAAGTGTATGGCAGTTTTCTGATCCGTGAGCTTTTTAGTGCTAAAATAGTATAAGAGATAGGAAATAAAGCCCGTCTTATTTATAACCTATTATCTATACAGTGGTGGTCTTCATCCAAAGAGCAGCAATTGCTAGGATCCTGGACTAAAACAGTTAGAAGAAGGATATCAAATTTAAAAAGAAAAAAAATCTAGTGAGATGTGAAGAGTTTTATTAATACAGCGAATTCTTCTCTTGTACTTCTTTACACTTTCGTAAAGTACGAGGTGTCCATACTTTATGGACACCCTGTATACTGGCTCCCTCAAGGTAATGACAGTCAGTTGCCTATCTTTTCTGTCTTGTAAGCAAGGCATGCCCTTTTAAGTGGCAGAGTGGCACAACCTTTGAGAATCATTAGACCCCAAGACAATTTCTAAGAGCTGGGCTGTCAACAATCAAACCGGCTGTTTGGGCCCTAAGGAGCTCTAGGGAGTGACTTTAGACTTAGGGCAGGTCAGAGGGACAGCTCCTGGCCAGGTTCTTCAGCCATGGTATGCCCTAAAGGGAGAGATGTGATATTCCCACAGATAAAGACTCCTTTTGCCAATCCTGTGACAGAATGGAAGAAAGGTTATTTTAAGACTATGTTTTTCTTTTGACCTTCCATGCACATTCTTGTGTTTTGACAGATAAATGCTGAGTGCCATTCTGATATTATTTAGTCAGTGTTAATATGAAAAAAAGTAGTATGCTAAACAGTAACAATTTGCAAATGCAAATGTTTGCTCAATTTTCTTCAGTCTTAAAGTCTTCAAGCTCTTTACAATAATAAAGTCCTAACAAACACCTACTAGATGATTCACAGGGATGTTATGAAAGTAAATTATGTAATGCATGGAAATATTTTGACCTACTTGGATGAAAGACAAGTTATTTGTATATAAATATCCAAGCAAACAAACTTTGTTTCAAGGCAATATGGCACCCAGATCAAAATAACCATTCCTGTATTTCAATGTGTGGTATTGTACTCCCCCATCTGGTTCTGCTTATGGCATTTCAGGAGATGATGGGGCTAATTGTATTTTTAAAATCATAGAATTTTAGACTGGGTACGACTTTAGAAATGCCTTTTCTCTATGAAAGGCAAAATTAAAGCTCTACAAAGGGAGAAAGGGCTACCAGATTTTGTTAGTAAATCCAGGGACATGATTAATATGTTAGTTAATTAGTAGTTCATTAAAGTGTTAAGACTATGTAGAGTTTAGAGCCCTTTAACTGCAGACAGGCAAAGTAAAGTTACCTAATGGGCTCCCTTGCCTTAGATTCAATCCAGTATTCAGGGAATGAAGGAATCAAGTCCCAGTTTGTCACTTGATATCTTTCAAAGCCAGAACATTCAAGTCAGCAAAATAGAGATAGTTTTTCCTTTTTTCCATCTGAATAGCCATCTGAATACTCTATTTCACACATTGTAGGAAGAGGGAGAGAGCATTGCTCTCAGTTTTCTTGCTGTGTGAATCATCCTTGATGATGGGTTGTACAGAGAGTAGGTGATTGATACATGTCCCCTTTTCTCTTGTCTTTTTTAGAAGCGCTGATGAGAAATTTTAGTGAAGAAGGTTAAGTTTAATCACCAAGAGAGATTCTATTGTTTATACTTTATTTTCCCCCATAAAGTAGAAAATCGAGAATTAATTGACTATCCTACTACAGGTGGTTGTTCTCCATAAATGTTAAATAATTGAAAGGTCATGTCTTACATTGGCTAGTTCACACTGTAAAGTAAAATTTAGAAAACTGTATTCTGTAGCCTAATGTCTAGCCCCTATTGCACGATGAAAGCTTGAGCTTGCTTTTTTGGCATAGATCAAGCTCATTTCTGGGAGGTAGAGGGAAAAAAATGCCAGAAATATGTCATCTTCATTTGCAGAGGAGCTTTTAGCCAATTCCACAACAAGAAGTTAGGTAGATGTGAGGAAAGTGTGTTTTTCCCTTCACAGAAGTAGTTTGTAGGCCTTCACAAATAAAGCATATGTGGTCATCTGTGAGTCTAGGAGCCCATGATGAGAGAACTGTGGGCCTCACCCACAGCTGCCAGCTCTGAGGTGCCAGTTCTGCACAGTGTAAATAGCCACTTCAACCTAAAACCACATTGAAAGGAGGTAGGGACTTCACTGCTGCTTCATCTGTCTGCCATACTGCAGACACGCTAAACACGTTTTATAGGTGGCCTTTAAATTGATAAATTGGTTTACATTTTGGAAAATCTTGTCTGTGATAAAAAGTCATTTGCTATGAGGATAGAGCCAAGTAATAATTAGAAGTTTAATTGTGATGAATTATAGGTTAAAGATATTAAATGTTTTTAAGCACCAAAAGGGCACGTGGACAGAAATACTCCAAAATATGCCTCTGGGGAATGAGAGAAGCACCTGATGCTGGTGCTTTTTTTCTGTTTATTATTTTTTAAGTTTTTTAAGAAAATATTATTTTAGGGCCAGGCGTGGTGGTGACCCCTGTAATCCCAACACTCTGGAAGGCCAAGGCGGGTGGATTGCCTGAGCTCATGAGTTCAAGACCAGCCTGAGCACAGCAAGACCTCATCTGTAAAAATAGCTGGGCATTGTGGTGGGCACCTATAGTCAGCTACTTGGGAGGCTGAGGCAAGAGAATAGCTTGAGCCCAAAAGTTTGAGGTTGCTATGAGCTGTGATGGCACAGCACTATACCAAGGGTGACAGAGTGAGAGAGTCTATCTCCAAAAAAAAAAAAAAAAAAAAAATGTTATTTTAAACAATCCCATGAAACCTTAACTGAAATCTGAAGTTATGCAAAATTGTTTTATCTTGTGTTGTTTTAAATACAGTTTTTCTTGTTTGGACATAATTTTCATATTTGTTATTTTACCAGGTATAGTTCATTGAGTTACCGTAAATTGCTTGTTTTTTTGTTTTTTTGGGGGTTTTTTTGCATTTTTTTTTTTGGCCAGGACTGGGTTTGAACCCACCACCTCTAGCATATGGGGCCAGTGCCCTACTCCTTTGAGCCACAGGCACCCAATTGCTTGTTTTTTTATTCAACACTTAGTTTACTACTTCAGTCCTATGAAGGGGGCTAAGTCAAAGGATAGCCTGAGTCCTAGGAATGGGAGCTTTTGAGAAGTCTGTGACTATGGGGGAAGAAATTTCTAATGCCATCCACTCTGAGCCCTGGAAAAATTTCTTCTCTCCCTCTTTGCCTTTCTGTCACACCTATCTGTCAATACTGTGTCTGTGGATTTAATCAGACATCTGTCTTTTCTATAACTACTCCTGGGCAGCTGAACACAGCTGGAAGAAAATCGCCCAGTTTGGCAAATTGGTACCCCCCTATTGGATGTTAGTGGGTGGCCCTTTCACATTGGCTGGCAAGTCCTGGAGTCTGCTCGTACTGTTTCCAAAACGATCTTTTAAACCCCTCATCTTAAACTTCCAAACCTCATTGCTATTTTTTCTCATAGTTTGGTTTTCTGATGTATAACCCAATAGTCATAACATAAAAAAACAACTTAGTTGTCTTAGCTAAGTCTGCTGATATTTTTAATTTGTGTAACAAACATTTTTAATACCTCATTTTCTCTCTTTTTCTCATTTTTTCCCTTCTACTTTGCTAGTAAATAGTCTTATTAAACTCTGCTAGTATTTTATTACCAATAAAGATATTTAGGCCATTAATTTTCATCTAAGTATGCCTATGACTGCATTCCAAAGATGTTATGCTTATCTTTTTCATTTTTAAAAAGACATTTTCTTATTGTGTAATGAATTTTCTTTGAGGGCCAATTATTATTTATGAATGCATTTCCAAGAATTTAGGTTTCCTACTATATTTACTGCATTGTGATCAGTAAGTAGATGATGATGTTTTAGTGAAGTTACTGTTGACATCTTAACTGACAGTCTTGTCCACTCTCTAATGTTTGCCTTCTTGTCTCCTGTGAATAATTCTGGCTTTCTCGTCTCTATTCTGAGGCTTCCTTCTTCCTCTGTTTTCATAGATCCTTCTCTGCCTACTCTGAAATGTTGGCGCAATTTCTCCAGGGATCTGTCCGAGGCTAATACCTACAGCTTTCATTGGAACAAACTCTCCTACCTCTGTGGTATTGCCTCACACTTCTTGTTGACTTTCGGATTTATTGCCCGACTGGACCTTCTAACCTTAGCTCCTAAACCATATTTCTATTATTTTTTTATTATTAAATCATAGCTGTGTACAATAATGCAATCATGAGGTATAATATGCTGGTTTTATATACAGTCTGAAATATTTTCACTGAACTGGTTAACATAGCCTTTATGGCATTTTCTTAATTATTGTGTTCAAACCCTTATACTCTACACTTAGTAAATTTCACCTGTACCCTATTTCTGCTAGCCTTCTGGACATGTCTATCTTCTTATCTCCTTGTTGCCCAAAAATAAACTTGTAGAGCCTGTTCTTTTTATCTACTGAATACTTCTTAATCTGTCCTGTCCTCTTTTTCACTATGATTTAATTCCTTATCATATATGTCACCCAGTTATATGTGTTTGTCCAGATGTACACCCTTCCCCAGTCTCTCTCCCACAAACTGAGCCTTCTATAGACTGATTTTCCTTTCTTTTAAATATTTTTATTATTATGTTACTGATTTCATTATACCAATAGGAACTTAAACATTGTTAAGAAGTAATGATTATTGTAATAATTTCAGAAATATAAACTCTAATAACTAAAAGTAATTATTGTTAACATGAGGTCATATTTTTCTTCTAATTCTCCCTAGGTCTGTATTTTTCATAGTTGAAACCATCATGAATATTAAATTATAGTCTTCACTTTAAAGAGCTTAAAAATGGATTGTAAAGGTAGAATCATACTTAACATCTTCCACCAAAACAAATTCCAGAAAGATCAGAGGTAGTAAACATGAAAAGTTAACAAAAGTTTTGGAGAACACATGGATGAATAGTTTTTGAAATGTCACAGTAAAGTGGGCTTTTATACATACGATGTATATGTAACCTAGAAGCCATAACATTAAATTGATGCACTTGACTACATAAAAACTGAACATTTCTACATGATGACAAAAAAATCACAAAGCCAAATGACCATTGAGAATGCTCCAACTTCTCATAAAGAGCTGACTTCTTAAAGACCTTCTTAAATAGGTCTTACAAATTGTTTAAAAGACTACTTAATTAGGAAAAGTCAGAGATATAAACAGAGAAATATAAATGACTTTTTTTCTTTTCTTTTTTTTTTTTTTTGAGACAGTCTCAAGCGGTCACCCTAGGTAGAGTGCTATGGCTTCATCATAACTCACAGCAACCCCCAACTCTTGGGCTTAAGCAATCCTTTTGCCTCAGTTTTTCTATTTTAGTAGAGACGTGGTCTCCCTTTTGCTCAGTCTAGTCTCGAACTCATAAACTCAAGCTATCTACCTGCCTCGGCCTCCCAGAATTCTAAGATTATAGGCATGAGCCACCACCCCCAGCCATCCAAATGGCCGTGAAAAGCTGGTCAATGTCATTTGTAATAAGAAAAATGTAATTAAAAGTAAGATGAGATATCATTCTTTACCTATTAAAATAACAAAGATCAGAGTTTGATGACATCGTGTTGGCAAAGATGTTTGGGAAACAGCCACACTCATACATTGCTGGTGGATGAACAGGTTGATACAACCTCTATAGGGGGAATGTAGGCAGTATTTTATCAAAACTATAAAAAAATTCTTTGACCTATCCATTTCATTTCTGAGAATTGATCCTTACAGATATATACTTGAGAGCCATTAATAAAGGGCTAGCCAAATTAATTCTGATTCATCCATACAATGAATACTATACAACCATTTTAAAAAGTGAGTCAGCTTTATATGTATTGATATCAAATGATCACTAAGTTATATTTTAACAAGTTAAAAGTACACAATATGTTTAGAATACTACCATTTGTGAAGAAAAAAATATACACATAGAGATTTAATATGAATCTAACCTCTCTAAAAAGCTGCATAAGAAACTAACTGTATCTGGAGAGAAGAACTTGTTGTTTAAGAGACAAGAGTGAGAGGGAGTCTTATTTCTCACCTTATACCTTTTTTTTTTTTTTTAATTGCGATAGAATCTCAAGCTGTTGACCTGGAGAGAGTGCCATGGCATCACAGTTCACAGCAACCTCCAACTCTTGGGCTTAAGTGATGCTCTTGCCTCAGCCTCCCAAGTAGCTGGGACTATAGGCACCCACCACAATGCCCAGCTATTTTTTGGTTGCAGTTGTCATTGTTGCTTAGCAGATCTGGGCCAGGTTTGAACCCACCACCCTAGGTGTATGTGGCCGGTGCCTTTGCTGACTGAGCTACAGGCGCCACCCTTATACCTTTTTTACTTTTGACTTTTGTACCTGTGACTTCATCATTTCTTTGAAACATCTATTTAAAAGCTGCATAATATGATTTATGGAGCCATTTCTCTATTGTTGAACATACAGGTAGTTTTTATTTTATTTTATTTGTAGATAGAGTGTCTCACTCCATCACCCTTGCACTATCATTGCTCAATGTTACTTCAAACTCCTGGGCTTAAGTGATGCTTCTGCCTTAGCCTCCCAAGTAGCTGGAGCTACAGGTGTGCACCACCACACCCAGATAATTTTTTTTTTTTTTTGAGAGATGTGGGTCTCACTATGTTACCTATGCTGGTATCAAACGACTGGTGGCCTCAAACAAACTTCCCACCTTCACCTCTCAAAGTGTGAGGATTATAGGCATGAGCCACTATACCCAGGTGGTTATTTATATTCTTAATGCTCATAAATAATTCTGTAAAGAAAATTCTTAATCTATCTTTATATATATTTCAAGTTATTTCTATAGGTTAAATCACTAAAAGTAGTATTACTAGATAAAAGATTATGAACTTTATTACCCATTAGTATTCTATTTTCCCTACAAGAGGTACCAGTTAATGGCTCCTCCTTAGCAGGAGGAGGTAACTGTCCCTTTACCTTTTCAAAAACTTCTGTTAATTTCATGAAGACAAAATGATACCTTGTTTAACTTTGCTTTCATTTGATTATGACTGAGGCTGAACATTGATACATCTATATCTGTCCTTCTAAATTTAGTCACTTTTTGTGTTCTCCTGTGAATTATTGTTTCAGGCCTCTTATTTACTGTTGTCATAATATCGTTCCGCTTGATTACATGCTTTATTTATATGCCAAGGATATTAATCTTTTGTCATATTTGTTTCTCACTGGGTTAAATCTTTAAAGATAAGTAGGAGTTAGCCAAGAAATTCAGCTGTAGGACACTCCATGTATGGAGAAGTAACAGACCTCAAAGAGAGAGAACTGAGGAAAGTGTGAGTCTTTCACTATGGCTGGAGTTGTTGGGCCACGGCAGAAGGTGCTAGATGGGGCAGGAGAAGTGAACAGGAACCCAGAGAGTCCTATATATTGTCCATGCTAGTGCATTTGACCTTATCTCTAAATAATGGAAAATGATTAGGGAATTTTAAACAGGGAACTATATAATAAGTTTTATTACAGCTGTCCCCAAACTCAGAAGCTTTGACTTCCAGAATGGATTTTTTCAAGATACAACCCTTCCTTGGACACTGTCCTCCTTTTTGAAACAGTGAAACTCAACTATTTCACTTACTCTTAGTGCTTTTATCCATACCTCTTCCCCTTGTAATACTCTTACCCACTTGTCTTAAGACATGTTTGGTGCTTAAACTATTTCTAGGAATACTTGAAGCAGTGTTAAGAGATAAGATGACCTTTTTAAGCTTTGTGATGCCAGAAGACTTTTTTTAAATGCCTTTGCAAATGAATAACAACTTGGCTAATACCGAGTTCTTACCAAAGGTTGGATGGAGCTTTTTGACCTGTGTAGGAGGAATAGCCGAAGGTTGAAAATCATAGACTGGCATCGTCTGGGTTCAGAAGCCAGTTCTGCCACCTTTGGACATGTGATCTCAGCCTAAATTTTTTAACCTCTCAGAATCATAGTTTGTGAGGACTAAATGAGATAAACATGTATGAAGTACCTAGCCCAGTACTCTGCATGGTGTCTGCACCATAAATTATTGTTTATTTTGTTATCCTGTTGGACTCGTAAAACTCACCGCATTAGCCACATGTGGTGGTGCATACCTGTAGTGCCAGCTGCTCGGAGGCTGGGGCATAAGAATCACTTGAGCCACGGAGTTCAAGGCTGAAGTAAGCAATGACGACACCACTGCACTCTAGCCCCAGGGTCAGAGCAAGACCCTGTCTCAAAAAAGAAGAAAAAAAGAAGCAGCACTTCAAGTGAGTATGGAAAGCAGCCTTTTCTTAAGGATTTTGAAAATAGAAATGTGAGGATAAATTTATCTATATTCCATTTACCATTTCCTACTTAAAGATTTTTCTTTGTCCTTCCTCAAAGTGTTTTTCTCTGACCTTGGAGTTTGGGGTTTTATAAGTAAATATCTTGGCATCATCCTGTGGTTGTTAAATCTCAGTGTCTTCTCAATTTTTTATAATCATGTCCGGGACATTTTCTTCTGTTATAAATTTAATTACCTATGCAGTTCAGTTTGTTCACACTTATTATTCATAGGTTATATACCTTTGCCCTATTCTGAAGGATAATTTTTCTGTGTTTTGGAGTTAGATTTCTGGTGTGCCTTCGATCGTGTTTTTTATAGTTCAGCGTTAATTTTTACTTCTATTCTCTAACATAATCTCTGTATTTTTTTCTGCTTTTTCTTAAAAGTGGACAAATATAACTTCGGTACTGTTTATTTTGTAATTTTACCTTAAAATCAATTTACTAAGGAGTAATTTATATACAGTAAAGTGTGTCCATATTCAGTGTACAGTATGGTTTATTTGTGTGTGTTCTTTTGAGACAGGGTCTTGCCCTGTCACCCAGGCTAGAATGCAATGGCATGATCATATCTCACTGCAACTTCAAACTCCTGGACTCAGGTGATCCTCCTGCTTCAGTTCCCAAGTAGGTGGGACTAGTTGAATGTCACCACACCCTGCTGATTTTTCTAAGAGAGACAGGGTCTTGTAGTTGCTCAGGCTGGTCTCAAACTCCTGCCCTCCTCCCAACTCAGCCTCCCAAAGTGCTAGGATTACAGGTGTGAGCCACCACACCCAGCCCTGTGTTTTAGGAAATATACAGACCTGTGGAAACATCACCCATTCAAGAGAAGAGCCCTTCCATTACCCAGCATGTATCCT